>NC_139689.1:17244250-17964457 GCF_964106915.1 Podarcis gaigeae | reverse complement strand
CCAGCTCAGTGTGACCTCCAAATAATCCAGATACACATAACACCCTCCCCCCCCCCCAAGGAATACGGTTCTTCGTTATGTCGCTCCACCCCAAGTTCTCTTATACTGAGATAATCTAAATTTGATATCCCTTGACAGCATCCACACCCCTCTTCTCGGACAATAGTAGATTTCCAAAAAGGAAAGAAATAACTAAGAAATGCAGACAACACTTCTACAACCTGCAATCAAATCCTGGAAATTAATGGGATGTCATGAAAAGTTAGGTCACTTCTAGACATCCCTCCCAAGTTCTAATATAATGGGGAAGGGGCACTTCCCTGACCAACCTACCCTATTAACAGTTAAATACCTACTCAAATACAGGTTCTACTGAATAACCATCTTCATATAATACAACGAAACCAGTGGTATATCTGCAGGGAACACGTACAGTATATTTACGTCCTTGTATTAGAACATCCCTACAAAATTAAGAGGTCATACTTGGTGAATTAAGTAGCACACACAACCCTCCCCCCCAAAAAGTGTGATATGACTGCAACCTCTAAAAAATCCTCCAGAATTCCTCCAGCACCTCATCAACGTAGCAGGATACTGCTGGTTGTTTTTTTAAAAAGTCAAGGTTTGGAGGAAATCAACCTTTTCAAAACCTAATCTTTCTCAGATGAAGAGACATACCCACCAAGTGAATAGAATAACTTCCACAGAATTGCAACACTCCCATATGAAAGCATTCTTACCCCAGCATAGGATTTAACCCACCAAAAGGTTAATGGGGACTTTTCACAGATCCACTCCTGTTATCAGCCCGTCCCCAATTCACTGGTTATCCTCTGGAGAAAGGTACAGCACCCCAAACAGCGTCCCCTAATGGAGACCATTCCCCAACCACCTCGATAGATCACAAATTGGCCACCGTTCTCTACCCCACCCCCCAACTAGCCCCAGTGCAGCAGAACAATAATAAAACACACCCCCAGAAGTAGCCTGGCTCCCAAAATTTCCAGCATCCAAAAATATTGCACGCAGCCTCCCGAAACCTATCTGCCTACCACCCCACCAGCTCTGGACAAACAATAATGCAACTCCTCACTCCCCTCCGATGTCCATGCATCCACTCTACTACTCTCCAGTATTCCCTGGAAGCAACACCCCGATGCTGCATTGCAGCCCTTTAACGGATCAAAAGCAATCTTGAAAAGCCTCCCCCTCCAAAAAGGAAAAAAGATCAGCTGTGCACCCTCCAAGCGCTCTTCAGCGTGCCCCTCTGCAGCAGCGCCACAATGAAGCCCTCTCTCCCTTGTCTGCACATGGCTTCCCTCGCACACCTCGCCTCCTCCCGGGGAACCCCACAGCTCCCGGCCACGACCTATTGCAGCCCCGCTCCCTCCTCCCCAGAGGACCCAGGCATCCTGGCTCCCGGCTCCCCGTCTCTAACCCATTCAGAGCCCCAGCGCTCCAGCCAGCAGCCTCCCCTCCCTCAAATCGCTGCAAGCGACCCTGATTGCAGCTACAGAAGGGTTGATGGGAAAGTGACGCACCCCCGCTCCCCCTTTAAACCGGGGAGGGGCGGCCATCTTGAGGCCGGGCAAGCTGGCCGTGAAGCTGCCGGGAAGGGGAAAGAGTCATCTTGGCTGTGGGAACGAGCCCCAGTTCCAAGATGAAGTCGCCTCTCCATCTAGCGACAAGCTGCTGCTTTTGTGATGGGAGGTTTAACTGTGGGCTTCCCACTCCCCCCCCCCCTGTTGTGATAATGCTTCAGTAAAGAAGGACGAGAGGACCGGCTGTTTAGCAATTGTTGAATATAGTGATTAAAAGTATTTTGCTGGGATATCCAGGGTATCAGTTACTAGTGCTCTTCCGCTCCATTCAAATTTTACATCCCTCATCTGCACATGCAAATATATCAAACTACTGGAGCAACAATCTTATGCATGCTTACTTGGGAGTACGGTAAGTCTGATGGGATTTTGAGTAAGGCATGCATAGGATCCCATTGTTAGCCTTGTAAAGAGACTTGGTGAACTAAGGTGCATGCACCCCCAATAGGAAGTTGGCTTTTATTTTTGAGGGACAGTTTCCCTGTTAGCTGGGATAGGTCAGTCAGTAGAGCATGCGTCTCTTCAAGTGCCACATTGAGCAAAAGATTCCTGCATTGCAGGGGGTTGGACTAGATGGTCGTTGTGGCCCCTCCAACTCTATGATTCTATGAGAAACCATACTTTATCCTTGATGGCCCTAGGTCTGCAGAACCAAAAGGTAGCACACAATAGTTTCTTCAGACAGCCAGGGCACCTCAGCTTCCCAGGAACATCTTCAGGGCTAGGCACAGACTTTCTGGTACAACCCTATTCCCCAATCTCTTCGTGATCCTTTTACACTTTCCTTTGCTCATTCTCCTCCATGTTTGCCTAGAGCTGTTAGTGTATGTTTGTGGAACACAACAAAATATAACAAATGCTGAAAACAAAACTATAAGGGGTATCTAGAACTGAACATAGCAAAACCAATTTCCATATGAAAATAAGTATAACAGATCAAAGTTCTAAATAACTGCATTATTCTGTACCTTATGGCTCCAGTACATTACAAAGACTCCATTTCTCCATAAATCTGTTACCTTGCTGTCTACCCTCTCTGGTTCTAACCACATGTGAGCTTAACCATGCATACTGTGTCCCATATTTTAATTATTTCCCCCCTCATAGATGCTCTGTTTCCCCCAATTTTGACAAATAATAATTCTGGCAGCCATCAAGAGATGTTGTCTTCATTCCCTGTCCTCTATTAAAAGAGCTTCTTGAGCATACCCAAATGGGAAAATTAGAGGACCCTTGGGTAAAGTATAGCCCATTATTTCTTCAATTTCTGTTCTTATCTCTTCCCAGCACTTTCTGAGTTTAGGACACATCCAGAATATATGCCATATCCCAATGTTTGTGTTTTTACATCCAGCTGCCTAGAGCTATTTGGGTGTGTTTTCCTCTCCAGGACATCTACCATTACTGGTCCTGTGGGAATGGATCCTGGAGATAAGAAACAGGCATGTGAGCCTTCTCCAGCTGTGCTGATTACTTTTTAAAATATTCATATTGTTCATTGAAATTACATTGAGGTGGATAGCCATGTTGATCTGTTATACTCAACTAAATATTACACACGAAAGCTCATACCTTGAAAGTTTATATTTAGTTGATCTTAAAGGTGCCACTGGAATTATTTAAAAAGATTTTTTCATCTTTCATCTTGTTATTTATTATGTTTATTGAAATGTTATTGCGTTTTTAAATGTGATTAAAGTTCAGTGCTTCTTGTGAGCTAGCTTGATCTGTATCCTGAAAGGCAGAATGCAGATAATTGTAATGGTAATTAAACGCCTGTCCCTCATGTGTTTGTGCACTTAAGAGGGGGCAAGGGTGTTTGTCACATTGTAGATGCTTTTATGTGGCTTGGAGGGACTACTGGTCATTTTTGAGGCTATCACTGAGGCCCCATCTGCACTATCCATTTAAAGCACTATGCTACCACTTTAAACATGGCTTCCCCCCCAAAAAAATCCTGGGAACTGCAGTATGTTAAGGGAGCTGTGAGTTATTAGGAGACATCTATTCCCCTCCACACAAAGTGATTTAACAGTCAATCCCTCTTCCCAAGAAACTCTGTAGCTCTGTGAAGGGAATAGGGAGCCTCCTAGTAACTCTCGGCACCCTTAACAAACTGCATTTCCCAGGATTATTTGGGGAATGTCATGACTATCTAAAGTGGCATGATACTGCTTTAAATGCAATCGGGGAGGAAAGCTTTTTTTTCCCTACTGGAAGATACTATATTATTATTTTTTATTTCACACAGATCTTCTGACAATGATATCCTCATTGCATTTCTTCCAGCTTCCAACATTCAACTGCATACTTCGGTGAACAAGAAAAAATACCTAAACTTTTTCATAAACTTCTCCATGCAGCAAATGTCTATTAAATGGACTCCATTTGCATTCTCATTAAAGAGAGACACAAGTGATATTCAACCTGCTTTATTATAAAATGCAGCAATTCATATAAAAACATTAATATCAAACATGCAGTACAAAGTACAAAAGCACTTGAAAAATCAACATGAAAAAGAAAAAGCTCAGTTTCAAAACTTCTTGCATCAGGACAAGTTAATTATGTCAGGCTGAGCAACTAACTCCCCATTTTACTTGTCCACCACTTGTATGAAGACTTCCAAAGCCTCCCACACTCCCAAATCACAGACATAATATTTTTGTTATTTTGAGTTCTTTATCGCAGTTTGATCTCAAAGCAAATGCAATTGATGTTCTGGCAGTCTGGGGGCTGGTATGTGCAGGCACAATCGCAGAGTGGACACAAGCGAGGAAAGGAACAAGCCCCTGGTTCCCAGCCCTGCTGGTAAGAGACAGAAATTGTACACTGTTAACCTATGGAAATACCTGCATCAAGATGTTACAGCATCCTTCACTAAACTTGAGACTCAGGGAAATACTGAATAATGATTACCACAAGACTGTTGCAAGGCAGGGTATAAATATTTTAAATTAATAAATAGGCATTGTCTGAAGATAAGATATCAGCAAAGGTTAGGTCTGAATATCATGGTAAGTTCCCTTGACATTTTTCCACTCTGAACACCTGTAAGTTTGATGTTTCTCAACATGTAGGCCACAGCCTCCCTGGAGAAGCTCTGACAAGCTCTAAAGAAAGTGTAAGTGTCTGTCTACCCTGTTCATCTTTCTTCCTCCCACACGGATCCCTCTTGCCTGTCCCTCTCCTCCTTTCAAATTATATATACTGTTTTGCTTAGCATATGATTTTAAGTATGGGCTTTAGTAAAAAAACAAACGAATTAAGTTTGTAACCAGAGGTACCACTGTATTCAAATGCCCCAGGGAGAACTAGTCTCAGATATTTCCAAAAAGCTGATCAATTATCCGGAGGGAAAACTCACATTAGTACAGGTGCAGTAGTGATCCATACAGCGGGTTGGGGAAGGAAGGGCACAGTCACATGATTCTGCACAGGTCAAACAGCATTCGCACATGTTTGGCCAAGGCCGCTTTTCACAGGAACAGCAGTTGGCACAAAGACCCCGGGCCTGCAAAGAGGTAAGAGAAGGAAAACCAGGTTGGTTCACCAAACAACTTGAGTTAAGAAGCAATTCCTTTTATCTCTTATAGGCTAGAGCTCCTATGATTTGTTACGGAATTGATTGCAAGTAATCCAAAATTGTCAGAACACCAACCGCACAATATTAACAATGTGAATTTGTTCCCCTTTCTACTTGCTCTCCAAAGGACTACTGCTCCCATAATGCACTGTCATGTGGTATGCTGTAATGCACTATGGAAAAGATAGATCTATTCTCATTACTACACCTATAATAATAATAATAATAATAATAATAATAATAATAATTTATTATTTGTACCCCGCCCATCTGGCTGGGTTTCCCCAGCCACTCTGGGCGGCTTCCATAGAAACCAGAAAACACTAAAATATCATACATTAAAAACTTCCCTGAACAGGGCTGCCTTAAGATGTCTTCTGAATGTCAGGTAGTTGTTTATCGTTTTGACATCTGATGGGAGGGCGTTCCACAGGGCGGGCGCCACTACCGAAAAGGCCCTCTGCCTGGTTCCCTGTAGCTTTGCTTCTCGCAATGAGGGAACCGCCAGAAGGCCCTCGGCGCTGGACCTCAGCATCCGGGCAGAACGATGGGGGTGGAGACGCTCCTTCAGGTATACTGGGCCGAGGCCGTTTAGGGCTTTAAAGGTCAACACCAACACTTAAAAATCCCCAAATGTGTTTGCCCTTTCAACTATTGCCATCCCTTCCCCAAGTTACCATCAGGCACTGTCGGAGGACAAGGACCAGGGCCAGGAGTATTAAGTAGGATCCAACGACCAAGAAAACGATGGCAGGGAGAGGCAGGAATAAGGTTGTGGCAAAAGGGAGGTCTGGTGGAGGGTTCAGCGATGGAGTCTGTAAGGGGAGGAAAGCCAAAGGAGAAGGGACGTTTACAGTATGGAGTGGTGAGGAGGAAGAAGAGCAATTAAAGGAATTACATGGCTGAGCACTGAAATACAGCTTTTGACTTAACATGAAATACCTTCTGGGAAACTGGAAGGTTCTTAATATCAGAAAATTGGCAGAGGGAATGTTTAACCTCTGACCAGAAGCATATAACCAAGTGTATAGCTTCTCTGACATAGGTTAGTACATGTTTGGAAGTTAGGTGATTCCTCTTAATTTGGTGGTGGCAGCAGCAGCTGCAGAGATAGAAACTCACTAAACAGTACTAACCTTCAAATATCTGTGAGGCACAGAGGATCACATACTAAAACTTATATGGAGAGTATCCCACAATAATCAATATGCCAAACTCAAAATGTTTGAATTTTAACACATGGTTTTCAAATCAGTCTTCACTGATTCCTAAGTAGATTTATTAAATTTAGTTCAATCACATGTCAAACTGGGAGAGGAGAGATGGGGCACTTTGAGAAGTGAAGTGAAGGGCAGTGTGAATACAGAGTAAGAATGCTCTACTTACTGCCATTCCTCAGTTGGGGAAGGACTAGGCATCAACCTCTGGAGGCTCCATGGATAGCTCAGAGCCCCGAGGAAGAGACAAATAACTTGAAGCTATTACAGTCCATGCTTCCACTTGTTCCTTATAGTCTGCTAAATCAAAAGAGAGGATCAGAATTTACTAAACAACAGAGTTAAAACTCACTTTCTTCATGAAGCTTTCATGCATATACATTAACTCTGAACACTACTGATTTCAAAGAGGTCTCAACCATATTGAGACTGATCAAACAGGCTCCAAAGCTCTTATGTTGCTGTTATAACACACACATGTGTAGAATGGTATTAAAGTTTCAGTGTCACTGGGATAAATAAATTTTTATTTTGGAAATGAAGCTCGAATATTTTGACAGTTTTGACAGTCTTCTCTTTTGACAGTTGACCCCACAACCCCCTCCCACAAGCCTACTTCCCCTCTCCCTGTTCATAGCATTCCTTCCTCAAAATTCCCTCTTTCCATAACCAAATGGAAACGAAACAGGCCTTCCTCCTCCTCCCAATGTTGATGAACCTCCAGGCTCTTCTCATTGATGTCCACTCCCTTATGAATATAGTTTATCATTCACGGTGCAGCTTTATTCGTAGCACGTTCATACGTTTCCCAGGCTTCCTGCATTGTGGAGCGAGCGGCCGAGACTAAACTGGGCTCTGAAGCTCAAGCCGTTGTCTCTCAGCCTGGCCTACCTCACGGGGCTTTTGTGAGGATAAAACGGGAGAGTGGGAGACGCTGCTCTGAGCAACTTGGAAGCCATGCAGTATGTAAATATACCAAGGCGTCCCTCGGTCGCCCTGGAAACCGCACCTGCGCGCGCGGCCCGCTACGGGCTCCCACTGCGACCAAACTCTTTTAAGGCCGCTGTTTTCCTCCGCGGAAGTGAGGCGAGAGATAGGACAGGAATGAAAAAAGTGGCGTCAACGGAAATGCGGCGCCTGCGCCAGAAGTGACGTCAGCGAGAGGGGAAGCGAGTGGGCCTCTTCCATTTTGGTGCGGGGGGGGCGGGATGAGGTACAATAGTCAAAGCCCTTCATCTAATCTCGTGGCCGGGAATTTCCCTTATTTCCTGCATTCGAGTAAACGTCGTCCCAGTTCATTCCTAACAAGCAACCCGCCAAACCATCAGCCTTTTCCTCCACTCTTCTCTCGGTCCTCACAGAAACGTCGCCAGACAGACTCATCCTACCTATTGAAGGAAATCTACCCAGTAACGGGAGTGTTCTGTAGCGCGGCATTGGCCCGTTGTAGCGACCAATCAGGCCCCGAAAGCTGGAGGGAAGGAGGCGGGGCGGGGCCGGGTGGGGGTAAAACGGAAAGAGCATCATATTCTAAAGTTCATGACAGTCGTTGCTCCACGAGCTGCGCATGCGCGGATGATTCGCTCGGTTTTCTTCGCCGTTTACCGCGGCGCAGCGCATGCGCTCAATAGCAAGATTATAGATTTATAAACAAAACACTTGAACGCGGAGGCTGCCAGCGGGTTTACTTCGGGCGTCATATTCAGTCTCCTCCAGGACAGAAAGAGGCCGCTGCTGATAGAAAATGACGGGGGAAATTGATGCAAGATTTTAGTGTTAGGTGTGACAGAGAAGTGGAGTGTCCACGCCCCATAAACAGCAGCAAAAATAGGAGATCGTACTATTATTCGGGAGTTGCTCCGTATTTATTTTCATTTTTTTAATTAAGCATTTCAAAGTGCAGCACACCCACCCATCTGCATGCATGCGATTCGACGGAGCCCCAGGATTTTGAGTGCAACTGAGCACAGGATTTGGCCTCGCCTCGGGGTACAATTTAAGCAGATTCGGCTTTCCTGCTGTCTGAAGGGTATTTTGCGTGAGGGTTTGGAACTAGAAACCAGAGCAGATGCTGCAGAACAGCTTCCCCGTTATATTATTATTATTATTATTATTATTATTATTATTATTATTATTATTATTTCATATTAGGATACTTCTGCTCCGCTCTTCCAAGTGAATACCCATAGCAGCTTACGAAAGAAATAGAAACCCAATATACAATAGCAAAGCCCCAAATCAATACAAATTATTGTTCTCTCAACACAACAACATTTCACGGGGCGGCTGCACTGCAGGGCTGTTGCAAAGCGCTCTTTCTTTCCCTCCTGCAGTACCGCAGCCTGCAAGAAAGAGGATGATTAATGGGCTACATTGGCGTTGCCAGGGTTTTTATTTTTAAACGCATTTCCCGCACTAAATGACAATCAGAGGTGAGAAATGGGGGAGGGGCTCCGATCCCACGTAGAGCCTCGGCTACGGAGCTGCGATCTTCTTTGTTTGCTATGGACAACGCTCCCCCCTCCCCACGTGGTGGTGGGGTTTGGGAGGGAGAGAAAAAGAGAGAAGGGAACCCAAGAAGTCCCGTCTTCAGAAAAAACCGCGTTGCCCCCTCTTCACTTTTCCTGCATCTGTCTCGAAGACGGGTTGCAGCTCTGTGCACATGCGCAAAGCGTCTCTCCTGCTCCACCCCTCCACCTCCCCGTGCCCCCGCTACTGTTGGCGGCTCGTTGTTGCCACGGAAACCACAAACTATCTGAAGGGGCAGTTAGGCCTGGGGCGGGCTGCGTGCAATACGTTAGATGCGCGGCGAGAGCAGGAGAGACGAGGGCAGGCCGCGATTTGGGTTTGCGCAGACATTTGCTGCAATAATTTAAATGTATTAATCACCCCTCGTTAATTAGCCCCAGGACTAGGCGGGAAGGAGAGCGGACCTGCAGAGTTACTCAGATGCGCCCAGGTGAATGGCGGTGCATATGTAATAATTGAAAGAGTCATTTAAATATATACGCAGATCTGCCTTCATAAGAAAATATTTAGGTCGCTGCATTAATATTCCTGAAGGTGGGTAAGCATTTAGGTGCCTCGTTCTCGTAAAAAAATGGATTTTCACTCTTCGCACTGGATGGCTCATTTGGTAGAGCAGCAGACTCTTCATCTCAGGGCTATTGGGCAAAAGGTTTCTGCATTGCAGGCGGTTCGATTAGATGACCTTCGTTGGTCTCTTGCCATTCTATGAAATTGACACCTATGGTTCATTTATGTAATAGAAAATATGTCATTTCCCCCCCTAGATATACAGTGGTACCTCGGGTTAAGTACTTAATTTGCTCCGGAGGTCCGTTCTTAACCTGAAACTGTTTTTAACCTGAAGCACCACTTTAGCTAATGGGGCCTCCCACTTCCGCCGCGCCGCTGGAGCACAATTTCTGTTCTCATCCTGAAACAAAGTTCTTAACCCGAGGTACTATTTCTGGGTTAGCGGAGTCTGTAACCTGAAGCATATGTAACCTGAAGCGTGTGTAACCCGAGGTACCACTGTAATGCTGAAACTTCAGCATATTAACAGCTTCCCTTTTTGGTTCCTATCCAAAGGTTTTCACGCTGAACTACTTACTCATTGTTACTAAGTGGTTGCTAATCAGAAAAAAATAACATTTAGATACCCCAATGTTTTGAAATTTACTATGCGTTTTTCACTCAGAAGTGCTAGCTGAGCAATCCTAACCTCTGGCCATGTGGCCCCAGGGACCCTGGAGCGGCTGGCACAGCAGCAGGAACCAAATCCATCCCATATCCAGCGGTTCATTGGCTGTCCTTGCTCTGCCTGTCCCTGTGCCCTTAATGCTCCATTTGGGGTGTCTTTTTCCTAGCTACCGAGGACACCAGGAATTTCAGCAGTGGCAGAGCCTCCTCAGCCCATTATTAACCCACTCAAGAGTTGGACTGCAGCCCAAATCTTCAAATATCAGACTCCCCCCAAAGAATTATGTGCTTCAGTTATGCTGGCTGGGGGCCTAAAGAAGTTCCCAAATGGTGGTCTCCAGACAAACTTCATTCTGGTGGTCTACAGCTTGTCTGAAATTACAATTAAATATCATACAGCATCTAGTGCAATACACTGAAATTGCTACAAAGGCAGAGCGGTCTGCCAATTTTCATGTGGCCCATGGGGCTAAGTGGGGGGGGGGGCGATTTTGGGAACCACTGGGATAGAGGGCAGAAGCCTTGCTGCACTGATGCAACACCAGGTATGCCACTAAAATATACTGGTGAATACCTCAGATACGCTAGAGGTGCACTTCATTATAGCGCAAAGATAAAATACCATATTGTGGCTTTATTGAATATAGCCACAACCTTAACAAACCTGCCAGCCAAAAGGAGTACAATAACTGGATGGAGTAATATGAAAGAGCCACCGAGATCAAGTGGGTTTTCCAGGTCTTTTTGAAAACCTAAAGTGTGGCTATTTCACACAGGGTTGCACTGTTGAGATCAATGACATCGGAAAGTGCACAGCTTTGGATTGTGTCTGTGTTTGCATAAAACCTGCTGCTTTCTTTTTTTCGTATGTTTGTGTTGTGGCGTTTATCCCACAGGAGTAAATATATGTTTTATTTATTACATTTCCATCCAAACCTTTATTCAAGGAGCTCAAGGTGGCAGGCATAACCTCCCTTCATTTCATCATTACAACAACCCTGTGAGGTAGGATTAGGCTGAGAGATTGTGACCAGCCTAAGTGATCCTCATCAGGGAATGGGAATGGTCTGAGTCTAACCCTCCAGCCCAGTGGTTCTCAAACTTTTTTCTCTGGGACACACTTTCAGAATAAAGTATGAACCGCTCGGAGACCTCTAGGTATAGGGAGGTATATAAATTCAGTTGATAATAATAATAATAATAATAATTTGCTTGCACCACACTGGATTTTTATTGATAAGAAACACATTGGAAAACAAAACAAAAAATAGCAGTGCTTGATTTATATCATAGAACACACCTACTTTATAATATGCTCATGGGACATTCAGAATGTATAAAACAATACATAAGAACACAAATCATCTCCCAGATACAATATTGATTGTCATTGAATCTTCCTGCCACACTTGCCATCCTCTCCTGCCCAACCCGTGTGACACGCCACACCCTTTTGAGGACCACTGCTCTAGCCACTAGGCCATGGATGGGTTATTAGGAAATGCATCTCTTGGTTACCTCAGTTGTTTGTTCCAGTACAATTTGATCACTTGGGTTGTGGAATGCCATCCCTAGTGAGCTGTGCCAGTTTCCATTTTTATTACCGTAACTTTCAGGAGGAATGTGAAAACCTATCTTTACCTTGGGTAGGCAAGGTGGTATACAAATTAAATCAATAATATATTCAAGAAATAATATGTGGTTGAAGTAGAATCCTTTTCAGCTGTGAGATTTCAATTACATCTTCATTAGCCCCTTAGGGAAGATCGCTTGCCAACATGAAATACCCTCCATAGATGTGGAGGACAGCGGATGGTTGGGATGTCATTTGTGACCACTGCTGTCTTTGCTAGGATGGCATGGGAACAGGTGAGTTGGTTGAGGTCAAATATGTGCACTTCATTGATTTCTGTACCAGTGAAGAGGCTCCTCCCAGAAGCAAAGGAAATTCAGTTTTCTCCAGCAGCAGATGGTGGAGAGTGGGGTGGGGAGAAGGGGAAGGACAGGACGACCCAGGAAATAATGGCACAATTAATTGAAAAGCTCTGGAATGTAAGAGTTATCGATGGACTTTGTGGTCCAATCCAGCAAGGCAGTTCTTACTATGCTCCAGTCTTGCTTTTGATTAAGTCAATTTAGGCTGCAATCCTGTAACCAGGGAGCAAGCCACATCAAAGTACATGGGACTTACTTTCTTAGGCAGTCATGTTTATAGGGTTGCAGTGTGAAAATCTTCATTCATTTTAACAGAAAGTATACTTTGCTCACAATGAACTGGCTGGCTGAGAGCACAATAAGAACTGCCTTCCTGTATGGAGCCAAAGGTCTTGTCAAGCCTTCATCCTGTATCCAGCCCAGTAAGTTCACAAGCAGAGTGTAGCAGGGAGACCCTCTTGTCCTTTGTTCTTGGCATCTGCTAGCAGAGGTGTCTTGCTTCTGTCCGTGGAGCAACCACGTCCACATTACAGCTGATGCCAACAGGGTGGGGCTTTGGGGGGACCCTCTCAGCAGAATAAGTAGAAGGGCCCCTAAACACAGCATTGTTGGCAAACGAAGTAATTCACATTTCCAAATGAAGGTGGTTCCTTGGAGACCATGGACTCCATAGCCTAAGCTTGCCTTGTTGCACCATGCCTCAGCTGTCATGGCTACCAGCTGCTACAATACTTTCCTCCAATAATTTATATGTAAGGGGGGGGGGGGAATGACCAAAATAACCAGCGGAATAGTTGTACTTTGCTGACCAGAGTGATGTGCTGACTTTTTATTGGAGGAGAATCTTCTGTTAGTTAGGAGACTAATCTAATTTTTGACATTCTCTCCCACTCCCAGTTTTTGCAGATAGAATTTCCCTATTTCTTTCTCCTGGGTTTGGCCGCCTATCCTAGCTTCTTCTACACAGTGTATCGGTTTCTGCGTCGCTTTGGGCAAATGGAGGAGCTCAATGCAGTCTATGTATCTGCCAAGTGAGAGACTACCTGGACACCCAGATTCTCTTAGTGTGTGTGTGTGTGTGTGTGTGTGTGTGTGAGAGAGAGAGAGAGAGAGAGAGAGAGAGAGAGAGAGAGAGAGAGAGAGAGAGGTGGCCCTACCATTCATCAGATGGGGGTGAAAGGTGGGAAGGATGGAACAATGATGAGGTGTTGAAGGACGGAGCCCTGTGTGCTCTTGCCTTCAGATATAGTGGAGAGGCAGTCCTATGCTGAAGTTCAAAGCAAGATTCAGCTGCCAGTCCAGTCAGCTCCTGTAGGTGAGCACGTAATCTTCTCCCACACACTTCAAGACTACATAATATCTTTGGCCCACCTTAGAAATGGGTTAAAGCAATTCATAAAACCAGGTCACCTCTGTTCTTTGGGAAACCCACCTGCTGCAGTTCCTATAGTCCAGCACAAGGTGTCAGTATTGCTTTAGTTAGTTCCACAGGCACTTGCCAGGCTCTTTCCACGCACCTATCAAAGGTCACATCAGGGTCACCTGCTCAGCAGGTGGAGCTTTATTGGAGGATTAGTCCCTAATGCTTTGGGAGCGGAAAGGGTTAATTGCCCCCACCCCTTCATTTTACCTCTCTCTCTCCCCGCCCCCACACCCTCCCACTTCCCACATCAGAGACCTGATCCTTCCTCACAAACCAGGCTGGGATTATAGGATTAGCCTAAATCATCCTGTGAGCACGACTTCCTGCTAAGCGAGGGAGAGAGGGAGAGATAGGGGAAAGGATGATCTGGCACTCAGGGGGTTAATTCTGCTGCCTGATTAGCCGCAAATGGGGGGGAATGCCTCCTCCTCCCCCCACCCCCAATCTTCTTAGCCAGCTTCTCCCAGTTTAAAAGAGGCAGAGGCTAAACCCAGGGGACTCCCTGCTGCGGTGAGGGTTTTAAGGAGATGAATGGGCAGATTCCTCTCCCTCCTTCCGCCACTCTTCCCTGTCCCAAGCCTCCCGCTCTGAGTCACCACCCCAAACCTCTCCCCGCTTCGGATCCACCTATAGAGTCCAGCAGCCCCAACCCGCATCCTCTCCCTGCCTCCCTCCTATCAGCACCCGCTTCTTCCCTTTCCTCCTCCTCCCGGGCTCTGCTGCCGCTGCTTCCCCCTGAGCTCCTGGCTGCGCTGATCCTCGCAGCATCCTCCTTCCGCCCGCTCCTCTCCTCCGCCAGTCCCTCCACACACCACAGGCCACTGTCTCTTTAAGTTCCCTCCCGCACTGTGCTGACAGCTGCTCCCTGCTCCCCCTCCCTCCCCTGGCTCTGTCTCTCTGTCTGTCACAGCAGCTCTGCTTGGGACCAACCCGCACACCA
This sequence comes from Podarcis gaigeae, assembly GCF_964106915.1. Classification (NCBI taxonomy): domain Eukaryota; kingdom Metazoa; phylum Chordata; class Lepidosauria; order Squamata; family Lacertidae; genus Podarcis; species Podarcis gaigeae. The sequence goes on along the minus strand of NC_139689.1, from coordinate 17,950,047 downwards.
CCGCCATCCCCCCCTTCCCTCTCCATCCCCCCCTCGCCCCCTTGGATACCATGAGTCTTCCTCGAGGGGAGCGCCTGGAGGGATCCTAGCCCCGCTGACCCTCCCCATCTGTGTGGCCCCCTCCTCCTCCTCCTCTTCCTCCTCCTCCTCCTCCCCCCTCAACCCTGCAGCCTGAGCGAGATGTTTCACGCCTTGGTAGCAGGGGGCATTGTCTTCCCCGGCCTCTTCTTGTTGTCCAAGAACGGCCTCAAGTGGCTGCCATGGCTGCGATGGGAGGAGGCCGACGCGGTCATCGTCTCCGCCAGGTAACCAGGGAGCCAGGGGAGGGAGGATGCAGCCAGGGTCCAGCAGCGGAGGGTGGGCCGCATCAGGCGAGGGTGGGCATCCAGCAGGCCTCAGGTGTGAGGGGCTAGGACTCTTCCCTCCCATATTTTCTTGAAGGATGAGGGTGGACGCTGTGGGTCCAGGGCGTCAGGCAAAGGGGCAGGCTCCTTTGAAAGGGGAGTGGTACAAGGGCATAGAGAGGATGGGCTATGAACTAGGTTTTTCTAATGAGGCGCTTTTTAAAAATAGGTGCTAGAATGAGGCGGGGTTGGGAGCCAGGTTTCCTGGGTCCGTTGGGATTGGAATGGGGTGCAGCAAGTTGCAAAGTGGCTTTCCCTAGTGGATCCGTGGGCATATCTGCAAGGAAGCAGAGGGACAGATCTGCTGGATTCTCTGGGAGAGGTGGAGTGCCTGGGACCATGAGCCAGACCTCTGGGTTTCTCAAGATTGGGGCATATTAATTGGGAATCAAGAGCTGAGCTAAAGCTGAACTCGGGTGATGAGGTGTCACTATCCCACAATGACAGCCAATAGAAGCAGTAGCCCATATAAACCCAGGGTTCCTCTCAGCAAGATGTTTGGAGCCCAGCATTGAGGAGATTGGTGAACCCACGGTTAGGGTTAGGGTTTGGCAAGGTCTGTGACTTGTGAGGGATGAGATTCCGGGGGATCTGCTGTTAAGAGGGTGTTTCAGGAGATCAAGGCTGTTTGCTGGGCTTCCCAGGAGTGTCAAGACACTTGGTCTGCTCAGTGTCTCCAGGGGGACGCTCTGGGGCAGAATGTCTGGTTGCTCTCATTGCTTAGTGCATATATCTAGGCGCTCAAAAGCTGCTCCAGGGTTGGCAGTCTCTGGTGATCACATGACAAGGCTGTGTGTCAGGGTCACGGAGCAGCTGAGGCTCTTAGCAATTGTTGCTGATCCCCTAAGATGACCTTAAGATAGCAGCTGTTCTGGGATGGCAAAGAGCATGGATTTGAAGGTGCTTGGCCGGGCTCAAGGTGGAGGAGGCCCAGATCAGCTCCATGGGGCATTTCATTGCTCTGAGGTCTGCTGGTCTGGATTCCCGGGGTCAGAACTGGAATGGTGAGGAGACTATTGAGTCCAAGAGAAGAGAGAGGCGATGGCAGTTAACTTTGTTTTTGTTTGCCCCTTCTTCCCGACAACAGGTTTGTCTCCTCGGTGCAGGCCATCATGGCTTCCACGGTCGGCTACATCGTCTCCTCTTCCTGCAAGCACATTATCGACGACCAGTAAGTCAGCATTTGCTGTGTGCATGCCAGCCCAGCACTGCAGTGCGGTAACCTCTCTCTCCCTGTGTCTCCCACACCTTTCCCAACCCAGCAGAGTGTTGGCAAGGTCACGCTAGTGAGAAACCTGACACCCTCACCGGGATGGGCACCAAATTTAGAACAGGATGACAGTGACATGTTACAGGCAGATGTGCAGCAAGGAGTAGGCCTGGGAAGAAGTCAGTACAGGGAACTGGAAGGCACAGCACAGGAAATGAAATAATCTTACCAGCAGGAGGTGCTGTGGGGAACAGCATTGGTGGAAGCAGTGGCTTGTGGGAAGAGGACAGTGCCTTGCTGTTTCTGCCCCATAAGAAGGTATTTGGGAGGTAGTTGGAGAGTAAAGTCGGGAACTTTCCTTTTGGAAGCTGCTCCCACTTGCTACAAATCCAACAGGGGGTGCTGGAGAGAGAGAGCAGGGCAAAAGCGATGGCAATAACTGAGGCAGATTGGCCTGTGTGGCACAGAGCGCTGTCCGTGGTGCTGCAGAAATGCTAGCCTCATCCCTACAGCTTCTAGGTTCAGCACCATGGGCAGCTCCCTCTTGCACAAACAGTTCATGGGGCACCTGAGTTGAGGATTCCCAGAGCGTGTGCTGGAGAGAGAGCAAAGGGGCAGGAGCCGCTAGTCCCACTGGATTCTAGGACAGCTGCCAGACCTTGGTCTCTGCAGAGACCAATTTGGCAAGAGGGCAGCTCTGCAGGGCAAGCAGGACCATAAACACAGCAGGAACCCAGAGAGCTCCTGGAAGAGGGACGGGATAGAGGTGTGGGGTGTGTATGTGTCTGGGCCTTTTCCAATCCGCCATCCCTTTTCGCTTTGCCATCAGGATTGCTTCATTTCATGCTAATGAATTTAGCTGGGATTAGTCCCTTCCCCAGGACAGGCTAGAATGGGGAGCACGTGTGCTAATTCTCCCCTAGGATAGAGCAGGGCAGGGGATTAGACCAAAGCAACAGCTGTTTCTACTGCTGATTTGCGTTCTGTGGATTCATAATTGGCTTTATTGGGCAACCAGTGATGACGAATTCCTGGGCTCCCTAGAGGGGGGAGGGGCTCTAGCAGGTTACATCATATGGAGGCTGGATATCTGGGTTTTTGGAGAGTAAACTCCAGCTGGTTAGAGCAAGGCAGTTAGAGACAGGAGTTGAGGATTCTCTTAGGGCAAAGAGAAGAGTTTCCAGATTTCTGTATATCCATTACAATGCTCTCACTGTGCCCTTTGCACTGGGAATCTCCTGTTGGGAAGCAATGTGGGTGAGGGTGGGCAAGATTTCAACTCTTTTGAAGCGTTCCCTTAACTGACCCCAATGCCGGGCTCCTGATATCATCTTTGCAGTCCTGTAGCACAGAAACCGTCTACCAGCGCCCCCACCTCCACCCCATCTGAATTCTGCTTGGAACCCACCTGCCCCATTTTGGTCTCCAAGCTGAGCACCCCACAGCGTCTCTTGGGCCCTGCATCCCGCATAGCACTGCAGCATCCTGGCTGCTTCTCTGGCATTTGGCCTAATCACCTTGCATGGAGCCATCAGCACAAATGCCCAGGCAGGCTGCAGTGGTGAGGGAGGAGAGTGACGAGAAGTCAGCTGGGGAGGTGGCAGTAAGGAAGTCACAGCCCAGATTTAAAGAAACAGCACTCCATTTGCCTTCCTCTCAGCTTGAAGGGGGAAAGGGATCAGGGCTAGAAGCACCTTTTTCAGTCCCTGAATTCCCCTCTTATCACCTGAAATGGAATAGGATTAAGGCCAATGTCTTGGACTTATTTACATTAATCCTATTACCTTTTATAGAACTTGTGGACTTCTAAATAAGCACAAGGTCGGAAGCATGGTTTGCTGCCGGTAGTCAGACAAAATATCCCGGATCTAAGGGGATTGAGGGTGCCCTGACTGGGGGTGGCAGTGGGGCTGTGGTCAGGATTGAAAGGCAATGTCAGGACAAGGTGAGGTGGGAATGGCAGCCCAATGCTTGGTTATGGCCGTGGTCAGCGTGGCTTGGAGAAACAACAGGGAGCTGTTAAACCACAGAGAGCCCAGCGTTGTGAGAGCAGAGAGCAGGAATGGAAGAACTTGGGGGGTATGGGCAAGGCTTTGTTCTCATTGACCTTGTGTGAGCAGAGCGCATCAGCAGGTCATCAATACTCATTGATCATGGCCGTGAGCCTGTTCCAAGGGGGCGGGGCAGCTCCTCTTGCTGCTCCCCCCCCCCCCCGCTGGAATTCCCTGCTGAGTCACTGCCAGGACTGTGTCTTGCTCACAACCTTCCCCTGCCCTAGCATTCTTTCTCCTCCTTCTGCAGGCACTGGCTGACCTCCTCCTACACCCAGTTTGCCATCCCCTACTTCATCTACGACATCTACGCCATGTTCTTGTGCCACTGGCACAAGTACCGGGTCAAAGGGCACGAGTCGGCCGGCACCCGGACGCTGCGCACCGTCGTCCGCACCTACTTGCACAAGGAGTTCCTCATGGTGGTCCACCATCTCTTCATGGTGCTGGTTTGCTTCCCCATGTCCGTGGTGAGTGTGGCCTGCCATGGGAACCTCTGACCACAGGAGGAGGAGGAGGCAAGGAAGGGATGGGATGCCAATGTATGGAGCAAGAGTGGGGCAGAGAGGGGCTGTGTGCTTTAGAGGCTGCTAACGCCCACCCCCCAAAAGTCACCCTTCTCGCTTTCCCCCACTTCAGCTCTGGCGCCAGGGCAAGGGCGATTTCTTCCTGGGTTGTATGTTGATGGCTGAGCTCAGCACCCCTTTTGTCTGCCTCGGCAAAGTCCTCATCCTGGTAAGTATGGCCCAGTCCTGTGGGTTTTCTGGGGAGAGGAACGAGAACCCAGCGGGGCAGAGCAGGTTCTTGGGCTTCCTGGAGGGAGCTGGTTGTGGCCTGACTGCCCTCTCAACCCCTCCTCTTCTTTCCTGCCACAGTACAAGCAGCAACACACCCTTCTTCATAAGGTGAATGGGATAATCATGCTGATCACATTCTTCTGCTGCCGGATCCTGCTCTTTCCTTACATGTACTGGGTATACGGGCACTATGCCGGCCTGCCCCTTTATCGTGTGCCCTTCTCCATCCCCGCCGAGTACAACTTGGGATCGGCCATCCTCATGGCGCCCCAGGTTTACTGGTTTGGCCTCATATGCCGTGGCGCTTTCCGCGTATACCGCTCCCAGGGCGCTGCCAAGGATCAGGTGCTGCGAAATGGGCACAGGCCAGAGACGCAGGTGCTGGACTGATGATACCTCTCCCTCCTCAGCCACAGACGGACAGACCACATTTCCTCTAACTTATTTATTTATTGGGGTATGGGAGGGACTGGATGGATTGGGGGAGTGGGCTCCTAGGCCAAAGGGGATTTGGGGAGGCCTGGAAAGGCGTTGTGGGGGGTGGGGGGTTCCAGTGAAGTATTTGGAAGGGACAGAGACAGTAGTCCTTTGGTGCAGTGTGGGGTTCCTTTGCTAAAGGCAGCCCTCTAATATTGCAACACTCAGTATTTTGAAACTCCTCGGGGGCGGGGATGGGGGTAGAGACCTAAACCAAAGGGATATATATATATATATATATATATATATATATATTATATATATGATGTTTCTTTTACAGAGGGACTTTCAGGCCAGTGGTTATATAGGAGGGCTGAGAACAGGATACATGGACGAAGTTTATTTGAGGCTGCAAGATAAGAACAAGGCATCTCTAGTGTGTTAGGGGCTCTCACAAATCACACCCCCCAAATAATATATGTGCTATTTATTTCCACACAATGCTGTGAGCACCCCAGGACTACCTGAGCCCATACTAGGCAAGGAGACAACTCAGTTATTTGGGTGGGGTGGTGCTGTTTCTTGGGAACAGAGAGAGATGCTAGTGATGCGGGTGGGGAGGAAGGGAAGAGAGACAACGGGGGCTTTTCTATACTATTATCCATAGAGTCACAGTATCACAGCTATTATTAAAAGGGGCAGGGAAATAGTCTGGATTTCCTCACACTGTATTATTAGGGGTTCTATCAGCAGAATTAGGAATTGTTGTAGGGTAGCTAATAGGGAAACACCCTGGAATTTTTGGATGCAGCTAAATTGCAAGTGATCTTCAGTATTACTGTGATGCCACCTGCCCAGAAAACCCCCAAATGCTGTATAAAATGTATCCCCTTGCACTGGGAAGGTTCCAAGAGGTGTGCTTCCTAACATGCGCCCACCCCTCCCTCCACCTAGCAATAACCAAGCCTCTTGCCTCCACCTCCTCCTCTGTTCGGCACACCAACCCCTTCCCTCTTCCCTCCTAGGAACGCCCATTCCATGGGGCAGGGATCCAGCTGTAAATAGGGGGCGGGCGGGCTGTATTTATAACCTGAGGTCTGCAAAAGTATTAAAGGAGCCTTTATCTAATGCCAGCAGAGGGCCAATGTGTGTCTTTCTTTCTTCTCCCTGCTAAGCCTTCCACCGGCCGATCGCAGTACTGAACTTAGGTCTGTCTGCTGTTTAAGCCCTCGTGTGCCCCATAAACCAAACCTGCCAATCCCAGCTCTCCTTCCCCCATTGATTTTCCATTGGCACATCACACCAATTGCAAAAAAACCCCCTCATTCAATAGCCTTTTATTGAACAGAGGAAAAGACAAAGAGTGGCTGGCTGGCTACAGAGCCGTATCTGCTGATCACCTGGATGTTTATCCTGCATTTGACTTCTTGAAGATCCTGAATGAAATTGCGGAAGAAGAAGGAGGGGAGGGGGTGTCATTCCATCCGTGGAAGTGGGAGTAAATAATGATATCCAAAGGCAATAAGGAGGCAGGGAGAATACTTGCAGCATAACATACACCGACCAAAATGACACGTACACTTTTGATATGATCTGATAGAGGAAGAACAGCAGGATGAGTATAATGGATCCCACTAGGATATAACGCAGCTGGTGAGGGAATGAACCTGCAGGGGGCAGAGAAGAGGAGGGTTGGTTTGTCACGGGGAAATAGGGCAAGGCTAGAGCAGAGCAAGGGCAAAAGGGCAAGGAGGAGGAAGCCCAAAGCAGCCCTGAATCATTCTGGAAAGGGAGGACAGCAGAGGTTAGGCATAGAGCAGGGGGAATCAGGCCATTAGTCCAGCTAGCCTAATATGGTCAACTCAGGCCATCAGTGGTGCTCTGGGTCTTTCCCAGCTCTTACCTGGAGATGCCAGGGATTGAACCTGCTGGGACTTGGTGCCTGCAAAGGCTGTGCTCAGCCCCCTCCCCTGCAGGTGCTATTGGGGAGGGAGCGTTTGAGAGAGGGTCAAGAGACAGGAGTGGCAGGGGGACTCACTTGGGGGAATAAACTCAGGCTGCTCTCCAATGAGCTTGTAAACAGCAAGGATCTTCTTCTCATCCGAGTCGGGATAATCAAACCAGAGCGGCTGATGTCGGGACAAATCTGTCTCGGTGGCATTTCCCAGGTTTCCTGCACGAGCTGTGGGCCCCAAAAGCACCTCCCATCAGTGGGCGCTTTTAGCATTCCTGTGCTTAGTCCATTTACCTCATTACGAACACAAGCACACAAAAAAAATCTGTTTTCCAAGAAACATTTGCTACTAATTTCCTGTTCCACGAACAGTCATGCCTTTGCATTGCAGCAGCAATGAATATTTGCCTTCCAGCCAGCCACACAACGCTAATGCTTTATCGTAGCCCTGATTTAGGCCCCACACAGCCCACCGCAAACTCCTTTTGGCCTCGCAAACAGCTGCCCCACACAGCCCTTTACTTTGCTTGGGCAAGAGCAGAAGTTAAAAAGGAGCAAATGTTTCCTGCTACAATCTGTGCTGCAAGACGAACGTGGAGAAGGAAAGAGACCTCCAAGATCATCAGAACCTTATTGGGACAATAATCTCCACTGAGAACCTACTTGGAAGCTACTGCGGTAATGGGGAATTTTGGCAGTAACCATATCACTTCAACAAGTATAACATGTAGTTTCAAAGGGCCTTAACTTGGTTGGTTTATATGGCTGGAACCATATAAAAATATAAAATATAAAAATAATGCAAGATTGTTGACACGTTTCTAGATCAGAATCCAAGGACTCCCTGTTATGGCTTTCAATTAAAGCAGTTTAAAACAAGTAGTGTGGAAATGCCAGGGGTCAAAATTATACTGTGGAGAGACCCTTCACACAGCCAATTGAAACATCCCAGGGTTCATAAGGCAAGGTCTAGGAAGCAGCCTTAAACCTAGGATCAGTATTGTCTACCCCAACTGGCAGCAGCTCTCCAGCATCTCAGCTGGAAGGTCTTCCCCATCATCTCCTACTCCAGACCCTTTTCACGGGAGATGCAGAGATTGAACCTGGGATCTTCCGCCTGAAAGGAATAGCACTGAGCCATGGTCACTTCTGCAGCACTCACTGCTGCTGGGGATGAGTGGGGTGGAAGGAGGCCCAGTGGAGGGAGACCTGTGCTCACCTGTCACAAGCCGAGGACTACTCAGGATCAGCTCAGGGAGATTTGTAAAAGAGTACAGGAGCTGGAGTAGCAGATTTTGCCCTCTGCTCAGCATAGCTGCTCTCCTGGCCACACCCACTTTCTATGACCTCACAATGCATGTGCCTCCCATCTCTGACCAACACTCCCTCCTTCACTTAAAAGCCAAGATTCTTCCCAACACCCCCCAACAAACCCAGGATCAATGTTCCCACAAGACGACAACTCCATACTTTAAATGAAAATGAGTAAGGGAATTACAGAGAATAGATTGCTTCAGTGTTTATTGTATACTTGTACAAAAAAAAAAAAGGCACATTCAAAGGAGGCTCCGATGGCCTGGGGAAATTATTACATTCTATGTTGTTTGCAAAGGTACTTAAAGAAAGCTTTCATCCGGAAGGGAAGCATCCATCTCCAGGATCTATCAGGTCTCAGAAGGCTTGGGCAAAATCCCCAACAATCCTCCTGCAGCTGTGAAAAGGTTGATAGGGGAAGAACCATCTGTGATGAGTGTGGATTGAATGCCCAGGCCCTGGAGTAGTTTTGCCTGCATGGAAGATTATTTATTTTATTAATAATAATATAATTAAATCTGTATACCACCCTTCATCCAAAGATCACAGGGCACAACCTAAAAATATAAAATGAGGACATAAAATAAAATAACAAAAACCAATAACTACCCCCCTCCCACTAACACATTTTGAAAGGCATAGAACATCAATCAGCCAAAGGCCTAGTTAAAGAGAAAAATCTTCACCTGGTGCCTAAAGATATGTAATGAAGGCACCAGGCAAGCTTCCCTGGAGAGGGCATTCCACAAATGGGGAGCCACCCTCCAGACATCTGGGGCCCATTCCTGTGTTGCCACCCTCCAGACATCTCATGGAGGAGTCACATGAAGAAGGGCCTCAGAGGATGATTGCAGGGTCCAGGTTGGGTCATATGGGGAGATGTAGTCCTGAGCCATTTAAAGCTTTAAAGGTCAAAACCAGCACTTTGAATTAGGCCTGGAAACTCATTGGCAGCCAGTGCAGTCAGGCCATGATCAGTGTAATATGCTCAAATCATCTTGCCCAGGTGAGCACAGCCTGGCTGCCAAATTCTGCACCAGTTGAAATTTCCAAACCATCTTCAGAGGCAGCCCCACATATAATGCCTTGCAGTAATATAATCTAGAGGTTACCAGAGCACAGAGAACCAAACTTAGGCTACCGCTCTGCAGATAGGGGTGCAGCTGGGCACTCAGGACTACCCACTCCTAACTCCAGAAGGATACAGTGGTCAATGGTATTGAGAGCCACTGAGACGTTGAGGGGAATTAACAGGGACACATTTCCCCTGTCTCTCTCCCAAGAGAGGTCATCATACAGGGCAACCAAAGCAGTTTCTGTGCCAAAACCAGACCTGAACCCCGACTGAAATGGATCTAGAAAATCATTTTCCTCCAAGAATGCCTGGATCTGGTCCGCAACCACCCGCTCAAGGACCTTGCACAAGATTAGTGAGATAATTCATCAATCCCCTTGGCCAAAACAAAGCAATCTCTTAGGATTCCCTGTTGCGAACACTCAAGTTCTGTTTTGTCCCCCCACATCCCTCAAGTCCTTAGGCCAGGTCAAGTTACTTGCTTTAGAAAAAGCTCAGTTATCTTCTACTCCACCTGGCAGGCTCATCCTTCCTAACGGAAGCAGCCAGCAGGGATAGAACTGGGACCAAGCACAAGCTTTGCCACTGAGCTACGGCTCCTTCCCCGATAAAAGTGACACACTTCTAAAGAACCCCTCCCTATTGCTCCAGAACCCTCTCTCCTCTCCTCGCTTTTCACCTGCATCTCTGGGCCGGCCACAGCAATGTCACGGATAGTGCTGGCCCCCAGCGCATTTATCACCGCCTCAAATTTCTTCACTTCAACAGCAGCCAGAGCCTCCGCCCGAGCCACGTCCAGCTCGGCCTGAGTCTTGCAGAAGCGCAGCTCCTGCTCTCGCGCTCGGTCCAGGCGCTTCAGTTCTGACTCCTGCAAGGGATGGTGGGGAAGAGAGTGTGCAACATGCTCAGCCCATGGGACAATGACAACCAGCATAAAAAAGGGTTTGGGTTGTTTTTCTGAAATAAACATTGCACCTAGGAGGACACATTGGTTTGGATCCAAACATCTGAGCGGAAGCCAAAGCAGTCCACTAGCACGGTTCCTTAGACCAGGAGCAGATGGCCTTGGATTACAACTCCCACCATTCCTTGCCATTGACCATGGTGGCCGATTATTATATATTATTGTAGATTTATCTATACCTCGCTTTTCACCTTGGCAGGACTCAAGGTAGCTTGAGTTGGGAATTCACCAACATCTGGAGGGCCACAGTTTTTAAGCCAGCTCTACGTTAAAACATCTGCACAAGAGCCTAGAAGCAGAGCAGCGTGTGGCATGCAGTCTTGATAACTGGGTCTCATACTGCCAATTATGGAAGAGCTTTACACCAAAGGAAAAGCATTTATTATTATTATTTTCCACTTTTCTTTCCCAATGTCCTGGAGACAAGGGTATAAAGAGAGGCACTACTTCGACAAGAGGAAGATGGCTTTTGTATACAGAAAGGCACTTCTGGATTCAGTCAATGTATTTAAAAATTCAAACGTGCCACTAATACAGCCATCATTTCTTCTAAACAAATTTGGGCAGCTGCCAGGGCCTAGGGCTCGCTGAAGGAGCCACCGAGCCAAAGGCTCCTGGAATAGCTGAGCCATGGAATTTTAAAAGTCTCCAAGTCAGGCGTTCCCGAGTGTAGTGTTCTTGATGTATTGATTAAGAAACATTTTCTTAATCAGGAATTTTTAATTCCACTCAGACAAGGGTAGAATGCTAGAGCTGAAATGGATCTCAGCATGCCATGCAACTCAACTATATCTCCGTGCAAAAAAATCCACTACTGTAGCAAAATGCCCCAACTCTGGCAAGCGCTAGAGAACTGTGCTAACAAAACAGAGAACCAAAACAATGCTATTATTAGGCTAAAGGTGCAGTTATGAGTTAAGCACAGGAAGGAAGAGAGTAAGCAAGTTTCTGACAGTTGGGAGGGAAATTATAGCAGGTGGAAAAATGGCGAAATTGACTGCTAAATTACAAGGGAACAATGACGAAGTGTTTAAGGAGGAAATGAGATGACGGATGGATTTATCTATCAAATTATCACCCATACATGAAGTCGCAGGCAGGATTTGAAACAGAAGCCGTGGATTATCGAAACAGTTAATAAAAAGGAGTTAAAAAACAAACATCAGGAAAGAAGGGGTGGGAAGTCAAGAAGAAACTATGTATGTATAAAAAACTGTTTAGTGACAAATGCTTTGGAGATTTTTAAAAAAGAACACAAAAAAGAAGAAATTATAGTAGTCAACATACGTTTTCAGATGAGTTTTCCCAGCAGCTCACGACACAGTGGTACCTTGGTTTAGCTGTCGAACAAATCAGCTCCTGAACGCCGCAACCCTGGAAGTGTTCCAGTTTGCGGACGTGGCTTCCGATTGAGTGCAGGAAGCTCCTGTAGCCAATTGGAAGCCACGCTTTAGTTTTTGAACGGTTTCAGGAGTCAAACGGACTCCCAGAATGGATTAAGTTTGAGAACCAAGGTACCACTGCACTGTGCTAGAGAGGGGAACAGGAGAGCCGCCATTGTCTTGGCGCCAAGAGGGAGGCAAGACTAGGAAAGAACCACAAGAGGACGCAGAGGAGCTCACCGTCTCTATGGCTGTGGCTTCGGCCTTCAGCTTGGCCTGCAGTACTGCCCCTTCACCTTCAATCCGGGCAGCTTCTGCCCGTGACTGGGCTTCAGCCTTTGCCGCCCCGGTGCTCTCGACCGCTGTGCTGTGGGGAGAGGAGTGAGGGAAGGTGAAGCCCCCCTGGGCGTTATCTGCCGCCGGGCCCATGCGACGCTCCGGGCCACTTCGGGGCTGGCCCCTTCTCAATCCTGACTTGCTCACCTCAGTGCTTCCAGCTCCAGCAGCTCCTTCCGGGCCCGTTCGGCCTCGGCCTGGTCAAGGATTTTCTGCCGCTCAAGACGCCCACGAGCTTCTTGTTCTAGCCTCTCTGCTTCGTGCCTGAGATGTGGGGGAAAGAAAATGGTATCAGAGAAGAAGAAAACAGAAGGGCAGAGTGGGCAGGGCAGAGATTCATCCATTTGAAGGACTGCAAAAAAGTTGCCATCGTCCTCTCTTGGTCTGAAGCTCTGGTGGTCTGAAAGGGAAAGGGTGTGGGAGAGACCGCTTGCCACTTGTGGAAGGGTCAGGAAGATGGAGAGGGGCGAGTGAATAGGAAAAACTCCTTGTGGGGCTTGGATGTTTGGAAAGCAATAGATGTGGACACTTGGATGGAGTCAAGAAAGGAGCTTGGGAAGCCTTAAACTGCCCATGCAGTTGCCAAGACATGCTTGAAAGTGTGGCACCTCAATGATCCGCTGAAATTTCAGAAGCCAGAGAGATGCCCGAATCAGATTTCCGGTGGTTGCAGAGCCCGGTTTAGCTCCTTGCCTCTTCATGCAGCTAGCTAAAGCCGAACAAGCAACAGGACACAAGAGGGGTGTGTACAGCTGTTTCGTTTGCCCAGCAGAGAGGGCTGCTTGTCTTTGAATGAGAGCAGAGCAGAGCCCGGGGTCTGGACCGAAGAGATCATCCCCTCCCAAATCCCTAATTTGATTGTACCACTTGCGTGAGTTTTAATTGAGAGCTACTCTGGGAGCTAATCTTGGATGGAAAAAGAGCTATAACTGTGTAATTCCTGGTGGCCACAAAGACCAGCTTTAATTTGGTACAGGATTTTGAAATCTACATGCCATGTACATGCAAAATACTGGATGTGTGCGCAGAGACTGGATATAGAAAACAGTCCTGCCTTTTTATAAAAGGAATGAGTTTTAGATTTTTCTGTTTTATTTTTAGGGTGGTTTTCATGTTGTCTTAAGTCGCTATGAATTACATTGGGTTTTGTTTTTTTTTTAAAAAAGCAACTAGCATGATTTCTAAGGATTTTCCAAAATGACACTGCATGTATCACGATGCTCCAGAGTCAGAATTCTGGACAGATGGTTGTTTCATGGACATTTTGTCCTAACAGGGGAACAGGAATAACAGGCCAAAGAGGAGGAGGGACCAGGCAATGCTTTGGCCAAGGAAGTGTCACATGGATTGGAGCGTAGCTGGGGAAGAGTCGGCTTGAGGGTCCCCCATGCCCCTCCGGAGAGGTTCCCTACTTGGCAGCTGCCTCCTGAGAGTTGGTGGTGATCTCGATAGCCAGCTGGACGCTTTTCTGGAGGGCATCTCGCGTCCTCTGGTCCACGGGCTCCACGCTCTGGATGTCAATGCTGCTGATGACGAGGCCGTTGGGGGCGAAGCGGAGGGAGCCGCGCATGGTCCCTTCCCCATCGAAGCCAAACACGGCAGCACAGATCAGGCGGTTCGAGTTCTGGCAACATTTACTTCCAGTAAGAAATAGCATTTCACAGCTTCTGCGCCAGCGAACGCATTAGTATAATGAACTGGGGAAATGACAATGCAAAACCAAGACCCGCCACTTTGCCTTAGGCAGCAAAATATATTGGTCTGGCCATGGATATTGATGAATACAGGACTAAGGGTTCCCACCCACCCCCCAAACAGAAAGGGGAAAAAATAGAGACATATAAGTATTTGTGCCCTCCGAGTGACAGGAAGTCAAGGGGGAAAACACAGCTCACCTTATGGAAGTCGTCAAAGGTGACGGCAGCCACTGCCCCCCGGATACGCGAGGCCAGGGTCTTGCAGGCGTCACCCACAAAATCTGGGACGCTAAACAGGCGGGAAGCTTCAGCAGCAGAGGGGATCTCAAAGTGCCTGAGGGGGGAAATTGGTGGATATACTTGATAGTCCTCAGTTGTATAAACAAATAAACAAATACATGACAGCAGCAGTGTGCAGTCAAGGTTCAGAGAGCCTGCCTGCCTTGTCAGCACCGTCTTCCAGTACTTATGGAACGGGACTTAAGCAAAACATACTTGTCTTCCCTGACAGATACTGTTATCTGTCATCTCCCACAACTCTTAGCCAACTTGACCTGACCTCCCATCATGGCCCCACCTCATTCCTTCCCTCCATTGTGATCCTGCTGAAAAAATTACCTTGTGCCATATAAAATGCAGTGGAGACATGTTTGTGTTTCTGCCCTTTTACTTACATAAGTGGGTCAGGGTCTATTTCAAAACACACCCACCCACCCAGACTAGGAATGAGTGAGGGGTGGAAATGACAGCTTCTCCCTGGCACACACAACACACTTTGCTGCAGCCTTGCTGCGTGAAGTACCACCGTAGTTTTCTTTTGGCCAGTTTCCTTCCAGCCTGTCTGCCATGCTGGAGCTGAGCCAGAGGACTGGGAGAAATGGCTTAAATACTACAGGGCACCATGAGGGAAGGTGGAGAATAAATCTGGGGAGCGAGGGGTGGGTTGCCCTCCACTCCATCACGTGTTCTTTCTCGTTTAAAAAAGAAATACATCCCATGTTTGCTTTACATGTGAACTGTAAAGACACCTGGGTGACACATGCGTCTTTCCCCATCCTGTTTTATTTCATATAATTATGGAGTTGGAAGGGGCCTCAGGGGTCACCTGGCCCAACCCCCTGCAATGCAGGATTCTTTCACCCAATGTGGGGCTTGAACCCAGAACCCTGAGATTAAGAATCTCATGTTTTACCAACTGAGCTAACCCAGAGGCTTCAAAAAACACACACATGAATTCTGGGAGGAGAATAAGGTGCACAGTGTATGCCTGCGTGCGCTGGAAGAGTTATAGAGAACATAAAAAAGAAACAAAAAATACTCAGTTCTGTGCATACAGTGGTACCTCAGGTTAAGAACTTAATTCGTTCTGGAGGTCCGTTTTTAACCTGAAACTGTTCTTAACCTGAGATACCACTTTAGCTAATGGGGCCTCCTACTCCCGCCACACGATTTCTGTTCTCATCCTGAGGTAAAGTTCTTAACCCGAGGTACTATTTCTGGGTTAGCGGAGTCTGTAACCTGAAGTGTCTGTAACCTGAGGTACCACTGTATTGTCAGCCCTCCATACTGTTATCAACATGTCCCCATCCCTCAGCACAACCCCCTCCTGGCCCACCTGAGGGTCTCCCTTCGGCCTCCCTTCAGTAGTAGTCTCCAACTCACCAGTTGTAAGCCAGTTGCAGCTGCAGGCGGGCATGGTCAGCCGTTTCAATGGTGACAACATCAGTGCAGAAATCCGGCCCCAGGAGGAGGCAGAGGGCGCGGCGAGCATGGGGGCGCTTGGGTCGGCCCCCCGACAGGCTGAGCACCGTGAACTGTTCATCTGGACCCAGAAGCACAAGTTCTGGCCCAAAGACCACCCTGAGGGAGAATAAAAGGAGGGGGCATTAAACTTCATTTCCAACCGACTTGGAAATGAACTCTTGAAAGGAACACGGCACCTCCACGAGCACAGACCTTCAGTGCCCGCCTACATCGGAGGTGTTCCTAAGATACTGCTCAACCAGGACAGAACTGCCATCTATCCTAAACTCATTTAGTCCTGCTGAGACATTGATTTTCCACAACAGAACTGGAGTTAAAAGCGGGACTTCACAAAGCAGTTAGAGCAGTGCAGAACGACCAGCGATGCCCATCTTTATGACCTCAGTCCTTTCAAAATGCTTACTCACAAGGAAGTCCTGTTCAGAAAAGGTCTCCCACAAGGTTCATAAAATGTTTCCACTCGTTTTGCGGCTTCCTATTAAGAGTAGGATGAGTGATGAATCGCCCCCAGTTTTGAAAACACCTGATCCCATGTTAGGAGGTCCTTTCATTAGCGGCTTCCTTTCATTAATTCTAGTCTTCTAGAGAAACTCTCTAAGGAGCATGTGGGCCTCACAGAAGCCCTTAGAAGGTTCAATACAGCTTTGCCTGCCCATCCTGGGCAGAATAAACCCGCTGTAAGGCAACCATGCTGTCAAAAGCTCACTGGGAAACATTAAGCTAGGAACAAGCTCTCAACCTAACCGACATTGCAGGGTTGCGGCAAAAATAAAATAAAATAAAAATGTGTGTATGCACATGTGCAAGAGCCATGGATGCTATCTCGAGTTCCTTGAGGGAAAGGCGGGATATGAACACAAAAGGATGCGGGTGAATGAATGAAAAACGAACAAGAGAGCTCGCCTAGAAAAAACCTTGGTCACACCATCTGCTTTTGGTGCCTAGGCTCTTGGAACAAGGGCAGAGACAGAGCAGGTGGAACTAGCAGAAACTAGGGCTGCTGTGTCACTGGCCAAGGTTTCCTGATACAGAACCAGAGGTTGCTAGCCAGGGGCCTGCAGAACCCCTTACAGGTGCCTTCCTCCAAGCCCAGTTCACCTGAAGAGTCTGCCACAGGGAGAATGCCAGGTGAGAGGCTGCAAAACAAAGCAGGAATGCCTGCCGCCTTCAGGCCAAAGGGTTGGCTCTTTGAGGAGCCACCCTTCTCAGGCAAGGGGCTTAGAGGAGCAAGTTCAAATTGGGAGGGTGGAGCTGCTAAGGCTTCATTCCACCATCAGCCGTTGCCAAGATGTGGGAAATTCCCGCAGAACAGACCAGCAACCCCTCCACCTACGATTGAGGAAAGGCTTCCTGCTGGGTCAGAGGCCACAAATTCCTGAAATTAATTCCCAAATGTAAGCCAGGGGTGGGGGAACTTGTGGTCAGCGGGCACTCAAGTCCCACCAGCTCCAGCCCAGCAAGGCCAAGGAACAGGAACAATGGGAGTTGTAGTCCAACGACGTAATGGAAGAACATGGGCTTCCCAATTACTGAGTTAAGCAAGACCCTCAAATAACATACTGCTCCCCTCATATTTCACGTTTAGCTTTCTTCCAAGGGTGGAGGGAAATCTCTCACACCCTCATTGGTCCTCTCACCTGGACTTCCGCTCCTTGTAGTCGTACACTTGCACTGCGGCATTGTGGGGGACGTGGTAGGTCACGACCCGAGTCCGGTCACGGGCCGCCCCAGTGCTCCCTTCAGATGTATCCCTGGAACGATCAATAAGAGCGTCCCTTCCGACAGTCAACAAGGCCTCCACGTGGGGCGGAAGTTCCTTTTCCCACAGCTCCTCATCCTGAGACAGCATGTAAGTGTGGCCAATTACAGCTCGGACCTGTGAGAGAAAGAGAGAGAGATAGAGATAGACAGATAGACAGATGATAGATAGATAGATGATAGATAGATAGATAGATAGATAGATAGATAGATGATAGATGATAGATAGAGCACAGTCAGGAACTATGCTGAGCTTTGATACAATAGATTGAAATATACTGCAGTAACATCACTGGCTGAAAAGCCTACCTGGAATATTATATCTTCACTTTATGAAGCCTAGCAAACAAAATGGCTTCTTTCTTTCAAATGCTTTTTCTTTCTTTTTGGCAATTCATTTTTATTAATTTTTTTTTTGGGGGGGGGGAGCAAGTACAAAAGCAAGGAACAAATAACCAACAAACATACTAAGCATTGGAAAGTATACTTTTTTCTCAATCTATTGGAAAAAAATAACGACATAGGAAAGGAACCCAATTAACTGGAGAGGGTGTTACATCAAGTAGCGAATGTCTTGCTTCAAGAGCAATAGTCTTCCCCATCATGTGAAAGGAGAAACTAGTGGGTTGGTTTGAGGCACATTCTGTTACAGAGCATAAGAAAGGAACCACAATTCCTCATAATGGTTCCTTCTCGAAGGACCTCTGACCACCCTCTATAGTGTTGAGCAACCCTATGGCGCTCAGAAAGTACAACTGACCATGCATGGGCCAACCAACCTTTCTGGAAAAACCTGTCCTAGCTTTTCCAACGGAGTGCAACCTCCATGCCAAAAGAAATGCCTCTAATTCCTTAAGGTTTTCTGAGGGGGTTGTACACTTTCCGGTGATCAGAGAGCAAGCTTCAGTTCAGCTACCCCAATAAGCTCAGAAAGAGTTGGGAAAATCTGACCCTGGAACCCTTTGACTTGAACACAGTCCCTCCAGGAGTGCCACGGGGGGCTCTTTCCTGACACCCTCTCCAGCAAAACAGCAAAACAGCTGGATTGCTGGAGGGACGTTTTACTGGGGTCTCCTGCCGGCAGAAAACGACCTTCAGCATTGCTTCTAGCAGAGGATCATATTCAAGGGACTCTCTCTCTAATCCCTGCAAAGGACCACAACCAAGGCACCAGAATAGAAGTCATATGATATCTTTTACACGTGTGTATGTGAGAGAGAGTGAGAGAGAGAGAGGCTTGCGCTTAAGCTTCAACTGAAGGACGGTTAATAAATAATGTACACAAATACACAAACTGTGTCCAGAGTGCCACGATACTTTTGTTAGCAGTGACCTCTGGAGGTGTGTGTGTCTCAAGGGTGCTGCTAATTGGTGTGTTTAGGCTGCGCTGCGTAGAGGCTTCTCCAGGAGCAGCCGATATCCAGTAACCGCTGTCTTGCCTGCTCCACTCACCTTCCCCGTCTTGATATCCCGCACATAGATGCCCTCGTTCTCAGCCAGCGGGATGGAGTGGCGCCGCTCCAGCACTTCCACCTCAGCCGGCGGCACATACTCCAGGGGCCCCCGGATCAGCCAACGGTCACCCGGCTTGTGCGTAACCTCCTCTCCGTCCTGGGTGCGAGGGAGAAAGACAACAGGGGGAAATGGCTCCTCCCGTGCCCACCTGCGTTGATGCGACCAGTCTTTTTCCCTGGCGCAAGCACAAGCTCACAGGGGTGGCCGGTGCCGATTACCACTGGGAGGGCAGAAGGCAGGGAGGCCAGAGCCAATGAGAGGCAGAGCCAAGGAATTCTAGTTTTGTCCCCCAACCTGCTGTTGCTGCCGAGACTAAAGAGGAGGCCCCTGGACTGGTTGGGCTGTCGGTCACGCAATGGGGCAGCAGCGCCCCATGTGCTCCAGCGGACCTTCCCCCACTGCAAGCTCAAGTCCTCCTACCTCGTTTGTTTCTTCCAAGGGACGAAGGGCACGGAGCAGGAGGCCCTCTTCTTCCGAAAGGATGTAAACGTCTTGGATGCCCTGCTCCAGCCACTCTCCAGGCTGCAGGAAGAACGATATCTCCCCCTGCGGAAACAGCAATGAGGGTTGGAGAAAATCAGAGAGGGAGGCAGGGGGCAGCTCTGCAGCCAGCTTGGAAATGTGGCGATTCTATTTTACAAAATGTATATACAGTGGTGCCTCGCAAGACGAAATTAATTCGTTCCGCGAGTCTTTTCGTCTTGCGATGTTTTTCGTCTTGCGAAGCACGGTCCGTCGCAACTGCGCCTCTTCAAGCGGCTTTAGGAAAAAAGCGAACAAACTCGCAAGACGTTTTTGTCTTGCGAAGCAAGCCCATAGGGAAATTCGTCTTGCGAAGCGACGCAAAAACCGAAAAACCCTTTCGTCTTGCACGTTTTTCATTTTGCGAGGCATTTGTCTTGCGGGGCACCACTGTACTACTTACTAGAACAAAAGACCTCCTAAGTGATGCGAGACAGTCTAAAGCAATAATTAAAAAATACCACAAAAACACACACAACGTTATAAAACACTTGTACTCACTAAAACCACATATCACATGCTAAAATTAGATGCCTGGACTTGGTGAAACAATGAAGTTTTTAGCAGGCCCCTGCCTAATATCGGTATACAGATAAATAGATTCACCCTCCTACAGTGTAAAGAGATTGGCCGTAATTACTAGTGTGAAACTCCCATGGTGCTTTCTGAGGTTTAAAGTACTGTTCCCCCAAAGTCCTCTGTGCTATGTGAGTTTGGCCGCATACCTTGATCACCTTCTTCTGTCCCAGCTGGGGTTTGCCATCTGCTCCAACTGGGTCACAAACCACGCAGTACTGGCAGCTGTTCAGGGTGGTGATATCGACAACACCCAGGACTTCCTCGTAAACATCGGGGATGTGGGCCTCGGTGTCAGCCATGGTGACCAGCCACTCTTCTCCTGTCTTCCGGGTAACACCCTGGGAGTCCCGGAACGTCTTTGAGGCCCGGAGGTGCAGTGCTTTCTTTGAGGAGGGAAGAGTAAGAAGGAAAGAGACAATGGCATGAATTTGTGGGGAAAGCCACCATTGTTTTTCCACATACTTTTCATACAAGTGACCTCCACACACACAATTAGTCATTCTGGCTGGCTGTGGTAGCCAACCACTTTCTACTTTCTACTAACCATACTGTACCACCATACTGCAATAATATTCAGATGCATGGGGGGAGGGAGAGATACATAACTTCAGTCTGATGAAGTTATATAACAACTCAGGTTTTATCTAGATTAACGAACATGTGATTAAAAAAAAATCTGTGATCCATTCCATGGCTTTTTGACCATTTTTAATTCTGCCTCCCCCCCCCCCCCCCGCACACATGCAAAGTAAAGGTCAGGGACCCCTGACCATTAGGTCCAGTCGTGGCCGACTCTGGAGTTGCGGTGCTCATCTCGCTTTATTGGCCGAGGGAGCCGGCGTACAGCTTCCGGGTCATGTGGCCAGCATGACAAAACCACTTCTGGCGAACCAGAGCAGCACACGGAAACGCCGTTTACCTTCCCGCCAGAGCGGTACCTATTTATCTACTTGCACTTTGACGTGCTTTCAAACCGCTAGGTTGGCAGGAGCAGGGACTGAGAAACGGGAGCTCACCCTGTCGCAGGGATTCGAACCACTAACCTTCTGATTTGCAAGTCCTAGGCTCTGTGGTTTAACCCACAGCACCTATATACATAAAAACCTAAGGTGCCATCATGTTCTGCAGTTCATGTGGTCACCAACAGGTGGCCACACCAACTGCAGCATGGGCAGGGGTCAGCAACCTTTTCCAGCCATGGACCGGTCCACTGTCCCTCAGACTATGTGGTGTGCCGGGCTATATTTTGAAAAAAAATAAATGAACGAATTCCTATGCCTTACAAATAACCCAGAGATACATTTTAAATAAAGGGACACATTCTACTCATGTAAAAACATGCTGATTCCCAGACCATCTGTGGGCCGGATTGAGAAGGCGATTGGGCCGCCTCCGGCCCCCGTGCCTTAGGTTGCCTACCCGAGCATGGGGAATGGTCTAGGTAGGCTGTTTAAAGGAACTATTTAACAGCTTGGCTTTTGAAAAACAGGGGGTCATCAGTACTTAGCTAATTGGGAACCACTGGGCTGGAGCACAAGTGAGCCATCTGAGGCCCTTTGCCTAATTTTACATGGCCCTAAGCTGAATTATGGGGACGCAGGTGGCGCTGTGGGTTAAAGCCTCAGCACCTAGGACTTGCCGTTCGAAAGGTCGGCGGTTCGAATCCCTGCGGCGGGGTGCGCTCCCGCTGCTCGGTCCCAGCGCCTGCCAACCTAGCAGTTCGAAAGCACCTCCGGGTGCAAGTAGATAAATAGGGACCGCTTACCAGCGGGAAGGTAAACGGCGTTTCCGTGTGCGGCTCTGGCTCGCCAGAGAAGCGATGTCACGCTGGCCACGTGACCCGGAAGTGTCTCCGGACAGCGCTGGCCCCTGGCCTCTTAAGTGAGATGGGCGCACAACCCCAGAGTCTGTCAAGACTGGTCCGTACGGGCAGGGGTACCTTTACCTTTACCTTTAAGCTGAATTATATATTTCAAAAAAAAAACTTTGCAAGTGGTCAGTTCAGAGCTCTGGCAAAAGATATTGGCCTCTTCCCTGGCAGCCTACTGAGCTGGGGGGGGGGGGCAAAGATAAAAGCTGTCCCACCCACTTGTTTGCTCTGACTCTGAAAATATTATATTTTCAACCACCTGCAGGGTAATCAACTTTAAGTGCCTAGGCTGGAGAGCCAAGAGGTAGCTGATGAGCAATCACTTTCCCCTCAGAGCTGTTGCGATTCCCCCTTCTCCAAAGTATGGACCTTGAGCACTCTTAACAATATCCTACAAAGCATCCTTGCTCAGCTACTTGATCCACATGCCTCCTCCACTCATCACGAGGGGCAACAAGCCCATCACTCACCTTTTCAGTCAGGACATAGGCGTCAACGGTATCAACTACTTCCTCAAACACGCCTGGCAGGTAAGCCCCAACCCGCTTCACCAGCCACTCCTCACCTGTGAAGAAGAGGGAGTCACAAGGCAGGTCATATTGGAAAAACAGAACATCTTACTAGACTGCAGGTGGGATGGCAGGAATACCTGTCACACGCTTATTGCCCTCTCTGTCCTTGCACTCTTTCCGTGCCTGAAGTCTTATGGCTTGGTTGGGCCGAATGATGGTGGCCTGGATCGTCTGCACAACTTCAACCTCCTTTTGTGGGATGTAGGTGCCTATGAACAACAAGGATGTTATACAAGAAGGTGGGCCTCAAACCACACAGATGAACTTTCACCAGGCCAGGCTGTTGGGTCCACCTATTGTCTAGTCCGGCGTTTCCCCAAAATTGGGTTTCTGGCTGGTTTTGGACTACAAATCCCATCATCCCTAGCTAGCAGGGCCAGTAGTCAGGGATGATGGGAATTGTAGTCCATACAAAACAAAACTGGAAGACCAAGTTTGGGAAGCTCTGGTCTAGTCTGACCAGCAAAAGTCTCAGGTGAAGTCTCTTCACACCAACTTCTACCTGTTCCTTTTAACTGGGGAAGCCAGCCATTGAACCTGGAACTCTCTGCGTACCAAGCATTTGGGCCACAACTGAACTTCAGTTTATTCTCACTTACCAGGCCCTTCAAACAACCATTCATCCCCAGCAACGTATTTGCCGCCATGGTCATCCTCAAAGTCCAAGAGGGCTTTCAGATGCAGGGCAGTGTTAGGCAGGACGACCTGCAGAGGTGTAACACCCTGGAGAGAGGGAGGGGGAGACAGTGAGCAAAGGGAGTCATAGCAACAGAACAATTCCCAGGTCAAAGGCTTTGTGCTCAGGTCCTGCTTTTGGATTAACACATGAAGATTTCCACTGGCATCCGGCTGGCCACTGTAAGAACAGGATGCTGGACGAAACGGGCAACTGGCCTGATCCACCAGACCCTTCTTATGTTCCGACTCCTCTGGAGAATCTCAAAATGCTGAATCTCAAAGGAACACCACACTGGATCAGGCCAAAGGCCTATCTGGTCCAGGATCCTGTTCTCACAGCGGCTGACCACATGCCCCTGCGAAGCCCCCAAGCAGGACCTGGGCACAAGGTCCTGCTCGATCCTAGCTATTGTTATTCAAATGCGTCTTGTCTGTGATGATGGAGGTTAATGGAACCATCACGGCTAACAGCTGTAGGCCCAAACACATGTGCCCCACATCTAATGGCCCTCTGATTGTGCCCTCGCTATGGGGCCCCGCTGTGGAGAGCAGAAGCTCACGTGTCCTTACCTGCTGTAGCTCTTCCCCGGGGTACAGAGGGAAAGGGTCCTGAGTCAGTCTGATCTCTAGGTCGGCATGCCTCAGCCGCACCTGCCCCCCGACGTTGAGCTCAACGGCACCATCTGCTCCTCGGACCACTGGATTGAGGATGACGCAGTAATAGCGAGGGGGGACCATCACCATCTTCACTGGGGCAAACACAATCCTGGAGGGAAGTATTAAAGGAAGGTTTGGAGGGAAGTATTAAAAGGCTCAGCTAGGACTGTGGACTTGTGGGTTCTCTGCAGCTGGGAAGAGATCTTATATCTGAGCTTGTTGGCAGCTCAGGTTTAGCAAAGTGACCTCATTATACCCGTAGTCTTGCAAGGACACTGAGGGGAAAGATGTGGCGGTTTAAACCAGGTTTGAGTATAGCAAGAAGGGAGCCGAGAAAGGCATTTGTGGCTTGTGAGTTGTATACATCTTCACTCTTTCTCCCTTGTTAAAACTTGTTTAAAAAAACAAAACCTCAATGTTTCCCCCTTCTCACCCTCTTCAGCCTCTCCCCATCGTTTTGTAAAGCACCACTTCTCTCCTTTCTCACTCCATTGCCATGCCCATTGTGCAACTGGATCCCCTCCACTTCCCTGACTTCATGCAAATCACTTCCAAACCTACAACAGGGCTGTGCAGTGACAGACTAGTGCAAATAGAGTACAGAAAGGCGAATGTCCTTTGCACCTGAAGTAAGCTTCGGCCTAGGCAAGATTCCACAGCCATGCCTGTTGTAACATACCTCAGAACTTTAGAGTTCGGTTTGCCCTTTCTGACATTGTTTTCTTTTAGCCACTTTTAAGGTAACGATTCTGTTACTGTGGTCTCCCCTACGTATAAATAAAGCCAATTTATCGAAAACAAAAAACCCGAACCTTATGGTTAAGGGTGGGCGATGCCTCTCATAAACAACTATTAAAAAGTGAAGTGTATATCTGTGGGAGAAAGAGAAAACGGAGAAGCAGGAAGAGGAGCATAACTACCGCAGGGAATTACGTACTAACACTTGTGTCACTCACTGTTTGTGGCACTACTGGAGCCCTCCTGAGGAAAGGGGGCAAACAGAAACTACCCATCCGCTGCCCTCCTTTTTTGAGGCTTGCTCACCTCTCATTGTCTTGGCGGATATAGGTCTTGGGTCCCACTTCCACTCGAGTCACATTTGAGTTCTGGTCCAAGACATGGATGTAATGGTATGGGGGGATCCGGATTATCGATTCAGCTGCCATCTCGACTCCTGAGAGCGGTTGTAAAGAGAGGGCAATCTGAATAGGATGAACCCGACAGAAATCTCCAGTTTAAAATGCTGCCCTGGGCACACCCTCGACTCCTGAGTCACCTTCCCACAGGCTTACCCCCATGGGCAGGGCTTGGAGGAACTGTGCAACACCCTTTGTATCCACATTGTGCTAAAACCAATGCCTTTCGCTGCACTTAATCCTTCAACAAACTGAGGGAACCCAGCCCTGCCCTATTTTGCAGAAACCAATATACAGCAACAACCACAAGCCTGGATGGGGGTGCTACGAAGGGGACACACCCACTTCCACGGAGCAGAATCAAAGTCTCCAGGCAATTACAGGGAAAGTGCTTAGCAATCAGGCACATAAAAAGACTAGGACAGGAAGTTACAGGACCTGAATGTTGTTGGAAATATAAATCTCAGGCTAGACTTCTCCAACAGCTTAGCTGCAGCACTTGGTATCTGAGAGGGAGGGAGAAAAAGCAAGACAAATTAAATTTCCAGATAATGGCAGACGGAAGGATTCAGCAACTCCGAATTCCTCAAGCTCCAGCCTGGGAAGGGATTATTGCTTTTGTAAGCAACCTCCCGATTCTAGATGGATTGTATCCAGAGCACATCCCAAGCGAAGACGTCTACTAGCTAAAATGAAGCGGAATCTGCGAGAGGAGAAAACTTACTGCAGAGCAGAGCGCTTGTTTTCTGGAGAGTTTTGTAGCCAGGAATTCCCCCTGAAGCTTTCGGTTCCTGGTAGAGGAGGAGCGAGTGGGAGAGAACCTTTTAAAGGGAAAGCAGAATGCTAAATGGATGGTGCAATTTAATTTATGACCCTAACAGCATAGAAGGAATCATAAGGGCAGGGGCCACACCTTGAAAGACTGGGGAGAAGAGACATTGGTAGTTGTATCCCCTAATCATCATATTGGGCGTTCTTAGACACGACAAACTTATCAAACGGAACTGGGTCTGCTCATAATAGAAGTGTGGCCACACATCTCAGCCACTATTATGTTGCTAAAGCTGGTTCCTACTTCTCATATCCTAGTTCTAGATTTGCCTCATCATGCTGAAGTAGCTTCCTAATTCCCAGTTCCTTATCTGATGAAAGTTCATAACACTACAAGATGAAACAAACAAGATGAATTTTAATGTAAAGTATTGCAATTGGGCAAAAAAAAAATGAGAGGCACAAATACAAGATGGGTGACACCTGGCTTGAGAGCAGTACATGTGAAAAGGATCTAGGAGTCTTGGTTGACCAAAACTTGACATGAGCCAACAGTGTGACGCGGCAGCTAAAAAAGCGAATGCAATTCTGGGCTGCATCAATAGGAGTATAGCATCTAGATCAAGGGAAGTAATAGTGCCATTGTATTCTGCTCTGGTCAGACCTCACCTGGAGTACTGTGTCCAGTTCTGGGCACCACAGTTCAAGAAGGACACTGACAAACTGGAACGTGTCCAGAGGATGGCAACCAAAATGGTCAAAGGCCTGGAAATGATGCCTTATGAGGAACGGCTAAGGGAGCTGGGCATGTTTAGCCTGGAGAAGAGGAGGTTAAGGGGTGATATGATAGCCATGTTCAAATATATAAAAGGATGTCACATAGAGGGAGAAAGGTTGTTTTCTGCTGCTCCAGAGAAGCGGACATGGAGCAATGGATCCAAACTACAAGAAAGAAGATTCCATCTAAACATTAGGAAGAACTTCCTGACAGTAAGAGCTGTTCGACAGTGGAATTTGCTGCCAAGGAGTGTGGTGGAGTCTCCTTCTTTGGAGGTCTTTAAGCAGAGGCTTGACAACCATATGTCAGGAGTGCTCTGATGGTGTTTCCTGCTTGGCAGGGGGTTGGACTCGATGGCCCTTGTGGTCTCTTCCAACTCTATGATTCTATAATTCTAAAAAAGAAATATATGTCCCTGAACTGAATCACAAGGTAAGTATACTGACCCCACATTCCTCCATTTTCAGGGGACTCTTCCCTTTGGGACAAGCAATGATTTTCTATCATCTAACCCAATGTTAATCCTGCTCAGAGCAGACCCTAACTTAGATGCGATCATTTCAATGAGGCTACTCATTGAATAGGACTAGCATTGGACTCAGCCCAAAATGACCATCTTTGCACAACACTCCTAAATGTGTGATAACATGTGACAATATAAAAGCAAGGAACTGAGAGCCAGCAACTCAGGATGAGGTTTGGGACCACACAAAGCATGCACCTGCACAACTGGGACACGGTCTTCTATGAAATGTTGATGAATCCTCTGGGTGCAAGGAACAGCCAAGTGCATGTCTGCACAGGGACAATAGCCCCAAAATGTAATAATATATATCCATTGCACCCCAAGTAAGCTTTGAGCTAGATGGAATTCAACACCATCTTACAGAGGACACTCCCCCAGAAGCATGGCTTTGTGGTGCTCAGAGCTTATTCTGGGATGTGAACTCCTAGCTCCTTATTGCCCCCCTACATCTTTTGGCTATTATTCATACGTGAATATGCCCTTGACAGTGGCTTATTGTCATGTGAAGCTTTGGAGCAGGCAGGATTCAATGCCATATTGTAGAGAACAGCCTTCTGGATTTTTGGGAACTGGTAATTACCGTATTTTTTGCTCTACAAGACTCACTTTTTCCTTCCTAAAGAGTAAGGGGAAATGTGTGTGCGTCTTATGGAGCGAATGCAGGCTGCACAGCTATCCCAGAAGCCAGAATAGCAAGAGGGATCGCTGCTTTTGTTGCACAGTGATCCCTCTTGTTGTTCTGGCTTCTGAGATTCAGATTCCCCCCCCCCTTGTTTTCCTCCTCCAAAAACTAGGTGTGTCTTATGGTCTGGTGTGTCTTATAGAGCGAAAAATACTTCAGCATCATGCCTACAATGGTTGTGGGCGGTGCAGTGTCAGGCAAAGAAAGAGAGGGTGGGGATCAGGGCTGGTCCATCCGTGAGGCAAGGTGAGGCAACCACTGTGTTGATCCAAAGGTGAACTGTTCTGGAAGCTCTGCTAATACCACCTTGGTAGTTGAGATAACCCCACAATTAATTGGTAGTTGTTGCAGCAATGAGCTCTTATACAGTGGTACCTCAGGTTACATACGCTTCAGGTTACATACACTTTGCTTCAGGATGAGAACAGAAATCGTGCAGCGGCGGCACAGCAGCAGCAGGAGGTCCCATTAACTAAAGTGGTGCTTCAGGTTAAGAACAATTTCAGGTTTTGGACAAGAAAATTGGCTTCCAGGTGGAAAAATCAAAATTGGAAACAGAACTGTTAGATCCCAAAACTAAGAACTTGTCAAGAATATATAACTTGCTGTTGAAATGGAATACTCAGGATGAAACGGTGAAATCAGCTATGATTAAATGGGCACAAGATGTTGGACATAATATTATGATGGCTGACTGGGAACGGTTATGGACCACAGGTATGAAGTTCACGGCATGTAATGCCCTAAGAGAGAATATAATGAAAATGATTTACAGGTGGTACATGACACCAGTCAAGCTTGCAAAACTATAGCACTTGCCTGATAATAAATGCTGGAAATGTAAAGAGACTGAAGGTACATTCTTTCACCTTTGGTGGACATGCCCAAGGATTAAGACTTTCTGGGAGATGATCTATAATGAAATGAAAAAGGTATTTAAATATACCTTTCTGGAGAAACCAGAGGCCTTTCTCCTGGGCATGGTCGGCCAATCGGTGTCAAAGAAGGACAGAAGTTTTTTTATGTATGCTACAACAGCAGCAAGAATACTTATTGCAAAGTATTGGAAGACACAAGATCTACCCACCTGGGAAGATGAAGGTGATGGACTACATGGAACTGGCAGAAATGAATGGCAGAATCCGAGACCAGGGAGAAGAGTCGGTGGAAGAAGATTGGAAGAAATTTAAAGTTTATTTACAGAAACATTGTAAAAAGGAATGTTAGAAGGATGTTGGAATGAAGTTACGTGGTTTTAGCAGAAATGTTATAAAAGATTAAGTAAAAATAGATTGTTAATTGGTGAGAATGTAAAGTTACATTATATTAAGATAAATTATTAGGATAAAAACAAAGATGGAAAGGATTTGCTGAAATAGCTAATTGAACTAGAATACAAAAAAGGGAGGTGTGAGGAGGTCAAGGAAACAAGCAAATGAAAGATAAGTTATGGAAGGATTAATTTGTTTTTTTCTTAATTGTTTTTATTTCTCTGTGTTTTTGCTCTTTTTTCTTTAATTTTGTAATCTTTTAAAACCTTAATAAATATTTTTTTTTTTAAAAAAGAACAATTTCAGGTTAAGAACAGACCTCCAGAACGAATTAAGTTCTTAACCCGAGGTACCACTGTATATGCATTTGCTTTGTAATAGGCTAATGGGCTTGCTTTGAGGTTATCCTTATATGTGGGCTTAGGGTGCGGGGCTCTGAGCCCAGAAAGGCGAACTAGCTGTAAGATTTGGGTATTTGCCACCTATGCCTTCACCTAGTCAGGTGGAGTGATGGAAGTCCTGGCCAAAGTGACAAATGCTGCTTTGTGTGTAAGTAATATATGCAGATTTGCTTGGGTGCGGGCAAGCCAAGTCCTCGCTGCAGTGTCTGTCCCACATCTGTAAAGGCTGGGAGACGCTGGCAGGCTGATTTGCTGAAATCTGCAACTTTCTTTTAATAAAGTTTACTCTGGCATTTTTTAACCTCCTTCTTTGGTACCCCTGCACCCAACCACTCTCACAAGCCCTCCTTTGGGTCTGTCACCTCAGGCAGCAGGATGCACGGGGGCAGCAGATCCAGCCTGCAAGGAAAGCACCACCCATGGTGGCAATGACGGCAGAGCCCCCTCATGCCCACTCTACAGCAGCCTCTTGACAAACAGGAGGTGCTGTGGGTCTCCCTCCCACCCTTGTTCCCAATGTAGAACTTCACTCTTTCCTTTCCCCCTGGCAATGGGGAGGCACCATTTTGTGGTTTGCCTCAGGTGCTAAAATGTCTTGAGCTGGCCGTGATGGAGAATAACAGCTGAAGTTTGAGCAGTGGTGGGAAACACTTCTTTGTTGAAAGCCTGTCCTTTACATAGCTGTAAAGTCACAAGGAAATTCCCATGCGAGGGAAGTGGCCTACCAGATATCGTATCATAGCCTTCCTACCAGATATTGTATAATCCCACTCACATATAAAGATACTTGAGACTGACTTACTGTAAGGTTACCAGATTTTTTTCCAATGAATTCAGAGACACTTTTCAACTTCAATGGATTTTGCATGGGGACTGATTTGTAAATCCGGGGGCTGTCCCCGGGAAACAGGGACGTCTGGTAACCTTAACTTACTGGGGTATTAAAATTGTTAGAGATTTTCTACTTGACTTAGAAGCATTTTTATATATCATGCTGGGATAGGTGGGTCTGATGAAAACTTGTAAAAAGTGCTTCACACTTAATTCGGCCTGGTTATTTACTTCTCAAGTTACATAACTCCTTCAATAAACAAAGAGGCTAGCAACCCAATTGCTAAAAGCTGGCAAATTACCAAAGACTATTTTAGGGCAGGGCTCCCTTTTTAACAGTTGCATGAAAGGAGGGAATGCAGCAGAATGCTGCTTTTTCAATCACTTCAACCATGAGGGGAAGACTATAGGGCAGCAGTTAAAGGCACAGGAGCCCTAGCACAGTTGGCCACCCTAACCTACCCTACATCCAGCATAATCATTCAACTTCAGATAGAAAAGTTTTTAGCATTCACAGTGAATAGTAGCTGTTTTAGGGACCAAGGAATCTCTGCCTGAGATGTCATCCTACAATTCTTATGTTCCTTTGGGGCAAAGCACTGGTGCCTAAACTGCTTTACATTTGTGTAATAGATGCACACTTGGTATGCTGTACTGTATCAGACTACCTGGGCACATCTAGGAATACATATTTCTCTTTAAGTGGTTGAATAATTTACCCATGGGTATGAGCTCAAGCTTTGAATCCTTGCTTCAAATCTAGACAATTATTTCTTACAACACAATCCTAACCATGTCTACTCAGAAGTAAATCCAAGTGAATCAATGGGATTTACTCTTAGGTAAACAGGATTAGGATTGCAGTCATAGCCTCATCTCAGTTTATCCATTTGTCAAAAATATTAGCTCAACTACAGTTGTCTATGCTCTGGTAACCACTAGATTAGATTACTGCAATGAGCTATATGTGGGGCTGCCTCTGAAGATGGGTTTGGATGCTTCAGCTGGTGCAGAATTCAGCAGCCAGGTTGCTCACCAGGGCAAGACTGTTTGAGCATGACACT
Source organism: Podarcis gaigeae (assembly GCF_964106915.1). Classification (NCBI taxonomy): domain Eukaryota; kingdom Metazoa; phylum Chordata; class Lepidosauria; order Squamata; family Lacertidae; genus Podarcis; species Podarcis gaigeae. Next base: position 17,919,071 of record NC_139689.1, on the reverse strand, counting down.
GATCCTGGCTTGACTGCACTAGCTGCAAATTAATTTCTGGGCCTAATTCAAAGTCCTGGTACTGGACCACAATACCCCAAAGACCACCTCTTCCCATATGATCCGACCCAGACCCTGTGATCATCTTCCAAGGTCCTTCTTCGTGTGCCTCCTCCATGAGAGATCTGGAGGGTGACTGGCAACACAAGAACAGGCCTTCTTGTTTGTTTGCTTTCCCCAGGGAGGTCTGCCTGGTGCCTTCATTACATTTCTCTACAACCAGCCCTTTGCTGTGTGTGGCAGGGAGGGGAGCATTGCTGGTTTTTTTGTTTTTATCATATATTTTGTAGTTTTTTTATCTTTTATTTGTCTTGTGAACCACCCCTGAGATTTTCAGATGGTGGGCAGTATACAAATGAAAAAGAAAAGCCAACCCCACATTATTGTAACGAGTACAGAAGCAATGTAGAAGAAATGATTTCAGCACTTTTCTGGTTATTAGATACACAAAACAGCTTGGGGGAGAAATTCACTGAAATTCTAGCTTGAAGAAGAGTCTCCTATATGATTTGAACGTTTGTTCCTTACAGTGCTTCCCCTCCCACACCTATGAGCTTCAAGTCCACTAAGATCGCATGAGGTCTACAGAATAATTATCAGTTAAATACTTTCTTTAGTTGAATTGAAGGTGGGAATTCCTGGTTACTTTTGATGCTTTATTTTCTTCCTTCTTACACATTAACAGTAAAAAAGGAGGGAAGGCATCAGTCGCAGGGATAGAAGACTGAATAATATATGCGTTTTTAAAAATTAAACCCAACGTGCTTCACACTTAATTCTTCATCAGGAACCCTCTTGAGCAACTGCTTTCAATCCTGGCCTCTTCACATTTATTGCAAAAATGAATCAATCCGGACTGAAATTCGCTCACAGGCAGCACTGCTGGCGCTCAGGCAGAGTAAAATGGAGATCACAACTCATACGGGAAACGAGGGGAGGCGGCAAATCGCGAGGTGCTTTTACTACGCATGCGGCAAACGCATACTGCATTCTTCACGGCAGTCGGAAGACGCAGGCGTCCCGCTGCGCATGCGCTCTCCGAAGCTTTAGGAGCATGCGCATTGATTTATTTACACTATATAGCCGCGCGCGCGACACAACCAGCGAGCTGTACTGCGCACGAGCGTATTGTTTTCGCAGAGCCTCCGCATCGGTCTATGCACGGCTCACTGCTACGCCCCCGTTTCTCCCAAAGCGCATGCGTATTTTCCTTCTTTTTCAGACTACGGTACCGAACTGCTGCAAAACGCATGCGCGTTGAGAAATAGCTTCCAAAACAAGACAAATTCTGTACCGTAACGTCACCTAGTCTGTTGTTGTTGTTTTTTAATTTAAGGAATACTAATTGTCCACTTCAGCCATTTGAAAGGTGCACCAGAAAAACAAAAGCGTGTCATTTTGGGGGGTTAATCTGCCAGCCATTTCCTCTGCCGTCACATCCAAGCAAACTGCGTGACCTCACTTGTGCGGCAAACATTCCACTTCGACTCCTGTTTACTTGGAAGCCCTAAGGTAGCGACCCTAATCATACTTGTGCCTGTGAGTAAACATCATTCAACATAGAAGGCTTTGCTTTTGAAACCATGCACAGGACTGCACAGCAGGGCTGCAGTCCCTCTTTAATGAGTCCCATTCTATACCCACTCATAAGCAACACAGTTATATTTTGGAATATGCATGATCCAGGAGCAGGGCCAGACATTGTCATTGTTAAAAAATGTTTATTTTCACCTCCTCCACCACCACTTAAGTATTTGAAGCATCTTCCTATTATATAGCGATTATAATAGTGATACATTGTAATCCCTCAAAAGCACTCCTCAATTTGCCCAGCTCAGTGCTACATAGGATACAACAAATAGGTTGTAAACTTGTGTTTTGGGTTGGCTTTAAAACAAGTAAGTTATCAGAATCATTCAAGACACAGGCAGGCTTGTGGAAAATTGGTTACTGGAAGATTTTTTTAAAAGCCCAACTCAAAACCAAGCAGAGGCGTTGAGAAAATATGTTGACAGCATCAATGTAAAAGTCTGGCGCTCAGTGGTTTGTGGTTGCAAAGTGCAATTCAAGCCAGGAGACAGAGTGCTATAGAGGTTAGTATCCCTCTAGTCAAGGAAGACTCATAGTGTTCAAATTCCCATTGGCCCATGAAGCTCTGGGTGACCTTGGCGTTGTCACTATTTGGAACTTATCCCACAGGGTATCAAGTACTCCACTTGAACTCCTTGGACAAGAAAATTATAAATGTAGTAAAATAGCATATATTAAATGAACGTAGCTAACTTACAAATCTGCCCTGGCACAAGTATAATGTGGATTGAACAGGGTGCATGGGACAGCGATCACAGTAAAAATAAGTAAACAAGGTATTACCCACTGGGATTTCTACTAAAAATTGTTATCTGTTTGCCAGCCAAGTTGAGTCAGCAGCATCGTGGTGCTAAATATGAGCTCAATTAAGAACACTTGGTGCACAAATGCGATCCTGATGTTTTCCCAAGCCTGTCATGTGATAAAACAAGGGAGCTAGATAATTGTGGTTGAGGCCTTCTTGGCCAAGAGGTGACATAGAGTTAGAAGTCTCACATTTAACTCAAGTTCTTGCTGAAGGTTGTCCAGGTGAAGTCTGCATTAAAGTCACATTAAAGTAACTTGCATAAATGAGTAAAATCTCCTGTTTGTGGTGTAAGCGCCAAGAGGGCAATACAAACCATATCTATTCAGAATTTCTACTGGATTCAACGGGGTTTATTTCCAGATATGGTTGAAGCTGCAGTACAATGCCGCATGCCAGTGACATAATCCCATACTATGAAAGCATAGCTGTCTGTGTTAAGTTCTAGATCACAGCAGGCGTCATGCAGATCGTCCTACACTTTACTTACTAGTACCTGCAAGCCCAAATATGCTGTCGAGTTCGTTCGTCTTCCCTGCGACATTTTTTTAAATATAGGCGACATAAGTGTACGGCAGGGGGTTGAATAATACGGAATGAGGGGCAGAAAGAGAAAAGGCACCATAATGGCCATTACGGATGAAGCTCTTCCCTGGCGGCCATTTTGTGAGAGGGGACGGAGTCACTCAAAAGAAAACTAACGGGGAGGGGAAAGGAGCAACCGTTACTCGCGCGCGGCCGCCTCGGCGCCGGCCAATCAACTTTCTTCTTTAAAAGAAAAAAACCCTACGGCCACAGCGCTCGTCACTCCACCCAATCAGCAAGCACCACACGTGGGGGCCTTTTGTACGATCCCGCGCACGTCGGGAGCGAGGACAGCAGCCCCACCCAATCGCTACCTGCCGCCTTCTCCATACCCCCTATTCACCCCTCCCCGCCCAGAGAGGCTGTGGCGCCGGGGGGCGCGCGCGCGCGCAGAGGGGGCCAATCAGCGTGCGCGCCGAGGTTTCCTCGCGCCGCTGCCTCCTCGCTCTATCCCCCCTCCCACCTTCACTCCCCCCGCCCGCGCGACGTTGCTGCTGCTCCCCACTCGCTCCCCCCTCCCTTCCCGACCCCCCCTCTCGCCGAGCTGAACCCCCCCTCCCCCGCTCGTTGCCGCCGCCATGGACCCGAGCAACTGGAGCAGCTTCATCTTCCAGGTAACCCCCCCTCCCTTCTCCTCCACCTTCCCCCCTCCCTTCTCCGCTAAAAAAGGGGGGAGCGCGAGCGGAGGACAAGGGAGCGCAAGCAAGAGCTCTAGGCTCCCCGCTCACACCCTCCCTGCCCCGCCCCTCCCCTCGGGAATCCCAGCGGGCGGGGGCCCTTGCGCGCGCGGGCCAGCAGGGCGCACTCAGCACGCGCTCCCCCCCCCCCGCCTCGCGCTGCCCCAACGGTCACCTCCCTCCGCCCAGCGCAGCCTTGCGCTCCCCCTACCCCCTCGTTCTCTACGCTCGCTGTGCCCAGCCCCTCCCTCCGCCTCGCGCTTCATCTCCCTCTCCCCCCCACCAACGGTCACCTCCCTCTCGCGCTCGCTCTGCCCATCCCCTCGCGCTTGTCCCCCACCTTTTTCCCTGCCAGTTGCTACCTCGGTGCCTCCTCGGTCCCACTCCCAGTGATCCTGCTTTCCAAAATGCCCCCCCTCAGATACACACGCACTACAGCTGCCTCGCCCTCTCCAAGGCTACGCGCGCATAATCCTCTCTTCCCGTCATGCCCCCCACAAAATAAAATGTCCTCCTGCCATAATTGCTCTCCCCTCCCCAAAGCTGTGCCCTCTAGGGGTTTCTGCCTAACACCAGTGCGAGTTTGGCCACACATGCCAAGGAGAGGCTTCATGCTCATTTCCTGGCCCCACTATTTACTTACCCTGAAGCGCAGGCACAAAAGGAGGTAGCTAGGTGTGACCTTTGGCAGCCAACAGGTGTAGTGTTGGATTTCCCACCTGTTTCCTGCCTACCTTTATGTGTGGACTCCTAAAGGGGCCGTCTCTGGACATTAAAAAATGCAGGGAGATGACCCCACTTCTTTCCTCCTCACCTACAAATGCATTATGATATAGTGGCTGTATACACGGTGGGAGGTACATTACCTCCAACTTTTCCTGTGACCAGGCACGTGTGGCCAAATTTTGTCAAGATTGCATGAGGCCCCTACTTCCCCACCCTTTGGAGCTCCTTGTCTTAACCTCCTGCTTCCACTTCTTGAGCCTCCCTTGCAGTCAATTTCCTCTTTAAACCTGCAGCCCCACCTCCCCAGCCACCTCCCCTTTCCAGTTTCTGACCAAATAATAACCTCCTGCCTGCTGCTGTCACCCTTGGCTCCTTTCCTGGGTAATCGCCCTCCCTCCTAGTGCTTCCTGCCCGGGTTTTCCCTTTGCAGAGCTCAGCCTCAGGCCTTCCCCTTTTTCAGATATGCAACTACTGTACTTGCTTTTTCCTTAATGTCTCTCCTCTTATAAGTCAGAGACATGGCTCCCCTAGTACTTCACCATCATGTGTGTGGTTGGGGAGGGGGATCTCCCAGGCATAGACCTTAACATAATGCTGGCCCATATCTACTGCTGTTGGGAATTCCTTGCCTGTCCTTTTCCCCATTCCCGAAGAAAAGTAGACTCTCCTAGTACATGCCCTCTTTTATTCCATACTTTTGTACACAATATTCAAACCTTCATCTTGGCCCAGTGTAGCAATTTATCTTTACAGTCCCATACCTTACACCCAGCTTTCTGTTCTCCCACAAACAAACTTTCCTCCTTTCCCACACCATGGGAAACCAACTAAGTTCTGCTTAGAGTAGACCCACTGAAATTAATGGACCAGAAAGGCATATTTATTAATTTAAATTGCCCTACTTACATTGGATTCAACCCCATATTTTTCCTGTTGTAAACCATAACTACTACACACTTACATTCAGTGCTTGAAGTTACTTGGGTCAAGCAATTGCTGCTCTCTCTACATCTTTCACCTCATCACCCATAGTTCCTGTGGAATAACCAAACACACTGATTTCCTACAATTACCCATTTCTCTCTTGCCGTCCTTTGAATTTACGGTAACTCTTGAGTTTCCAAATTTGCTGAAGGGTGGGGAGGATTCTTTTAAGGTTCCCTAATCTTTCTTTTTTTCTGTCTCTTTAGCAGAGTCATACACAGAACCCTCTGCAGGTTGGGACCGAAATCCAGTCCAGATTTTTTGCTGCTCAGGGCTGCAGTCAAAGCCCCTTCCAGGTGAGCTCTGTCTGGGCACCAAATGGAGAGCGATGGACCCCTTTGAAAAACGATATCTACTTGAGGCAGCTGCATCTCAGTGCTGGAGACCAAAATTTTTTATACGAATTGCCTCAACCTCAAAGGGTACCCTGTACAAATACTTGATTTTAAAAAATAATTTCTGTATTTCTTACTGTAAATACTGTTTTACATTTATTTAGCCACTCTTACTTGATGTCAGTCACTTAATGTTTATTTTTATTTGTTTACTTTCAGCATTTATATACCACCCAATTAACCATGTCCTCTGGGCAGTTCACAAATTAAAATCAGTAAAATACAACTATATTCAGTCAATTAAAATCATTACAGAAGCAGCACCAATTAAAAAAGAAAAACAGCATAAAACAGTTGTGGGACTGAGGCTCTGAAATAATGATTTGCCAGAGACCACCCTATAAAGCTTGTGCAGAGTTTTAAAGCCAAGTACTTTAAATCTATACCCTTATGTTAAAAGTAACCGTCCCCTTTTCCCAGTTCACAGTTACCAAACCCATGAAGTTAATTTGGTGCACTTCAAGTTTACTCTGAATTAAAAGTTAAAGTTTTACTGGGCCAAGAATTCTGCCTTGCTGTGCAGATATTACCTTGGTTCTATTTAGATTTATTTTGCTTTTATTAATTTTACTAGCCTCATATATCCCAGACTTCAGCAGGTAACAAATTAAAACAAAATAAATTATTATTGTGTAAATACCCTGATAGGCAGCTTTATCCCATACACATTTTTTCAGAAGTGTCACCATGTTCAGTAGGCGTAGGATTGCAGTTTAAGGTCAGCCCTTCCCTGGTTAACTCTATACTTTAAAATCAAAGTTTTATTGGGTAATATCTAATTAAATCATACCCTGAGTAGACCCAGTGAAATCAACTGGTGTTACTTAGGTTCATTGATTTCAGTGGATCTGTTTTGAGTATAACTAATGTTGCATAGGGATGCAGGTGGCGCTGTGGGTTAAAGCCTCAGCGCCTAGGACTTGCCGATCGAAAGGTCGGCGGTTCAAATCCCTGCGGCGGGGTGCGCTCCCGCTGCTCGGTCCCAGCGCCTGCCAACCTAGCAGTTCGAAAGCACCTCCGGGTGCAAGTAGATAATTAGGGACCGCTTACCAGCGGGAAGGTAAACGGCGTTTCCGTGTGCGGCTCTGGCTCGCCAGATGCAGCTTTGTCACGCTGGCCACGTGACCCGGAAGTGTCTCCGGACAGCGCTGGCCCCTGGCCTCTTAAGTGAGATGGGCGCACAACCCCAGAGTCTGTCAAGACTGGCCCGTACGGGCAGGGGTACCTTTACCTTTACCTTTAATGTTGCATATAGCTGGTTGTTTTGGAAGCTACCCAGACTTGGATGCTGACAAACCTCTACCAGAGAAAGAACTATTTGAACTTCACTTACAGATAATGCTCTATATTGAATTTAAAAGGTCATGAAGGAACATAACCAAGACAACTGTATTTTTGAATAATAACAGATCTCTGAAATGCTAGATTGAACTTAGGTTTATGTAGTGGTTTGTCATTTTTCCTGATAGCATCCCTTGTTCCATTTTTCTGACCAGTGTACAGAGATTAAGGGGTTAGTTCTTCACACATTTTCCTGGGAATAAGCAATGCAAAACAAAGCATAATTTACTTCCAAGTAACTCTGCCTAGTTTCTGACACATATGACTTGATCTTAGTCACAAATCAGTGACTGAACAGGAATTTGAATTCAAGTCTCTTCTTAACTTCACATCTATAGAAGTTAAGAAAGACTGTCACTTCATGATATGGTAGTTGTCCTTACTGTTTTCTGATGGTGATGGGCACTAGAAAGTCTTCTAGCCAGGCAAGCCAGTACCATGGGTCCTTATGTATTTCTTTGTTGCCTGGAGTTAAATTATGTTCATCTAAGCACCAATTCAGTGAATTGGCCATATTTCCACTGTTATTTGTAGCACAATACTACTTATAATGTCATATTTTTTTATAAATTGCTTTCTGGTCATTGACCGTATTAAAGATATTTGATTTATGTTCATCACCTTATATAGCTAATGCACAAAAGCTTCTCAGTGAAGAAGTAATTTTTGGTTTGTAGAATTTGGAGTGAAAAAAATTTAATCTCTCTTTGTAAATGTGAAAATCACAAAGTAAAACGGCTTAGTTTGGACCCATGGATTGCCATATATGGACTGAACATATTTTCATTGAAATTGATTTCTAAATTGTTAGCATTTTTAAAAGAATACTTTTCTAGATTTTTAAAAGGTTCCAAACACATTTTTCTCTAATCCTGTGATTTATTTCCTGATTGAAAATTCTGGGAAATATTTTGGCCAAGGAATAAGAACAAATTGGTGTCTAAATGGTTGTTGGCTCAAATCTGTGCATTTCTTCTTTCTAAAAGCCTTGTAAATAAGTTTACAAACATTGCTTTTCTGCCATGTTTTTACTAGCACACTAGGGATGGCAGATGGACAGAGAGCTTTGTCCCTCCTGCATCAGTTAGCTGCATTTCTCTGGTAGGTGCACAGGAGGGATGGAAAACTCCTTCCTGAGACTACTCACTTGCCTGCATAGAATTCCTTCTCACTGATGGCTACCAGGCTAGTACTTAAATAGTACAAAGCTGCATCAGACATATATGTAAGCTGAATTGTAGGCTGAATTTCTTTTCTAATGTGTTTTTTATTTTCTGCTCGTACTCGGAACTCCCATCCAAGAGAACGATCAGGTTCACACCTGATTAGCTTCAGGCATGCTGTGGTTTCCACACCATTCACTGGCATCAATTTTAAAGGCTTATGATGATATTATTAGTATTATTAGAATGGAGGGTACACATTTAAGATAGGCAGAAAGCTATCCCAGATAAAGTTTCTGTAATCCAAGTTTGTAAATAGCCAATCATCCAGTTGCCTTTGACACACAGGCAACCAGCAAGAAATGTTTAACAAACTGGAACCTGGTTGTCCTTCTCCCACCTGTAAACGTGCAGATGCATGAGAGCAAATGGGCTAGTATTTTCTGTGGTTGGAGTTAGGGTGAAGCTTCCAGTACACTTAAGCTGATGGCACTGTACTGAGCTAGATTTTCCAGACTTAGTAAGAAATACCAAAGTCTTCACTTTGCAGGGCATGGTATCTGTAAAAGCAGAGCTCTCCAACTCTGAGATGCCCAGGTCTTTAACTTGAATTCTAACTATTCAGTGGAGCTGGTGAGTGTTTGTAGTGAGTATTCCTGCTTCTCCTCCCATAACATTTGGTAAATAATAATCCAGCCCATCTTAATCTTCCCCCACCTAAGATGAGTTCAAGCTAGTTTATGAGAGATGGATGCTTTTGAAATGGGAATTTACTATTCCATCCACTCTACAAGTTACTAGAATACTGTAGGCTTTCAGAATTCATTGTTCATTACTGTATTTTTCAAGTATAAAATCTCTTTTTCTGTTCAGACTGCCACCACAACAGCCCCTCCCCAGCAGTCAGCCACCCCTGCTGAATCCCTCCAAGTGGATCTCCTTCCAGTCTTGGCTGCAGCCCAGGAAACAGCCGCTGCTGCTGCTGTGGTTGCTGCCGCTACTGGCTCTGCACCATCTGCTTCCACAGTAGACACGGCCGCTTTGAAGCAGCAGCAACCTTCTGCCTCAGAGGGTGGTGGTGGGCAGGTAGCACCATCCTCTCAAACTACACAAGCCCCAACCTCCCAGGCAGCTTCTGCTACGCAACAGCAAGGTGATGCCCAGAAGAAGCCCAAGAGCAAAGGTCCCTACATCTGCTCCCTGTGTGCTAAAGAATTCAAAAATGGCTACAACCTGCGGCGCCATGAAGCCATTCATACGGGGGCCAAAGCTTCTCGCGCTGGACCCACGACCATGAAGATGCCCACCATGGTCCCCCTCAGCTTGCTTAGTGTTTCCGCCATCGGTGGCACAACAGCAGCAACACCTGCCCCTGCCGAAGGTGCCGGAAACACAGCAGGGTCAGGAGCAGGGCTGGTGACCACTACAGCATCAGGCAAACGCATCCGGAAGAACCATGCTTGTGAGATGTGTGGGAAAGCCTTCCGGGACGTCTACCATCTCAATCGGCATAAGTTGTCCCATTCAGACGAGAAGCCCTACCAGTGTCCTGTCTGCCAGCAGCGATTCAAGCGGAAGGACCGCATGAGCTATCACGTCCGTTCGCATGATGGTGCTGTGCACAAGCCGTACATCTGCAGCCACTGTGGGAAGAGTTTCTCTCGGTACGAGGGATTCAAGGGTGCAGGGAGGAGGCAGTTCAAAGGGGACTTGTTGCAGGGCTTACATGAGGAAGGTTGGCTTTTAGAAAAGGTGTTTCCCCTTGTGATAGAGAATAAGCTTTAGCAGACAACATCCTGAACCAGTATGAGTTAGGATGGCGCTATTACACTAGAAGCTAACATTAACTGATTGAGGGATGTCTGGGGGCGCCTCAGGATCCCTTCCCTTTGCAGCTCTTGCCATAACTCAAATTCCTCCAAGCCTAATCTTGACTACCTTGGCCATATAAGAGGTTTTATGAGGGATACCAACTGGTGCTGGTTCTGTGGGAGGACTCCAGAACAGTAAAGACCACATAGGAAATCCATCCAAATCCCTCACCAGTTCCATTCCTAGGAGCAGCTAACTCATTGCAGTTCTTACGTACCAATCCAGCTGAACAAACAGGACAGAAAGAAAGGAAAGGAAAGGGGAGGCATGTGAAAGCACATATTAATTGTGGTTCACTGACTTATTTTAAGTTATTTTAAGTTATTTTAAGTATAACCCAATCCAGAAAATTTCCCCAGTCCTGCCACTAGTACTTTTGTATTATAATACCAGAGAGTGTTAGGCAGTGTTACTTTCTGACCACCTATAAAATGCAACCATTAACAAGAGGCTTCTAACTGGGATTGAGGCATCGACACCCATGGGAGGTAAGTGTAGACATTCAAAGAACCTTCACAAAAGTGCAACGAGTGGCTTTCATAAAGTATTGAAAAGAAACAGGAAAATGTAAATATAACCCCACAATTTAATATTGCCCATTTCAGGTCAGATTCAAACATGTAGAAATAGCATGACTTCTCCTTACTTTGTCAACTCAACAGACGTGTCCGTGTTTCATTGTTCCTCCGTGTAAAAACAAATCCCTGCATATACTGAACTAGCATGTTAGTAAGAAACTAAAAGCTTTTCATTCAAGGGATTTGTTTTAACAGGAAGGTGTATTCAAACATGTAGTACCTCACCTGCAGTCTGAAGTGTACAGTTCAAGAAGTGCCAGATCTATGGAATTTCTTTGCATATTAATTGGCTGTTAGATCAAGCAACAGACAATGAGGTCAGCTTGTGGGGAAAGAAAACCTCACATTTCCAGAATTAAACATTTGCAAATGTACTTAGTAATTGCATTGTCACCATGCTGGCAGCATAGAACACTGATAAGTTGCAGCCTGATCAGAAAGGCTCTGTGACCAGGTTTCTCTCCCTTTTTTTCTGAGGTTTTACCAGAATTGCCCTTACATTTGCCAGCTTTTCTGTACAATTGTAGAAAGAATGCACTTGCTCTTTAAAATAAGTTAGGCCATCTCAATTCTCTCACTTGGCCCAGGTTTTGTGTGGACCTGCAGTTGCATGGAATACCAAGAGCAGCCTGTGCTCAAAATACAAAGAAAATTCCAGAGAAACAAATTGCCCCATGGGCTTTAGATGTTCTTGTAAGCCCCCAGTAAAAGCATGAACATAAAAAGAAGGTTGCTGAAGTTTTCTGATCTGACAGCCCTTGTAGAAATGGAAGCAAGAGGACAGGTGTAGGTTGGTTGATTGGTTTATTAAATTTGTGTACTACACAATACCCATAGATATCAGGGTGGTTCACAACATAAAATTACAAATTTATTTAACCTATTTAACAAAAAATTCTAGTAACATTCCAGGCTTCACAGCTCCTAGAGGCCATAGAGTCAGGCTTCTGACTTGCAACAATAAAGGAGTAAACATGAACTTTTAAAGAAATAACTTTAGAAATGCAACCTTTTTAAAGTAGGTCTTTAAAATATGAGTGTTGGTATGGTCTGATACATATACACTCAAGTCACACAGAACTACAGAAAATACATAGGACCGTTAACACCTGACTAGAATACACTGTTTTCTACACCCTTTTTGTTTATTTCGTTGGGTAGAAACTACTTGAATATATCCAGAATTTTTTTTCATCACCACAAGGGCTTGTAATTTTAGCAGCAGAAAGCACATATAAATTACACATGTGCTGTAGAAATTTCCTCTAGGCAAGCTAGCTATATATATTCAAGGTTGCTCCCAACACTGCACTTTCTTACCCTTTCAAATAAGTGACAACCTTTATTTTATTTATTTAACAAAATTTATATGCCATTTTATTGTAACAAAACCTCTAAAAGGTTTACAAGAATATTATCAACAAAGCTAGTTAAAAATAAGAAACGTTAAAAAAAATTAAAATCAGCTCTAAACTAAAAAGAGATTAAAACATGTCAGCATCTCTTAGTTCTAAGTTTACAGTTTCTATTTTCAGCTTGCTTTCTAATGGAGGGTTCCCTGTAAATCAATTGGATTCTTGAGTGTCAAATCCTTTTCTGAATTGTTTTCCAGCTTAGGTTTTATTAGTATCTGTGACTAATCTGTGGCTAATTAATAAACCATTGAGTGGATGAATTCCCCAAGAACATTTCTGTAGGCACATAGTCTCCCTCACTCATCTTGCCTAGACTCACATCAGTGCATGCTTGAAAATGATGAATTAAGCCTGTGAAAACTATAACTGGCACTTTTTAATGACAGGGTTATTTTACTGTTAACAGCTACAAGCTAACTGGCGTTTAAGAGGAACAGCTTTTCCAAACGAAGCATATTCCTGTGCATCTGTTAAAAGCAGAAAAACTTTACCAGTAAAAGAAACAGGGACAACCCAGCTTTAGGAGACATGAAACTATAGCAACATAGTTGGGATTGAGAAGGAAAAGGAGATGAATTTAATAATGGGGGGACATGGACCTTTATAGCAGGGAATGAAAGAGAATTCCTCAAGAACAGATCACTTACTTGAATATTTCTTGCCTCCCACAGTCCGGACCATTTGAACAGCCATGTGCGGCAAGTCCACTCGACAGAGAGACCCTTCAAATGTGAGGTACCTTCCCCCACTGACAGTATTGCTGTATCAGCTCTCTACTCCCTCCCATTATTTAATTTGTCACCAATAATCTGCCTGTTTCTGGTGCAAGAGAAGGCAATGTCAGGTCCCCTGTACTTAAAGGGAACTTTGCACGTTCTCAAGTCCCGTAGTCTTTGGTTGCCTTGGGAAGTGGGCTGCTGTAGGCAAAAACATTTTCGCCATGATTCCTTTCTCTCTGTTTGTGCAGACATGTGAAGCAGCCTTTGCCACCAAGGATCGGCTGCGTGCTCACACAGTCCGTCATGAGGAGAAGGTGCCATGTCACGTGTGTGGAAAGATGCTGAGCGCCGCCTACATCACGGACCACATGAAAGTACACAGCCAAGGGCCGAATCATGTCTGTGAACTGTGCAACAAAGGTAAGAGGACAGGGCTCTCTGTGAAAGTATCTGGAAGGGAGAGAAAAATACTTAACCGTCTCTTCTGGGAATGGTTTTGTAAGAATTAGGTTTCAATGGAGCTTACTCCCAGCTGCATTTGCATAGGATTCCAACTTTAATTGGTACTTGCATAAGTGCTTGCTCCTTTATAATATGGTTCCTCAGCATATCAGCCAGAGTCATGCTTGAGACCTGCTTCAGGTTATTTCATTTGCAGTTTGAATTAGATGTGGCTGGTTTTCCACAAGCTTTCAAACAGACCTGCCAGGTTCTCACTAACTTCAGCTCAGCTGAACAGCCATGGATGGTGACCCACCAGGGCCTTATAGATAGCTATATTGGTTTATTATCCAACTGACAGGCCGCAGTATGTGGTAGGTGGGCTGCATTCATCTTGGTAAGTCAAAGTTGCATATGCCTGCTTTAGAAGTAGTCAGCCGGATTTGAATCCTTTACATGTGAGGCCAAACTTCCTCTCTGTGAGGATTAAATACAGAATTGCAGAAGAGGACTGACTTGATAAGGATATATAATAATGCCTTTGAAACAAGCTGCATTTGAAGGACCAATGTTGAGACCAGGCAGCATTTTATTTTTGTTGGCCTGCAGCTGTTGCTCAGACTTCCTGCTTTATCTCAATAAGAAAACTGCTTGGCAAGACAGCTGGCTCCTAATCTTTTTTTCTCTATTTACATGTCCGAGTATCTCCTTAGTACCATTTTGCCACAGACTTAAATAGCTTCACTGTACTGTGTAAGTGTAGGATGACATGATTTATTGTATATAGTTAGATTTGCTAATTCTCCATATATAGGTGGAATCCAATGTGCAGGTAGATAACTAAACAGTATGAAAAGAGGACTGCTAATATTTGAATTTTGTGTGTTACAACTTTACCCATCTGATATACTTAGATGGGTATATTATTTTTAAATAGAAAACAATATCCTTAAAACATAAGTCAAAATAGGCTGAATAATGTGCAGGGTAGTAAGAAACAGTTTTTAAAAAACAATAATAATAACAATCTGCTTTTCCTTTGTGGAAACACCTGGATTATCTCACTGGATAATATGCATAATCCCATATATGCTTTACCCATATATTTAAAATAAAATCTTCAACATATTGTAGATAACTGGATTCTCAGAAGCATAAAGCAGCAGTTTACTATTAATCACTTCTTATAATTCTTTTATGGCTTAAATATTTCATGTTGCAGAGAATATAGATAACATAGATTTGCTGTGGGGCGGGAGCAGGAAATCTGCTTTCTTCTCATCCAGCTACTTCTGGTCTAGGATTACAGCTCTGATATTTTTGTGTTGAGTCTTAAGTTCCTCACCTTTACTTCCTCAATGCCGCGATGCAGCTGCCCCTAGAGTGGGGTCTGTTGTTCATACAGAGATAGCTTACCTGGTGGCAAGATGCAGCCATCTCTGGGGTGGAGAAGCTGCCTCTTCACCAGGGAGCCCTGTCGCAATGGATCTTTCACTAGATGTTGAGACGCAGCCGCCTCTAGGGTGAGGCACAGCCAAGCATTACAGGACACTGGAGTACGTTTTCAGTAGACCGGACACTGACCTGGCTGGTTTTTGTCCTTCTCCCCCTCCCGTAGGGTTCACCACAGCGGCCTACCTCAGGGTCCACGCGGTCAAGGACCACGGACTGGCCGCCCCGCGGCTGGAGCGTTTCCTTTGCAAGCTGTGTGGTGTGCACTGCAAGACCCCGGCTCAGCTCAACGGGCATCTGCAGACGCACGCAGGAGAAGGGGCTGCGGCCACTGAGGGCCAACCGCTGCGGTGAAACGCTGGCCGGGCCACCAGGCAAGAGCCGCTTCCTTCTGTCCTAGGGAATGGGGAGGGGAGGCCCATCTGTCCCGTAGGGTACCCACGTGTCCTTGTATTCTCAGTGGGAGACGGAGAACCCCATCTCCCCTGGGGCGGCTGCATCCTAAATTAGCATCCCTCTGCCAGTGTTTAAGTGCCTGCATATTGCAGTGCCTATCTTGGTTTGGATGCTTATGTGTGACTAAGGATCCTTTTGCAGGTTCATCTAAAGAGGATAGAAGCAGGATTGAGCTTTCATTTTTTTTTAAATTAAAAGGTGCACATAATCCTTTGAATGTTTTATTTATCTGAATATTGTTTTATTTTTCCAAAGTCAAAGGAGTTCTTGTACTTTTAACAAGAAATATAGACTACGATTAATATTTTGAAGTTAGCAACAGACAGGGCACATTGATGGGTGTTTTGTCTCCTTTTTGCCCTTCATTACTTTGTCTCCTGTCCAACATTAGGCGTAACTGTTGCTTTTGAGACACAACTGATCATGGGGCAGCAGTAAGTGAATCTATTCCCATGAGATGCTGTAATGTAGTGGGAGATTTTCTAGCCCCATTCACTGCTATGGATGTATTCCCTATGTATCATGCATCTTGGAGAACTGTGAGAGCTGGAGTCCCCTGAGAAAACTTTCCTGTGAAAGTTTAACCTTTATTATGCATTAGGACAACAATTTAAGTGATAAACCCCAGTTAGTTGTATTATCTGCGGTTAATTTCGAGTTAGAGCTAGTGAGTTCTTTCAACCTTGCTTTATTTTTCAGCCTTTTAAGGAAGGGAACTTCCCTACAGGACATGGATAAATATGGTGCTTTGGAGGAAGGGGCAGCTGCATCCATCTCTTTCTTACTACGTGAAACCAGCTGTGTCTTCTGCTCCAGCTTACAGCAGGGGGAGGGTGGGAGGAAGCAGGCTACACAACTGTGTTAATTAAATTTCTGAGGGTGAGAAACCCCTTTGACTTTGTACATCTGTCTTCCTCCACAGGTACGGGTGAGGTCTGCCCCCTCGCGGCAGCCGTCTCGGCCCCACCTCCCGCCGCCGTCACGGTGCTGCCCATGGAGGGAGCTTCGGTTGTGAGCCAAGCCCTCCCCACACAGCCCTGGTGATTTCTGGGAGTGGGGAGGCAGAAGCCGACCCTCCCAGTCCCATCCCTCTCCCTCACTGGCAGCTGGAGCCTCCAAGCCCAGATGAATATGCAGTGGCCATATTTGGGTGTTTAATTTAATGGTGGTTTCATTCATTCTCTCCCCTGCCTGTGCTCGTAAAATAGTGGTGCTGGGAAAGCACCTGCCCAGCCAAAGCAGCAGCTCTTGTTCAGAGGGCCATGGAAGGGCTGTGTGTGCATTCAGAGAGCACCCTCGTTTTATTGACTCCCCTGCTCTAGTCCCCTTAACGTCTAGCCCCACAAGAGTCCCATAAACCCATGCACCCTCTCCTGTCCTTAGCCAAATAGCTACAGTCTTCGTCACCTTAAGTCTCTTGCTCATTCCAGCAGTGCTCCCTATTGCCCCTAAATCAGCTACACAAAAAGAGTGAGACAATGGGACAGGAAAGACTTAACAAGCTCAGCTCAGGAACAGAACGAGGAGGGCTCAAGGATGGGATACCTGTGGGACAAAATTGTGGGGCAAGATTGCAGCTGGTGGCGGGGGGAGGCCAGAGTTGGGAATAGAGTTGTGTTGGTTGAGGGGTTGACAGAACTTGGGAAACCCAAAAAGAAGTTAGAAGAGGGATGAAAATCAGGATTGAGGGGCATTGTAGGTGCCAGGAGCTCAAGTCTGGGGTGGCAGGGGGCTGCAGTGGGATGGGATGAAAAAGGATTGGATTGGATTTCTCCATGGCTTCAGTGTGGAGTGCCCTCCATTCCCCTGCTGAGGAACTGCTCTGAATTTCCCTCCTTGCCCAAGCACCTCATTCTTTCATGGTGTCTGTTTTAATGCTCCATTCCCTGAGCTTCTCTCGTGATTCGTGTTCCAAGCGTGTCAGCCCCCCACACCAAGCATTGATGCCCCACCCGCTGAAAACCTTTCTTGTTGCATGCAACCCCCACAGTTTGGGGTTAGAGTCCTCGCTTTTTTGTATTATATATATTAAAAAAAAAATCCCCTGACATTTAAAATAAACTCCCTTTGTGGTTTTTTTTTTTTTTTGTTTTCGTTTTTTGTTAACACAAAATGTAATGAAGCTGTGTCCATCTATCCTTTCTCCCTGTTCCCTCCCTCACCCCACATCTTTCCTTCTCCCATGCACCCTTTCTGGATCTGTGTCTCAACAGCAAAAGATTTTAGTAAAAACATTGAAGGAAAAAAATCCACACTCTTGTCTGTTTATTGTTAGACCGTTTCTGTGTCACTTTGAGTGTAAAGGGGGAAGTATTACGTTTGCTGGTCTCTTGCTCTGCCTACCTCCTTACACCATCAGAATCTCCTCTCAGGACCTTTCTGCAAATTTAAAATGTCTAATGGATCTGGCACCAGGTCGCAATTCTCAGCTCTAAGTGGGTTTCCCAATGCACTTCCTTGCTTCCTGTGATTACCCAGGAGGATCTCTTCTCTTTTTTTCATGGTTGCTGCATCAAACTCCCCTTTCTAGGAGAAGGAGCCAATGCCTTGTGGCTGGACATCTGGGTGGTGGTGGCGGCGGTGGGGGCAGCGGCAGTGGGTTTTTTGCTGGTTGGTAGACAGCAAATGCTGCACTGGAGCTGTGGCATGGTGTGAGCGAGGTGGGTTAATTGTGGGCTCTTTCCTCCCTCCCTTGTGCAGCAGCCGGGGCAGGTTATAAATAATGGATGAGAAACTGGAAGCGAGAGATTTTATATAATTTTCTCCCGGAGGGGGAGGAGGGAGGGCTGTGGAGCCAGGATTCCCCAAAAACAGATTGGTGCAGAAAATTTCCCACATCATCTTGCTGAGCTCAGCTGGGCGGAGGGCACAGTTTCCCTCCTTCGCCCAGCCGGGGTCCCCTTCAGCCCCGCACCCTCAGGTCCCACCCATGGGGTCTTCCCAGGCACCCTTCAGCCCTATCTGCCAGCTCCCATTTTTATTCAGCACACGTTTGTGCCTCTGGGCAGTCCTGAGGAGGAGGAGGCAATGGTGGCGGTGCTGGGACTTCTTAGTCCTTTGATGCTCATTGCACTTGTGGCTTGCTGACGTGAAGTTTTGGTCTATTCCAGGGGGGTTGAGGTGGAGAGGAGATACAGAATATGTGGGACGCTTCCAGTACCAACACCATTTCTGCTAATGTCTTGCCCCCGCCCGATCAGCTGATTCTTCATAAAACCCAAACCACAACTCCCTCCCCCCAACCTCAACCAGCTTGCCTTGAAGAAGCAGGGTCGATTAGACCATTTGATGCACACACTCGTGCAAAGGGAGGGGAAGGGGCGTCTTTGCAGACAAAGCTGCCGAGTGAGCAAGTAAGAGGGGTGGGTTTGTGGGGGGGAGGGAAGGGGGGCGGAGGCTGCATTTCCCCATCTATTCCTCCCTCTGAAGCCAGGGAGAGAAGGGGAGGGGAGAGAAGGAGGGATACAGCAGAAAGGGAGGGGTGTGATGTGTGCGTAAGGGGGGGCACTAATCCTGCCAGCCATTTGCCCACCCCACCCCCTTCTGCCAACTGGACACAGCCGGGAGCCCAGGTAGGAGAAGAGAGACCCTGCCTTGGTCCATCCTTAGCCCCCCCCCAACCCCTATTTATCTATTTGTCTAAAAGGATAACGGTGCTGCGGCAAGCGGGCGGGGGAGCCGGGGGGGGGACTGAAGGGAGCAGGGGAGATGGGTGTGAACGGGAAAAGGGGAGCGGGGGGCACTCTCCAAGGGGTGACGATGGAGATGGGGGGCTGGAAGATTCACGGAGGCATCTGGCGGTGGGGGTGTAGGGATGCGAAGTGAGGGCGGGGCAGCAAGGAGTAGTGGGTGGGGGTGGATATGTAGGGCAACCGAATCCCCTCGCCGGCTGCTGGTGTCATCTATGGGCACAGAAATGGGAAAAAGGGAAAGGTGCAGCGCGGAAAAGGAGGGCGGCAGCGGGAGGGAGGAGGAGGAAGAAAGCACCTGGTTTTGGGGTTGGGGGAGATGTTCGGAGGGTCTCGATCCCGTGTGTACGCGCGCGTGCGTGTTTCTTAACGAGAAATGGGTAGAAGAGTTGGACGGGCTGGCTAAGGGAGGTGGAAGAGGGAGGCTGAGTGTGGAGAATCTCTGGCTCAGCCTTGCTCAGAAATGGGTGTGAAGGAAGGAGGGCGTGAGAGGGAAGTTGGAAATAAATAGAGGGGGGAGGGCAGTGGGTGTTTAGGAGGAGACGAAGGGGGCAGAGGGGTGGGCTGTGGCGAGCCTTTGCTAAAACTACAACCCGATGCTCTCTTTCCTGGAAGTAAGTCCTATGGAACTCAATGGGACCAGCTGCTGTGTAGACCCGTGTAGGATTTCCCCATAAGTCTCTCTGAAAGGGGTTTTAGTGAGCAAGGGGGGCAGTGAATGGCTGGCAGGTTGGAGAAGGAGGGTTGCTTTTCCCCTTTGAAGCTGGGGACCGGGGTGGATGTGAGGAGGAGGAGGAGGAGATACAGACGCGTCTCGGAGTTAGAAAAGGGTTGCAAGGAGCTGTCCTTGGTAGCAAAAGGCGTTGGTCGTGTGGTCTAGGGGAGTGAAGTCACTGGGCGGAGGGGGAGAGGGGGGCGTAAACAGTGAGGCAAAACAGGTGAGGAGGGAAGGACGTGTGGAGGTGAGCTCCCGCCAGGGGTAAGATGAAGGATAGAAGGGGAGTCCCCAAGGGAGGGGGTTTGGGTGGTGGGAAGGCGATTGTGGATGGATGCTGTGAAGGAGAAATTGCCCCTGGTACAAGAGGGAGAAGGAGGGACTGTGTGGGGCTTGGGTGTGTGGAAGCAGCCCAAAGAGAGGGGCGGCTCTGGTGGGGGGGGCGCCAAGGTGGGTTTGCCCAGTTGGGTGTGGTCTTAGAGAAAGAGAAGGGAGGGAGGGATGTTGCCTATGTAAAGCACAGAACACATTCACACGTGAGATCCTCTGTCCCAAAACAGGTGATTTATCTGAGAAAGGGAATTCCTTCCAAGGTAGGGTCAAGCACTATCTCTCTGATGTGTGGCCCCCAAACTGGTTTCCAAGTTCACTCCCCAGCTACCTGCAGTATAAATGAGACTTAGATGATTTTATGATGCTTGCATGCTTTAATGTACAACAATTCCCATTCTGTTTGGCAGAAGAAGCTGTCGGAAGACCAACGGCTCTCCTTAAGCCACCTAATAGGTCTTTGCAGCAAGCATAACGTGTGACTGCTTGCAGAGGGTGGACAGGCGAGGGACAAAGCACACAGAACTACCCTAAGTCAAAGGAGAGTCTGCATCAGCACTATGCTGTGTGTGTGTGTGTGTGTGTGTGTGTGTGTCCTCTTCTTATAAGAGAAAATGCTTAGCAGTGGACCAAGGATGTGATGTAATGGCAAGGCTGTGGGTGGGTGAAGGAGAGAGTGGGTGAGACCATTGGTGACTTGACCATGGGGCCTGTCAGGATGACTTCAATGGCGTATGGCTTCAACAGATGGGGGAGTCAGCCTCCCCATGGCAGATCCTCCGTTTGAGGAAGACAGCAGCTGGTTGCCAGAGCCAGTAACTGGGAAGGAATTGTTGAGGCTGTCATGCACAGAGATCGGCTGGTCAGGCTAATTGGAGGTGTCAGGCAAAGATCTCTTTGTGATGGCCCAGGATTTACTGCTGTGGTTACATCTGCTGCACAGTAGACGATCAAAATGTGTGCAGGGCACATGCAAGTGTGTGGAAATAAGGTAATGGTTTTAAGGATCAATGTCCATTGCATTGGGGTTTGTCATAAAATAATAATCTGCCTCGGGAACAAATCAGGTCTCTGTGCATCTGAATTGCACAAAGTGGTGGCCGTGCCACATGTCAGCCTTCTCTATGTGCCTGCTGAATGGGTACTAGAGAAATTGTGTGGATGCCCATTGCACTATGTGGATCAGCAAGGAGCAGGATGTCAGAAACAACTGCCTTGGTCGTGTGGAGGTGTTCCATGCCTCCAGGCTCCATAATAATCAGATGGCTGTGTCAGTCACAGAATCTGTTATGGCATCTTTGTGCCTGCCAGTGTTTTAATCATGTTGTCTGTCTGTGTCTCGTTCAAAGAGTGTGTCAGTCAGGAAGCAGGAACATGGTAATGAGAACCAGTATATCATGACAATTGTTGTAGCACTTTCTTAAGAGGGAAAAAACACACACATCCCTGCCACTCTTCCCTCTTACAAACAACAGGGCTAAAACAGCTTTGGAGAACCACTTGGCCAGATTGTAGGACGGAATGCATGAACACAGCCTCCTGCATCCTTGACGTATGATTTCCTAAACCATTTATGCCTCTAGAGAAGAACTCTAAATTTCCCCTGGTTGTTGCTTCCCTCCAAATAATATATTTCATATTTCCCATTAATTTCAGTAGTGCTTTTGCAGGAAACCCAATGGATTGTGCTCTGAAGTCTGAGCCAAAGTCTGCCTGCAAATCGTATGCACATTTACCTGTGAGAGTAAGTTCCATTTGAATCAGGATCACTCCCAGTGGTATCCACAGGGAAATTAGCACAGTCTGTCAGCTGTGGGGGAGCTGCCTCTGGCCTGTAGGTCAGAGATGGCCCATGGGGCTTCCCCATCCATCCTACCCCCTCCCCTCTTCTCCCTCCCATGTGATTTGGTGCCCTTCACATAGTTAAGGTTTCCTTTTTCCTCTCTACAAGATCTATACCAGCTCCCTCTAGCTTCTATTTTCTTCTGATGATCCATGCCCTCTCCCTCTCCCTGCAACTGATCATACCTTCTAAAATTGCATTGCCTTTGCACATTTTAACACTGCAGTATACTGTGTCCAGGCCAAGCGCCCCAGATCTTTGAGAGGTAGGTCAGACCTGAAAGTGCAGAAGTTGTAACATCTTTTGTTGAAGATTATCAACCCACAGCATCACTCATATGGTCTATCCTCTGTCAAAGAACTGAACTGAAGGAAGGGGAAAAGAAGAGGGGGTCCAAGGTTGGTCAGTTCCCACCCTGAAATTTCCTTGTGAATACTCTGGTGGAAAGGGATTTAAGGTGGAGATTAGTGATAACTCACCTAAGCAGAGGTTAGCATGACCTAGGAAGGAGTCTGATGGAATAATTATGCCTGCCAAGATTTAATTTCTCCTCTGCAGAATCAATAAATTTAAGATAATTCAATATGGTTCCACCACCTACTGCTCCCCTCCAATACCAACCAGCAGTTCAATTCTGCATACACATTCCCTGTATGTAGTGAGAGTCTGCTTCTGTTTTGCTCATCTCACTGTGGTGAAAGATGCTCTTGGTTTGCATACCAGTTCTACAGTCTCTCTCCTTGGATCCGATGTGAACTGTCCTGATCATTTCCAATTCCTGATAAGCCGATGCAAGGTATTTGTTATACTGGATGTTTTGGAGTTGTGTGTGTTTGTGTGTGTCCTTTGACTTGGTCTCCTCTGACTTTGTGAGCTCTAGGGTGCAGTCTGAAGGCCGCCACTCAATGAAACTAAGCACATCTGGGTCTGGTCTCTGCCTGGATGGGAGATGTACATCATATTGAATTCTATGATGGAAGAAAAACAGGATAGAAATGTAAATAATCATGCATATAGCTCTGCTTTCGCACATTCATTTGGGACCTTGTGTCTTCTGATAATGCTTTGCACTTAACAGCCTGGTATATGATGAGAGTCTGCTTTGGTGTTACACAACTATAGAGGCACTGCAACACGTGCCAGGGAAGTGTCCCAACAGATCACAGGATGCCCACTAGGAAGTACAATTGTTTGTTTGTCTGTTTATGTTATCACATGTGTGTCTCTTTTTTTAAAAAAAACCTGCACAGCGGCTTACAATTTTAATCACAAAAACTGTACGCCAACAAACATTGACAATGATAAAAGCCACAACAGTTTTAGAAGGAGCTTAGGCCAGCAATCAAACAAAGCATAACAAACCAACTGATTTCTAAAGGCTTTCTGAAAAATAAACATTTTAGCTCAGTTTTCGGAAGACAGCAGGGGAGAAACTATTCACCTGCCTCATAAAGAGTTCGCAGAACATCAGAGCTGTGACTGAGAAGATGCTGTCCATATTTGGGAGTGAATCCAACCTCTCCATAGAGCATCAGCAACAGGTCTTCATCAGAAGATCTTAAGAGTTCATGAGGACTCTAAACCTCTAGGATTTTAAGGGCAGATGTCTCAAAATAGGTGAGATTTAAGAACAGTCGCATACATCTGTCTGCAGGTGGGCTGCTGCTGCTGCATTTTCCGCTAGCTGAAGTTTCCAAACTATCTTCAAGCACATGTGGAGGGCTTCAGAGGGCACTAATCTGGAAGCCACCAAAGCATGCACATCAGTGCCTTGATCTCCCAGCGGTAGGTGAACAACCATAGCTCAGCTGGAAGAGCATCTGCTTTGCATGCAGAAGGTCTTAGGTTCAATCCCCAGCAGCTCCAGGTAAGGACTGGGAAAAGGCTCCTTACTGGAACACTGGAGAGCTGCCCCCAGTCAGTGGAAAAAATACCTGATGGTCTAATCTGGTCTAAGGCAGCTTCCAGGTATAGGTGGCATATCAGCCAAAGATGAATGGCGGGTCCACTTGCTTGCACTGATAGCTGTGGTGCAGGCAGTCCGGAAGGCCAGTTTATGCAGGGCATTTTTAGAAGGGAATGCAATACACACCTGCTTGCAAATATGCATCATAGAGGTACATTTGCAAAGGAGCTGCCTTTGGCTATAGGGCCCTGTCAGGGAGTCTGTTTACGTGTGAAGTGGTCCACTGACCAGAGCCGCCAGTTTAATGCTTGCTATTTCCAGACTTCCGTTTGTACTTAGCCCTTCTCACAATTCCTAAGAGCTGTGCCTTGGGCAAGAGGATGCCTTTAGTTTTGTGCATGTCCTTGATAACAGTTGTTTTGGTGTGTGTTTTCAAGTGGGCTAGTGTTTGCAGCTACTTTATTGATTTAAAACGGGAGCATTTATTTCTTGTTTGAGTTCCATTTCTACCTCCTTTCAAAGACTGCTTTCCCCAGTTTTGTTTCTGGAAAGAGAAAAGCATAGATATTGAATCTGGAGTGTTGGCGTTAGGAACACCATTCAGGGAAGGCAGGGACAGCCCCATGTGATGGAGCACTTAGCTGCTCTCGAGCCCATTCTCTGGTTCTGTACGCTATGTAGCCTATTGTTGAGCAACGGAATAGAGATGCATACAAGGTGCGCTTGCCAGAGATCTCTTTGCATTCAAAAAGGGGTGAGGCAGGTCTTTATCCTCTGTGAATAAAAACTGTCATAGATACTGTGAAGTATAAAAGAAGAAAATAATCACAACACAGATTATACACACACACACATAACAATTTTCCTTTATGCAATGGTATGTCTTAAAGTATGTGCAGTGGCGTAGCGTGGGGGGTGCAGGGGGCCCCGGCCGCACCGGGTGCAACATCTGGGGGTTGGGGTTAGGGGGCGCAAATCCACGGGTTAGGGGGTGCAAATTACTTGCCTTGCCCCGGCTGCTGACAACCCACGCTACGCCACTGAGTATGCATGCATGTTTTGTTGTTTTGTTTCGCTTTTTGCAATTTAACTAGGAAGGTATGCACAAACCAGCTGCTAGGGCTTATCTCCCAACCACTTATATCTCTATCTCACCCTCATCCACCCGCTACTGAAATCTGAAATGGCACCTTGAGTTTATGCTTCACATTACTCGCCTTACGGGTTTGTTGGCAGGCTCTTCATTAAGCATTCCTCCAAGTCCATTTCCAAGGGCAACGTAAAAGCTGAATCTGAATTTCTGCCAAATAAGAAACTGGGCGAAATTTAATATAAACACAATCTGTGGAGGAGGTCCTGTTAAGTGTGCCACAGGTTCCCTAGGTCCGCTAAATGGTACTGCAGGGAAGACCTCCTCCATGCAGGAGCCCAACTTGTGTGAAATGAGTTACCTCTGGAGATGTGCCAACTGTTAGGTGCTCCCACTGGCAACTAAAAACACACGTCTCCCACAGAAGTGTCTCCATGAAACAAAAGGCGGACTGCAAATGCTTTTCATAAAGTAATAAGTAGTTTCTTAGTCCTTCTTGTAGATCATGATGGGACAAAACAGTAAAGGGTCCGCAGGGGCTCTTTAGATATATAGGAGCCAGGTTGTTTTCTCGGTAACAGAAGGGCTGTGTGCATCATTTAGATTGACATGTGCCCAGCACTAGAAACTCAGGTATATAAGCAAGGTGTCAAATGGCGTCTTAAATCTAGGTCTATTCTCCAGGGGGTTGGACTGGATGATCCTTGGGGTCCTTTCCAATGCTACAGTTCTATTATCCTATGATCTCATCTACGTTCCTTGACTGTAGCTTGCTCTCACAACAATTCACTTGTCCCAGTATGCAAGGAGGAGGAACACACACACAGTGGAAATAGAAATGGAATAATGGACTAAGGCAGAGGTTTTTAAACTGCGGCACCCAGAAATCTCCACGTAGTTGCTATTGGAACCACACCAGTAGCAAAACGTGCCTGGCGCCTGGCTAATTTCTAACAGCACATGTGCCACTCAGTGGAATGGCAATATTGGGTTGTGTTGGTTGGAAAGATGGTGATGATAGCGATGGTGGGTATTTATTTGGGTGGTAGGGCCAGCTGGATCATGCGGCAGAGTGAGGAAACTGCCTCAGGTGTCACAGGGGGGTGGGGAGTTGTATCAGTCCTTGACTCTGCTTCATAGCTGTCAACTTTCAGATTTGAAAATAAGGGATCAGTAGCCTCACCTGTTCCGGGAACAGACTACAGGATATCTAACAATCCAGGATAGCAGCGGGAAACGGCGCTGGAATAAGGGAATTTCCCACAAAAAAGGGGAGGTTGACAGCTATGCTGTTCTTTCTGAACCTCCCAGCCACCTCTCTCTGTTGAAGGTAGAGCGATGTATGTCACACAGGGCCCTGCTAAACTAGTCAGCTGACTCAGATGTGAGTCCCATTGTCAGTGCTGAAGTGAGATCCAGAGGGGATGCAATGTTTTATTTTGCCTCAGGCGGCAGAGTGTCTTGGGTTGGCCTTCTTGAGTGAGTGTCTGCACCTGGATGGGTGCCACCCATTACACAGTAAAAAATAAAATAAAAATGAAATGCTGGGCTCAAAATTGCTGAAAGAGAAGGAAATAAATACTAACCCCCAATCTTTGGTGTTAGAAGACCTGCTACTTAGGTGAAAGGGAAAGCATAAATTCAGAGGCATTCTGTTCATATTTTAGTATGTATTATATTATATATTATGAAATAATTGTGTTGTTAGAAAGGCATGTACAGTAGCTATGAATTATTGCCCTATGAATAGCACCTGTTACGTTATTCCATATATAGGAGCAATTAAAATAAACAAACCTTGCATCACAGCTGAATTAATATTTCCATATAATGCTAAAAGCCATTCACCTTTCTTTACAAACCGAGCGTCATATACTTTATTTCTCTTGAGCACGTGTCTAATAAGAAGTAGCAATTTTCACAGCAACGTCCCATATCCTATAAAAAACCAATCACATAGAAGAGAGGTGATGTTATTTCCTCCCTCCCCCATACGCAGCTGTCACAATTTTTGCCACGGTTGATAAGTTGGTCAACCTTTTTGCACATCAACCTGATCAACGCATCGCTTTAGACCAGGGGAGAGGGCAGTGCTTTTTTCCCCTGGGGGGGTATGCAGGGGTACGCATACCCCTAAACATATAATGAATCTAAGTTTGGCCTCATTGAGGGGCAGTATTTCAATACGAGTAGGAAAATGAGAGTACCCCTAAACATTTTGTTTTAGAAAAAAAGCACTGGGAAGGGGTATCTCCAGCAGAAGCCAGGAACGATGAGAAATGGAACACAACCATCTCTGAAGGCCGTCAAGTCACCCATCCCTGCTTTAGGCAGCTCAAAGGGACACTGAAGGCTGCTAGGGGGTTGGAGGACTCTGGGAACTTGGCTGCAAGTTGAGAAGCGCTGGTCCATTGGTCCTGGACTTTGGTTCTGCAGATCAGACCCAGAACCAGGCAGGGAGGGGAAAGACGGCTGGTTCTCCACCCTGAACATTCCCCCTCCTCTAATTCTCCTCTAATCCAGGTAGCTGCCTGCCATGTCGGACGACGCTGAGAAGAACGAGGCTCCCCCAGAACAGGAGCAGCAAGGGAAGGAGGAGGAGAAGCAGGAGCAGGGCAAGCCTGAGGATCATGCCCAGGAGGAGAAGGAGGAGGGGAAGCCTGAGGAGCAGCCCAAGCCGCAGTCCCCACCTAAGAGCCCCAAAGGGCCCGAGACCCCCGCATCACCCGTGATGGTGACGGTGACCATTGAGGAGGAGACGGTGGGGGAGCCGCAGGAGAATGGGGACCCCCCGGGGATTAGGGCTGGCTCAGCTGAGGAGATAGGGACCACCCCGGCCCCACCCACTAGCCCCCCAGCCCGCTCCAAGTCGGCGTCGTTGAATGACCTGAAGCCTCAGAACAGCATCAATGGCGGCCCAAGGGCTGTCGTGAGGGGCAGTTTGTCCGGGTCTCAGGTGCACTTAGCGGGATCCGCGGGGTCTCCACGGGCCAGCCTGAGCCGGCAGGCCTCTGCAACAGGATCAGCAGCTGGTGAAGCTGGGGAGAAACCCAGAGACTACATATTCATTGCTGCCCTCTCCTGTTTCTGTCCAATCTGGCCTATCAACATCGTCGCCTTTGTGTATTCTGTCATGGTAAGTGAAAAAAAGGGAGTGGCGCCTCTCTCTCTCTCTCTCTCTCTCTCTCTCTCTCTCTGTGTGTGTGTGTGTGTGTATTTGGTTTGTGTGTCCTGGAACACTAGGAGAGCCACCTACTGCTTTGATACACCCACCAGCACCACGGCTGTCCCCACAATAACGCTTCCTTGTCACTTTTCTCTTTCATTTGCCCCTTGAGGTTGTGGGTCAATCTCCTCCTCAGCCAAGGAACAAGGCTACTAACTTGGAAGTGGCTCAGTCTGCTGCTTAAAATCTCAGACTGGAGCACCTCCTCACAGGTAAATCTATCCACACAAGAAGACAGTCTGGGACACCTCTCCGAGAGTCGACCAACCTACTAGAAAGTTTCCTTCAGGTTTCCTATTTGGTAAAACCCGCTAAATGTAACAAAATAGGTTTGGCGGCTCATGCCAGCTGACCATTTGCAACCCACCCAAATCCATTTTGAGCACACGTTACCACCCTACGAGCCTCTCACTGCACAATCCTCTCTGTGTCTTCTCAAAAGTAAGTTCTGTTGAGCTACACGAGGTTTACTTCCAGGTGGGCATAGGATCACAGGCTTAAATTCTGTTTTCTTGTGTCTCGTTCTTCCGTTAGGAAGCTCAGAGACTACTTCTATCCAAGCGGCAGCCAAGAAGGATCTCAACTT
Source organism: Podarcis gaigeae (assembly GCF_964106915.1). NCBI lineage: Eukaryota > Metazoa > Chordata > Lepidosauria > Squamata > Lacertidae > Podarcis > Podarcis gaigeae. Next base: position 17,890,448 of record NC_139689.1, on the reverse strand, counting down.
CTTGGCTTCTTGCCATAGCATTAGGTCCTCTCCCAAACCCCATGCACTGATGCAGCCGCCTCGTGACAGGTCAGGCCATGAGTCCCTTGGCTGCTGTCCCCTTGAACTGGCAGTGGATTGACAGCCTCTTTAGCAAAGGTCCTCCCCATACCTGCAGCCAGAGATGCCTTTCGTTGAAGGTGCTGAGGACCCAGCCTGGGACAGCACAGCAAGACTCTCACCCCACAACCCTGGCTTTTCCCCAGCAGCCAGCCAGGTGAGGCAGTGGGTGAGGACCCCAGGGGTTCAGAAGGGTCCCTCACCAGCCTGACCCAGCTCTGCTGCCATTTACCTCCCCATGGACCCCCTGGATGGCTGTTTTAGTGGTATCGTCTGTGGTGACTGCCTGCTTTCTTGATGAATATGGTGGCCCCAGCCTATAGATCTATGAAATCTACAGCAGAAGGCTGGGGCTGCTGCTGCTGCCATAGCAGCTGAAACAGAAGCACACACTGCCTTGGGGGTGGGTGGGTGTTGGTGGCACCATGCTGAGGGCCCCCTGCCTGTGGGCCCATTTTCCTCTGACAATGCAGGCAAGTGTAGAGTTTTCTCTTTCAATTCTCCCTGTTCTTCCAAAAGGCTGTATGTCAGGACAATCACCAAACCCTTGCTCCTTTTTTCTTTTCTTTTGTAATTCCTCGCCAGTCCCGGAACAGCTTCCAGCAGGGAGACATTGACGGCGCACGGCGCCTGGGACGGGTAGCAAAGCTGCTGAGCATTGTTGCGTTGGTCGGGGGGGTGCTCATCATCGTGGCATCTTGCGCCATCAACTTCGGAGGTGAGTATCCCAAGAACTGGGGGGTGGAGAGGACTCTTGTCCAAACATTTTGTCCTTTAAGCTCTAACCCCCTTGCCCAGTCTTCTGCTGCAGTATACAAAGAAACCAGCAGAATGGGATTCCAGGGATTTTGGGGTTTTTGAAAAAAAGTAACATTTGTGATCAGTTTGGCCAGAGAAGGGCTTGGCAAAGCATTATGGGACGTAGTGAGCCTAGGGATGGAAACACTAATGGTGGCTCATTTGCACACATGCCACTTGACAGCGTATTTCAGCTGGATCCTGACTGCCTGAGTGCTTTTGAGGGGGACCTGCGACCTGTGGGACACCATCAGGCCAGAGGAGAATATATTATTCTTAGAATCCTTAATATTGCCATTTAAAAAGTCAGCATCTGCCACAGCACTCAGTGCTTAGTCACAGAAGTATTGTTTTAAACCAATTTTACTTTATAGCCAAGGGGTGTATAAATTTTATGAAATAAATAAACAGATGGTGCAATTTCTAGTCAAGAATATATGTTTGTACTGTATCAGATTGTGACCTCTCCCTGAGCCAGTGGAATAGAGGGGGCTGCTTAAAGCAAGGGGAAGCTGCTCCAAATTGGCTATCTTTGTAACAGTTGCCCTTCTTAAGAGAAAGGCTTATCAGTGGAGAGATAATATACATATATAATGCAGGTGCTAAGTTAATTCTGTCGCCAAAATGGGGCTACTGAGAGAAAAAGGGGGAGGGATCAGCAAGTTTGCGGAATTTTGCAGGAGATGATGTTGGGGGAGGGGGGAGAGAATAGAAGAAAACTCCATTAAGCCCCCAACCTGAAGGAACCCAGAAAGGGCTAAGCATGCTCAGAAATCATGAAATGCTGAGTGTCTGTTTAGGGAAGCTTTTAATGTCTAACAGACTATTGTATTTTAATATTTTGTTGGAAGCCGCCCAGATGGGCGTGGTATAAATAATAAATTATTATTATTATTATTATTATCTGCTGGGAAGGAAAGACAAGGGTGGACGTGGGATGGAGGAGGCATGGCTGGCTGGAACACTGAATATAGGGAGCACTCCACGCCACAATATTTTGTTGCCAAATCTCAAGAAGAGTGTGAAAGGTGGGGTCTTTTTGAGGGGGGGGTTAGAAACCAAATCAAAGAAAGAGACTGCCTCTCCTACCCCTTTCATATCCTGCTGTGTACACTTACAAAAGTATTTTGAGAGTTCAGGAGAGCAGTCAGGATCACTCTTACCTGAGGAGTGAGGCGAGTTCCATGCCTTCCCTTCTCAAAAGAAAAGAGCTTTTCTTTTCCTCATAAAGTTGTCCCCAACACCTCCATTTTCTTCCTAACCCTCTGGGGAAAATGGCAGCTTCTTGAAATGGTCAGTTTTATCCCTTTTGCTGTATGCTCTGCTTTTCATGTTCTCCCTTCAGAGCAACCCCCCTCCCCGAGCACAGCTATTGCTTCTTTCCCCCCCAAATTATTACACATTATCCCAGATATGGGGAACCTGTGGTCCTCCAGATGTTTTCTCCAGATGTTACAACTCCCACTAATCCTGACCTTTGACCCAGGCTGATGGAAATGGGAATCCCAAAGACATGTGGATGGCTACAGCCTCCCCACCCCTCGCATTACACAGTGCTTTTCGTAAGGTTATGTCGGCCTTGGCCTTCAGCCACAACCTTGGCCCTAATTCTAAGCAGCAGGCCATCTTCATAACTACCAATGTCTCCTCAGAACCCTTTCCCATCCTACCTTCCCTGCTTCCTGCTGCCAGCATACCTAAAGCAGCCAAAAACAAAAAAAGGAGAAAATAAGTGCATCCATCAGACCTTCCCCTGACGTTGCCTCCTTAGCCTCCATGTTGCTTTCCCAATGACCTGTTCCCACATGCTCCAGATTCTAGTGGAAGCCAGGTGTGGGGAGGTTGAATTGGGGCATGTGTGAAAATGTTTTCCCCTCCATGTTTCTTTCCAGGTAGTAAAAATCTCCTTCTTCTGTTCTCCTTCCCTGTGTTCTTATTCCGCTCCCCCAACCCCAACCCACCGTGCCCCTGAATCCCTCTCCTTCCCCACCCGAACCCCTCAGTGTTCCAGTGAAGGCGGCACTCAACTTGCCACTTCATCCCTAGCACCGAAACGTTCATCTTTGGAGCTGGGAGCCAGCATGAGTACAGAACATCCATCCCATGTCCCCATCCATCTCTGAACCATGCAAAAACAGGAGCACAAGAACGGAGATGAGGGAGAGAAAGAGAGAGGGACACGAGAGAGAGAAACTGAGAGAAACAACGTCTTTGCTATGCTTGCATGTGTCCCATCCTTCTAGGGATTTTAGCTAACCAAAAATAAGGCGAAACAGGAGAAAGAAAACAAATATTAGATGGGGATGTATTCCCATCTCCTCTTTCCTCTCCGCCATTTTCTCCCTCTCTCTGCACTCTCTCTCACTCTCCTTCCATCCATCCAGTCATCTGTTCAACCAATGACCCATCTGCCCATCTTCCATCCACTGCCAAATTTCGACAGCAAATAAAACTCTTTCGATATTCCATGTTTACAAGAACCTGCCGGAGAAAAGCTCTTTTTCCCCACCCCCCTGGGAAGGAGGTGGGGAGCATGTTTACATGTTTGCTGGGAACAAATGAACAGAACCAGCAGCAGCAAGAGAGGAAACACTTCTTAGGTCTCCTGCTCTCATCCGTCGTGTTTACAAAGACAGCAAGCAGGAACAAGCAGCGAAGAGCCCACCAGAGTTTTGCAGGTGGGAGGTTGTTGTAGTGAGTTAACTGTTGCGTCAGAGGAGGTCTGCTAACAAGGAGGCCAAAGCTGCCTGGATTGGTGGCACACACAAACACAGGCGTGGAGGTTGGCTTGTATAACCGAATCCATCACCCAGCCACTCAACAGGAAAGAGAACGGCAGTGAAATTTATGGTATTGGCTGGAGAAATGAATAAAATCAATGTCGAGGGAATACCGCTCTGAGCAAAATGATTCTAACAAACGGGACCGGTGGAAGTTGGAGCGTGAAAGTGGAAATTGTGGACGAGGCAATGGAAGAGAAAGAAGGAGCCAAGGGCCTTGCAAAGAAGAGAACAGACTGGTAAGAGTGGTGGTGGGTTTTATGGGGGGGGGGGAGAGGTGACACTACTCTTCAAGATGAAGGCGCAAGTACAAAAGAGGAGGAAGAAGAAAAAGGGCAGCGCAAGAAGTTGGAAGAATGGCAAATGAGCCAACGGGGGAACAAAAAACCACCAGTCATGAAAGAATAGAACTGGTATTGCTGCATTTTTACATGAGAAAGTTGCTGGAATGAATGAAACTGGGAAGGATAGAGAACAGTATTAGTGGGCACCCCTTTCAGAAAAAAAGAGAGCATGGGCCAAGGTATCTCTTTTTCCTCTAGAAGTCCAGTTGCTGGTATTAGAGCAGGGCCACAGGGTGTTGGGTCGCATAGGGTTCTTCAGCAGGGAAAAGGAAAGCGGAACATGGGTCTAAATGGAAGCAGGAAAAGGCAGGATGTCTAGCCGTTTCCAGAGGGGGAGCCTTGTTAGTCTGTTGCAGCAAATACAACAGAAGAGGTCTGTGGCCCCTTAAGAGAATAATGGTGTCTTGTGGCTTACGCTGTCATGTACAGATGAATCAAGTGATAACCTGAGTTTGCAGGCTCATCTAAATGGCGGGGTGAGGAGTGAGGTCAGAGCGAAACATAATGCAAAAATTTCAGATTATGACAATGACAGAAAATGTAGGTAAACTAGTTGGCAAGCCAAATGTAGGTAAACTAGTTGGTAAGCCAATTAATACACGTAGCTTACCAATGCCAGGATGCAGGTGTTACCATCAACACAGCTTTGATGATGCATTTATATGGGAATTGACAGCTGTCACAGTCTGTACTTTTTCAGCAGATTTCCCTCCAATCTTGCTCATCTTTGTCCACCCTGTCCTGTCTCCCAATTATGTATACTCCATTCATCTGATAAGGTAGACTCTAGTCTACAGAAGCTTATGCAGCAATAAATGAGTCTTCAAGGTGAGACAATGCTCAGCTGTGTTTACATTTTCAGAGAAGCGGGGATGCCTACACATGGCATTTTGAAGTGAATTTGATACACCATGGGCATGGGCATGGTTTTTGTGTGATTTTCATGATGCCCTTATCCAATGGGCATCCTGTTTGTCCCTAGCCCCCATTCCCTGTGTTTCTTCTCAAACCCACCTTAACGTGGTAAAAGAAAAAAGCACCATAAATAATAAAGTTGTTTTGTTGCTTTTGCTGCAAAAGACTAAGGGCCTTGTGGCACCTTAAAGGCCATCAAATGTCATGGCATAAACTCCCACGAACTACATTTATGCCATAATACATTGGTTAGTCTTTAAGCTATTTTGGTGTTTGTCATGTTGGGATATGTGGCTTTTAAGGGGAAGCGAAGTTTGGCCGAACACAGATTAAGAGAAACTGAAAGTATCCGGTTGGGGTGGGAGTCAGCTGAGACGTTTGCTTATTTATATCCTGCCTTTATCCCAAGTTGGCATGGATTTAGGGCAGCAACAGGGCAGACTGGAGCACACACAAGAGGCAATGTAGGCAATTAGGAGGGCATAGAAAGCTGTTTAGGCCAAGCCCTTTGGCATTAAGTTCCCTGGCCACACCAGGAAATCTGAATGTGTTTGCTCAGTTCTGGCACGAGGCCATTTTTGAAAGGCAGAATGGATAGGGGAGGTCAGCAATCGCACACTCGTGACAAAAGAAACAGAGCAGGAACTAAGGAGTGAGAAAACACTGAGGCCAGGAAGAGAGGTTCAAAGCAGAAACGTGTGAGTGAGAGAGAGACTGAGAGAGATGTGTGATAAGACAACCCCTCCCCCCGAAAACAAGTTGAAAAACTGCTTTATAGGGAAAGTTATATACAAAGAATTACAGAATGAAAGGCTAATGAATGAGATCAACTGGTGGTGCGAGAGAGAGTGTGGAATGGGCAAAGGAAGCACCGAAGGCTACAAACTCCCTCTGGATGTGAAAATGATGACCCAGGCCAGTTTAAAATCCACTGGAAGAGGAACTCTGTGTGTGTTGGGTGTCCTGCGAAGGGGAGCAGATAAGAGCAAGCCCTGCGGAGCGAAAGGCTGGAGAAGAGTGTTAAGATCACACTGGAAAGCGGAGCAACAGAACACGAAAGGGGCACCGGTAGAGGAGAGTCAAACTGTACTTCACTAACGGAGGAATACACAAGAGAGCATACACTCCATACCAAACAACAACAACAACAACTATTTTTAAAGGGCCTGATGGACAACTGTGTATGCTACTGGACAGAGACAACTGGGTGGGTGGGGTGGGGTGGGGGAAGGGCACCAGCAAAGAATTGTGTGTGTGTCAGACACGAATTTTCACCCGGCACAATGTGACTAATTTTTTGCTTTGTTTCTCAGACTGTTATTCAATGGGGCTGGGGAGGGGGGAGGGAATATGGGGGAAGGGGTGGTATAATGGCCTCCTCCTTTAAAATCTGTGCTCGGAGGATGTCACAGGGCTTTATTTAGGGTGAGGGGGTGACCTTAAACTCCCCCCTGTTAATCCCATCTGCACGAATTATTAACCTCTGACCTTCCCTCAACTATCCCTCAGAAAAATAATAATTTTGCTCTCCCTTTGAAGGGTGCATGGTGTAGAAGGCAGGGCAATTTTGTTGTTTTTCTCCCGCTTCCTGGAGACTGTAACTCTCTAAGGTGGGAAGGGATGGCAGGGGAAAGCTGTTGTATTTTGATGTTGAAATGCAAGTATTCTAATCTGCATGTTTTTATATGCTTATATTTGGGGGGAGGGAAAGTTGAGGGGTGAATCAGAAACTTGGAAGGGAGGAGAGAGCTCAGAGTGTATTATGGTGTGAAAGTCAATAGGAAGCACGGCTTTGAGGGGGAAAGGGGTCAGGAAAGTGGTGAGGGGGCTGACAGGTGAATGGCGGTCTCTTAGAGGAGGGGAAATAGGGTTCGGTTTGGTGGGAGATGGAATACCAGCGGGACCAAAATGGAAGGAGAGGCGGGTTCAGCGGTATTCAGGAAACCCAAATCTCAAACAGGACAGGGTCAGGAACAAGGAATTGTTTTGGGATGGATTGCAAATAACAGTGAGGGAAGAATTAGAACTTCTCACAGGGATCAGTAACTGGGGCCTGTTTAGTTATAGCCAGCCCACCGAGAGGGAGGTATCCAGTCCTCTCTTTAGCAAGAAGGGCAGTGGATTGGCCCACAGTCCATTTGGAGAGAAGGACCATCATCCTGCAACCGCCATCCTGTAGCAGCTAACTCCAAATGACCTGCTAAGTAGAATCGACTGCTGATCTGAGACTTCAAGTCAAAGTTGGGGTCCACGATGCAATCTGAAAGGAGAGGTTCCATTGCAGCAGATGTTCTCTCAAAGCTACCTTACCCGTTGCCCCTTCCCACCCACCCACCCCCGGTCTACAAAATAATCTGTTGCCTTGTTTTACACTCAAAACCATGCTTTAAACCACCACCAGACCCTGGGGGGCAGGAGAGGGTGGGGCACGAAGGGGGGTTAAAAACAGAATTTGAGGAGGCGCCTATGGAACGATAGGAGAGACTGTTTGTTGGGGGAGAGGGGTTTTACATTTACACGTATCCGTTATTGAATGAAAAACCACATAACCTATATCTTTGACATGATGCTTGATAGATGTTTTCATATTTGGGGTGGGGCAAAATTTTGGATGCTGAAGAATGAAGTTTGCTTTACTATTATAAAATTCAGGGCAGGGTGAGGTTTTTAGGGGGGAAAGAACAAGAGGGAGATTTTATTTTGTATTTCCTTTCCCCCCCTGTTTTTGAGACGTAGTTTAGTTTTTCACTTTGTGGAGCACTAAGCGTGCCTTCATATGTAGCGGCGTTGAGGAGGGAACAGGAAATGTCACAGCCTGACACTTCCTATCCCTCTGCAACACTGTCTCAGTGAAAATATAAATTTCCACCATCTTTCCTGATGGGGAGATGTGGAAACAGGTCTATTTCCGCCAGGAGAACCGATTTCTATCATGCCATCATTCCAAAAAAACAAATCACATATTGTTTTCCATATAGCGCTCGTAACATAATGTTGAGCAAAAATGGGTAAGCACTTTTATTCACTAGATTTGCTTATTTTGTAACTTATTTGTTCCTGTTCATTTTTCTGCTCGGTTCTGCATTATTTGTGCCTGCTAATTAAAATTATTATATTAAAAACAGGAAAGGGTGGGGTCTTCCTGAGTCTGGGACCAATCAAATCCTTTCATAAGATTCAGAATTTTGTTTTGGTTTTTTTGTGTGTGGGGTGGGGGTGGGGAGTTCCAAGAAATATTACAAATCCTATTATGAGTTTGTATAAAGAAATGGTGGGTGGGGTGGGGCGGGAGAAGGTCAAATTATAAACTGCTACAGATTTTTGTATCAACGCATGAATCGAGTAAATAAACTCAGATGCATGAAGGCCGTGTCTGTCCCTGTTTCCTGCAAAGCTTTTGTGTCTGTGCCAATTCTCTACCCAACAGGAAAACTCACAAGGAAAACTGAATTTAATTCAGGGTGGTCCAACACATAGTCCTCAGTGTATTTTCTGGTGGCCCTCTGCAACATTTGCACACACACACACCCTGCCACAAACCCTTGCATTGCCTTCCCAAAGCCAGGTAAGGCGGCATGAGACTCTGGCAGCATCCTAGAGCCTCTTGCCTCCTTCCCAAAGACTCAAACTGCCCACATAATGAAGATTGTGCAGTTTGATCAACCTCATCCATGAGATTAGGATCCAGGACCAAATCTAAGCATACAGAGCACTGTGAGCACTTGACCATATTGACTTTCTCAACCCTTTCAGAATGCAGTTAAATTCAGAGCTGGGAACTGTGGCTGAGCAACCCGCCCCCAACAATCCAGTTATTCTTCAAGATCCTTATATAAAACCTCCCACCAAATTAAAAACACACACAATCAGATGGTTACACAGTTGTCTTTATTACAGCAACTCCCACTCCGTTGAGAGAGGGGGTGTCTTATTGCACCACGTCTTAATTTTTAAAAACCTACATACAAATTACACACCACTGGGGGTTGTGAGGGTGTGGCAGTGACGCTGCGAAGGAGAGGAGAGGACATGGCAAGGTAACAACTGCTCCCCCTCTGGCAGGAGACAGCGCGCGACAATCCACAGAAGCAATAATTACCCTCAGCACCTGTGCGTCCCTCTGCCCCCACCGCACCATTTGGATGAGGGAAGTTTCTAGCAAATAATAATCTAATTTGGCTCAAAATATGAAGACATGGGGCAGGTTTCCTGAAGTTGGTTTGCTCCAATACAGCTGCCAAGTCCTTAGTGTCACTTCAGGTCCTTAAGGTGGTTTTTCTAAGATGGCCGCCAAATCCCATCTCCACAGTCCCCTTCACCAGACACCTCTATCTCCTCTTGTCAAAAGAAGAACTGGCTTTTGTGGGGAGCTGAGAGAAGGAAGCTTTAAAGTGGACCTTTAGCCCTCTAGATCAGTGTTTCCCAACCTTGTGCCTCCAGATGTTTTTGGCCTACAACTCCCATCATCCCTGACCACTGGTCTTGCTAGCTAGGGATGATGGGAGTTGTAGGCCAAAAACATCTGGAGGCACAAGGTTGGGAAACACTGCTCTAGATGATGCTGAACTACAACTCCCATAATCCCAGGCCATGCTTGCTGGGGCTGATGGGAGTTGCAGTTCAGCAACATCTGGAGGGCCAAAGGCCCTACTTAGTCTTAGGAGTGGCTAGGATGGCTACCATGTCACTGTAAACCTAGCCATCACTGATAACAACAACAACAACAAAAATCACATGGAGGAAAACAGAACTGTGGTGTGATATGGCAACTTATGTTCATGCACAAATGATTGAGGAAAGGGAAAAGAGGAAGACAGGTGTGCAAGGACAGGACCCAGAATATCTCAGGGAACTACCAAGAGCTCAGAAATAGGGGGAGAAACCCACAAATAATTGCCCTGCCTTCAGAAGAAGAAAGGACAGAGAAGCCAGACTGGGCAAGATGGCTGCTAAACTGCCCAATGTTTACCTCACATTCGAATTCTACTGCACTCTTTCAAAATTGCACATGCATGATTGAGGGGGAAAGAACAGCCAATCTCAACTATGGTCAGTCCGAAACTGTGTGCAAAAAAGGTGGGGAAAGTTGTGTGAAGAAACAGCGGGCCAAGGTAATGTTCAATAGAAATGCTACAAAATGGCTCCTCTATGCCCTGTGCTCCTCCAGGGTATTTAGAAGCCTACAGCTCCATGTAGCAAAAACAGCCAAGAACAGCAGAAAAAGGAATGCAGATGCTCTCACAAGCAAAGCATTGTGAGAAGAAAAGAGAATCTGGGAGCAGGATCCAAATGGCTGTTTACGGCCAAGCATGTCTAAGCAACATGGACCATTGGCTAAAGTAGATGCAGAAATTTACAGCCAGAGATAATCTTAAAATGGATAATACTGCACACAGAACTCAAGCCTCAATGGGGCTTCTTTCCTAAGAACCTAGGATAGTCATTTTCAAATGCTCTTCTTAGTATAATCCAAATCAAATGGCCACCAACTGGCCAATTCATTCACTGCCCAGGCCTAGATATATTTGGGGATTTTGGGAATGATATGGCCTCCTAACTCAAGAGCAATACTTCCACGCACTTTTGGGAAACGAAAAGGTACTTCTTTTGTGGCTGAATTTTGTCCTGCCCCACCCAAATATACAGCAAGTTTTGAAGCACAGAACCAAAAAGCTGGAAACGAAGGTCTATTTAGCTGCCCTCAAAATGGTTGATCCAATCCCTCCATTTCAGCCCACAGGCGAAGTCAATATTCCGCCCTACCAGCCAATCTTCTCCTAAGTGCAAAGCATCATGGGAATGCAGGAGGGAGCCGGCAGGAGCAGGACGTATTCCCATCATCCTATACATTCGTGGGAAGGTGGGGTCATCGCATCAGGCAAGAGCTGTGCAAGTGGAGTGGCTAACCCTGTCACGGCGAGGGATGGTAAGCTGGTCCCACTGCAAGCGTGAAAGGGAGTGATGCTCCTGCCCCTCCGCTGGGGTCGTTTGACGCTACTTCCTCTTTGCGCGTTCCGCGACATCCAGAGCAGCCATATTGCACGAGGCGCAGATCAGGTGGACCAGGCTGATGAGGCTCTTGGTGATGGCGATGGGGGCAGAAACCCACAGGACTAGGCGGTAGAGACCAGCCTGTCCGGGCAGGACTGGAAAAAGAAAAAATGGGGTTGGGGTAAGGAAGGAGTCCTTTGAAATGCCCTTTGACCCCTAGGCATCGTCCCTCTGGCTTAGGATACTCACTTTCTGGTCCTTCCCCAAAACACAGCAAATAGAGCATGCAGTAGAAGAGCTCATTCCCAGCGCACATGATGAAGAGGACAGTCTGGAAGGAGGAAGAGGAGGAGAAAGCATGTCAAACCAGGCCAGAGAAAAAAGAGCAAAGAGAAGCTACCTGAGTTGTCCCCTGCACACATAAGAATGTCAGCTCTGTTTGGCTGCTAGCTTATTCAAAAACGTATGCAGACTGCAATCGCCACTAAATCAGCTTACAAGCATGCAGTACAGCATCATGTATGTATTGTATTTTTTGCTCTATAAGACTCACTTTTTCCCTCCTAAAAAGTAAGGGGAAATGTGTGCGTCTTATGGAGCGAATGCAGGCTGTGCAGCTATCCCAGAAGCCAGAACAGCAAGAGGGATTGCTGCTTTCACTGCACAGTGATCCCTCTTGCTGTTCTGGCTTCTGAGATTCAGAATATTTTTTTTTCTTGTTTTCCTCCTCCAAAAACTAGGTGCGTCTTGTGGTCTGGTGCATCTTATAGAGCGAAAAATACGGTAAGTACCACTGGTACTACTAATACTACAATCCAAGAGGGCATAGCTGTCAACTTTTCCCTTTTCTTGCAAGGAATCCTATTCAGAATAAGGGATTTCCCTTAAAAAAAGGGAAACTATGTCAAGAGGGAAACAAAGTTAATATAAGTAGCAGGCACATTATCCCAGTGGTCGGATACTCCCAACACTTTGCAGAAAAGGGCAGCCTTGGCCTGCCGTCTGATGACCAACAATGAAGGAGTCAGGTGGGTTCTCTAGGAAGAGAGCTCTATTGCTTTGATGCCATCATAGAGAAGTCCCGAGGGGGATCTTAAGATACAGACAACCTCATATGGGAAGCTGGACTTGGAGGTGCATGACAACTACTGCCCAGCTGCAAATATCCCCTTTCTGCGCAAATTTCAAGATGCTCAGGAGGGGGATGATCATGCAGCTCCAGATGTTTCAGGAGGAAATGGATTATCTAGACATCTTCCAGCTTGGTTTCAGGCCTCATTTGGGGAATGAAGCTGCGTTTGGTCAACTTCTGTTGTTTTTCCAGCTACAGCCATTTCTGGGTAGAGATAACCTGGCTACAGCAACACTAATAACCTTCTGACTGGATTACTGTAATGCACTCTATGTGGGGCTGCTGTTGAAGACTACTCAGAAACAACTTTGATTTTGTTTTTGCACTAGCTTAAGACCTGGTTAATTTGCTCAGGCATTCTGGAATTGTTACCCTTATCAACTTAATAGTGTAGCAACTGGCCCCTGTGTTTTAATTTTATTTACTGTCTTTATCCACTCTTGATTTGCAACTGGGATTGCTTTAATGATCCGCATATCCCGTCCTGAGATCATTTGATATAAAGTGCATTGCAAACAATCCTGGAACCAGATGACTTAGGGCTTTAAAAGATCCAAAAGAGCCCTTTAAAAAAATCAGGCCTTGAAACTGACTGGAAGCCAATGGAGACACTGCAGAAGTGAAATATGAAACACTCTCCCAAACACTTTCCAGACTTTTAAAATATGATATAATGGCCACAAACCCTCTTCGAGCAGACAGCTAAATCTGCAGGCGACCGAGTGGAAACTAAATCCCCCATAGTTCATTGCGTACTCCGGTATATTTTTTAATGACAATGAATGGACCCTCCCTTTCTGTTCATACTTTTCAAGAAGGCTTCCAAATACAAGATTTGGAGTGGAGAGTGGGGCAGAACTAGGAGAGAGGGAGGGATCTCCCAATATTGCGAGACTCTCTGATGGTGGAGGGGAATGAATGGGGCAGTATTTTGCCTTTGAGGAAATGGGATAGCAAGCAATATTTCTATTTTGATTCCAAGGGGAAAGGGCCCGTAGGAAGCAGTGAAAATAGAAAATTATTCAATTACACCAGCCTTGCACCAACAATTCTGATTTCTTTTGCCTTTACTGAAAGATCTGGGTGGGGTTTTTCCGCAGCTTATCACACTACGCCCCCCCCAATCTTCTTGCTTTATTTGTTTTGTCATTTGTTCAATAAAGCTTTTGAACATACTTTTTTTTAAAAGGGATGGAAGCCTGGAGAAATGTAGTAGGAACAGTTCAGAGAGAGGGAGAGGGAGTTCAGAGAGAGGGAGCGGGAGAGAGAGAGACAGTTCAGAGAGAAGGAGAGAGAGCTCAGAGAGAGGGAGAGTTCTAAATAAATTATCACTCACCCGGGAGCTGTAATACACCCGCAGGATTGGATTCCCTGACAAGTCGATGGTCTTGTGGCTCTCCCCACCTTTTACCACAGTGCTGGTGGGAGCAGAGAAGGTAGTTAAAATGGGAGCCAGGAGTGCTCAGCCCCTCTTGCCTTCCACGCCTCTCTATCCCAGCAGGGGAGGCACCATAGCTGAGCGGCAGAGGATCTGGGTTGTCTGCAGAAGACCCCAGGTTTGGTCTCCGGCACCTCCAGTTAAAAGAAATAGGCAGATGGGCGATACAAAAGGCTCCCTTTCAGCCCGAGACCCTGCCGCGAGTCACAGCAGGCGAGGCTGAGCCAGACCTGGACATCATTGTCCAATATTGTACAAGGCAACTTCTGATGCCGCCATCGAGGGCAGAGTCCCTCCTTTCCCCAGCTGGTACCTGTGGAGATGGAGCCAGTGGGAGGCGATGTCAAGGCTCATGCTGAGTTGGAACCAAAGGGCAGATTCAGGGTAGAGCATAGCAAGGTTCACCAGCAGGCACATGGTGGCACAGCGGTCCGTCAGCATGTCCAGCATGGCGCCAAAGCGGGTGCCTGGGAAGAAGAGCGCACATTAGAAAGGCAAGGGCACTGTAAACCAATGGGGAGGAAGCTATGCATACAGTAGAGACTGCATCCACACGTCACCCATCAAAGTTTTAAGGCATATATTCCCTGTTTAGGGAAGTTTTTAATATTAAATGCTGTATTGTTTTTAACACTTGATTGGAAGCTGCCCAGAGTGGCTGGGGAAACTCAACCAGATGGGCGGGGTATAAATAATAATTTATTTATTATTATTATTATTATTATTATTATTATTATTATTATTATTACTACTATTTTGTGGCTTGCTATGTGCTTGACAAGTTTTTGCTGCCCCAGGCAGGTGACGGGCACAGGTGGCTGTGCTTCTGCTGTGAGGCCAAGAGTTGTGTAGTCCAGGCAGGCACACTTGAAAACAACAGGTTTCAGTGTGCAGCTTACACAGACGGAAAGTACCGAGAGCCTTGTGAAACCTTTCCAACTCAGCAAGAAAAGCTCAGTCTATTTGGACACGCTTCCTTTTGGCTACAGTTGCGGATCTGGAGGGTTTTACCCAGAGCCAGGCATTATTCCTGTAGATTTCTGGAAGGGAGGGTGAGGCAAAGAGTAGCACTGCGTTGCAAGAGGAAGTGGGGTGGAGCACATTGCACAAAGGAGCCGGGGCACAGACCCTCTCTCTTTGTGGCTGCTACTGGCAGGGGCAGGGGAGGTTCAGGCAGGCGGTGCCTTGTTGCAGCAGCAGCAGAGTACAGATCTGAGGATGGGTGAGACTGAGTGATAGCTCCTTGCCTGCTGCCACCCAGTGAGCTCAAACCTGAACCAAGCTTTGAGCCAGGGACCTTGTAGCTCATACTCTTAAGCAACACGGCAACCTCAGTCATCTTCTGAGGACGGAATGCAGCTCAGCAGTGGGAGACATGCTGCCCACACAGGAGGCCTCAGGTGCATCCTCCAGCATCTTCAACTAATAAAGGGACAGTTAGCCAGGCTTCTGCCTGAGACTGTAGAGAGCTGCTGTCACCATTCAAAGCAGACAGGACTGAAATAGATGGACCAGTGATCTAACTCTATGTGGGACAGCTTCATCTCCTCATATATGTGCTCCTTGACTCTCTCTCTCTCTCTTCAAACTGACTGCACTACACCACAACAAATTGTTACATACCATACAGAATGCATACATGCCATGCATTTAAAAGCACCCCAAAAGAATCCTGGGAACTATAGTTTGCTGCTCACAAAGCCATGTGCTTTCAGTGCATGGCTTGTATGAGCCACCCTGCAGTCCTCTCTGCCTTGAGGCGAGCAAGCCTTACCTTGGTCCAGGGCCCGAGCCGCATAGCCATCGAAGGCATCAAGGAAACCACTTAGGAGGTAAAAGAAGGATGCTATTATGTGGGAGGTTGGCATAAAATAGAACGCGATAAAAGCGAAGATTATGCGGGCGTAACCTGCAAAGGACAAGGAAGCAAAATGAGACTTTGTCCTGGAATCTTTTAACCCCCAAGCCCTGCAGCCCTCAGAAAACTGGGGAAATGGGCCATGCAAATTCTAGTTGGTTCCCCTCCTTTGCTACCCACAACCCCACCTCCCCAGATATCTACGCAAGAGTCACTAAAAGATCAGTAACGTTTGCTTCAGGAGTGTTGAAGAGAAGGAGAAACAGACTCCCTATTTTAGAAACACCCTTTTCCTCTCTTGTTTTTGGCACTGAAAGCTACAATCAACTGTAAGAAATGAAAGGGTCCAGACTGAGCCTACAAGACACAGGTGAGTCACTTGCTTGCTTGTCACATCTGATCTGGAGGAGACAGTCCAGATGCTGCTGCTGCCGCTGCCTTCAGCTGCAGATTAACACTTGTGAAAATAACAGGGCAGGAAATAGACGGGAGTGTTGAAGCAGAAGGCCCGGAGGCAAGGCAAAGGAGGCGGGGAAGAGGCCGGAGCACCATGAACTTCTCAGCTTTTCCCAAGCGAGATCAGACCAAAGGTCGATCTAGTCCGGCATCGGCACCCGGTTTTCCAGGCTGCATTCGGGAAGTCTGTAAACGAAGCATGAAGGCAAGGAGCCTTCACCCACCTGTGTCTGTCTCCCAGCACCGGGCTTTGGAGCTCTTACTGCTTCTGAACGTCTCGAGAGGCCCAGAACTAGGTCAGGTCTCCTGGGCCAGGCCTGTCCTCCCTGGAAGAGCATCGCAGCACCCCACCCCAAGCACGTTTACACAGAAGCGACTCCCCCTGTGCAGTTCAGCTGGGTTGATGAGGCTCTTCCCGGGGCTCATGGATTAATTACACCATTTGCCACAGCAGGGCTGCCTCATCGAGATTAATGGGCGTGACTAACGAGGCCCCCATTCATTCCAGCCGGTCTACTCATTCAGGATGCGAACACACACCCCCCACCCATTTAAAGCATCCTTAAAGCACATATGAATCCTGGGAACGGTGGTTTGCAAGGGCTAAAAAGTCCGTGCCGGGTAAACTCCACTTCCCAGCATTTCGGGGAGGAGAAGCACAGCGCTTTTAAGTGGATGGGGCGCGCGCAGCCCGACGTGTTTCAGGATCGCAGCCTCCTCCTCTCCCCCGCCCGGCACCCCGGGGAACGTACCGATGAGGTTGGGGACGAAGAGGAAGATGTTTTCTTGCTTCATCTCGCGGCCAGCTGTTGCTCCGGCGGCGGAACCTCCTTGCAAACCCCGCTCCAGCCCCGATGCAACGCTCGGACCACGCAGCGCCCACCCGCTGCAGGAGCCCCTCGTATTCCGCTCTTTCTCTTCCTCACGATGGACTCGGAGACTCCCGCTCCCCGCTTTCTGCCTTCCTGCTTTGGCCCAATGCACGCAGCTTCCCCCGGTTTCCGCAACCTTCAGCTACTCTGTTCAGGTTCGGAAAGGAAAATGTCTGCCTGTCTCTTTAAAAACTGCGCTCCCGCCCCTTCCCCGGGGAAGAGGGACATTTCGGAACGCCAATGGTTTCGTCTCCGTACGCTCCCCTGCCGGCTTTCGTTTTGGTGTAGCCCCACCACCAAGAAGCCGGGCTAGAAGGGCCACTTCTCCTCGTCTTCTTCCTGTGATTTATGGT
Organism: Podarcis gaigeae; assembly: GCF_964106915.1. Taxonomy (NCBI): domain Eukaryota; kingdom Metazoa; phylum Chordata; class Lepidosauria; order Squamata; family Lacertidae; genus Podarcis; species Podarcis gaigeae. Next base: position 17,873,412 of record NC_139689.1, on the reverse strand, counting down.
TACTCCGCTCCTAGAGCGTTCGGAGGACCGAGGCTTCAGAAAAGCTCCATTTAGTAGATAGAGAGAGTCGGGCGAACAGCCGCCGACATGGAGGTTGGCTTTGGAGCGCTTCCGGCTTCCCTTGGGGCGGCTCCTTCGCACCCTCCTGTTTTCTTATTGGCCAGTCAGAAAGTATGGAAAGAGAACTGTTATTTCCCCACGCTAAAAGACTCGCCAGATCCAGTGCTTTTGTATAGTCTTGATAGTAAGAATTGCTGTGCAAAAGTCTTTAGCAAGAAAGTGGCCGCCTTTAATAATATATCTTGCAATTGAAAGCAGAACTTTTACCTCGAGAGATCATATTTTTTCCTGTTTTGACAACAAACGTGTTTTTTAATGAGTGGTATTTCTTAACGGGAATATGAAATAAATTTCGAAAACATGACTTGGTGGTCTTTCTAAACATTTCTTCTTTGGTTGATTTACAAGCTGCTGGGCGACTGAAGATGCCACATGAAGGGATAAAGAATCTTCAGATAAAATATGTCTGATTTTCAAATTCTATAGTTTTTGCTTTAATGGAGTTAATAGTGGCTACTGGCACGCTTTGGTATTGTTACAGATTATGGGTAAGCACCTAGTATTTATATCAGTGTGCTGACCTTTCACCAGGGCTATGTATAAATTTAACAGTAAATTGCCCGTTGGTGGCACTACGTATACAGTGGTACCTCGGTTTTCGAACGTAATCCGTTCCGGAAGACCATTCGAGTTCTGAAACGTTCAAAAACAAAAAAATCAGTAGTCAACAGCCAGGCCTCAGGATCTTGCACTCAGTGGAAGCCGTGTGGCATGTTCAACTTCCGAGGCGTATTCGAAAACCGAAGCATTTATTTGCAGGTTTACAGTGTTCAAAAACTGAAATGCTCGTCAACAGAGATGTTCGAAAACAGAGGTACCACTGTGTGTGTGTGTATATATATCAAAATCACAAGCATGGGTCCAGCTGGGATTTGAACTCAAGACTCCTTGGCCAAGTCCAGCACTCCGTCCATTACACCACACCACCTCTTGCTTGCTAATCTGTGAACAGATATGCAGGCTGTACAGTATATGAATTCACTCATGTATATGCACTGGTCAGGGTTTTCACTTGTTTGTTCATTTGCATTTTATTTAAATATATTTTGGAAGAGGTGGCAGTGCCAGCTGCTTTGAGTGGTTCTTCAATCCCTTCATGGACAGAACCTGATGTTTACCCAGAATGCATCCTATGGCAATTAACCCAGCATGCTTTGCAGCTCCCCCCCCCTTCCCAATTCTGCTTGCTGTGTTTATTGCAAGGATAGCCAACCTGGTGCCCTTCAGATTATAACTCCCAACAGCCCCAGCCAGCATGGCCAATGGCCAGGGATGGTGGGAACCATAGCTGACCAACATCGGGAGGGTGCCATTTTGGCTCTCTCCGATGGAATGGGTGAGAGATGCACTGTCCTTTTCCCCTCCAGATCCTGGAGGGAAATGGGAGAGGGGTTCAAGCGGAGTGTTTATTATTCTCTCTTGTGAATACAGTGGGTCTGGAGGCAGGTTGATCAGGTGTCCTCAGGCAAAGCCTCTGGCTGGTCGGGGTCGCTGTCCGAATTCTCTGGCTGAGGCGGATCCTTGCGCCGAGACACTTTGCTCAGGAACTTGCCTGGCCCACCCTGGCGGGACGGGCAGCAGATCAGGGGCTGTAGAGCAGGGAAGGAAGAAAATGAGAAGTAAAACACAGTTTCCAAGCACCTCCACCACCCTGACACGGAAAAAGTCTGTTTCCTACTTGGCATAGAATGTGGCTATGATTATACCAAGGAACGTGATGATTTATGGTCAAAAGTTCCCCAGCTCTGGACTTGGTCCTGCTGGAAGTGTGGGGTTAGGGTTGCCACCCTCCCAGACGGAAACAGACCCTGCTCTTTTACACGTTTCATATATTCACTGAAAGACATCCAAAATTAAAGTTATCCCTGGCAACACAATTTCCCCCAAAGTTGGCAGTCCACCCCCCGCCATGCTAGTATAAAACCCGTGACTGGAGTGTGGTGATGCTAAACGTTTCAGAATTTCTGAAAATAAGAAAAATGGAGTGTTCTATAGTCCCACGCATGAGGGAAATCCTCTTCTTTCTCCCTCCTCCCTCAGCCTGGATGTGGGCAGGAGTCACAGCTGATACCTGGGTGCATTCTGCACAAGTTGGGCTGAGGACAGGAAAAAGAGAGGGAGGCTCCATAGAAGAAGAGATTGTGGCTTGCCGGAATGCAAAGACCCACATCTGCTGAAATTCTTGCTTTTGCCTAACTATGAAGTATGGCAACCAGTGTGTTGGACTAGGGAGAGCTGGGTTCACATCCACAACAAGGCATGATGCTTGCAGGATGACCTGGAGGCCAGTAACAGTTGCTGTCGGCATAGCCTACTTCGCAGGGTTGTTCCGGGGATAAAATGGGAAAACCCTAGATTTGCATCTACAAATGCAACATTCCGCAGCTTGCAGAAAAGATCCACTGGTGTCACTATGTGTTGCCTCGCAAACTGTCAAGCAATTATTCACAGCTTTAAGGACTCCAGTTAAAAGTCTGTTTGCTTTGTGGTATAATCAATGTAACCCTAGGGGCACCCTACTTCTTGTCTGGAGTTGTGACTCACAAGTTGTGGATGGGGCCTGGCAGGCTGTCCTCCCTCCCTCCCTTCCACATGGTCTCCTGTCCAGTCTCTCTTTGTCTGCTTAGAAAAGCAGAGATCAGCTGATGACAATGTTCCCATCAGTGCATTCCTATGCCAGGAAAAGCAGTACCAGTAGATTTGTAAGTCCTTGTAGTATAACTGTTAGACTTTAAAGTGTTGGGAGACCAAGGTTCAAATCCCGACTCAGCCAATGAAGCTCACTGGGTGATCTTGGGCCAGTCACTGCCTCTCAGTCTAGCCTACCTCACAGGGTTGCTGTGAGGGGGGGAAATGGGAGAGAAGAACCAAGTACACCACCTTGAGCTGCTTGGGGGGGGGGAAAGATTGTACATAAATGTAATAAATAAACATTAAACAAACAAATCCTGCTCCTCTTGCCTCTACCACCTGTCCTCTCCAATTTTCCCTGGTGCCTTATGCCCAGAGAGTCAATACCTGAATGGTGTTGAGGTCCTGCTCAGATACTAGGGGGGAAAGCCCCTCCACGCCAGCCGAGGGGGACCGTCGGGGCCGGCGCTGGGTCACATACCCCATCTGATCTTCCAGAAGCACAGTCTCCACCTGGTAAGGGAAGAAAGCATCTTCAAAGCCATTTTTCAGTCTTGGGAGTCAAAGCCCACACTTCCAACACACATACTACTACTAGCATTAACAAATACGAGAGATGACCTGTGTTAGGGTTTGCAGCAAAAACAACAGATGGGCTTGTGGCACTTTGAAGACAGACAGATTCATTACCACATCAGTTTTCACAGACTAGCACAAGAGGAGCTGTCCTCAGCTGGCAGATTAGGCACACACAAGTACAGAGGGGAAGACAACCCCCGCCCCATATTTAGGGGTGGGACCCAAAAGCTATTAAATGGAAGAGGTAGGGCCTGTCACATTGTCACAGTATATTTCTATCTGCCTACTGAGGATACATTTCCTGCATTTGGTATAGTGGCGGCTAGTTCACAAAAGCTTATGCCACAAAATTCAGGCTTTAAAGTACCACACAAGACCCCTCTGGTTCTTTAGCGGGAGCCACAGAAGGGCAGTGCCACTGAGCACATGCAGAATCTCTCGCTCACAAGTTAGCGACCACAGGCAGCTTCTCAAATGCCAGATTCCTTAGGAAAAATAGGTTCCCAGGCCAGAACTCCAGCACCTTCTAGTTTAGAAATGAAAGGGGGGCAGACGAGCCATGCTTGGTCCATATCGGCCCCTGCTGGCAGCCACCTCTAGCCAAGAAACTTGCAAACTCCTCAGTGGGCTGCAGCATGGCATAAATCTGCAGTTTGGGTGGCTTGTCAATAGAAGCTGAGACCTGTCAAATGGAGGTCTTTTGAGTATCAAAGTGGGGAGGTTTGAGCAGGGGCAAGAATAATGTGTCCCGGAGGGGAAAGGAGACAGGGTAGTTACAATATCTAAAGAGATGGTTAAATGTGTCAGGATTATGAATGACAGAATGGAGACAAGCAATTCACAAAGTGTCATGACTGATAAATTAGAAACCGTGCAAATTACACACGCCCCACTTTCACTCAGCAGCCCCTCCTTCTACGACGTTTTGTGTCTTTCTTGCCATGGTGGCTGGACACAAGTTTCAAAAGTAGCTCCCACTTTGTTTGGGGCCCTTCTTCTTCTCTCTGTTGTGGGAGGGGGAGATCCTGTTGCAACTGATCCATAAGGATCAGGCTCAGCATTCAGCCTTGCTTTCTTGTATGTGATTAATGTCTCCATTTATTTCTCTGACCAATAGCGGACCTCAAGGGATCCAAAGTCGCTTGGTGGGGAGCCGGGCTGCAAAAGCCAACCCCGATTTCTATAATGATACGAAACAGCGGTTCGAGGTCACGTACTTGCTTATGGCGTGAGGGGTTTCGCCCTCGAATCTGCAGAGGCAGACCCTCCTCTTCCTCTGTGCAGTCCACATCCTGCTGTGGGAGAAAAGGGAAGGATGGAAGGGGGGGACCCAGAAGCAACCCCTCTCCCCCCCTCTTATTGGGCCCCTCCTCACTATTTCATAGGATCTCCATAGTGCTTCCTGATATTTCCATTAAAAAATATATTTGGTTTTACAAGTGTAAAGATACAACAGTACCAAGTACGTATTCATATTTAGAGATTTCTCAGAATCTCCAGACTTCCCACCATCCCCTCCCTGGGTCCTACTGTAAACATTTTCAACTTTGTATTATTTCACAATCAATGTTGTCCATAGTGTTTGCTACTTTACAAGTGTTATTAAAACCCTGCTAATGTTTTCATCTGCTTACAGTGGTCTCCTAAATATATTAATTTTTTTGCTTCCTGTTACTTCCTGATTCCCCTTAGCCCCTCCTACTTCAGATTAAGCCCCACCCACCCACCTCACCCACCTCACTCAGCTGTCAGGCCTGAGGCCAGCTGTGCCGGGCTCAGAGCCCACAGCTGGCGTTGCCCTTTATTATTAACAGTGATAATTAATATAATTATATAATGATATACCACCCTCCATCCAAAGATCACAGGGCAGTTTACAGCATAAAATACAAAAGGAAACACAAAATACATATCACAACAAAAGGCGGGAAAGCCAGTCACCCTATCCCGCAAACACATTAAAAAGGCCATAGATTGTTTGCTCAGCCAAATGCCTGTTTATACAGAGTTATTACATGACACAGGTGAGAGACGCATACGCTCTGCTGCCACCTGGCCCCTGGCACTTTTCTGGTCTCTGGATCTGGTGGTCTCTGGATCTGGAAATCTCTGTTTAAATTTGAGAGTACCAACAACTGCTCTGTGGGGAGGGTTTTTAGGAAGGCAGACAGCGAAAAAAGAGAACCCAGAGCTTGCTCCTGTGGCACCTGGACTGTCCTCTCCCGTCACAGAGACATCAAACATCCTCTTTTTTATCACTAATTTCTGTCGAGAACACAGTGGAGGAGCAAATGGTTAAATTGCACCTCCCCATGTGCTGTGGTCATAATATATAACCACCTCCGAGCACTACATTTAAAAAATATTCTGACGTGGCTGCAAGCATGGGCATAGCTAGGGTTTTTGTTAGGGAGGGGCAGACCTCCTGTTAGGTGGGGGGGCAGAACCTCAGTTTGCTGTGTATTTTTATTGATTTTTATTGATTATGGGGGGCAGCTGCCCCTCCCTGCCGCCCCTCGGCTATGCCCATGGCTGCAAGCCTAGACCCTTGGCTTCGAAGCTGTAATGCATCTCAGCATGTGCCGAATGCCTTCCTCTCGTCAGAGGGCAGATTACAACCAGCCCCTGCTCATCAAAACTTTTAGGTTGAAGACGCACAGGGGACGCATATCACTCACTCTTTCACAGGCACAAGAGGATATGAAGCACCGGAAGTCATGACCCCCTCCTTGAAGGCCATCATCACTAAGATCTGGTCTGGAAAGAGGAGCATGGAAATAAAAGCATATTTATATATAAAGTGTGGAACTGTAGAGTTGGAAAAGACCCTGAGGATCATCATCTAGTCCAACCCGCTGCAATGCGGGAATATTCAGCCATCCCATAAGGGAATGAACCTGCAACCTTGGCGTTATCAGCACCACGCTCTCCCCAACGTTAAAATGATGGGTTTGCCCCACAAGGGCCTCCCACAAGGTCACTCACGGACAGGTGAATTCAGAGCCTGGGCTGGGTTCTCGTCTGGCTGGGAATCCTGGCTTGCACTTCAGAACAGGGTGCAGGAGTGCTGCAGGGCAGGAGGAAGGAGTGGGGTGGCTTTCTTTAATGATTTATATATCCTGCACCTTCAACACAAATTTACATGTGCAGAGCTGCTGGCAAGGCGGTAAGAAGCAAAAGTAAGAAAATAAATAAAGATAGCAATTTATTATTATTATTATTATTGCCCACAAGTTATTACAGCAAACTAAAACAGCAGCAGTCCATTGAAGGAGAGAGTAAAAACTGAACTGCACTAAATTAAACATGGTAACATTAGCAGCTCTTTAAAAAGAAACCTGGGAAAACAGAAATAAGACTTCTGCTAGGCCCTAAATGGTAGGGCCCACCATATTCGCTTGACTGTAATTAATTTTAACATTTTAATATTGTACTTCTAAAGCTCTTGTAACCTGCCTTGGAATAGCATGGTGAAGTGCAGAAATACGGTGAGCAATAATAATTCTAGCAGCAAGAGCTCCAGGCAGGCCTCTTCGGGGAAGTACAGTGGTACCTTGGTTTACGAACTTAATCCGTTCCGGAAATCCGTTCTTAAACTGAGGCGCGCTTTCTCTAATGAGGCCTCCCGCCGCCAGTGCCCTTCCACCGTTCGGATTCCATTCTCAGACTGAGGTAAAGTTCTCAAACTGGGACACTACTTCCGGTTTTCAAGAGTTCGTAAACCGAATTGTTCAAAAACAGGACTGTTCTTAAACCGAGGTACCACTGTATATGCCACAGTTGAGGGGCCACCCACAAAAAGGCTCTGTTGCTCCATTCACTGTGCCACACGTCATCTGAACCCTGCCTACTCTCTCTCAGTAGCCCCGCCCATTCTTATGGAGGCCACACCCACTGAATTCTTAGCTTCACGCAGAACCTGAAGTAGATGAAGATATGGGGGTCAGTGGGTGTGACCCCCATAAGAATGGGCGGGGCTACTGAGGGAGTAGGCAAGACCCAGATGGACAGCAACAGAGACGACGGGTGTCCAGGCAGAAAACAAATTCCCAGCAACAGGGATATTGATACTGACCATTTTCTGTACGTCGGATGATGGTGCAGAATTCAGAATAGGGTAGCGGAGGTTCTGTCAGGAGCTGGAAGAGCCCTTGGTAGTCAGGGGGGTTCAGGAACCCTAAAAGTCGCTCGGCCAGCCCCCGTGCTGCCATGTAGCTCAGCCGGGCCTGGGCCAGGGACTGCTCTGCATGGAAACAAGCAAGCTGGAGAGAAGGCAGAGGGGGACAAGTCACGGCTATGCAGGCTTTGAGCCCCACACAATTGTCTCTAGAAGCCATGCCAGGCCCCAGATACAAGAGATTCCTGCATAAAACTGCTATAAAAAGAGCTCATTTTTATCACTCTTAACCATGCCATGGGTCTTTTATAAATGACAACAATTTTATTCATTTATTTTTAAATCCTACATACTGATTTATTTACAAATTTTACATATCTTTTCATTTATAAGCTGACAAATCTCAAAGAAGTCCACAATACGCAAAAACAATTAAAACCCACAAATAACCACTGAAACGTCAACATACTCGTATAATTGCAGCAACTCCAACAGCCTGAACAACAACAACAAAAACAGTCAGGAAATGCCCAAGAAAAAGGAAACGTCTTTAACTGTCTGTGAAAGCACCGTATTGTTGGGTGCTTGCCTGATCTCCTTCCACAAAATGGGTGACAGTGTAAAAGCCCCCCTCCTTTGACACTGGCAGCAAAAGTGTTATAGGTTGGTTGTTACACACCTGTCACAGTGGCTGTGTACACACACCTTACATTTAAAGCGCATTACTTCCCCCAATGAACCCTGAAGTGTTCAGGGCATTGGATGGAGCCAATGTTAGAATGGGGTGGGGGGGAGAGAGATCAGGGTTCAAATCATCCCTCAGCCCAAGGTTGGGTAACTTGGGCTAGAAACGATCCTTCAGCCAGGCTTCCTCAAACATGGCCCTCCAGATGTTTTTGGCCTACAACTCCCATGATCCCTAGCTAGCAGGACCAGTGGCCAGGGATGATGGGAATTGTAGTCTCCAAACATCTGGAGGGGCGAGTTTGAGGAAGCCTGCTTCAGCCTAACTCCAAGTGTACTCTCTGTGTGCAAAGGCTGAGAAATGATATTGGGAGTTTTGAGCAAGAGAATTATTTCTCTCATTCAGTCTCTCTTATACTGGTCATTCCTAGAGCCTGGGCTCAGGTACCTGAGCAGACTTTTGCGCTTCCACAGAAGCCTGGACCATTTTGGCAGTGCCGGCCACAGTGTTCACCAAGTACTCAGCCATGGCTTCCGATATTCTGGGTGCAAAGCCTGTTGGAGCAGCCTTATCGTCCTGAGGAGGGCTGTTCCTGGGGGTGCGATAACTCTCTTCCATTTCGGATCTAAGAGAGAGAGAGAAAGATGGACACTGGGCAGAGAAAGGAATATGTAATTGGCGTTAAAAAGAAGTAGGAGCAAACAGCGGCTGAAAGAATCCATTTCAGAAGCAGTTTTTGGGCCATGAGGCTTGACTCTTCTATCCAGAGCACCCTAAACTGGAGCCATTTCTCTTTCTGGGCCTGAAGAAGATGATTCTGAGCTAGAGTATCTTTTATCCTTCACTGAATTGCCAGAACACATGATTTTGAACTCGAGACATGTATCCACAACATGCATCTTTAATGCTAATACTATGAGAAGATCAGAACAGTGTTAGTGGTTAGAAGGTTGGGCTAGGACCTGGGTTCAAATCTCCACTCAGCCATGAAGGTCACTGGGTAACTTGAGGCCAACCACTGCCTCTCAGCCTAACTTGCCTTACAATATTGTTGTGGGGATTAAATGGGGTCAGGGGAAACCATGTACACTACCTTGAGTTCCTTGGAGAAGAAAGTGAGATATAAATGCAATGAACTAAATAAAAAAAAAAGATGAGCCCATTGCTTGCCATTTATTCTCACATGAATCTCTCCAGTGACTGAGATCATTTCAGGAGGCCCAAGGCTGAGGACTTTCATCTTACCAGCAATGGGGGCTTTCTGACTAGAGACATTTCAATGATGTAAATCTCCGCTTTTCTGCTTGCCTCTTGCTGAAAAATTTAACACCAAGTAAAGATTAGCTTGTTTCCTCAGGCACTTCATGGCTTTTGAAATGGCTTTGAGAAATTCACCCTTGCAAGTGCACTCCATTGTCTTTTGAGATGGATGGATGCCAGCCACAACCGTGAGAGAACCAGCCACTCTAAACTGTTTCCATCTACAGCTGGTTGAGGACACATTTGTCATTTAGCTATCATGTATTTTAGATTGAGGACACATTTGTCGTTTAGCTATCATGTATTTTAGACTGACTTTTTAGAACGTACACTTAGATTCCTTTTTAATTATCAAAGGATGGGATAAAAAACTTTAAATATATTGGGGAGAAAGATCATAAGTCTTCATTTCTGATGTCCCCATAAAAAAGTAAGTTAGCATAAGTTCATATTTGCAATAAGTGCGGCTTCTGGACCTGTCTCTGAAGCAATTTGTTGTTGCTTTGTTTCTTAATATTATTTTCTTACATTTGTATCCCATCACGGAACACAAGGTGGCATAAGGGTGGTCACCTATGACCAGGCCTAAACCTTCTCAGCTTCAGGACTCAAAAAATACCCATCACTGAAATTTTGCAGGCAACACAGAGCTCCTTGGGAAAACACAAGATTTGCCCTCCCTTTAACCAGCAGGTGCAGACTATTGTATTGGGAGAAAGCAGAGTTACAGAAAGACATTACAGACTTCTGCCTTCCCTGAGGGCAATTTTTGCTCTTAAAGCAGCGACCACAAGCTTCTCTCTTGTTTATGACTAGTGCTGTGAATTAAGATGTAAGTCCACATACCTCTTTACTCCCCGCCGCCCTTGCTTGCAAATGTGATATGAGCAGAGTACGGCCACTTTTCTGCTTGCTTTGTGTGTGCATGTGTCCACGACTAAAAATGCAGAAACAGGGTAAGAGGGACTGACTGATGGGAGGAGGCACTCTCAGGGGAAATCGCAAACTTGATGTAGCCCCTGGTGCACTTCTGGAAACCATGTAGCCTGCAACTAATCCAGGACTGTATGGTAAGCGGGAGAATGGCCGGGTACCAGTGAGTGAACTGCTAAAACTGGGAAAGGTAGACAACGCTCCCTTCCATTCCACATCCCTACACAGATAAAGTAATTCTAAGGTGCTGGATTTTGTCAGCTGATTCCACTGTGCCCAACATTAAGTGAGAGTCTGATGTACGAAGAAGGGTGTTTGCTAGGTGGCTTAGGAAGCTGCTCTTGTGAGTCAGGTCTACTTAGTTCAGTACTGTTTACACTGATTGACAGCATGGCTTGCAGGGTTTCAGGCAGGGCATAACTTCTGCAAGTCCTACCTGGATTTGTGAGGGATTGAACCCGCGACCTCGTATGCTCAGCCAGGTAGCTACAGCCCAATGACACAAATTCTCAGATGCTACTACAAAGTACTGCCTCTGAGCAAATTAAAAAGAGGGCAAGTGCCTGGGGTCTTACCAATGCTATACTTTACACCATTCCCAGCTGCCCTGTAAACAAAGTTGTTTTTTAAAAAAAAGGAATAGGGAAATTTTTTTTGGGAGGCACCCTCTATCAATGCCTCTGCAGCCCACACTTAATGGACAGGACTCTCTCACTGAGTACGAAGGTGGTGGCCTGGAAATTGAGCAACTGGGAACACAATGTGGCTTAGTGGCAAGTGCCCTTCCTATTCAGGGGCCTTCACCTTCACACCTCCCATTTTCTATGCATAAAAGGCCCTTGAGCTCTGTTAAGATACAAACCATCAGCCCCTTCCTTCCCTTTCAAGCCCCGTCCTGTGGGGGTAGGATGCAACCAAGATGCTCCTTCAATTGGTAGCCAACTGCCAGGGATGCAGTTGCCATGGGAATGCTTCCAGAGCCCAGTTGCTAGGCGATGGAATTCCTTGTAATGTAAGAGGGTTGAATGTTTCAGAGGCAGAACAGGGCAGACCTGCAGAGGCTGAGATGGAGCACATATACAACTGCAGGTTTGTGAGTAGAGGAAAGAGGGTCTTCCAGAAGGAAATGCATCCTTCTGTTATTATCAGATAAGTGAATACATACACATATATATTTAGATACGGCTAGTGGTCACTTGAATTCAACTTGCTTCTGAGCCCAAGAATATTTTTTTTTCAAGTCTGAGAAGGAAGGAATATAGATTTAGGGAACTCAAGCACCGTAATTGTTGTTCAACATCTTTATAAATGACTTTGACGAAGGTATTGAGAGGATGCTAATCAAAACTGCCGATGACGCCAAACTGGGACAGGTAGCCATGCCGCTGAAGACAGAATCAGGATTCCAGATGACTGTAACAAACTAACAAAATTGATTTCAATAGGGACAAATGTCAGGTTCTACACTTGGGGAAGAACAACCAGCCGCAAAAAATATAAAATGGAGGACACCTGGCTTGCCAATAGTACATGTGAAAAGTATCTAGGGGCCTTAGTAGACTGCTCAACATGTGTCAACAGCCTGATACTGCAGGAATAAAAGCTAATGTTATTCTAGGCTGCATCAACAGGAGGATACTGTTCTGATCAAGAGAAGTCGTCTCCACGCTCTATTCTGCTCTGGTCAGACCACACCTGTGTCCAGTTCTGGGCACTACAATTTAAGGATATTGACAAATTGGAACATGTGCAGAGGAGGTTGACCAAGATGATAAAGGGTCTGGAAACCAAGCCTTATGAATTCCACATGGTAGGAGACATATAGACAAAAGTACCCGTTATTCCAGATTAATTCAACTGAGTGACCACTACACTCATGGTTGTGTATACAATAATGACGTTAATATGTTTCAGGAACTCCATCCCACATGTAAACATGGCTTGAAAGGAGTCAGAATCCTTTAACCTCCCTGTATGTGTATAAAATGGGGACAACTGACGTGTTAATCAGTTATCCAGACGTAAAAAAAAAAAAACCCTTTAGGATCTTGTCCCATGGGAACCTGGGTTGGACAAGATATTGATGCCTTGACCCCATTCCCTCTCAAAACCCCAAAGAGACAGAATACTTTTTTTTTTAATAGTCAACATTTTTATTAAAAGATTTCTCACCCCACCCCAAAACCTCTCAGACTGGTAGCCCTCTAGAGAGCAACCAGTTCCATCTTTGTGTTCTCTTTCCAGTTTTTGCTCTCCCAAGTAAGATTCAAGATCACCCACCCCATTCCTGTTTGTTTTTAAAAAGTGTTTTATTTTCTAATACATTCCATAGGACACATATGTCTAAGTTCCCCCCCGCCAACATTTTTTCTTCATATATAAAAAAAGACATACACACATACATACACACACTCACATTAGTTTTTAATCACCCACACAGAGGGAGACAGGAAAAAAACTGGGGAGGGGGGGAGGGGAGGAAAGCGCAAAAAGAGAAAAGAAAAAGACTGGAAGAGGTAAACTGTACATGGGGAAAGTTATGGCACCAAAAAACAGAAATATTTTTTTTAAAGCAAAAGGATTAATTATTATAATACATCAAGCCCCTCCAGCCCACCCAAAACCCCATTTCCCAATCCCAGGCAGGCAGAAATCACTAACTGAACACCTTGAAGTAACAAAAGATCCCATTCAGTTCTCCCCTCCCACCCACCCCCATCCCCTCTGGTTTAAAACAGTGGCCTTGTTCAATCACAAAATTAGCTTGAGGAACTTGAAGAGGGTTCTGGGAGAAGTCTGAGAAGTTTAGATAGGATAATTTTATGGTTGTAGCCAAACCAGTGCCCTTGGGGTTGGGGGGGGGGACAGGTGTGGGCAGCAGCGTTGGTAAGGAAAGAGGGGGGATTTTAATAGGGTTGTGTGTTGTAAAGGACAAGACTTACTTCAGCTGCTTACAATGGAAAAAAATGATTCAGTTCCTGGCCCAAATATGAGGGCGGGAATCTAAGAAACTACAATGTCTTCCACAGATAAAGAAGGACTACACCACATTTCCTGCCAACAGATGGAAAATTTCTACTTCCAGATCTTCCCTGGCTCATTTTACTACTTGTGATAATTCCGTAACCCATTTCTGGTTCCTGGAACATGTGGCTCTCCTTCACTTCCACACACAACCCTTCGGACTTTCCTTCCATCACTAGTGAGAAATGGTTTCCAGAGCTGCGTGCTCTACCTATGAGATTAAAAAAAAGTTCCCCCTGGTCTCTAGGAGGGATTTGTGAGATGTGGAAGTTTTGTTTCACGTTTCAAAAGAAGAAAGCTTGGATTTCCCCAATCTTCCTGGAAAAAGGGGTTTATGTGGCTCCTTTTGCACAGTCAATGTAATGCCAACACTGCTGGCTGATCGTTGGCCTTAATTCACACAAACAGCTGGTAGAACTTCTTACACTGTCCCACTTCAGAGAGCCAACATGGCCAAATGCTTCCAAAAGGGAAACAAGAAACAGCTATGCATTTAACAAAGCCAGTGTGCCGGGAGGAGGCTACCCTAGAGATCATCTTCCCAGCTTCCAATTTTCATGTAAGCAGCAGGGGTCTTTTTTAAAATATGGGTTCAAATGTTACAGTTTGATCAGAGCTCTTCACTTGCTGTGGCCAAGAATCTAGTATTCCTCCCTAGATAGTGAAAACTTTGAGAGATGGTTCAGAACAAAATGAAAAGGGGAAGACTAACCTCTGAAAGCTGACTTTGCACAAGAGTTATAATACATGATTTCAACATGATGCCGCCCCTCCCAATTGGGCTCCCAACTCAGAGGAGTTTTGAACATGCAAAATGTCCCATGTCCCCCCAAAGGTTCTCCTTTAGCTGGACAGAGTTGAAACAGCCCACTTGCAAAACTCCCCTCCCTCTTAGCTGGGGCAAACCACCCCGGTGGCTTCAGGAAGTGTTCTTTATTGACTGGTGGGATATGTGGGTCTGACTCAGATAAATTATAGCTCTAGAGCAGTGTTTCCCAACCTTGTGCCTCCAGCTGTTTTTGAACTACAACTCCCATCATCCCTGACTAGCAAGACCAGTGGCAAGGGAGGATGGGAATTGTAGTCCAAAAACAGCTGGAGGCACAAGGTTGGGAAACACTGCTCTAGAGGAACTAGGGGCCCATTTTCCACCAGAGGTTTGGTTCTTAAGTACAGGAGGAGGAGAGGAGGGCAACTGGCCACAGATATATAGTTTGCCGATTCTGACAGGCTGACCCTGATCCCAAACCCTGGGTAGCCGGCCTTGGGGTTTGTTCATACTGGGTATTATGTAACCAAATAAGTTTTTCCAGGGGGTAGGAACGGTTCTGGGGGTGGGGAAAATGTATAGGAAGGAGATGGGTTGAAGGTGGCTTCTGAACTGACAGGTGTCCTTCATTCTGCTGGGCGCTCAGATTCTGCAGCCGATCTCCTGCATGCAAATACGAACTCAGGGCTGCAGATCTGGCGAGTCTAAACTGGGCAGGTGGGGTGCATGGGAGCGATGCTGAAAAGTGGCTGGAGGACAACGGGAATGACAGGAGGCGAATTTGCAGGGGGGCACGGTGGTTTCTGGGAGGAGGAGGTGGCTTAAGGGAGCAACCGGGGGCAACGGAAGCAAGTGACCCTCGGCCAGGGAGGGAGCCTGACCTTCCAGAGGTTTTGGCTGGGCCAGGAAACTAAATTTAATGCTCAGGACTGGGTGGCAGAGGGAGGCCTGCCATTCAAAGTCCCACTGGGTGGCAAGAGTGGTGGGGCGGTCTTTCCTTCAGAGGGGGGAAAGAGACGTAACCCGTGTGGGTAAGGTGGTGAGTATTAACACAAAAACACATCCCTGGGCTGGCATGGGCTAAAATCCGCGTCTCAAAACAGACATATGGGACGGGTATGTAGAGGGCACCGTTTAAAATCTACATTCTGGTTCATGACAGGAACGCGAGGCCTGGTTCCGGAACCTCAATCCCCGCTCCATCCTGTGGAACCAGCCTGGCGCCGTGACAGGAGGAGCTGGAGGAGGCCGCCTCTGTGAGAAATGGGGCGATGCAGATAAAGAGCCCAGAGCAGCTTGCAATTTACAATTCCTTCTCCAGCCACAGACTGTGGTGAGGTAAGGAAGGTTCTGGGAGCTGAGAACGGTCCAGAAACAATGGATTTCGGTAATGGTCGCCTGTGAACTCAGGATCAGAAGCCACTGTCCAGGCCTCAGGAAGGAGGCAAAGTTCTTTCACTGTCAATCTGGTAATTCTATGCATGCACCGATCGGCCGCCACCAATGGCAATCCAGGGTTCTCCCAAAATCCACTCCCGTTAATTTAATTTCTCTCTCTCTCACTGCCTGAACTGATTGAAAGGAACCATGACGCAGGAGACACAGAACAGGCTCTCCCGAGCGCATCAGCTCCGATTGCAGCGCGTGGGGCAAGCTATGGATGCACAATCAAGAATTCTGGATTTGCTGCGATGTGGGAGGCCTTTCGCCCCACCCGCCCCTCGTCCTGGGAATATTCAGCCACATCCTGAAGACACAATTTAGCCTCCGCTGCCGGGGCACCGCTCTCTGCCTCTCTCCATCTACAGATTGTGGCAACGCTGGGGGAAGCGGCTGACAACCACCAGGGACGCAAAAAAACGATTGCCAACGTCACGTTCACAAGCTTCGGTGTCTCCATCCATTTGGCGGGGGATAGGAAACCACGATCTGAGGAGGAGGCCCCAGCCATGCTCCAGAGGGCATGAGTGCAACCTTCCGCCGCACAGTCCAATCTTCTGTGTCTCTGCGCTTGCAAGGTGGGTGGCAAGTCAAAGGCCACAGATGACGACTGAGGAGCCTTCACACTGCGGTTCGGTTTCTCCCAGTTCTAGCTTGCTGAGCCCCGGCAAACGCGCCGCCCCCCTGCCTCCTCCTCCTCCCCTCCCCCTTTCCACCAGCCAATTCCCCCGTCTCCCTCCAGCAAAGTTTCCCTGTTCTCTCCCCATCGCCTCAAGAGTAGGAGAAGTGCGACCCGTTGAGGATGTGGGAGGTGACGCTGGCCGAGCGGCTGATGCCCTGGTCCGACTGGCCTCCAGAAGCTGTGCGCCGCAGCGGCTGGGGGCTGTTCCTCAGCATGACCACATTGGAGCGGCCCCCAGGGGCGGATGACGTGGAGGAGGAGGAGGAGGAAGGGGAGGAGGAAGGAGGGTGGAGCCAAGCCGAAGGGGGCGGGGCAAGCATGGGGGGCTGCCGCCACGCGTGGGGGGCCCCGGCTGTGTTCTGGACGCCGTGGCTCCAGTGGGAGCCGCTGCGGGGGACGGGGCGGGAGGGCCAGGGCTGAGGGGGGGCAGTGTAGCCTTGGTTGAAGGCTTCAGCTGGAATGCCTGTGAGCGCCATGTTGCTGAAGCCCAGGCGCATGCTCTCTGAGTCGAAGGCCTCAATCTCCCGGGCTTGGCGCTCCAAGAGGCTCCGGATGCGGTCAGATCGCTCGTTCTGCAAGGCCAACATCTCCTCCTCGATCTAGAGGGTGACAAAGGCAAAAAATTTAAATAAACACATACACACATAGAGTTTAGAAGGGAAATGGGGAACCGTTAGCCATGCAGGTTGTTGCTGGACTACGTCTTCCATGCTAGCAGCTTAAAACCCTTAGCACAGAGCAAGCATTTTGGCAAGTTCTTTTTGTAAGACTCTGCCATGCTGAGAGCCCAGAAGAGCTCTCTGAGCAAATGCTCAGAATGCGATCTGACGCCTGCTGCATCAGAAGTAGACCCCAGTGAGCTCCATGGAGCTTGCTCTCCAGTAAGCGCGTATAAGATCGACTTCCTTGCCAGTACTCTAAGGCTGCAACGTCTGTGGTCAGGAGTACCTGGGAGGCAGGTCGTATAATAATGGGAACACAGCTTTCTTTTTTTAAAAAATGTGTTGTATAAATATTGCTATTGTGACAGTGGGGTTGGACTTCCCAGTTAGCTAAAGAAAATGGCTTCTGAGGCTTAGAGAAGCAACAGCAGGGACTCCTGGGTTTGGTTAAGGAGGAAGAGAGTGTTAACCCAGGATGGGACAAACCAGGTCTCAAAACCAGGGGTGAGGAAATCAGACACTGCTGGACTCTGACCCTTCCTGGCCACTGTGCATGCTGGCTGTAGTTATTGGGAGTCCAAAGCATCTGTAGGGTTGCAGAATCCTCATCCTCGCTGAGGAGCCTTATGGCTGGCTAAGGCTAGGTGATATATCATCCAAAACCGGTTTGAAGTCTGTATCGCGCAATCAGTTTCATAATTTTTGACTTGGCAATGTTTTGCAAATCATGATGTGCGTGTGCGCATGCTATACAAAAATCACAATGCTGGAAAAAACCGTGAGGCCGGGCAATGTATCATCTACATAGTTCTACCCTTATTTCAGACATTGTGATATATCTGTATATTGCAAAGTGATATACTGCGGCATTGAAAACCAGGTATCGCCTAGCCCTACCGCCGGCCACCACCACACCCTTCGGACTAACCTACACAGGAGGACCCCAATACCTCATCTCTTCCTAATGAACGTGTAATGGGCTTTCGACTGTAGCTCTCGATCCCTCTCCATTATTCACCTTACAGCAAGCCCATCAAGTCTGCCCTTCCCCGAGCTTTTAAGGGGGCTGACTTGCATCGCAATCAATAGGAAAGCTGTTTAAACCATCACGGCTCTCCCTTTCCCAGAGTGCACTTTCATGAGGAGCTCCGGGAATTCCATTAACAAAGCCCAGCGCAGTTCACACAAGAACTCTGGTTCTCTTTTGCGGGTGGGTGGGGAGAGAGAGAAATAGAGAAGGCAGCCGTGAAGGCTTTCAATCCCAATTAAAAGATCTGGTGCAAGGCGGCCTCAGAAGGATGGATGCCTTTTGGGATCGTGGGTTAGTATTTTGGGAGCTTGGAACCAGGGGGAAACTAACACTTCTAGCCATCTGGGTGAGACAGGCAAGAGGGGAGAGGTGTGTAGGTCTGAGAGGTTGGTGCTGTGGGTTAAGGGACCAGGACCGTGGGTTTTCCAAGAGGAGGAGGAGGAAGGCTGTTTGCACGTACTCTTTGCTCCAGCAGTGCCCGGCGGATGGATACCCTCTGCTCAAGCTCCTTGATCTCCCGTTCATGCTGTGCCTCGGTGTGGATCTTGATTTTGCTCTGATAGGCGTTGAGCAGCTCCAGTTCTTGCTGCAGCTGCATCCGCAGGACCTGGTATTCCGCCTCCTGCGTCTCGTCCAGCCGCAGCTGGGAGGGGGGAGAAAAGGAAGAGATAAAGAAGGGGCACACAGCAGGCTCAGGGCTGACTGAGGGAGAGGGTGGCCGTTTCTGCAGAGAAAGGCTGACGCTCTTCACCCAACACGGCCACAAGGCCTCTCCCAGAGTTGCAGCAGCAGCAGCTTCTGAAGCAGGGCTCAGACACTTTGGCTTTGTCCCTGAACAGTAAAAAATAAAACACCGGTCCCCCACCCTGCTTTGTAATGCTGTCACGGGGGAGAACCCATGGGCACCAGGTTGATTACTGTTATTGTTGTTATTATTTAGTAATAAGTTAACCAATATACTGTTTTTTCATCCAAGGACCACAGGGCAGTTCATAGATCAAAATGGAGCTTCTGCGTGGCAGGTTGGTAAGACGAGGGGGGTGGGTGGAGAATCAATAGGTGAAGAAGAGCCTTCTCACTTCTAAAGAGAAGCAACACCTGTGGAACTTCTGCCTAGCAGGTGTGAGAGTCACATGAGACACACCTGGGAAAAGGGGGCACACCTTACTGTTGCATAACAGGTGGCATATTGATCCTTGGGCCCTTTGTACTCAAGAGGTCAAGCTCTACCTTGGCTGTCACCACTCTCACTAGGTAGCTTTGCTTAAGTGGGTCTCGATCAGCCTCAGTAAATAAAAAACTAAGACAGACCAATCTCAAAAGGATGCTTTTGAGTGAGGAAGAAATATGAGATGGTGAAGCACCACCAGGAGCATTGTATGACCTAGGACACATCCATACTACAAACTCAGTGTTTTAGCGATCCATCCCCCTTCTCATGGAACCCTGGGAATTGTAGTTTGGCAAGGTGAGCTTGAGCTCTCAGAGTACTTCTGGCATCCCTCACCAAACTCTTCTTCTCAGGATTCTTTTTTGGTGGCGGTGAAGGAAGCATGACAGTTAAGTGGCCTAAAACCAACACCATCTTTTGGGTGGGATCCCTCACTACTAGCTAGAGCTGCATAAACTGCACTAAGGAAGCCCAAATTCTGTGCCCTCCGCAAAAGTACAGTCAAACCTTGGTTCCCGAACGGCTTAGTCGCCGAACAAATCGGCTCCTGAACACCGCAAATCCGGAAGCAAGTGTTCTGGTTTGTGAACGTTTTTCGGAAGCCGAACATACGGCGTCGCTTCCGCTTGAGTGCAGGAAGTTCCTGCAGCCAACTGGAAGCCGTGCCTTGGTTTTCTAATGGTTCTGGAAGTCGAGTGGACTCCCGGAATGGATTAAGTTCGAGAACTAAGGTACCACTGTAGATGGAACAAGTTAATTCACCCAGAAGGGCTCTATTTGCAAAATACTCTCACAGATTGGAATGAAGGGAACAAGAATGGGGGGTACTCTCACTGGAAGGGCACAAAACTCAAGTTTTGCTGCATGATTTTTAAGAGCATAATGAGACCACAACTCTCCCCTCACTGATGGAGAAAGGGGTCCGTTCCCTCCTTCTCCCCGGGGGCAGGGGGTCATAGTGGGGGTACCTACGGCCTGGGTGGAGAGCATTTCATTGATGCTGTGGTCGTACTGCTCAGCTAGGATGGCCAGCTTGCGGGTCTGCTCGTCTTTCAGGCGCTTGAGGATGCCTTTGTGCTCGCTCTTCGGGGTGGTCTCCAAGAGGTGGTTGCGGAGGGCCTTGTATTGTCGTGTCTGGATCTTGCAGGTGTCCTGGAACTGCTTTTTAATTTGCAGCTCCTTGGACTGGGGTAGGAGGAGGAGAGAGGAGGAGAACAGGGGAGAAGAACCGAAAAGAAAAGGCAAGCCCAAGCAACCAAAGGAGGAAGGGGAAGAATGGTGAACAAAGGATGAGAGTGCGAAAGAAAAAAACGGGTGGGGGAAGAGAAGAACGACGGAGAGAAAGAGAGAGAGAGAGAGAGAGAGAGAGAGAGAGAGAGAGAGAGAGAGAGAGAGACAGGAGCATGTGTTAGACAAACAACTCCCACCAGTAGGGTTTTGGTGGGGAGACCCTGTCCTTCACTTAACCAAGCGACAATTCCCGCCGAAGACAAAGCCACTTAAATGTGACGTGTTTCCTAGAGGCTCCCGTGCAGAATGTCCCAGGTTCAAAATCTCGGGCATCTCCAGTTAAAGGATCTATATGGTGAGGATGTGCTGGGCCCAAGCCTGCAGAGCCCAGAGTATGCCAGCCAAGAATATGCAGCACTCAGCTGAGCAGACCAGCAGCCTGACTTGGAAACAGACAGCTTCATACATTCATTATAGGAGAAAGGCAGGATATACAGGGAATTATCGGTGATTATGACAAAGCAGCAGTCCTGGTGCAACTAATTTCCAAGGAGGACCATGCTGAGAGTTGACTGAAGGGCCAGCAGTCTTGGCTCTGTTCACTCCCATTCTAGTATGAGCTCCAACAGTGGCAAAAGGACTTTTCAACCCCCCACTCCACCCCCAAGTAGGATCAAATATTGACTAAGTTTGAATTCTCCCCTTCCGCTCTTCAAGGTCCTAGCTGCTTGCGTCTTGGGCTCACACCCACAACCAAGATGCTCAGGGGGAGAAATTTCTAAGCTGAGCCTCTGCTGCTGTTCATGCCAAGTAAGGAAGGGGTTTACCTCAGAGAGAGTGTGTGCATGTGTGTATTTTCCCCTGTGGCTGCACTAGGGAGCAGGCTGAGCCTTCCGAGCCCCCAAGTAGCTCAGTCCTGTGCTAAAAAGACACAAACTCCACACAAGGTAAGGCCAACAACCAAATTAGTGTTTAACTGAAAGGCAAGGTATATATATTTTTTAAATTGTTCAAAACCCGCCCCCATTTTTGTCTCCAGCATTTGTTTTACTGAATGGTCACTGTACCCCAGGCAACACTTTTCAGAGCTGTCCTTTATCTGAGACTCTCATTGGGATGCCTTCCAGTTGATCCCATTTGGGTTAGTGAGTGGGGAGGGCTCAAACCCCGCCACCCCTTTGAAAAAGATACTTCTCTGCCCTCTCCTTATCTAAGTAGTGTTCAGGTTCTTTAAGGAACGCACTGGGGCTGGGGGGGGGGAGTGTATGGGGTGCACCACAAACATTTAAAACTTCCCAGTTAGGAGCCAGAGGTTAGGAGAAGGCAAAGTTGAGTTTCTATTTCTGTGTCACCTCCTCGTTAGGAGGTGGTCTACAAAAATGTTATCAAACACACAGCGAATACCAAAGTCCCTTGTGTTATGAATGGGATGAATGAGGGCGAGCGCCTTACACGGGCGCCAAGAATGGGCAGGGAGTGGCGTTGTGGGGAGGATGGAAGGTAACTCTTGTGCCTCAGAAGGAAAACTGAGCCTCACAGCTGGGAGGTCAGGGAGGAAGATGCTTAAAGATTAAGCAGAAGGATGCTTTTTGAACTGAGACTAATGTAAGGCAGGTGGAACACGCACACTTTTGTCACTGCCGTGGCTGACCTCTGGGAACCTTTGACATATGATGCAGCAGGAACCCACCTCAATGTGGGTCTGTGTTTATTTCGGAGCCCACATGTGTTATTTTTTGCTTGGAAGCTGTGTGTGCAATTATTTTGCGGTACTCCGGATTGCAGAGAATGAAGGCTGGCACAAGTCAAGCCACCCCCTATGTATTCACACAGGGCACAAACCACCAGGAAAAATTCTAGAGTGATCCTCACAGAGATGTTTGCAGAGGTTTGCACTACATGCATAAAATCAGCCTCCCAAAGCAACCTCCCAAATGGCACCCAAAAACCGATTGCGTGAGGCAGCTGCCTCACCCAGATGCACATTTTCATGACTCAAATGTATTGCTTTCCAATGTCCCTTAGAAACAAGTGCATTAGCTACCAAGCTGATTGGGCTGTTGTTCATTTTGGGCGGTGGGGGTTGCAGGAGCGTGGGGCACGGCCCTCAAAGGTTGCAGTTCCACTTTTGAACATATAGCAGCAAATGGAAATGATGTAAAACAGGCAGGCTAATAAAATCGCCCAGATTCATTCCCCCCCTTTCTCCTTGAGTATTTTAAATAATTTCAGGAACATTCCCACCACCCCTGAGTGTAGAAAGTTATGGACAGTTACAGCTTCTCAGAGTTAATGAGAAACAAAGGTAATAGTGGGGTGCAGAGAGGAAATGCATAGATCCCCTCTGATTCAGGTTTTGAATAATACTCCAAACTTTTACAAACACACTGCAAAATTTCAGGGAGAGGAAAGCTTAAAAACAAGGTGTTTGGGGGGCAACAGAGGTGTGAAAACAGACTCGTAGCCCAGCTCCTAAGCTTAAAGTGCCTCATTTTATTTTTTAAAAAAATTGAGAAATAAATAAAACCAAACTCAAAACTCACAATACAGAGGTGGTGAAGTGTGGTGCAGAATTATTTTTATTTTTCCTTCAAAGTTTCACATGCATCCACAACAGGGAAGGGAGAAATAAATAAACCACAGATGAATACCTTCCCCGCACAAAATGGGAGAAATAAATAAAAAATATTTAACAGAGAAAAAAAATGCAAGGAGGATAAGGGGGAAACCACAGCTCAAACGCACACACACAAAATAGGAAGAAATACAAGTACACTATTAAAATGGACAAAACAGAATCTGGATTAATGAAAATAAGTTTGGCCAAAAAATGGAGGAATGCTAAAAAATAAATCCATGATTTGAACAAAATAGGAAATAAATTAAAAAAGACCACAGATGAACCAAAAAAGGGAGAAACAGAGGACAAGCACTTGATGTACAAAATGGGACCAAAATTAGATAGATAAATGCAGAATTAAGACAAAGTTGGGGATAATCTCAACTTGGGGTTTTTTGGTGTGTTTTTTAAAGGCTGTAGTAACAGAATCAGACCACAAGCTGGGGGAAATATGTAAAAATGCACGAAGGAAACAATTTAAAAATGAGGCACCAATTAAACTAGAACTGTAGGCTGTTAGTTACAAAATGATTTAACAGCATAAAACACGGCTGGCGTGTCATGGGAATGTGAAAAATCCTTGCTTTGTCTGGGAATCTAAATTTACTAGCTGTAAAAACAAACAACAAAAATGGGATTTACTCTTAGATTTGGTGTGTTCAGGATTACTCTCTAAAGATATTCAAGTTCAACCACCCCAGTTTGGCATTTTAAAAAATGGTTAATTTAGTGCCTATTTGGCTGCCAAAGATCGACTTTTAAATAAATCAGGTTTTGTTTCAAAAAACAAAGAAACCACATCTATCTGCAACGCTCTTCATATACGAACTTGATTGAGATATTGTAGCGTCTGGGTGATTACCTGATTAGAGCATCCTTTCCCAACTTTGTGCTCTCCAGATGTTTAGGGCCCATCAGCCCAGCCAGCATGGCCTGGAGTTGTAGTCCAAAACATCTGGTGGGCACAAGGCATGGTAAGGGCTGGGATAGAGAGTTAAAATAGGCAAGGTAATCATTTTTTTAATGACACGAGTAATCACTGCAAGACTATGGGAGCTTCTGCAAATTCCTGGAATTCTTCAACACGGTTGTTACTTGTGTTACAAAAGGCAAGCATCTCATCCAGGTGTGAAAGGGCCAGGCACTCTGATGCCATTGCCACAGCAATTGCCACAGCTCAAGCTGTGGGTGACTGAGGACAGAGATCCCAGAGTAATGAGGGCATTCAGATCCTGGAGTAGGAAAGGTGGAATAGTTGGCTCCCTGGGAAAGGGGAAAGCTTGAGGCACTGCTATCCCTGGAATGGTCCCTGTGCTTCAGCAAGCTGCAAGGAGCCAACAAAAAGGTTGGTTCACCACCTGAAAAACTACCAACCACCCCAGCATTTGGGGAGGTGCTCAATGGCAAACTTAATTTTCCATTCTTACATAGGTCCTCTAAAGCAAACTGGTTAAAACCCTAACCATTACTTCAAAGCCCTGGCTTGTGGTATTTTAAGATTTCTTTTATAAGGGCAAGAGAGAAAGAAAGAGAGTGAGAACTGCTTGATTGACCCATTGTGCTTTCAAATGAAAAACCTGTAGCAATAAATTGGATTAAAAAAAAAAATTTCTCCCGTTTTCAGTCATTTTTTTATATAAAAAAATCTCACATTAGCTCTTTGTCCCTCCCCACAAAAACTGGTTTTATATAAAACTTAGCAAAAAAAAATCACAAACATACACAAACATAAAATTAAAAGTCAGCTTGAAATATGTACATTCAAGTAAAAAAAAAAAATGAAGTGAAGGGAGGTTGTTACAATTAGGGTGGAAAATGATAAATATATATATATATATTTGTAAAACGGTGGAAATATATATATTAACGGCGAAAGAATCACCTAAAATTAGTTAAGCCCTTAGGAGCTGGGAGGAGTCTGATTTCTTGAAAAACGGTACACCCCTTTAGGTTTGTAAGTTCCCAGATCAATTGAAACAAGGTTCAGCGGGGAAGAGGGAGGGAGAATGATAAAATTTAAGGTGATATGGATCCTGACTATTTAAGGAGCTGATAATGAACAGAAGCCTATTTATTTTGATGACTGCATATTCAGCCCCAGAACCCGCTACCTTCTTTGGGGGTTCTATGTTTGAAGGAAATGGAGGACCGTACTTATCCCCTCATTGCTCAAAGTAGGTTAAAGATGGAAACAAGAGTGCCTGGACTTTTAAAAAAGTTGTTACTGGAAAATGGTTGCAAGAGTAGAGTATTCTGCAAACTGCAGCCCCTGCCCCCTTAGCAAACTCCTCTTTTCATTGGGGAACATTGAACAGGACCTTTCGACCTCAGACACTAGCACACATGCACCTCACACCTCAGTTCTAAGGGGCTTGGAAATCTCTTCAGCTTAACCCACATCTCCACATCTTCTCTGGCTGGAACGGGCGCCAAAAATACCCAACCCACCCAAACAGCCAGCTCAAAAGGGCGTCATCAGGTGATTCTTTCCTCGTTAGGGTAATGAACACTCAACAACGCTCCGCCCCACCCCCATTGTGTAAACCAATAAGGAGCTAGCATAAACTTCTGGTCCTCCCGCAACTTCAAAACTCCGTTTATCAAAGGCTCAGAGGGGTCCCTGGCCTTAAGACATTAAATTTTCTCCCCTTGCTGTTGGGTTCTATATACCAATACCACATTGGATGGAAAGTAGGTTTTCAGAGTAAATACTGTCACTTGCTCTCCCTGGTCTCCCATAAGTCCAGAGACTGGCCAACCTCCCGGAATTCTGTGTGTGAGACCAGAGGACCAGGATGCCGGAGTCCCACTGGAATGGACTGTTTCACCGTTTTAGAACAGGATGTGGGGCCCTTGAAGGGCTCCTTATCTCCAGGGTCTCCTGGCAGGCTGGCTTCCTTGCACACTTCTCCTCCTACTAATGCGCCTCGCTGACCCTACAGAATGCCCCCGGGGCCTGGCTGTCAGGCGGGGGATGCGGGAAGGCCTTTCCTCTCGCAGGACATGCAGCCCCTTGAGGCAATGCAGGGCCGAAGGAGGCAGCTGAGCGCAAATCACCTCCGTGAGGATCTTGTTGATGCTGCAAATCGGCTTGGCAAGAAGGGCCGCAGCCTTGCGGTGCCAGGGCAGGGACGGCTGGGGCTGGCGGGACAGCACCGGGATGCGGCTGCGGAAGCCGCCTTTGTTGGTTTTGGGGAAGAGGCGGAACAGCCCCTGCTCGGTGACCAGCCCCAGGCGCTGGAGGATGCGGAAAGCCGGGCGTGGGAGACGGAGCAGGGCCAGGAGCCAGAAGCGGCGGGCGCGGCGGGGGAATCCCCTCAGGCTGTGCCGGGCGAGTGCCCCCAAGAGGTAAAGGGGCAGGAACAGCCAGGGAGAAGCTAACAGGTAGGAAGCCAGGAGGATGACAGGAACGTACAGGCGCTCCCTACTGGCACTCAGCCCCACCACACCCACGGCCCCCGCCATCTTGGCCAGGAGGAGAAAAGACGCTCCGGAAAGGAGGAAGACGGAGTGCAACAAGGTGTACGTAACCCCCAGGCCCACTAGAGCCCCTTCAAGGGCCAGGAGGATATCCTGAAACCCGCCACCCTGCGCCCACAGTGCAGCGAGGAGCAGCAAGAGAGTTGGCGCACATGGGTAGGCAGAGACTAACAGTGCCAAGACCACGCAGAGAGCATGGGGCAGCATGGCTGCCACGGGAGGTGGGACAGGGCGGGCTTTGCTGCTGGCCTGCTGGCTGTAGGGGTCTTCAGGGGCTGGGCAGCCATCTCCCGGGCCTCGCAGGGCCCCCTCTTCGAGGACAGTGGGTAAGGCATGAGAGTATAAATTGCCTTCACATGTGAACGGATCCAGCTTATCAGCCTCTTGCCCATCAGGCTCTGGAACGCCTGGCCGCCCCCGAACAGACAACAGAACCCCAGAGCCCTCTCCAAAGTGATCCCGCACTCCAAAAAACCTCTGGCTTACGTCTAGATCAGCAACTCCCTCTCCACAGTGTTCTTGCTGTTTCAAGCTCGTTTCACCGAAATCTGGAATCCAACCTTCTTTTCTGTCTGGATCTAGGACTCCCTCGTCCTTCCCATTGAGCCAAAGACACTCCTGTCTCTGCTCTAAAGCAGCAGCTTCCTGCCCATCTGGAATTTTGCTTGCCAGGCATTGCCAACCAGGCTTTACGCCCCCAGCATGCTTTGATTCAGGCACCAAGGCCTCCAAACCCTGCTCATCCAGATCTCCAACCCCCTTTTGCGACCAGTCCTGTACAAGACCCCCAATATGCACTGCATCCAGTTCTAGATCCTCCTCCTCCTCATACTCTAAAACCACATGCCCATGGCAGTCTAGCTCTGGCTCCAGAACCCCCATTTCATGGCTACACTTCCCTAAAAGGTTGGGACATTTTATTCCTGTGTCTACAACAACACCCTGAGTTGGCTCCAGAACCTCTCCAGTAGGTTTGCATCGGCCTAGATCATCATGACAAGGGCTACCAGACTCCGAAACAGCCGATTCACATCCTCTTGAGTCTAGTGGCCCAAAGTGTGGGCATTTAGATTCTGCATCTGCCGGGCATTTCTGAACCCTGGCTGCACAGTCCCAGGGACTAGGCCCACACAAGTGGTCCTGCATGGGCTCTAGACTTCCGTCCTCATTTGTGTCCATTTCCACAACCCCTGGGTGCCCCTGCCCTGGCTCCAGACCCCTTGCATCCTGCCCGTCAGGGCACCACTGGCAGCAAGGCGGGGTGTAGGTAGCACCTACTTTGAGGCTCTTAGGCTGCTGCCGGACCTCCATGGCGTGTTTCTGGCGCAGCTCCTGCTCCCGGCGCTTGTTGTACTCCAGCTGGTTGGAGAGCTCTGTTTGGTGCTGCAGGCGGGTGAGCTCCGTGCGGGTGCGCTGGACGGTGTGCAGGTGCCGGAACTCCAGTTCCTGCGTGGATTCGTGCTGGCGCAGAAGCATGGCGCACTCCAGGTCCTTCTGGGTCTGCTTTTTGTTCAGCTCCTGAGGGAGGAAGCAAGGGAGAGGCGTTAGAACTGCACCTCCCACGGAGACTCGCTTCTTCCTGGCATCAAGGCTCTTAAAAGGGTCAGCATTCTTTCTTACATCCAGGTTTCCAATGGCCACATTCTTCTCCCAAGGGCCCGAGAATAACAATTGTCTCATTCCCCCTTGCTCTAATGTCAAGGGCTGCAGGCACTCTCCCTCCAAGCCCATGAAAATACAGAATTTGGGACTGGAGGCAAAAGCCAGCATCTTGAGGAACACCCAGCTCTCTTCTATTTTAAAGAACACTATTTTCTAGCAAAGCTTCCGGATGATGCTGGAATGCAGGTGTTGGTGGTTAGGCTCTATGATTGGTATAAAAAGGAGATGTTCAGCAAATCGAGGAAATAGTTTTTAACAGTTTATATAATGAGGTTTTGCAGAATTTTGCATGTGCACACATAGAATTCATTGTTTTGGAGTAAAGATCAACTTGCTGACACCTTAGCAGAGGTGGCCAGCAGCCACAACTGCATTAGTGCTTAACATGCTCGGCCCTATATACCTGAAGGAGAGTCTCTGCTCCCATCGCTCAGCCCAGACGCTGAGATCTAGTTCCGAGGGCCTTCTGGCAGTTCCCTCATTGCGAGAAGAGAAGTTACTGGGAAACATTCAGAAGACCTTCTCAGCAGTGGCACCCTGCCTGTGAAACACCCTCCCATCAGATGTCAAGAAGATAAAGAACTACACAACTTTTAGAAGACACCTGAAGGCAGCCCTGGTTTATTGTGTTGGCAGCTGCCCAGAGTGGCTGGGGCACAAATATTATTAGCTCCTGTTCTTGTGCTGCTCCCCATCATGCTGCATCGTACTTGCTGGCTCCCTGGGGCAGATACCCAGACATCCCCTGTCAATGTCTGTTCTTCTGGGACAGTAGTGGTGACACCTACTTACCAAAACAACCCCTCATGAAGCCCTGTGAAACCATCCCTTCCCCACAGCCAACGCCAGACTCTCACCTCCCGCAACAGGTCCTGGTCCAAGTTGTGGCGGGCCAGCAGCATCTTGCGCTTGTACTGGCGGCACTGCAGCTCAAAGTACTGCCGCTGGCGGCGCAGAAGGTTGGCCTCTTCCTCTGCTTGGTAGTGCTGCATGTTCTCCTTCTGCCTCAGCAGCCACTCTTGCTTCTCCCGCTTGGGTGTGCTCTGATTCTCCTGCAGCTCCTGAGAGGGGAAAACAAAAAGTCATGAGAAATGGGACACAATGAAGTATGATAGCATCTCCTCCTATACAGCATGGGTGGAGAAGAGGATCTGGCTGGCGGAAAGGAGCTTGAGCTCTCCCACCGTGGGCCACCTTGACGGGTCCAACCACCTGTCAATCATCTGATGCCACCATGGTGACCTAGCTGCATAGAAAGCGGGGTGCATTCTAAGCATGCTCCTGTTTCTTTCCTGAACTCTTTGGTAGCCCAGCCTGGGATTCAAGCCACCAGTGCAGAAGATCTATGTTCCTCAAACTGGGCTGCAAAGGAAGATCCCTGCAGCCAATCCCAGCACGGGTTTCAGTCAGTGCTGGTCAACTGATTGGTCCTGGTTACAACCCTCTGTTTGGGCAAGGATCAGCTGTGCTTGGTGGCTCCTGACTGCGAACTCCAGAGCACAACTGATGGATGTTCAAATCAGTGTTGGTTGGTGCCAATTGCAATGCTCACTTTTGGCAAGGATGGGCCAAATTTGGAATGTGGGCCAAGGAACAGCCAGAAGAGCATTTTAGGGCTCTTGGTTGTACCTTTGCAACGACATCTTTACCTGCCCAATACCTGACATCAAATGTGGGCCAGGTGGCTCTGGTTTAGGAAGAATGGCATTATGGGCCAGCTAAGGCCTCCAGCCAGGCTTGATGTAGCCCACAGGCCAGAGGTTCCCCACCACTGCCCTACACCCAGGCATAAAACTGCGTAAAGAACATCTGGGTGCAGCTGGCGAATATATGGATGGAGAGTGAGGGTGCAGACCAGCTGCAGAGTCCCAAAGGAACTTCCACAGAATACGCTCTTGCTAAACTTTCTCTAACTGCTCCTTCATTTGAGTGGATCACTCATTCCTCTTGTTCTCACTGAATGAGGAGTGCAGGCACTGCCGGAAGTCCAGCCTTTGCCAAACATTTCCCATGGTGGGCTTCTGCCCACCAAAGAGAGAGAAGAGCCACTCATTCAGTCTCAAGGAAACAGCTCTAGGGCACGAGCTCACTCTTCATAAGCAGGAAGTCGGCCATGGCTTGCAGGGAACTATGAGAATTTTCAGCACTGAGGCAACTCTTGAGTATTCCCTGACGCAGGGCGGGCCATGTGATGCCCCTGACATTTCAAAATTTATATTTTATATGCATCCCCCCTAAAGATTGTACGATCGACTCCTGAATAAGCTACTTTCAGGTCACTGAATTATCAGGCGGTAGTACCACAGACTGAACCGGAAATTAGCAGTGCCAGATTCAGAGGCTGCACATCCCTCACCCATCCATGACAGGATTCCCAGTTAAAGATGGAATCGGAAGACAGCACGGGGGGGGGGGGGGGAGACACAGAGGCTGAGATGAGAGACCAGGAACTTTCCAAAAGGAGGCTGCCAAGCTGGTGTGACCCCTCCCCCTCCCCTCCTGCCTGCTTTGCTCCTCTTAAAAGCAGGTACCTCTTTAAGTTGCTCCTTGCGTAGCTTATACTGCCGCTTCTGCGACTCCAGCAAGTTGCCCAACTCCTTTTTCTGCTGGCCCAAGATATGTTGCTGAAACTTCTTCTCCTCAGCCAGGGCTGCCTTTGCCTGTAGAGGGGATGGGTGAGTGAGAGAGAAAGAAAGAAAGAAAGAAAGAAAGGCTATTCACCCACAAAGAAAGGATGAAGACAGTTTGGCCACGCTCATGGCTGCGTGTGTAGTAGCACAGGGAAGTATTTTAAGTGTGGGAGAAAGAAAAGGGAATTGCCATTATGGGGGTGTGAGCAAACTGGCAGAACGTGCAAAGCCAGAGTGGGAAACTGAGTTGGAGGCTCAAAGAGCCTGCCTATGTCTAGCAGAAATAGGCAAATTTGCGCCGTTAGCATGGTTTTCAACTCACCATTTTTAATGTGTTTGGGTGGAGGGAGGGGAGCAGGGCTTAGTATTCAGACCTGGCTACTGTCGAAGGTGGGTGTCCTCTGATACCAACACAGCAGCATAAGAAGCTACCTTGTACTGAGTCAAGACCATTGGCCCATCTAGCTCAGTACTGTCTACACTGGCTCTCTGGGGTTTCAGGCAGGGGTCTCGACCAAGGATTGAACCTGGGACCTTCTGCATGCAAGGCAAGCTCCACCAATGAGCTATGGCCCTTCCCCATAAGCAAAAGTATCTGCTTTTAAAAATGATCCCAGCAGCAGCAGCAGCAGCAGCAGCAGCAGCAGCAGCAGCAGCAGCTGCTCACTGAAAGATCCCAAAGCACTGAGCTACCCGGTCACAGCTGATCTGGCCAGAAGGGAAGGGAAGAGCCACAGCTACAACAGGAGCCAAAGAAGAGACCCTCTCAGCAACAAGCCTGGACCACCCCAAGTAATCTGGTCAGAATGGAAGGGAAACCAACAAGGAGGAGCTTCACTCTTTTTATTGTGGCTGGTTTTTAGCACACCCCTCCAGCACACACAGGGCCAGTGTCAAGAGGCCAGGCATTTGCGGAGGGTCTAGGCACCGTTCCAGGGGGTCCGCTGACAAGAACCCCCTGCGCCTGCTCTTCCTACTGCCTCTCAGCCTGGCCCAGGCAACGGGGCAGCAGTAGGCAAAGGAGGATCCACAAATGAACTGCCTACTTGCTCTCCCTGGCCCACTGCCTGGCAGTCAAGCAAGCGGCAGCAAAGATGAAGAGGAGGAGCAAGAGCAGCAGTTGGTGATGATGGTGGCGGCAAGGAGCAAGGCTCGCTGCTGCAAGAACACCCCACCTATCCTGGGTAATGGCTCCCTAAAACCAGGAGCTGGTGCTGAGCATGTGGTTATTCAACAGCCTGAGGAACTCCACTTTCCTACGGGAGCTCCTCCACTAGGGAGGCCACAAGCTCTCTGCCTTCCTCCTGCCACCTGGAGCCATCGTAACTGTCTCCAACAGAATCTCCCCCGCTCTGGCAAGGCAACCCCACACTAGCACTCACCTCCTTCTCAAATATAGCTTGGTGCTTCTTGGCCAGTTTCTCAGCCTCAGCAGAGAAGTTGCTGCGATGGGCCTCCAGCTCCTTGTCGAGCCGCAGCTGGTGCTCGTCCAGCTCTGCCCGGAGCTTGTTCTCCAGAGCCAGCAGCTGCTTCTGGTGCTGGCGCCGCATCCGCTTGTAGCCGCTCATCTGGTCCCGCAGCGCCGAGTCTTGCTCGTGCTCCTGGATCTGGCGAGTCACCTGGGGAAGGGCGGCAGGAGGTCAAAGTTAGGCAACCCTGAGTCTCACAGGCCCCAGTGCTTGTGTGCTGAATTAGAGCTGCATCCTGTTAAGGGGGAAGCACAGCACCACCCTTTCCTGGGCCATCCTCAACACCCTGCCTACAAGAGCCTGTTATCTGAGAACTAGGCCTGCCACATCTTGTCAATTAATCCATTTTTATCAAGCACCAACCATTAAATCTGGAACTTTTAAATTATTATAGGTACTGATAAAGTTGCAGGTAGCAGGCACCACCCTATTTTTACTTTATTACATTGACACCCCTCTTTTTACCATGAGACTCCAAGGTTTGGCACACAGCTGCACCCCACTCCCTCTCTGGGACTTCCCCCTTCTAACACGGTGCCTGTTGCACTGTGTGCATGCATCATCAAAAATGGTGTGGCTCTCTGGAGCTACTTTTTTGTTCATATATTAGATTTATTAGTCAATTAAGGAATCAATCCATTGCTTAAGTTTCGGCAGCCCAACACAGAAACAGAGCTTCCTTTTTTTCTCTCCAACAGAACATTCCTAGCCTCCCTTGGTTACAAAGTGTGTTGGGGAAATGCCCAAAAGGCAAGAGTATTGAACATGGGACTTCCAGGTCTCCATGATTCTCCCTCTGCTCCTTTCCTACAATAGGAAGCTGTACCTAAGAACAACAATAGATGTTACTAGTCCATGACAATTCTTTCCCCACGGAATCTGTCCGTTCCTTTTCTAAATGGGTCACTTTGGGGCCAGTTTCCCTCCATCCTGGCACCCTCTGGGGCTGCTGGGAGTTGTAGCATGAAATATGTGAAAGGTGCAGGACATGAATTCTCATTTTTTATACAGCTAGCAAGAATCCCATCTCATCTTAAGAAATGAGGATTCAGGAAGAAGCAGAACCTACTACTTGGGAAGAAGTTGTGTAAACCCTGCAGTTTCTGCAGCCTCCGCATAAAAACAAGGTGCTGGGCCATGAACAATGAAGAGACTGAACTTGGTTTGGAGGGGGGGAAATCATGCTTTGTCCAAACATGACTTCACCTTCCACTCACCAGAGAAGCAGTACGGATGGTCGCAAAGTGGTCTCGGTTGCGGCAGTAGGCACGGCGCCGGGCAGCTGATGATGAGCTCTGGGGCTCCATCTCAGGCTGGTACGGGTCATCGTACAGGTTGTCGTGGCCCTGAGAAGCCCCAAAACAGGCCTGTGAGAAATGCAAAACCTACACTGTTCTAACACCTTCTCTTTATGCTGGATGACCTGGGTCAACAGAAAGCGCCACAGCTGGGTGAGGATGGGTGGGACACTGGCATCCAGTGAGGAGGGAAGTGGCTCCATTGGGCTTAAATTTGCCTTGGTGAGGCAGAAATTAATGTTTTATTCTTCCATGGAAATTTTTCTGTTCTACAGGTTTACTACTAACAATGAATGGATGCCAGTTGCCAATACAACTATTAGGCAAGCAAGCTTGGCAATTTCAAAGCATTGTGCACAGTAAATACAAATAAAATAAGCGTATGGAAATAGATCACTGGGCAGATCACTCTCTATGGCAGGGGTAGACAACAAGGTGCCCTCCAGATATTCTTGGACTACAACTCCCATCAGCCTCAGCCAGCATGGCTAATGGTCAGGGATCATGGGAGTTGGTCCAACGACATGTGGAGGGCATCAGGTTGCCTACCCCTGCTCTAGGGCATCACAACATTTTCTGATGATGCAAACTGAACGATGTCCAAAGGAATATGAGCCTATGCAAATTAGCCTAATACGTACAGGAAAATTTCCCCAAAATCCCACGTTGTCAGGTGTGTCCTTTACAACCATTGGTTTCTGGGCAGAGTGGGGAGGTGGGATAAATTTATGCTTAAGATGCGGTTAGCTGTGAAGCAATGGGTCTAATAGGCTTTCAGAGCTAAGGATGCTTTAGCTGCAGACCCAAACTCTTTGGTCTCTACTGCCTTGCTCCCCACCACCATTCCTATCATATTGTGCGAATCCAACCCACATTCAGAGGTGGGCCACTCCCACAATTCACCCACCTGGGCAGGACCAACCTGCGATTCCCGCATCTTTACCATCTCCTGCTGCCACTCACCAGCATGGGAGAGCTTGAGGAAGGCCAGGGCAACTGAGGCTTCCTACCCAACCGGAGCTGCTCCCTAAATTTTGCCCTTCACTACGGCAGCAACTCAGCGTGCCTGCTTCCGTGCTTCTCTGGGCTCTGACCATGGAAAGGCACAAGTGACTGTTTCCCAAGCCCACTCAATCCTGCTCCCTCCTGTTACCGTTCAGATGTTCCCACTCCCAAAGCACATGTATCCTGTACCGGAAGGCGATGGATGACGGAGCTGTTGGAGGTGACTGTGTGCTCGCCTTCCTGCATCATGGCAATCTCAGCCCCATCGTCGTCATCGGAGGCATCCGCCAGGCTGTTGACGCTGCTGCTCTGGCTGCTAGCGCTGATGGACATGCTGGGCACCGAATGGCTACTCTCCATGCTGTTGATGGTGCCTGTACGGTGGAGAAACTGCTCCACCTCCTAGAGTAACAAAGAGAGGGTAAGAGGTTGGGGAGGAAGCTGGAGCGGGGAAGAAGTTGCCTTGGGTAACCAGGTAGAACCACTAACCTCCTCCTCTTCTGGTGCCTCTGCATTTGGGCCATTCTGTGCCTCCTGGAAAAGGATTTTCTTCATCTTGCGGTACTGCAGGTTGTCCAGCTCCCGCACAGCATCCTTGGTTCGCTGGATCAGGTCCATGATAACTGTCTGGGGACGTTCCCTCAAGAGGAAGCGATGCTGGAGAAGAATGAGCATGAGGTTGGTTGAAAATGGTTCTCCAGAGCAAGTTTTTCACAAATCCACTTTAACTGGATTAATTCTGTTCCACTAACGACTCAAACTAATCTACACAGTGCACTCTCAGCTTGTCTGGGAGGTGAATCAAAGTGATGAGGAACCGCAAATACTTTGACCAAAACATTTAAACATTGTTTTTCACAGGTGGAGCATCTTTTTAACAATGAAAAACAATGGGGAAGATTTGTATAGTTGTATCTTGGGGAACAATGTTGAAGGGAGTTACTTAGGAATGTTGATCCCACGTGACAACTCTCCACCTACCCCCCCCCCCCAATGTTACCTAGCTAATTTTACATCTTGGCAGTCCCCGGCATCTGTTTTCCTCTCAATGAAATTTCTAATAGAAAAACAGCTTTCTTCCTCTGCCCTCAGCCTCACTTTCACTGTCCCACAGACAGGGCTGTGTTGTGACCAAAGTTTCAGAGACATAAGTGGACTATGGCTAGAGGAGACAGAAGGCCCCTATTCAGGGGTGCAGCTAAGCTGAGCAGTACCTTGAGCAGCACATCAGAGGTTGGGCGGTCCTGGGGGATCTTCTGCAGGCACGAATCCACAAAGTTCCGGAAATATTCAGACCTGAAAGGAGTAAAGAAAGAGCAATCCAGGAGGCCTGCCTTCTTTCGAACTCCAACCTCAGCTTCTGTCACCGGTCCCAGCTCTAAACCCATCAATCCCTATTTCCAAGGTCCTAGAATTCCCTTCATTTTCATAAGCACATGAACTGGGGGCCTTTCTTACCAGTGACTGGACTGGAGCAGCGGAGAATCATTCTGGGCGATGTGGTATAAGGCACTCATAGCATTCATGTTAAAGAGGGGTGGTTTGCGCTCCGCTGGGGATACAGGGACACTGATGTTAACAGCGACATTTCACTTTCCCCCAAAACATTTCCCCTCCTGCCTCCCCCACCTTAAGAACTCTGGCAGCTCCAAGCTTGCCAGGGCAAGGAGGTCCTTGGAGCACGCCACCTTCTCTATTCCTAAGAGCGCATCCCATACCAAGTTCGATGCACGTGATGCCAAGTGACCAGACATCCACCTTGCCGTCGTACTGCCCCTCGTCCATGGCTAGGATCACCTCGGGAGCCATCCTGGAAAGAGCACAGTGCACAGTGGCCTGAGATCATGATTCACAGCTTGTTAAGAATCTATAGCTGGCTGGTAGAGAATGTAGTGTCCCCAAATGTTATGGGGCTACAACTCCCATTGGCACCAGCCAGCCAGGTCAACGGTCAGGGATGATGGGAGCTGGAGAGCAGCAACGTCTACAGAGCCACCCCGATATACGGCATTTTATCTTCAAAAAAGGGCAACCTTCCGCTTCCACGCAATACCACTTTGCTTTTCTACTTCTCAACATCTCCAACTCTTCCCTCCAGAAAATGCAGGCCCTATCAAATCCACTAAATTCTCTTTGCTTTTCTAGGAACCAAGTTCATGCACATTGAACCTCACTCCCAATTTGCCCTGCCCCATTTTCATGCAAACACTTTTCTCCTAAAGAAGGCGAGGCCTACAATTGCTTCTTGCCACAGATCTTCCCGCTTGTCTCCCGGGTCACACAAACATCCAGTTCTTGCTCTCTTACCAGTATGGGGTGCCAACAAAGGAGTTAGCGGGAGCAATGATGGAGGCCGAGCCAAAGTCCCCCAGTTTCACTTGTCCTGGCTCAGTCAGCAGGATATTCCCAGCTTTCACATCTCTGGAAAAGGCAAAGCTTAGTGGTTAAGAACTGCACGTGGGAGCAGAGATAATCATGGACTGGAAGGTGGGCAGAGAGGGGGAAAACAAGTGTGAGAAGCGGGGGGGGGCGGGGGGAGCAGGAGGATGGAATGCACTGAGAACTGCATGCCGGGGGGGGGGCTAGATGGAGATGGTTAGGGTGAACTGCTTAGCCTTATTCAAGTGGCCAACCTCTTACACAATTATAACCAGATCGCACATGGTTCTAAGTCACAGAGGGGGGCCTACGTGTAAACAGAAGGCTTTCTGCTTCCCTCCTAAAGCAGAGCCAGAGGGGTTTTGTGGTTAGAGTATTGGACCAGGACCAGGGAAAACAGGTGTAAAATCCTCATTCAGGCATACCACTCGCTAGGTGACTTTTGACCAGTCACTGTCTCTCAGCCTAACCTACCTTCAGAGGGTTCTTATGAGGATAACATGGGGAGAGGGAGAACCATCTACGCCACATTGAGTGCCTTGGAGGAAAAGTGGGATGTAAATGCAATAAATAAATGTGTGCAAGGATGGGGCATTGGAGATGTGGCAGAGGGGCCTGATGGTATGCATGGTCCCGCTCTCCCAACACATGCCAATGTATTCATGTGGACCCTGACATGTGCTAGAACCCAATAAACAACGGCTTGCAAATTATACTGTGGGAGCTTTGTCATCCTGTCTGTGGATCATGCAAAGGGCATGAGCAGCTAAATATACAAGTTAGGGTAGAGATAGAGAAACACGAGCCACAGAGACCTGGCTTGCAATCAACACTAAGCCTTTGATTGTTTAGCCAAAGTGTGGTGTCCAAACCCACACCAGCAGACTAACGATGGCTTGTTTTCTGGCAACAAAACATGATGTGAAACCATGGCTAATTATGGTTTGGTGTTATCTCCTTGCTCAACCATGGGTTGTCTAGTGAGCATTGAGGGTTGAGTGGTCAACCTATGGAGGCAGGAGGTAAGAACAGCTGGAAAACAAAGCAAGTTTCAGAGAAAGAAGCTCTTGGCTTATTTGCTTGCCTGAAAGATAACCCATGGTTTGTTCAATAAATCTTAGCTAAAACAAAGCATGGCTTACCATTATATATGAACACAGCCAGACTGTCTGGCCTTGCAGTTTTAAACCAAAAGCTGCCATTTGCCACGATTTCTCTAGATGTAAAGTGGGAGGAAGGGAGGAAGCATACAGATTTTATGGTGCAGCAGCTTCAAGGCCATATTGTGCCCTTACAATGCAGGAGGTTTCAAGCAGCTTTCTCTGAAGTTTGCATTCAGCTCATACATAAAGTTTATTTTCGGTCTCTGTGATGAAAACCCCACAGGAATCGCTTGCATGAATCAAATGCAAATATGCCTTGATATGGCAGTTAAAAGTAGCAAATAATTCAATTTAAAATCAGAAGGGTCCATAAGGACTGCACCCTCATGGTAAGATAGGGACATGGCCATTCTGCCATCCAGGTTCCTGTGGACTATGCCTAAAAACAGCATGGGAAGATGTGGGCACACAGGGCAGGACTGCTCATCTCACCTGTGGATCATGTTGTGCGAATGCAGGTATGCAAGCCCCTGCAGGGCACCATGTGTTATGGCTGCAATCTCTACTTCCTGCAGCGGTTTCTTGTGCACTAGGAAACATGGGAGGGAGGAGAGAGCATCACATATAAGTGTAGGAAAAAGGGATACAGAATATCTACCCATCTCACATGGTCTTGGGGACTCACCTTCCAGCAAGTCCGAGGCAGAGCCCAGGCAGTACTCCATCACCAGCTGATGGGGTAAGAAGGCAGGGAAGGAAGTTAGCTCAGGGCAGAACATTCCTCTGAACCCCACCTGCCAACCAGTCCCCCAAACCATTACATACCTGGGACTTCCGATTCACTTAAGAACATAGGAAGAGCCCCTGCTAAATCAGACCAAAGGTCCATTTAGTCCAGCATCCTGTTCCCCATAGCAGCCAACAAGATGCCTTCAGGAAACCCATAAGCAGGCCAGAAGGCAACTACCCTCCCATCCTGTTACCCTCCTGTCAACTGGTATTCAGAGGTATACTGCTTCTACACATGGAGGTTCCATTTAGCTATCATGGTTAACAACCACAGATAGTCTTATTCTCCATGCATTTGCCTAGCTCCCCCCAAGCCATCTTAAAGCAGCAGCCACAACCACATCATGTGGCTGTCACTTCCATGAATGAATTTTGTTTTGTCTGTAAAAATCTCTCTCTCTCTCTCTCTCTCTCTCTCTCTCTCTCTCTCTCTCTCTCTCTCTTGTAAGATCCATGCTTGCTCTTTAACCTAAGCAAGAAACCCAACCACCACTCAGACCCCTCCTGCACCCATCCAAAACCTCCATTGTTCAAAGATCAGAAAATCTTCCCGGAGCCCAAAAGGTTAATGTGAGCAGCTTCCCCTTTCATCTTACCCATGCTGTATGTTCCCGTAGATAGCAGCCCTTGTATTCAATGGTGTTCGGGTGCCGCAGCTTTTGCAGAAACTTCACCTCTTTGATAATATCCTGCCATTTCTGGAAGATACACAAAAGGGGCCTGAGCACGGAGAAGCCTGAATTCCAGATGAAGGAGAGAATGGGACGGAGCCCAATGGACCCAGGACACTCTCAGTCGGTCTAGAGACCAAGGGAACTTAATCGCCAAGGTCCGCTGGCAGGGCAGCTGCGACTAGTGTTGTCAGAAGAGGGGTGAAGCACAAACCTCGTTAGACTGCTTCCCACTGTAGGACATTTTCTTGATGGCCACCACTTCATTGTTACGTATGTCTCGGGCCTGTGGAAGGAACAGAGTGTCAGGAAGCTGTTGGGGGGGGGGTAGCAATGGCCAGATTCAGAGGCTGTCAATTCAGAGGGCTGAGCAGAAGCTGGCTTCTCTGCCTTGAAAAAGTAACGCAGATCAAGAGGGAATTCTCACACTCAGAGATGTCCACCGGTCAGAGGCATTTTGGGAGTAACAGGAACCCATTTCATAAGAACGAGAAAGGAAGCCTGGATGAATCTGACCAAGAGTCAGTTCACCCCAGGTCCTGTTTCCCACAGTGGTCAACTAGCCCATAAGGGGTTGGGGGGAGAGGCAACAGCCCTCTCCAGTTGTTGTTCCCCAGCAGCTGAAATTCAGGAGCATACTGTTTCCGAACCTGGGGCATACATGCAGAGGTTATAGCTAGTAATCTTCTCCACAGGGAGGGCAAAGAGGTGTGATACTAATGAGTAAGAAAGGAGCTGGAGGGCATGCTTTAAGTGAGCCTAGAGGGGTGTGTTCAATTTCAACAATATCGCCCCACCCCACTCCTTCAACACTCACAAAGTAGACTGCTCCGAAGCTGCCATGACCAATCTCCCGCAGGTCAACAAAGAGCTTTTCGGGGTCATCCTTGAAGAACAGTTCAGCCACTTCAGGGTCCTTCAAGCTGCCAGCCCGGGCATTAGACGGCATGGCGGCCGTGGAGGAGGCTGGGCTTCACCTTTGCCCTTCTCCTAAGGTGGGGAAACAGAGGTTAGCAAGGTCACCAAGCGTAAGACATGGTCTGATAGGACACACAATGAGGCTACCTTCCTGAAGCTAAACATATCTAGGCCTGATCAGTAAGGGGACTGGACCTGGGGAAGGGCATTTAAGGACCTCATGTAGGTTGCCTTGAGTTCCTTAGTGGAAGAAAGGCAGGTTATAAAAATATATCAGACTCCCTACAAAAGGGCCCTTCTTTTGCTAAATCAGCCAGGATGGGGAATCCTCCACAGCTGCATCCAATCTAGTCACTGCTCATACAGGACATCCTTCACAAGAGAATCCAGGAGTCGCAAGTTCCCACCCACAAAAATAAGAGAAGTGGTGTAGAATGGTAATCAAGGAGAAGAATTTGGAGGGGGGGCACCAATGCCAACAAATGGGGTAAGATTTCATAGAGATCAGAGAAGATATAGCTGTTTCTCCTCTCCATGTTGTGCTCCTGCTGCACTAGCAGCAGCATTCAATTGGGAACTGAAAATGTACTGAATTGAGGAACTGCATGCACCCGAAACTTTGCTGATCGCTAAGTTTTCCAACTTTTCTGCTCTAACCACAACAATATACCCTAAATTTCTTTTAGAAAATAAATTACAGGCTCCAATTCTTCCTAAGCAAACTCAGGAGTATCTCCCTGAGATACAATACACTCTGACTCAGAGCACATTTGTCCCTGCTGCTTTCCCAACTAAAATAACCTCCATGACTTGCTCTTTCTATGACAGGATGAAGGTTCTTGCTGGGTTTTCCCTCTTCAGTGTGGAAGGACTGAACATGCTTCAGCTCCATGGTCTTGCATGCACAGTGCCACCTTTCCCTTGCAGTGGGCAAAGACCTGCATGTACAACAGCCACATTCTCACAAAGAATTGCCTCAGCTTAATAAACTTCTTTCTTGCTATAGTTTCCCTTCTGTTCTCGTTGAAAGTCAAGTTAGGGAGGAGGAAGAAATTAACAAGATCTTCTTTAAAGACTACTTCTTCGATGGCATTTACTCCCAAGGATGTATAAACAAAACCAAAAAGAAATAATCAAGCCCAACCCTTCCACGGTTGCTTTTGTGATTTGGATATCTTGTGCTGCTTTCCTTAACAATTCTTCCTAAAGCAGGGATGTATGGGGAACATGTCGACTTCCAGAGGTTGTTGGCACTCAAACCCCTATCAGAATAAGCCAAAGGTTAGAAATAATGAAAGTTAAATAGTCCACCACCATCTTGAAGGCCACAGGTTCCCCATTCCTTTTCTTGGGTAAACTGAGGTCAGTCAGTTGTGAGGGGCTGAAGGGAATTATGGGGACATGTAGCAAATGAGACTTTTGAGAGGCTTGCCTTGGATTTTACTGGGCTTGGTACAGGAGAAGTGGACTAGGTATTTTTTTTATTTCTAAGATTTTATACCTGCCCTTCTCCAACAGGTTCCAGGGTGGGTTACAGTCTTACAATATACAGTTATAAAAACAGTTAAGACCACTGCAATGATAACAACGTAGTAAATCCTCTCTGAACGGAACAGAACAGTATAAATCCAACAAAAGTTCAGTCCCCAAAAAACAAAGGCCAGGGCAAAGAGGCGTGTCTTTTACATACAGTGAAAGCTGTCCAATGAAGATGTTGCACACAACTCTAGAGGCTGCCACAAAGAAAGGCCTCTCCTGGGCCACTCTTCCCCACACTTCTGAGGAAGAGGATACCAAGGAAGCCCCCTCAGTCAATCTTAACACCCAACAACTTTGGAAGGGGTGGAGGCAGTCTTTCAGATATTTGGGGCCTGAGCTTTTTAGGGCTCACTAATGTGATCACCCTGAACTGGGCCCAGAGACCAATAACCCTGTACACAGGAAGCATGGACAGTACAGAAGTTGCTTACTCCTTATTAGTCCTCAAAGAGGTGCTCAGAGCTGTTCACCACCTGGAAGATATCACCTCCATCATACAATTTTACGTTAAAAGCTTCCCATCCACATATGAAACAGCTGTATGTCACTACGTTGAAATGTTTTACCTGCAACACACTGCCCCAATTGGTACATCTATGGAGTTTATTTTAACCAAGGTCTTTAAGATTAAAAGATGCAGGTGGCATAGAAGTAAAAAAAAAAAGGGGGGGGGGAGAGCAGAAATACATTTCAGATTGTAAGTCTGCAGGCAGGGGCTGTCTTGCAAACTATGTATGCAAGCCACTCCAGCAGACTTTTAGGTTGAAGAGTTGGGTACAAGTGCTCTAAATCAATCAATAAATTCTATGGCAAGATGACCCATACTTCTTGATGTGCCTTTATAGTGTACAAGAGGCTGAAGTTTCTAAAAGAGAACACAGAAAAATCCAGGCAGCCTAGACTTTAGCTCTGAACCCTACATCAAACAACTCACATTTCCAGACATACCAACCTAAATTCCCTGGGAGAGATCCTTCAGCAGGAGAATGTGTTTGCCACTTGCAGTAGCTGCAACCTATGACCCTACACTAAATGGGAAGAGGGGTGGACAGCCATGCTGCCTCCCACCCTGGCCCAAGGGAGACACTCCCCACATGGGTACCCTGCTTCCTAGAGGGGGAACCTCACTATTTTGGAGGCTATGCTTAATGCAGGTATAAGCCACTATTCTGACCTTATTGCTAATCACACCCTGGCAGGCTGGGCACTCTTCATCTTTGCTCAACACAGAAGGCAAGAAAGAGGTCTGTAAAAGTTGGCACCAGCTACTCCCCCCCCCCCCCAGATACCACCTCTGAAGGCTGCAAAACTCCACAGTGATCCTTTGCACGCCTCCATCAGCTGAATGAACCAGCATGGTATTCATATAGGCTAAAACATCTTGTATGTCTGGACTGCGGATCCATTCCTTGCCCTTGACATTAGTCAGCTGGATGTAACCCCCTGGAGTCTTTGCCTATGGGAATGGGTCAGGCCAGGCTGGCTAGATGAATATTAGAAAAACAAAGCCCATGGCCTTTGCCTTTTGAGGGGCACCAACCTGCATCTAAACTCCGTTTGCCAAAACAAGTTTCTTGGGGTACCTCTTCACCTTCTGGGATGGGCAGAGCTCATCGAACCAATTCCCCTCCTCCACCCAATGAACAGAAAAACAAGGAAATCAAGGGCCTGCAGGCAGGCCATGTCAGCGAGAGGAAATCCTTGCATTGTTCAGTTGCTTCCCAGGGAACAATCCAAAGCAAAAAGGCAAATCACAAGGCCAGCCTGGCAGCAGTAATGCGGGTGGGAAGGCATCCTTCTGCTGTACCTCACTTCACTAAGCAGCGCACAGAATTTAACCTCTCAGGTTTGGTTTTGAGGTTCCAGGTTAAAGTCAATGGAAAAGGTTATACAATGAATTCAGAGAAGTCATCTAGGGCTACTCCTTACACAGAAAGAAATGCCCCCTGCAGCGTAAGCTGTATCGTCTGCAAAATGGAGAGCAAAAGTAGATCAGGCTCTCACCCAACATGGAACAGTAGACCTGCTTTCAGGTCATCACCAGCAGGTCTGGATGTCACATTTGACCCAAGATGTGCAGACTAAAAGTGGAACCAGTTTATAGGCCTGTGACTCTTAAGAGTCATGCAAGATTTTGCTGCTTCTGCTGAAGCTTTGGGAGGCTGCAATTAGATAAAGAAAGCAGCAGTTACCATTTGCCAGCATACTTCTATGCCACTTTTCCAGGAGTTCTTATGGCACTTACCATCAATGCACAAAACACTTCCAATAAACACAAAAAGAATATATAATCTTTAATAATCTACTGTAATATAACTATTAAAAAGGACCTGTGCTAGAGGGTTAAGAGCACTCCTGAAGGCACGGCTTAAGGATTTCTTCTCAACTGCAGAGTGTAACACAGGGGTGGGGAACCTCAGGCCCCTCTATCTGGCCCTCAGAACTTTCCCCAGGCATTCCCCTCTCCCCAGGCAACTGCTCTCACTGGCCCTGCTTGACTGCCTGTGTTTCTGCCTGGCTGGAAGGTGTCTTTGAAC
The DNA here is from genome assembly GCF_964106915.1 of Podarcis gaigeae. NCBI lineage: Eukaryota > Metazoa > Chordata > Lepidosauria > Squamata > Lacertidae > Podarcis > Podarcis gaigeae. Next base: position 17,828,979 of record NC_139689.1, on the reverse strand, counting down.
TCTGATAATGCCTCTTGCTTGCCTGGATGGCAGAAAGAGAAAGGGGAGTGTAAGTTTTTCATAGAAACTAACCTACTGTTCAAAGGTCGCTCTGCCCACTTTTGCCTCCATCCCTGTGCACCACCAGCATGTTACCCTCAGAAGGCTGCCTAGAAAGGAAAGCAACCATTGGGCTAAAAAAAGGTCCCTCATCCCTGCTGATAAGCACATTTGGAAAGGAGTTAACCACCCAGGACAAACAATACACCTTGCTTTTTCTATAGCATGTGCTTTGGCTCACTTGCTCAATCCAGCTACAGTGAGTTATGAAAATTAGTCAGGAAGCTCTGACACAGGACCTGCTGCCAGTTTCAACAATCAGCTTGCAGAACACACTACCCAGAATGACATTTGCCAAGGGTGGGTGGACGGACATATTGTAAAAAATTAAGTGTCTATCCAAAGTCTGGGAGATGGACCCTTGACTTTAATGTCTTTCCAGCTCCTACAATTTAGAGAACTGGAGATACTGATCCTGAATTCTTCTGTTTATTTTCACAAACTGAGGATGTAACTTGAGGTTCTCCTGAAGAAAATGCACCTCATATGCCTGGATGGCAAAGAGGGGTACCAGATTTCTGACAGGGAGTAGCGACCAGCTTATTTATTTAGCTGGGGATGCCAACATGCTAAGTAGGTTGACAATGATGGGCTCAACTGTGCAGGAAAAAGGAACAAAAATGCATTACCTAGTATATGATTGTTATGTGTGCTTGGAAAGCCAAAATTGGTGAGGTTGCCTCTACTCTATTTTACCACCTGAAATATATCAAGCATTGAGCTGTTTACACTGCATTCTTTAAGATACAGAGAGTAAAGAAAACAGAAGAACTAAAAGAACAGCCTGATTATTCTGGGTTTAATCAGTGAAACTATATACAGTGAAAGCTGGTTAGGAGAAAGTCTTAAGAGAAGTGGTCATGAGGCCTCAGGCCTAACTTGGCAATTAAAGCTAGGTAACTTATGACTGCAGACACTTGCCAACAGTGAAATGTAAAATCCTAAGGCAGATTTTCCACAAACATAAAGTCATTAAATCGCAGGTGAAAACAGATACACTAGGAGACGGTAGCATTAGGCTGCTGAAGTCCCACTGAAAAGTGAAGAACACATAAACTCCATCAGGTTCTCCCTAATGCAAAACATCATCAGTGGTGGGGATATGGAGCAAGGAAGAGCCATCTGAACCTATAGAGGAAGGGGGCAGAATTATTCAATACCCACAGGTGGGCTTTAAGTATTTGAAAGCAGGATAATGCCACAGTTGTGGCACGTGTGGATCTTTCCACACACCCAAAATCAAGAGGCCTAAAGATCACCTGCCTGCAACACTGGAAGCCACAATGTCTGGTCTGCTCCCAATCTCCAAATGTTAGCCACTGTCCTTTGTGGTAGTGGCAGAGAAGCAAGTTGTGGGTTTTCTTTCTTTCTTCACTGGCCCAGTAAATGCTTTTAGACAGCACCTTGTGCCAAATACCACCAATGGGCAAGAAAGGACAGACTCTGGTCCAGTTTGTTGAACTTACTCAAGGGAGGCCGCTGCACCTCCACAAAGGGCTTCTGATCCCTTCGCCTTACTTAAGCCTCCAAAATATTCACACGTCGCCCATCTGGATACCCTCTTGATAGAAACCTAGGAAACGCATTAAAGATCCAGCCACAAAACAGCAGAAGAGCTGCCCCTTCACCTGTTGCTGCCCTCTTCATATTTGCTGGCTTTGCACTGCAGCTACAAGGATTATAAAATGCTTATTAAAAATTATGGCAGCAATTTCTATATTAAATAGATGTATATGTCTTTTTTCCATCATGGAACTCAAGTTCCCAGGCACTCTTGCCATCCAGGAACTAACCAGGCCCAGACCTGCTTAGCTTCAGCAAAGCTACAGCATCCTGGGTCCACAGAAGCACATCTCTGTTCTGTTATGCTTCCTAGTCCTTCCTTCCCAGGCAGCACAATCCTTTGACTGTTTACTCAGAAGCAACTCCTACAGTGCTCAATGGGGTTCATCTCAATTAACTATACAGGGTTACAAATCATACAGTGCCATCCTACACGCCTACTTAGATCTAAGCCCTTCTGAATTCAATGGGACTTACTCCAGGTAAATGGACTCCGGCCTTAAAGTCTCTTTCCTAAATATTCTGAAATACCCTGTCCTGGCCTCTTTCCTTTCAGAGTCTAGGATGCTTTCATTCCAGGGGGTCTTCTCCCCCGCACTACCAATTCCTTCTGTGCTGGAAGAATACAGGGCTTACTGAGTAACCTGTGGGTAACTCAGAAGCAAGCCCTAGGGGTTGTATTCTACTACAACAGCATGACAGAAAATAATGCTTTGAGAACACAATGCAGTCATTTCCAGAGATTTTGCTGCAACCATTAGAAAACTATTTTAAGAAAGAATTGGAAGGAGTTCAGTTACCTTAACAAATGCCCTTCGCCGGCCGAAAGAAAATATTGCATTCGTCCAGACTAGTGAGGCGATTTAGTTTTGCATACCCTGTCACATATGTTAAGCCTGTAGTCATGAGATGTATATATGACAGACTCTCACCAAACCAGATTCAACTGAAAACTAAAGGCAGAAAACAAGACTAGTGTAGGATGTTATAGAAAGCACTTCCACTTTTCGCAAGTCCTCCATAATGTCTAAAGGGGAACTTTTGTATGTGTCGAGGAGGTGGGATGTGCGTGTGTGAAAGAGAGAAGTTCTAATCGTATCTCAAGCTTCTACATGTGTCCTTTCAGACATTATACTGGAACTCTCATTCATTCCTCTGCTTGCCAGCTCTTAACAACGTATTCTCTGACAAAGGACAAGATCAAAGTTAGAAACTTTGGGCTGTTAAATTTATCTGACCAAAGAGTGTTACCAATTATTATTTTATGTCACATCGTGGTGAGATGTGCAAAAAGAGGCAGCCTCTTAACACAGAATCAGCAGCCACAAATATAGAAACAACTCCACCTCCCCTAAGTAGCGCCTGGGCAAGAGGGGTAGGATGCTTTTATTCTTGGTCTGGGTTGGCTTGTTTGCAGTCCTTTGGCTCAAAGCAACACTTTTGTTACACCATCATAGTCATCTTTTTTTTTAAAAAAATCTGAATATTCCAGGATAAAACTTCTCTCATGACGACATGTCCAGCTGAAAGGAGGCTCATGATTCTGTTTTAGATTACTGGAAGTAAGTAGTGTATTATAATCAAGAACATAGGTGGGGGAAATCCAGCAAAGGAAAAATCCTAAATGCTCATTGAGAAGTCATGCTCTTTGTAGCAACAGGGGCAGAACCAGGGTTTTAAATGGACATGTGTATTAGGGGAATGGGGCTGCAATTCTAACCTCACTCACATGGGAATAAGCCCCATTGAACTCAATAGGACATGTTTCCAACTTGTCACAGAACTGTGCTGTAAGTCAGAGAAACTGGAAAAAGTGTTGGTTCTTTTCCTTTCTTTTGGGCTCTTGATATAATTGAAATGATTGAATAAGCATATGTGGACAGATTAGTAACTTTGGGGGATTCATTTGCAAGGCTGTACCCAACTAAACAGACAAAATAAGAGTGTTACTTGTCACAAGAGAGAATCAGCTGGGTTAAAAGTCTGAGGAGCTCCTGTCAACAAAAGAAAAGCAATTTATCCCATTATCTCGGTGGCCAAGCACTTCAGAAAGAGCCTTCAAAAAAATATCACAGGAAAAGCTTTGTCAAAAAGCAACCAAGTAGATACTGGGCCCCATCTTGCATGATAAAACTACTGCCTATAAGGACAGCGGATGGAGGAGCCCCAAAAGCAACATAGCTCTCAAGGACTCTTACTCATCCTTGATAGAGGCATGCCACACAAAGCCTTTCCTGAAACCTTCTGGAATGATGTTCAAGCTACAATGAAAATTGTTGGATGCACACAACAAGAAACACCCCTTATTCTCAGATTCATTTTAAATTCCTACCTTGAACTGGTATGTCCCAGAGAAATGTGCAGTCCCTTGAGGTGGTAAATATTCCCAACTCCCATTTTTTGACCCAAGTCAAGCAGTAATACAATCCATGAAAGTGGAGGTCTTGAAACTTGTGTGCTTTGTGTTAATGGGCTTGATAGACATGCCATCATTCATTAATTGATCTTCTGAGACAAGACATGCACAGAAATCTAGACTGCTGAAGACCTCTTCTTTAAAGGTACTAGCCCCCATGTTTCTAGAGAGATATCTGAAAACAATCCTGGTCCACAGGGTGGGCGGGGGTGGGGGGAGAGAAACAGACAACTGCCATTGCTCAAGGAACACACTACTGGTTTTCTTATACCCCACTGTTTATAGATACTGCCTCCTAACAGCACCTTCACATCACCAAGTACTAAATAATGCTCAATTTACCTAAAACTCTGAATTAAATGTGAAACTCCTGCATACTAACAGAATTGATATTTTTTGTACAATGTTATATTGACATTAAATCTTTTTCTGGTTGCCCCTCAGAATACAAAAAGAGCAGGACCAGTGGGAAGTGGTCCCTGTAGCTTAAAAGGATGTCAAATTGAACACCATCCAGCATTTAGGACAAGCCATTCATCCTCTTTCCTTCCAAGTGGTCATGTTAAACCTCATTACTCTGCAGTATCTGTGTGAAGCACCCCTGCAACCAAATACAGTTTCACCATGTCTTCCTCCTAACCCATTATAAACACACATACAAAACTTTTGGTAGCGTGCTACGTTAAAATCCAACCCCAGACCACAAGCCAAGGGCAATCATCCCATTTCCCCAAAATTCACTCCTGGTTGCATGCTCAATATTTACAACAAAGTTTCAGCCTGAATGATGATTCCTAGGGAAGCCAACAGTAGTCCATCATGTTAACCTACCTTGATAACACCTACACCCCCAACCTTGTCATCAAATATTTAAGGGCATAACAACAGGCCTCTAGGTTTTCTTAAAAGCTGAACAAGACCTAATGGAGAGGAACAGGACTAGGAGCCAGGGGCTTTTAGTTGCATAGTCAAGAAATGAGTCTAGCAGTCATAGTGAGATGCAATTGCTAGGTTGCAAAGGAGGTTTTTGGGAGGGATGGGGGTGGTGGTGTCAGCTTTTATTCTCAATAAAAAGAAGACAAGGATTTGAGGTGGCAGAATGGAAACCCAGGATCCATGTTCTGGTGAACAGAACTCCTGGCTTCTTCAGAAGAGAGAAGTGGGGCCCAGATGTGGCAGGGGAAAGCTGCAAGTTGCTACTCCTTCATTAAGCCTTTAGAAGAAAATGAGTTGGGGTGGGGTGGGAGGGCGTGTGCTTCTCAACATAGGAGGGATGATTGTTGGGGGAAGGCAGGGGAAGCAGACAGAAAGAAAATCGGATTTCCACAAAATTGGTGCATACAACCTCTTTGTTCTGCAAACGTTCACCTTCTGTTATCTTCCCAGCCTCCCCATCACCACCACCAAAACACACATCCCTTCACCTCTCCCCTGTATCAGTACGTTCAGGTCTCACCTGTAAGTCTCGGCAGCTGCCTTGATACTGTTCCCCTTGCGGCTCCAGCTCCAGGATATTGGGGGTGGGGAGTACACCCCCGACCTCCTCCTCCTCTTCCCCAACTCCTCCAATCAAGGAAGAGGGTTTAGAGGGAACTGTCACTGGCTCCCCTGGACGAGCGAGGCCTCTGCGTAGGAGACATAGGGCACCTAGAGTATCTCCCTCTCTCTGGCTTGGCTAGGGAAGAAAGGATCCGCAGAAGCGAAGACGTGCAGGGGGCTCTACTTAAAGGGGAAGGATGGGGGGCATCCCTTTGAAAAGGTGAATGAGGAGTCTCCCAGCAGACCCAATTCTATGGAGACTCTTCAGGGCGGTGGGGGGGGGGAGGGAGGAGAGAATATCCCAATTTAGAGGAGGGGAAATCTCTATCAGACAAGAGGCCCTACCGACAGACGACTCTTTGGGAAGCCTATTAAGGGATGGAAGACGCGGGCTAAGTGGGACGTTGCAGCCCCTGCCATATATTTCAGGTGGGGTGAGCTATAAAGGACCCACAGGTAATGGATGCGGAGGGGACTCAGGCTTGCACCTCCGAAGCGGAACGTGCCACCGCCCTCACGGGGAAACTGGGGCGGGGGGTCAGGAGGGGCCGGGGCGGGGTGGGCGGACTGGTCCTCCAGGAGCCCCAGAAATCCTCCAACGTCCAAGGAGCCCTGCGGGGCGGGGGGCCGGGGGAAGGGAGGGGCTACCTCTCTACGGCAGAGGGTGGGGTCGGTGATGTGGAGTACTGTGGGGATGGGGGGCCTGGCGCTATCCGGCCCCCCCTCCCCTCTCTCGCCTCCTCGGGCTCCTCTGCCTTCTCACTCACTCACTCACTCCAGTTGTCCCCAAATCCAAGATGGCGCCCAAGGCAGGAGCCAGACCGGAACCAAGGCAGAGAGAAGCCCGGGCGCATGCGCATAGGCGGCGCGCGGCGGAGGAGAGGGCGCACGCGCAGTGAGCCGTGGGAGGGAGCCGGGAGAAAGCCGCATGCGCCGCGGACTGGACACGCGCCGAACGCCTTTCCGAAGCCAAGGAACGGCCGCATGCGTAGAGCGGAGCAGAGACGTAGCGTACGACTTGCGCCTTGGTAAGGGCGTTCTGGAGAGAGAGAGAGTTAACCGAGCATGAGCTGTGATGAAACAAGGTGTTGCTGAATGAGACAAAGCGCATGTACACTAATATAAAGGGTGCGAGCGAGCGAGCCGAGTCGCTCGCGAGGGCGCTGCGTTCATTGGGTTGCTGCGGCGTCGATGGGCGGGACCGTGGCTTCCCTCGACAATACGAAAAGAGTGCGGGCGGATGTCTGGAACCGGGCCTAGGGGCGAGGAAGCCGCGGCGGGCTTGGAGGAGGCGGGGCTTCGGGAAGGGCGAGGGCAAACAAGGAGGTCGGCGCCCTGGTTGGCTGATAGGGGAAAGAGCTGTTCAATGAAAGGAGTCAGATTGGGACGGCACAAGCCCTCCAGCCAGTTTTGATTGGGACATACGGTGGAGGCGGAATGTGATTGGTAGGTTGGCGTTGTTGGGGGCGGAGCTTCTAGCGCTCAGCTGTTACTGGGGCAGGATTCCGAAAAAACAGGCGCGCGCGCGCATAGGAAACGGGCGAAGGGACGCCAGCTGTTGAAGGGGAGGGGGAGGAATAAAGGACGCTTTGGCGACCGTTAAAGCGTCACGAGCGCGCGGCCACTCGCCCGAACCACTCTGGAGGAGGGCGGGGTCAGGCTCCCCTCACTCGACGGAATGTTCAGGTGCCGCGCGGTCTCCCTAGTGTGACCTTTCCCTCGCCTTATATGGGAACAGCAGCACCTTGGCACCTGCGCAGTTGGGACGAAGGCGAGCTATAACCGCCCTTTCTCAAGGGGGCGGCGGCGGCGGAATAAATCGTACGCCCTTTTCGCCGTAAATTTTAAACCCTCAAAACCAAGCAAAAATGAAAAGGCGGCAAAATAGAAACACTCCCAAAAAATCGAAAGGCTCTACCTGCTTCGGAACAACCCCCTCCCCACAGTGTCACGTGATTTGGCCTCGCTTGTTGACTCCGCGGATGCTAATGCAGCACAGCCTGTACATTGTTGAGCCCGGTGACGTATCGGACACAGATTGGCTGGGCTGGTGCATTGGCTGGGACACTTCAGAGCAGATCGTGGTCCACCTTCTGTGAGGAAAAGAGGGTTGGTTGGTTGGTGTTCATTAAAACATCTCAGGGGAATGGTTGAATATTGTGATGGCCCAGAGAGGAGGTAGAGAAGCTAATGGACAGGGAGCCCCAAGGCAAGGAAGCTGAATGAAGGGGCAGAGTGGAGAAAGTGGCTGCTTCTTTTAACTCAGATTTTTTTAAAAAATACAGATTTGTATTGTTACAATAGCCCGGTGCCTGCCCTCAGAGCCAAAGGCACACACACAGGGTCTGTCTCCCTTTGGAGAATAGAAGACACATTGGAGACTGTTTTAAGAAATAGGGTTTATTTGCCTATTTACACCTTTCAGTCTGCATGAGGGGAGTCCAGATCTTACAGCATGGTCCACAGCAGTGCAGGAGACCCTTTCGTCTCCCTCTCCAAGATGGATCGCAGCCTTACTTCCTCCTCCTTCTCTGGGGAACCCCCCCCCCCAAAAAAAAGATTATAACACCATGTATTTGTTTTTTGATTAAAATATTGTAAGTCACTTTGCGTTCCCATAGCAAAAAAGTAACTAGTTGATTTAATAAATAAGAAAAAGGAGGAGGAGGAACCTGGAGGTAGGGTAAGAAAGAGGGAATTGAGACCTGAAAGGGCAACAAGGATAAATTACATCTCAAAAGGAATTTCAAAGCATTTAAGACGAGTAGAATTTTATGTGGCAGATGGAAGGAGAAATAGGAAGAGTGATCTAGAACAGTGGTTTCCAAACTTCACATCCGTGGTCCACTTGAAAACTGCTTAGCATCTTGGTGAACCACTTAATGGTTTTTCTGCCTGTTTAGTAACTGTAATACACTGTGCATTACAATTTTATAGAATTCAAACTGTAAAACAATATAATACAATACAGAAGAAATACAATTAAAATCAGTATGAGTATTTATGCAATGGATATGCCATCTCTTGTCTTCAGTAGCCACAGATCATGTCATGGATCACCTGAATGAAGTGTGTGTGTGTGTGTGTCCCGTTAAGTGCAGTTTGGGAACCCCTGATCTAGAAACATGGTAGAGAAAGGAAGGGGAACAAAGTAGGCAGTGGCCTGACAAGCTGTGGCCTGAGGAAGCAATGGATGGTAGGGTCATGGAGTTGGAAAAAGAGGGCTAGAGACGGGAGGGTCTGGGTCCTTGAAACCTGGGTTGAATTACCTATCAGTAACCCATAAATTGGAATCAGTGATATGAAAATTGTGATTTTATGTACAAAAGGATGGCATCTCGTGATCCCTTTAATATTAATGAAAGATTACTGTCATTACTGTCAAAGGAATGCCCTGGAAGATCCCTTCCTTTCCAGTGGGTGACTCATGTAAAGAGTTAAGGCGTACCCAGCACTCCGCTAGCGTCGCTGTGCAATGATCACTGAATGTTTCAGGCTCAAAGGAATGAGGCCTGTAAGCCAGCTCCAGTTAGGAAGTAGGATGCAAAATTGCACACATTTCAGACCCTCCTCCACCTTACATTAGGGAGGTGCTTATAAACAAGGATCTTCTCCCTCTAACCCTGACTCACCAAAGTCCTTGCCTGTGAATCTTCCGAACTTTTGACGTAAGATGTATTTATCAAAACGGTCTTGATGGGACAGAGATAAGGTAAAGTCTTTGGGATGGGGTAGGCTATATGTCAACTTCAGATGCTCTGCTCTTGAACCTTGGGTGGGTATTTGAGATAAAACTTCAGTGGTTATCCCATAATGGTGGAATGGCCTTCCTGTTGAGATCTGCTGGGCTGCTTTCCTTTTCTCCTTCAAGCAGTCGTAGAAGACTCCACTGAGTTTTTAATATTTCTATTCTAATTACTGTTCTCTGCTTTCAATCTGACTGTTGATTTTAAACTGCTTTTATTATGGTTCTGGTAAGCTTTGTCATAGAGTCCTATCTAACTTTATCATTTAAAAAAATGTTGTAAGGTGTTTTGTGCATCTTTTGATTAAAAAGTGGAAAATAAATACATAAAACACAAGCAATAAACAAGCAAACCAGCAAGAAATAACATTGGGTTTCTTATGAACACATTCCCTGACTCCACTGATCAGTGATACTATGTTATATACTGGTTTTTTAATTTTAATTCATTTTTTTAAAAAATGAAATTATGTTAATCTGTAGCCAAAGCTCCTAATTCTAACAGAATATTTACTGGCAAAGGCATGGTAATCCCATTTAGAATAATGTTACGGTAGTCATTAACCTACTCAACCACATCTGAAGCTCCTCCAGTAACTACCTGAGAAATATTACATGATTCAATTTGTGTCACTGGTACAGCCACTTACAATACAAAAACCAAATACTCCTATCATTTGTATGTTATTTATTGCACCATCCGCTCTCATAGGGGTTCATACAGTCACCCCACAGTTAACCAAGATAAACTTTTATTCACAGCTCAGCTGTCACAACAGTACATGGGCTAATTTCAGATCTGAAAAATGGTATCGTTGCATGATCCAGGTACTTGGAGAAAGCAGGGCAAATGAGCAGGCTACCTGGCTTCGCTGCAATATAGGTCCGGCATTTGCTGGACCCGCTTAGATTTGCCCCCACTTGTCTCTGGGGTTAGGATAGCACAGGCCAGCTGCACAACATAGCATGGCACAGAGGCAGAGAAGGAAAGCACTGGTCATCAGGAGCCGCTGGCTGCAGAGGGCACGATCCGCCTGAGAGTGAAAGGAGTGCAACAGTGAATGCTCCTCCCCTTATAATCCAGCTTGCATCCTGAAGAAGCCCAGAATCCCCAGGTCCAGATACTGTCACTGCCCACATTCATCTTACCTGATCCAGCATGCTGGACAGGGCAGGATTAGCCTGGTAATGTGGCTGGTAACAAATTCCTGTCTCTTCTTGGTGCATGTCCCATTCCTCTATCACACATTTAGGTGGTTGTCTGGGGACAAGATGGGAGTATTGCATTAATGGGTTAAGAACTCCTTGAAACTAAATCTCTTGGCTCACCTGGTCTTGGGGAGAAGGGATGAAGGTGCAGTGATGCTAAGGCAGTTCTCATGGGAGACTGAGTTCGTGATGATAGTCAGGAAGTGGATTGATTCCTGGGCATCTGGACCTGTGGTTGGAAGTTGATGGAAGGAAAGGTCAAGGGGAGACGGACACGGAACCAGAGTTTCTGAAATCTTTGGGAGGATGTTGCAATTGGTCAGGAGTGAGAAATCACTCACCTTTGAGACCCAGTTTTTCCCCAGTGACTGTCAGACCTAGACGTGTACCATTGGGAGGATCTGTGCCATTGTGGAGGTCAAAGGTCAAGCCAACCATGACAGAGACTGTTGTAGGGGTCTCAGCAGTGGTTGTGGAAGGAGCTGGTGTCAAGGCACTTTCCTGCGTCTTATTTGGGATACAGAACATTAAGTGTGCCAGAGACTTTAGCAGAGAATTCCAGTCCTTAGAGATGAGGGAGGGAAAGGAATGAGAATTGACTCTTAGTTGATTCTATTCTCTTGATTGCATTTTTTTCATTTGCTTCTGCCTTTTAAAGTACCTTTCCAATTTCACCCAATCTTGCCTCTAAAAATTCCCTTTTGCTCTTAACAGCTAGAAAATTGAAAGATGGGAACTGTATTTTAAAAGTACCATAAAACATCTCAGAACAGCCGGATCGTTGAATATTTCAGATATAGCTGCACCTACTAATTTAAAATTTTGTACTGTTGAATATCCTATTCTTTTGCTCCCCACTTCTTGTGATAGTATCCATTCAGGACTATTTTTTCAATGACAGTTTCTTATAGCGTATTTGTAAAAACCAACAACACCCAACCCTCTGTAATTCATGAATGTTTAGCTTGGGTCATTATGGTATGATAACAGCAGCCAACACAGGCAACACTATTTTTGAGAGCAAATCAATGCAGCTGTTCAAATTTGGGTAAATCTCTCAAGTCTGTTAGAAAATGGTAATAAATAAAAACAATTGCCAAAAGATAAATCACACAAGTCTGCCTCTACCTCCTAACATGCCTCCTAAAGTCTCTCATGCGTGCTTTACAACCACAACCCAATTCCACCCCCAGCATTTTGGTCTGATTTTCTACTTAAGGTGATCATCTCTAGCTCACCTCTTTGACATCGGGATTCTGAACATCATGTGACTGGATGTAGGCAGCAAAACCAACAAAGGCAACAGCCAACGAAAGGAGGCAAAAGAAGAAGGTGACCAGAGGTGGGTGTCGCTCCAGGCAGACACGCAGGGAGCCCAGCAGGGAGCAGGTGACCATGGTCAACCCTAGGAATGAGGGTAAGAAGGTTGCAGTGTCATCCCAGCACTAGAAGAAGCTGAAACGTCTGCTGGAACAGCCAGAATCAAGGGTAAGGAAAAGGCAGGCGGTGTGCTACCTATTCCCCTTTGCATTTTGTGTGGTACAATCATAAGCTTTGCTTTATTAAATAAATAAATTTTAAAAAGTCAAATCGTGTCCCAGAAATGTGAATGGAAATAACACCAAAAGATATTAATTGAATCTCATAAATTGCTCAGTGATTATTTAAATATTTAGCGTGCATGCAGTCTGGTTGTCTAAAGGGACTAAACTTGCTGAAAATAAAGTGGGAATTGGTTTCCTTGAGATTGCCCCTGCCTCAAGATCGCCACGTAAATGGAAAGGTGATCTACTGCTACTTCATATTCATTTTTTATGTGCTTTCCAAAAAAACCTGAAGACATTTTGTTTCAACAAACATTTCCATCTGGATGAAAAGGTCTCCATCTTGTATTGCTTTTAAAAGTATGTTAGTTGCTTATATTGTAATTCAGATTGAGACATGTGAAAGGCAATTCAAAAATTAATAAAATGAATATATTTTGACTGGGGTGTTTTTAGACAAGTAACCACCGCCCATGTGTATCTTGACATAGTAAGGCCCTCAGGGAAAACTCCACTACATACACCTCATTGTTTAAATCAGCTCTAAATCTATGCATTGCGGGGGGGGGGGGGACTTAGAAGTTAGCAACCACTAGATTCTTGATCATCGCAACTGGCTGGATGACTCTGCTTGTATGAAAGAAGGTCGCACTCAAGGATATACAGGTAAGGTTTTCCTACTTGACAGGTTTTCCTACTTCTCTATATTTCTGATGAAGGTGGCAAATTTCAACACGATTAAGTTGGAAAGAAAGAGCTGGAATTATAGGTGAAAGTTGGATAATTGCAACCCATAGTTGCTTCATTTGCTCCACCCAACATGGCAATCTCATCATTGCCAAGTCTTCTCGCAGTGTGGTGTTATTTGTAGGGGATGAGGAAGGGGAAAAACTTTATAAGGAGGTTACTTTTAACAATCTCTGTCAAATCTTAAAGTATAATGTGCCACATGATGCACTGTTGTTGATCACATTGTTTTTCCTTTGTTAAATAAAGTTTTTTAAAAAAGAATATGGGGATGCTGATCTTTGTGTGTGCCCTCAAAATTCACCAACAGAGAGAACCCCCCACAAAATGAATAAGCAGCATAAACAATGGTAAACTGAATGCCACATTTGTTTGATGTTTTAGTTTTGTTCCATTCCTTTGTTATATAAGGCTTCCCTCCTTTGAGTCTTCTGGTCTTGTGAGAGTTTCTCCCCATATTTCTTAAGAATTGCATGTGAGTGCGTAGTTTCATAGTAGACTTGTTTTGTGCTATATATCACAAATGTTGGTGTGTTTACATCACACAAACAACTTGCTAGCAGATACTGCAGTGAACTGCTAGCAAGATCATTGTGCAGTATGTGATCTCCTGTACCTTTGCTGAATTGTATGTGAGGACAGGGCTGTTGTGCTCAGATCCTGCTTGCAGACTTTTGACAGGCGTTTGGCTGGCTGCAAAGAGAACTGGATGGGCCATTGGCCTGATCCAGCATTCATACATTCTTAACATACAGATTAGCCCTTGGCTGTGCCCACGCGATCATCATGAGCTCTTTTTAAGCCCACAAATGGTTCCCTGCCACACTGCAAGATGTGGTGATGGGCACTAGCATAGATGGATTAAACACACTTTCATGGAGAATTAATGTGTTTTACCATTAGCTATTAATCATGACAAGTGGAACCTGCAACAAAAAGTTGCAGTATGGAGGCTCCTATTTGGAATTCCTGCCAGCCAGCCATGCCCTTTTCCTGGATATTCCATTTTCCCTCCTCCCGCTTATCCATTCTTCCCTCCATTCAACTGAGAGTCAATATTCTATAGCCACTGAGCATGTTCAGTTCTTCCTGAATATCTCTTCCACGTGCACTCATCATGCACTTTTAGCTGCACAAGGATCCACACCTGGGAGAATGAATTTGCTATTAGTGTAAGGGAAGGCTACATACAACCTCCAAACTTAAGAGGTAACATGCCTGATAATACTGTCACTAGGGAGTAATAACAGGTGACAGCTATTGCTTCTATGCCTATTTTATGAGCTTCCCAGAAGCATATAGTTTACCACTGTGGGAAAGGAGATACCAGACTAGATGGACCTTTCGCCTGATTCAGCAAAACTGTTGTTATGTTCTCCAACACTGAAAGTTCCGCTAAGGCCATTTTGCCTGGTGATCCTCACAACCAACTTCTCCAACACCCTCCTAAGTGTCCCAAGGTAACTGCTAAATACAGAACAATCAACTTATACACTTTCAAAAATAGAGTGCTGGACAACTGAGGGACACTTGGTCCTTTTTGATTTCTCACATCCCACTATGATCCCCATAGCAGCCACCATGTCCTCAAAAGGCTAAGACAATCTGTATGTTGCCTCCTTCCCCCCACCCCACTGTTTCATGTCCACCTCCTAGCATCTTTCTTCTAAATCGCAGATTAAATGAAAAGGCATTGGCTGGAGGAGAGTTGAAGGCTGCCTTGACGCCCTGATCTTAGATATGTATTGCTTTATTGAGTGATTGTGGTGCTGCTGAGGGGGAATAGTTGTGGTTTTTCTGGATTGCTTCCTACATTACACAACACACAGGAGGCAAGTCCTCTGTAAAAAAACAACACGGTAAGCACATAAAGATTATCACATGTGGCAAGTACACTCCTCGTGGTCTTCAAAGCCTGTTTATTCAGCAACTATTCTACACATGTGATTGTTGCCCACCATTTTCTAGTGTGGGTTGTACATTTCCAGCACTTGTAACAGGGGAAGTGTCCTTCAGTGGTGAGGGAGAGGATTGTCTCCAGTGGTAGCTGTACTCGGAACAGACCCAATGAACTGAATGGACAAGACTATCTTAGGTTCAATAAGATAGAACTTAGCTGGATACAACCCAGAGACTCTCTTGAGCAACCTGTGCACTCTAGTGCTAAGCTTAGGTGAGTTCTGCTACAAATTCAATCTTGGCGACACTAGACTGCTGCCCATGGAAGCAAAGGAAATGCAACAAATCCTCTTTTTACTTTGAAGTGGAGGAACATGCTACAGTTTTTGCTTAAAGCCATTTTGTTAAAATGATCCCACTAACTGTTCAACGTTGCAGTTGTGGCAAATGGCACGTAATTGTCAAAAGCTACTTTCTACACGTTCTGTGTGTGCACAATATTGCATTGTGAAAGAAAGGATCAGCAGAACATGTTTGCAGCCAAAGTACACTGGTTACGGCTTTGCACTATCACTTCAGAAGTCTCCCCTTGAAGACCATCCCTAGCAATTAGCAAGCAGGGCATTAAGCACAATGACCATCAGCATTTATTCTGTGTTTTGCTTCCCTGTTAATTGAAAAAAATATACTTTCCTAGAAAAATCTTAAATATGGAAGGACAAGTGTTTTTGTTGTTTCCTTTCGTAAAACAGCTCAGTGATTTTTATTTTTTTAAGAGCAGGAGCGAACCACGAGTATGGGTGCCTCCTCTCTCATGTGCCCCATAGGAGGGGAAGATTCCCAGTTTGTTAAATCAGCTTCACTTGACATCTGAACTGAGAAACAGTGGTTTCAATGTTACTGACATTTCTGGTTTGCAAGGCAGGATAAAACCATGTCTGCCTAGATATGGAAAGTGGGAGTTATCACATGCATTCAGACAGTCGTATCTTATTAGTAATATCTTATTAGACTTATTAGGCTGAAAAATGCATAAGCTTTTTGCCCCTGAACACAGCCCCTGCACTTTTCCCTGAAAGCTGCAATTAAACCAGTTAAGCCAGCAGTGTCGATTTCCCTTAAAAAAATAGCCATTTTTGCAATTTTGCAAAAAAACAAAATAAAACTTAGTGTTTTCACTTTTTGAAACATGGCAACCCTACCAAACCAGGAAATTATGATTAGAAGATTCCTGGTTTTAGTGTGAACAAAAGTATTGTTCGTATCTTAGCTTAAGAAGACGGTCTAAACTGTTTCATTATGTGGATCCATGGTTGCTGGTTCATATAAATCTCACGTCTGCCATTCCCCTTGAAATACATGTGTCTCATCTTTAAAATCCCTGGGTGTCTAGATGAACCTGCAACACTGAAACAGCTTTTGGATGACACGCAGAAGACGATAGCTTCATGTAGCAAAGTAGCATAAAACCTGCATTTAGTATTGGAGAGGCTGGAGTAGCATGCATCTTCATGATCTTTGTTGATTTCCCCCACAAGCATCTGGATACTGGACTAGCCAACTGAAACATCTTGAGATATTTCTGGGCATAGCTGTCAACCTTCCCTTTTTTTGCGGGAAATTCCCTTATTCCAGTGCCATTTTCCGCTGCTTCCCACTGCTATCCCAGATTGTTAGATATTCTGTAGACTGTCCCTGGGACAGGTGAGGCTGATCCCTTATTTTTGAGGCTGCTGATCCCTTATTTTCAAATATGAAAGTTGACAGCTATGTTTCTGGGTGAACATGATAGGATTACACAGAAAGTCCCAGAGGGTTCAGTAAAACGTAGTCCCAGGTAAGTGTACATAGGATTGCATCCAGAGTGTACTTTCTAACAGGCTAGAAAATTTGTCCATGAACTTCCATTTTCATTAGGCAGGTATACCATGTCTTTTTGTTAATGTTTTACAGATACGAGTGGTAGGTATATAAATCCTCTTTAAGAAAAACTGTTCACTCTTCTATTTTACACCATCATTGGTTCAAGTCCCACCCTATGCTTTTACCATAGCAATTACCTTTTAAAAAATCCTATCTCTTAGAAAATATAGCAGCAGACCACTCAAAATCATAGCCTTTTTATTTGACATGTAGAAAACTACCACATACTAGGCATCAGCAATACAGGGTCTGTATACTACAACCAGGTCATACACACCCATGAAATTACATGGACAAACGAGCCTGCTTTGTTTCCCCCCACCCCCACCCCACTTTACACAGGGCTCTTTTCAAAATAGGAGCAATAAGCAGCCCTGATCTGGCAAGCTCTCTTGGTCAGTCCAGCCTCTGACAAGGGCACCCTTGGCCTGGCTGAAGCATTCTGGCTTTCAGCCACTGCGGGGCTTTCCAACGGCTCCAGCAACTCATCCCCTTTGATCTCGCAGATATTGTGCAGGATACAGCAGGTGGCTATGACCACCGGAATGAGCTTCTCCCTCACATCCAGCCTCATCTGCAGGCACCTCCAGCGAGCTCTCAGGACCCCAAAAGCTCTCTCCACACACGCTCGGCACTTAGCGAGCCGCTCGTTGAATTTTTCCTGGGCCCCGGTTTTTGGCGCTGGGTACGGCTTCATGAGCCAGGGCCGAAGCGGATAGGCAGGATCCCCAATTATGACAGGGGTCATCGAAACGCCTTCCAGCACCGTTGGCGTCTGTGGCCCAAAAGTGCCTTCGTCCATGCTGTTGAAGAACGGAGAGTTGTGCAAGATGCGGGAGTCGTGGGACCTCTCCGGAAAGCCGACGTAGATATCGGTGAACCGGGATTTGCTGTCCACCAGGGCCTGCAGCACCATAGAATAGAAACCCTTGCAATTAATGTAGGAGTCAGCAGAGAACGGGGGGCAGAGGATGGAGATGTGGATTGCATCGATTGCGCCAAGGCAGTTGGGGAAACCCATCTCCTTGAAGCCCTCAATGATCTCCTGCGGGTCTCCCAGCTTAATGATTTGGGCCAGCAGCCTGCTGTTTATTTCCTCGCACACCTCTTCAAATATCGAGCAGGCTGACGAAATCCCCACCCCGAAGAGCTCTGAGACGGTCTTGTAGCTGTCGTGGTGCGCCAGCTTCCAGATAGTCATGGCGACTCTTTTCTCCACAGGGATGTGAGAGCGCATGCCCGTGTCCCGGCGCTGCAGGGCAGGGCGCAGCTCCTCGGCGATGTACATCAGTGTGGACCGCGACATCCTGAACAAGGAAATCCAGCACTTGTCGTCCTGCTCAGAGTTGATCATCCGCTCCCACCATTCGCTGCACCTGGGAAGCATCCAGTGGGAGCGCTCAGACAAGGCCATCAGCTCGTGCTCGTAGTGCAGCGCGGGGGAAGACGAGTACACCATGGTGACCACGGAGACGATGGCGTTCCGGTGAAGCCGCAGCAGGGCTCTCTTGCGGCGGACGCTGGCTGAGAGGATGCGCCTCAGCACCGCGGCTGACCTGCGGAAGCGCCTCCTCTGCAGAATCCTCGCTATGGCGAAAATCACCGTGCGCCTGTTGAGCATCCATTGCTGCACCAGCAACTGGGAGGTTTGGACGCAGGCAGCAACCAGAGCCAGGCACTCCTGCTCCATTTATTCGGCCGCTCTTGAAGAAGCTTGCAGAAGGCTCGGAAGGAAGTGGCGTGAAGGTGCTACGAGAAAAACCTTCCCCTTGCTACACCCTTAGCCAAGGCAGGGATGATGTCGCTGGGCAGGGACGAGACATCACCAGTCCTTCTGCTTCAGCCGGAAAGGTGCTGTTGAGCTGAAGGGCAATATATTGTAACAGAATCATATTTGTATTTCAACCGTGAAGGGCTCTTCTAAACAGCAAAATAGATTGAGCATAAGAAATTTATTCCACCACACTTGGGAAAGGTCCAATCTCTGCACGTTCTACATTTCAAAATTCTTAAAGGTTTCAGAGTTGCATATGTCTTCCCCATACCAGCTTACCTCCAGCGCCCATAAACAGTCTTCCAGCTGACCACCCCTCAATCACATTGCTATATTACTCCCATAATGTTTGTCTTACATCAACCCACACCCACCTCCAGTAACTGCCTACTCTCTGAAGCTAGGACTCTAACTCAAAACTGGTCAACCACCTGATATCTGATTTGTAACTTAATTGGCTTCAGAGGCTCAGCATCCCTGCTTGTTTCAGGTGTGCTCAGCCCAACAGGAGTTACTCAGCAGTGATGGGAAAGTGCTCTATACATGCTCAGAGGCAATTAGGCTGAGTCTTGCAAATCAGGTTCTGAGGTAAATCCTGTGAGATTTAAAATCTTACCACTTTTCCACAGCTCCACCTCTGCGCAAGTTAGTGAGACAGCTGTACTTTATTTCCCCCCAAATATTCCATTTGAACCATGACTACAGCGAAATGAACAGTTTTAAATCCTCTTTTCTGTGAAATGAGCAGAATGCTAATGTGTTCTCAGTGGTTAAAGCTCACGGAATCAGAGCAGTTCTGTTGGCCTACTGACCCAAATAATTCAGTTCAGTTGCTCTTCCACCATCCTTAGCAAAACGCCCAGAAGTCATTTAATGCCCAACTTTGACTTACTACAAAAACAATGAAGAACATTGGGAACTGATCTACATGTTCTCTGCTACAATAACTCCCCCACTCCCCCTTCCACAGGGAATATTGATTTTTCTCATGCAACACAGTTTTCCGTGTGTCCTCAGTACATTAGAGCTGCAACCCTGCACATCCTTGGTTGGAAGCAAATCGCACTGAACTCAGTGGTACTTACTTTTAAATAATAACATGGTTAGGGCTGGATGCAAACCACATAGACCAGTGTTTCCCAACCGGTGTTCCGCGGCACACTAGTGTGCCGCGAGAAGTTGCCGGGTGTGCCGTGGGAGGGAGGCGGGTGAGTCGGGCTGCTTTAGCCCCGTGCGTGCTCTCCCAGCTGGAGAGGTGACGCGCGCCTATGGAGGCTCCTGCCATAGGCGCGCGTCACCTCTCGAGCTGGGAGAGCACGCACGGGGCTAAAGCAGCCCCCCGCGACCCTCTCCCCGCTGGAGAGGTGACGCGCGCCTATGGCAGGAGCCTCCATAGGCGCGCGTCACCTCTCCAGCTGGGAGAGCACGCACGGGGCTAAAGCAGCCCCCCGCGACCCTCTCCCCGCTGGAGAGGTGACGCGCGCCTATGGCAGGAGCCTCCATAGGCGCGCGTCACCTCTCCAGCTGGGAGAGCACGCACGGGGCTAAAGCGCGACCGTCTCCCGGCTGGAGACGCGGGGCTGGGGCGGGGGAAGCCCGAGCTTTCCCCTCCCCCAGAACGGGACCCAGAGCTCTGGGAGCTTGCGGGGCTGGGGGAGGAGGAAGCCCTCCGCCAGCCTCCAAACCATGTCGGGAGACAGCGGGTGGGCGCGCTACGCCTCTCCCGCTGTCTCCCGAGTTTGCGGGGCTGGCGACGGGGAGGAGCAGGCTTCTCCCCCCGCCAGCCTTCTAACCAAGTCGGGGGACAGCGGGATGGCGGCGTTCCTTCGGAGGACGCCCCGTGCTCCGCGCTGGTGTTGGCCAGCCTTGCGCACCCAGGGGATCTCCCCCCAGGAGCGCAAGGCTTGCGGGCGGCGCAGAGCACGGGGCGCCCTTCGGAGGACGCCCCGTGCTCCGCGCTCGTGTTGGCAAGCCTTGCGCACCCGGGGGGGGGTGCGTGGGGCGCCCTGAAACAGAGGGTTCCCCATGCTGCGGACTGTAGCCTGCCGCCCGATGCGCGGGGCGCCCTGAAGCAGAGCGCCCCTCGCGCCAGGCAGACATGGGCCAGCCCCACAAGCTCGGGGGACAGCAGGGAGGCGCAGCACCGCCATCCTACTGTTCCCCGACCTGGTTTTGGGGGGGGAAATAAAGGAAAAAAATTTTTCCTTTATTTCCCCCCCCCAAAAAAAGTAGGTGCGTCCTATGGGACGGAGCGTCCTAAAAATACGGTACTTACTATTTCATAATAAAGTAATTATAAAATACCGGTACTTTCTTTGTGTTTATTTGATGCCTATTAAAGAGAGTTACTTTATATATAGTCAATATAGGCACAGAGTTAATTTTTTAAACATTTTCTAATGGTGGTGTGCCTCGAGATTTTTTTCATGAAACAAGTGTGCCTTTGCCCAAAAAAGGTTGGGAAACACTGACATAGACACACAGAGAGAGCTTTGGGACCCTATTACTGATAGAGGTACCAGCTTCAATTGCAGCCTGGGTTCCTACGTAGTTCTGTACAAGCCACTATCTTCTAAATACTTATTTGAAAGGCAGAAGAGCCCTTCATTTAATCTGATCATCATCCCATACTCAGTTGCCAAAGACAAGGAAGAGATGAGAGAGCAGTGACTGGGTATAGGGAAGAGGGGAAGGGTGGCCAAGATAGTGGCATGGAAAGACAGATAGTCTGGAGACAGAAAGTGGTTTGGTTTAAACTCTAACAAAGGATCTACTGGGAAACTCCTTATCCGTCCCTATTTCTAGTTGTGGCCCTGCCTTTGGGAATTTGTTACCAAAATCACATTAGCAATCACGTACTAGAGCTCTCATTCTCCAGCATTCATCTCTCACACACAAACACACACAGTTGAATCTATAGGTGTGTTTCATCTCAAGTGCACCTACATGTGCAGGCATCCCCAAACTTGGCCCTCCAGATGCTTTGGGACTACAATCCCTACCATCCCTGACCACTGCTCTTGTTAGCTAGGGATGATGGGAGTTGTAGTCCCAAAGCAGCTGGCGGGCCGAGTTTGGGGGTGCCTGCACGTGTGAATGCACAGACACTAATGTGCAATGGGAGCACACAGCCTGCTCACATTACAACTGTAGAGGCGTCTTTTGTCCTGTTAATAACAATACCTCATATTCCTAGACTGCTTTCAAGTGCTCACAGTAGTTCACATGCATCATCCAGTTGTAAGTCTGTAAATCTGCATTATCCCCCAATACGGCAACAGGGGTGAGGTTGAAGGAGAATTGCTTCCCCAAGGCACCTTGTGAGCTCAGGGCAGAGGTAAGATCCAAACCAGTCCTGACTTCTGACTTATAGCTCAGTCTCTCAGGCACTACACTACACCAGCTTTCTCTTATTAAATTACTGAGGGACAATTGTGATTTAAAAAACAACCACCATGGGTGGAATTCTGGCTAGCGCTAAGGAGATTGTTCTGTCTGCTGCTTGCTTGATGGAACAATTTCCCCTCTCCTCCCTGTGATCTGTTCTGTGGGTTCTCATGATCCTTCAGAGCAGATTTGGGAGAGGCGTAAGGTGGGTGAAGCCCCATTAGGCTAGTAGAAGTCTTTGTCTGCTAGTGAAATAGGATAACTGAATCCTGCCCTATCTTTACGAAAACTGCCTGCTCAGCTATTGAGTCTGGGGAGGGAAGGCCAAAAGGCAGCATGCCATGTGCAAACCACAGCCCTCTTGCCAGATGAGAACCAACAGCATGGCTTACTGTTATTTCATGGTTCAGTGGTAGCACTCAAAACAGGTTCCCGGCAGGTTAAGCTCCCAGCTCAAAATAAGCTTTTGGGTTAGAGAGAAATATGAGTAAGTACATGTGAAGATGGTTAGTGTGGTACAGCAGTGTTATTCGTTTAATACATAATAGCCCACCTTTCCTCCAAGGAGCTCAAAGAGGCATACGTCGCTGTCCCTGCATTTTATCTTCACAACAACCCTGTGGGTGAGGTAAGGCTGAGAGACAGTGACTGACCACCCTGTGAGCTTCATAGTTGAATGGGGGGTTTGGATCTTGGTCTCCCCGGTCCTAGTCTGGCACATCACCCGCAGCACCACATTAGGGTTAGGAGATCCAGGTAGAAACTTTCTTAATTGCAAAAGTCCATCAAGCATGGTGAGAAACAATGATGTGGCTGACTGACTTCCATAGTGACAAGAAGAGCACTGAAAACCAAGATTGCTTGCTAAGAAGTGCTTTAGGAATACCGTAATTAATGATCATGGGGAATTTCGCAGATTTCACATGGAAGGTAGACATATAACTTCTTTTTCAGCTGTGCACTGAGAAAAAAATGCATTCACTTGTAAATAGTCTAAGCCCCAGAAATACGGGAGTGTATTAATCTCTCTCAATTGCAATTCTATGCATACTTACTAAGAAATAAACTCCACTGTAGAATTCACTTCTGGGCATATATATGCAAAGGATTGCGGCATGTATAGGATACCAATTGTGACTTTCTCTGACTGAGAGGTGCCATCGTTCAGAGGCAAAGTCAATATTTGGCATTCAGAAAATGCAAGTTCGACCTCTGGCCATGCAGCTAGAAGCGTTCAGCTTGAGAAAGACCCTGGAGAGCAGCTACCAGTCAGAGTAAACAATACAAGATGGACCAATGGGCTGACTTGGTGTGAGGCAGCAAACGAGGGCAAAAAAACCCCCTATTTTATCCCCCAAGGGGCTACATTCTTCGAAACCTAAATCCTTGCTCCAAAATAGCTGAACAAAAGGATTTAGATGAGAATAACCAGATGGAGAACAGACCCGGGGGGGGGGGGGGAGAAATGCAAGAATGGCACACAGTTAAGAAAGGTGCAACCTTATCTTACCTCCGTCCTGTTCTCTACTGCCCTCCAGGCTGGCGCTCAGGCGACTTCCCCTTTTACTCGAGGATTCTGCCTCTTTAAGAGGCAGCTGCGCACACCCATTTCCTAACTCCTGCAAAGGAATCCTATCAGGTATTACTCTCGCGCGCAGGCGAGACTCCTCCGCGCCGCTCTCAATCCGCGGGCGAATGGGCGCTTTGGAGTGACGCACAGGCGCGCACGCGCCTCGCGCTACGCTCCCGCCATAGAAACAGTGCTGCTCCCTACACTGTAAATCACGTCATCGACTTAGGCCTCGGAAGAGAGGAGGCCGTGCGCCTTCCCGTATAACGGCTGTTCGGAACCATAGAGGAGAGTCTTCCGAAGAGCATAGAGCTACCACAACTACTGGAAGCTTTGAGAGCCATTTTGGTCGAGGGCAAAGAGTACTTATTTATAGATCATTAATATATTGTATCGTCAAAAACGGTTTTAGCTACATTTAGGTCAACTCTTATGAAATAGTCACCTTTTAAAAGAGGCAAACCAACAAAGAGCGCATTTTCTCCTCCCCCTCCCCCAGTGCAGGTCAGGAACAGTGAGTTATATGGCTCATTTTTTGTTACTTGTCTACTTGTGTTTTTAAGCCCAGAAAAGAGTAACTGCAAAGCAACCCAGGCTCAGGTTTGTATAAAAGGAGGCTCAGGTTCAAATAAGCAAGCAATTCAGACCGTGCAATGTTTACATGGACCCATCCCATTGATTTTAATACCATTTCAGGGGGCAGGGGGAGATTGGGCTCATAGCTTTCTGTATTTTTCTACAAAACAGCTGGGCTAAGAAAATGTTTTGCCCCTATGAAGGCTATCAACACTGCACTCTTACCCAACAGGACACAGATGGCTCCTTCCTTTGGCTTTCATGATAAATTGTGGTGGGGATTTATTTCACACACTTCCTCATTACCACTGCAACTAAGCATCTTTACTGAGAAGCCCCATTGTGCTCTGTAGGCTTTACTCTTCAGTAAATTGGCCGCATCAGTTTACTGGCTTTTAAGATGGCAATCTTATTTTTAAAAGTGAGGAGCTTTTTTACAGTGGCAACCAGCTTAGAAGCTCAGCACATGAGAATAGAAATAAAGAGTATCGAACCATTAATTAGCATTTAGGTAAACTAGCACTGTACATCTAAAAGATACCTAGAAGTAAAGTTATGCTTGGCATAATCTCGTCACTATGCTGGCAGAAGACACACTGAGCAAATATTTTATTCCTATTAAATCAAGTTGATCAAGTCACAATTTCAGTAGAAATCACCCCTGCCTTCTTTAAGACATCTTCTGAAAACTGTTTATAGACAGGCCTTCACATTTCTTTCCTTTGTGGTAACTAGTATTTACTGATGTTTTTAATGATGCCTTTGGTGGTTTTATCTTGTATGTTGCATACCACCTTGTCAATACTTATGAGAATGCAGCTTATAAATTCTTCAGTGGATAAACAAATAAAACTATTTCTTTGCCCTATATTAATAGTTCCTTGTGGTAAACTTCCCAAAGCTTCTCCTTTGTGCTTTCAAAAATCATGTTTTTCACGTTTTTCCATCTCTATCCCTTAAAATAATTTCCCTCCCAAACCATTTTCAGTGCCTTGAGCCACATCACTACCTACCCCATGCTGATAACACACCTGTGTAGCAATGAATAATGAGACACTGACAAGGCAAGAGAAGTGAATTTAAATAAATTCTTTTTTTGCCTTTATTTTCAGGGGAATCCAGAGAAATTAAAAACCATGTGAAGAAATTAAAAACCAGAGCATTAAATCAGAGAGAAAGAGAGAGAGAGCAAGAGAGAAAAAGAGAGGTGAGGCGTTAGCCCCACTGAGACAATTTGAGCTATAACAGCAAAGGGAGGGAGGTAGGCAGGTGGCAGAGCTTCCCCTTTCAAGATGCTTGGGCTTCTCCAGTCTTCAAGGGGGGTGGGGTGGGCATCTTGCCTCTGCCCATGTGCCCCCCCTCATGTCTTAGCGGTGCTTCCCCTGGGAATTATTGAAGTTAACCCTTCCCATCGAAGGTGTCTGTGTAGACCGTCACTCTGCTAGGATCTAGATGGAAAAAGAAAAAGTGATGGCAACAGGAACAATGCCTTGAAGGGAGATGTGCCATAGATAATGTGTGTATACACACACACACACACACACACACCCCTGCCCGAAGCCCCACTATTCTCCCCGCTATCCTCAATGGCTGGCCACAGAACAGACCCTTCATTAATCTGTTCCCACATATGCAGCTCTTTTGTGATTTGGTTGAATTGTTTAAGGCAGCTCCACATCCAACATCAGATAGTTGTGGATTTCCGCAGCTGTACTTCTCTTTCCTATCTCCCATCACACAACTTCATAAGGCCCAGTTTATTCACTTCCCCATACTGCACAGAACCAATCACCCCAGTTTTTTAGATAGCATCTACCTGCTCCTGCCTGATACTACATGAATAGAAAACCTGCCTGGCTGCCTGGCTCATGGGCCCAGGCTGGCAGTGGCACTTGTCTTCAGTGTCACCGACTCAAGTTCTCCAGGCAAATGATGTGGGGTCAGAAGCATTTTCAAAATGTAATTTTAAACTTGTGTTAGATGATCAAAAGCCAGCACCTCCTACCAGTTAGGGCTTCAAAGCTATGGAGCACATGCACTCAAACACATCCAGGGCACAACATTAAAAAGCAAACCACGAAAAGACACAGTCTTAAAATGTAGAATCAGTGCCCCTCAGCTTCTGAAAGCAATCCTCACAAAAGGCTGGATTTTTTCAAAATACGAGTGGTCAGATTAAATTTGTGGGTTTTTGTTTGTTTTTTGCATGTGTGGTACAGTAGAGAGGGAGACGCAACTGAATATATGGCAAGGATTGGAAAGTATGAATTACACACCCACAATTCTTAGAGTCACATCCCTGTCCTAGGACTCTGCTCCCTTCCACTTCACATTGTTGTACATTACTGCAAATCTTCATACCCCCTTTAATATGAAGCTATCCAGCCCACTGTTGAGCCCTAAAGGTCTTATTTATGAAGCCACTGATTTAGGCCCAGGCACCTCCATTTGCTTACCTTGACTGTGTAGCTCCCATATATGTCTCCACTCTGTATTAGAAGAGGGGGAAAGGGAAAAGGGAAATTAGAAGAAGCCAAGCACTGTTTGTAAATAAGCCCCAGTGCCCTAAAACCCCCTAGCACAGCTGAAGCTGCTCACTTCTCAAGACAATGCCCCGAAAGTTCAGCCACACTGAGAAAAGTTGGGGTCTCAGTGCACTGAAGGTCACATGCCCATCCAAACCTTTTCCCAAGCTACATAAAACTGGATGTGGGAATCTGTGCTCTCTGGAGCAATGTTTAAAATTATGAGGGAGCTAAATGATATCCATCTATAACTACCTCTTTAGCCTTCTAAAAACAATAGCTGACAAAGTAATCAGAAAAGGTAGGGATAGGCTATTTGATCATCTTCTACCCAAAGTAATTCATGCCCTAGTCTGTAGAGCAAATGTAAACTATAGTAGAAATCAACCTCAGAGCAGGGAAGAGATTGTCCTTTATTTCTTCTGACAGCCAATACTACCCAACACCTCTCCACTTTCATGAACTGCAAAAGTTCTTTGTGCTGTGTGACTGCCCCTTCACTCACCATCTTCACAAACATCCCTAGCTTTCCAAGTGAAGCATTTCCTTGTGTCTTCCATCCCTTCTCTCTTGACTATGTTCAGCTACCTATGGAACAGCTCCCAAGCCTCAACACACATGCATTGGTTCTCCTCCCTTTCCCTCATGCCCAATGACTGGGCTCCTTCCAGCACCTTACCGTCCAGATGGTAATTTTTTGCAGCCTGCCAGTCGCTAACTTCCATTTTCTCCCAGGATGCTCCAGCATCTGCATCTCGTTCATCCACGTCTGGTGCCGTCCCGCCACCCCCTCCATGCCCAGCCCCCGGCTCGTTGATAAAGGAGAGGCCCCACTCATTCTGAAAGATGGCTCCCAGGTGCTGTCGCCGACTGCTGTCAGATGGCGGGGGGCTACTTGGGGGTGGCGCCAAGACACAGTTGGGGAGGCTATTGGTGGTGCGGACGGCTGAGGCAGGAACATGGCAGGCTTTCCCCGGTTGATCCAGGTTCTCTTTCAGCTTGCTGGCATAAGAGATCTTGGGGATGATCCGGGCACTGCTGCTATCGACAGGGAAAGCGGGAAGTGGCCGGAAGAGCGACCATGTTTCCTTCCCAGAATCCTCGTTGGCTGTGTTGGCGGCACTAGATGTGGCGGCAGGCTTCTCACTGGCTTTGATGGTGCTGCCTCGTTCGGATTCGGGAGACGACGACGGGGAGGGTGGGTCGGAATAGCCGCGGCGCCGGTGCTGCCACCGCCCGTTGGAGATGCTCTCAGGAGCACAGTGATGGCCGTTTGTGCTAGGTCCCCATTCCTTGCGGTCTGAGGGGCTGCCTCGGTAGGTCTTGCGGTATGCTGTAGCATGGAAGGGGCGGGCATGGTAAAAGCGATGAGGGTAGCGGTGGGGATGGTGGGCAACAGGAGGGTCCCGCTCAGACAACTGGAGATTGCGGATGTTGAGGCTGTTGGAAGGGCTCAGGGGAACACTGGGTTCGTCAGCTATCTCAGAGGGAGCAGTATACCCGTTGGACTCCCAGGCACCTGAAGAGGAAGAAGAGGAAGGGTGAAGACCATGCCTGTCTCACGTCCCTTTGTCACCCTCTCACACCTAGAATGTAAGCACCTCAGAGCAGCAACCCCATTTTTTATTTCGGCAGGTAGGGAGCTTATGTTAAGTGCACCATCAACAAAAATGGTGCCTCAGCGCAGTTCATTCCAACCCTCCCAAAATACCAGACTGCTCAGTTAGTGTTTGGAGTTTGGGTAAGAAAATTGGGGGATTAAAAGGTACTTGAATATGATATCTAAATATTTGAACGTATTTCTGGTTTTCATTTATCTGGAATGCAGACACATTCACCTCTCTCAGTTTGGGGTCAACAGGTCATAGATAAGGCAGATAGCCCATGGGGTTAAAATACCCTCGAGATCGTTTATCTGGGGTGTGCAGGTGGCTAAAATCTTCACATCACTTAAGTGATTTCAATACCCCTCTCCGTGCTGCTAACTCAGTCAATTCCAAAACAGTGATCTTTAGTCAATAAAATGGCGGGGGGGGGGGGATTCCTCTTCTGATATTTATTAATGAATTATAAACTCTAAGACAAGTACAAGGAACCTTTTGCCCTCCAGAAACTGCTGAACCATATTTTGCATCTTTATGGCCATACTGACAGGGGCTGACGGAAGTTGTAGTTCAGCAACATCAGGAGATCATATGAAAATACCACTTCGGAGGTTGGTTTAGCCCACTCCCCGCTTTTCTGGTTATTTAGCATTCAAAACATGCTGTCTTCAAGTTTCCAAGCTTCTCTACATTGTGATTAGCAAAGGGGGGGGGGGAATGGAATCAGAGGTGTTCATGCTGAAGAGCTCAAACCTATGAGATCCCTTCTCTCAAGCCCTAACCAATTTCAGGTTCCTCAAACCCTTTCCCAATAATTCTAGGATCCCTTCCTGTAAGCCACTGAGCTCTGGCCTTGCTGCCCAGAGAATTAAAGAGTCCTCGTTTTCCCATCTGTAGGCCTTCATTCCTCTCCTAAGTATACCCCAGGAGTGGAACAGGAGGAGGAAAGGGATATGAAGAACATGCTACTTTTCCCACATGGGTATCTAGTAAAGAAGCACAGTGGCAGATAATCACTTCTCCACATCTTTTCAACAGGGAAGAGAAGATGGGGAGCATAGAGGGTGGGCATTCAGGGCTCTAGGTTCTCAGGATGAATGTACCTCACCCAGCACTGAGGTGCAGCCACCTCTGGAACAGAAAAACATGCAGAAAAAGCATGACAGAAAGGAAAAGGGGAACGGCCAATCCCAGTTCAGTACAACACACCTTCTCTGGAGACCCGGCTTGGCCTGTAGCCCAGCTCTGCTCCACCCCCTGCGTGACAGAAAGAAGGTTTTATTTTCAACATTTAGATGCATTAAGGACAGCTAGAACTTAGATGCATGCTACAAAAGGCAGTTAATCAAACCAGAGCCACTGAATTAATAGCCAAATAGGACCCGCCCCAGTAAGGAAAAGGAAACAAACTCTGGGAAGGGAGTGCGATCCAGTAAGTTGAGATTTACCAGGTAAGGGGCACGTCTGCATGATTCTGTGGAGATGCAGCAGCTGATGGTTTAGGGTAGGATTCCCAACATGGGCTGTCTGAAACTTTTTTTGGGGGGGGGGGAGCAGGAAACTTAGCTTGGGGGATGGGGGTTCACAGCTCCACAAATCAGATAGACACTATAGGGCTGAGGTAAAGGAAATTGAAATAAGGATGCGCTCTAGTGGTGAAAAAAGCTTGCTTGTCCCAAGAATTCAGTTTAGGATTAAATGGATAACAGATGTATGCAAGGAGTTTGGGGTGTGTGTGAATGGATTGATAAGGGCAAGGATCTGCTGAGGTCGTTGGGAACTAAAGGAAATGCTTCAAAATGCTAAGCACCAACACCAAAGCTCTGGGTGCGCAAGAAGCTGGGTTTTTAGTAGCCAGTCTTGAGTTGGCGATGGTGAAGGGTTGGGGTACTTGTGGCTCTCCAGATGTTGCTGGACTACAACTTCCATCATCCCTGACCAATGGTCATGCTGACTTAGTGCTCATGGGAGTTGGAGTCCAACATTTCTGGAGGACCAGAAGTGACTTAGAAGAAGATAAAATACTGGATGCAGTTTAAGTTACCTGTCCGGATGCGGTTGCTGAGGTTGTGGCATTTTTCCTTCTTTCCACCGAGGAGACGCAGCTCCTCCTCTGGGTTGCGATTTTCATCCATTCCCAGCTCCTCCTTCTGCATGGCCTCTGACTGTGTGTGATGCAGATCTCAACAGCAATAGAGCTTCGAGGGTGTGGAAGGTATTCCTATACCCCAGAGTCCTGACTACAGTCTTGCTCTCAGCCTCCTTTTCAAGCAAAACACCACAGCGTGCCCAGGGACTCTATTCTTCCTCTGTTTCCCTGCACTGCAAATTAGTAGCCTGTTCCTAAGGCAAAAGTTACCTCAGTGGCAGAGAAAGTTGCCAGATACCCCGCAGAGCTCCCCAACTTCTGAAATGCTACAGCAGCTTGAAGGACCAAAGGAAACTACTTCTATTTGTACCTACACTCCTTTCCACCTCTGCAGCTTAGGCTTCAACACCCTACGCTGTATACAAACACCTGTTTTAGCTGTCTGTCTGCCCTACGGTACCCCACCCACCCCAGTTAGCGCTTCTCGGCTGAAAAACCAATCAACCCAAGGATCCAGCCCCAAACGCGGCACCTCCCTACAACCGTAACAGAAGCTTTCTTCCTTAACGAGCAGCAAAAAAAGCTTTTTCCTTTGCTTACACCCCCACACTCGAGGCGACTCCCACCCACCCCGCAACCTTTACTAACAGCTTTGCTGCCCGGCAGTCTTTGCTGCTTTTTTTTATTAAAAAAACCCCACCAGCCCAGATCTACCGCCCCCGCTTCTGGGGGTCGCAAACTTCCTCCGCAGCCTTTTCCAACCTTTTCGGCCTCCCTTTCCCAGTTCCGTCAATTGGGGCACTTGTTTCGTCAGAGCTCAGATAACTCTAGGCCCAGCCTGACGCTCTCAAAATCACAGCCAGGAACCCTCCGCCTGAAGGGGGATCCTTTTTCCTTTTTTAAAATTAAAAAAAGAGAACCTCCCCGGGAAGGCCCTGACTCAAGGAGCCCCGTCGCTTCCGCCCCAAGCCCCGGCTGCCCGCTTTGCCTCTGGCCGGCTGCCCCCCAACTACAAGGCGGCCCCCCTGCGCTCCAGCCCCGCTCTCCTCCCTTCACCTTCCTCAGGCCCAGGCGATTCAGCCAAGCCCGCCCGGCACATTCACCCAGCCAGCCCCCGCCACGTGACCGGTTTCCCCCTTTGGCCTCCTCTGGTCACCTGATCCTCAAAGCGCCGTAGCTTCCGGGGAGGTAACCGTGCCGCGTGACCAGCCCTCTGTCATGTGATCGCTTCGTCTATCACGTGACTAGAGGGAGTTGCTTTCCCCCCCCCTCCTCTCTCTTCTTTGCTTTGCTTCTCCACTCCTTGACCCGCCCATTTTCTTTCGTACAATTGGGTTGGTTGCGTTTTTCTTGTGGAGCTTAAAAGCACCGTGTGCTTTCCCACCCCACCGCCATATAATTTTATGTATTTTCTCATATATAGGCTGCTCCCCGTGCCGCCCTCGAAGAACATTATGGAAAGGGTGAGACCTACCTGGCCCCATCCATAAAGTAAAGTGACTAGCAGCCACAGGACTCTTGCTTCGGCCCCGCAGCTGTAAGGATTTCGCAACTAAAGCTGCAAACCCTGCCATGTCTGCTCAGAACTAAACGCCATTAAATTCAGTGGGGCTTACTCCCAGGTCAGAATCGCAGCCCTAATGCTCCCCACCTTCCAATCTCGTTTCCTTTTGCCAGGTGTTTTAGATTGTAAAGGAGGGGACCATATTACTCATTACTGTAAACTGCTTTGGGTGGCTTGGTCGGCTGAAGGGTAGGGTAAAAATATTTTAAATGCCATCATAAATAATATACTTGGTGGTGACTCACATAGAGCTCAGTGGGGCTTGCTTTTATATAGAAAAAATATGTAGAGGTTCTTTGCAGATTGATTGCAAACTACAGTGTACATATAAGGGTTAAAAGTTTATCATCACTTAACTGCAACACTAGGTATTTCATGTTTAAATAATATAGTAATACAAAAAAAACTGCAGATACTGTGCAGCACTAGTAGGGTAGGCATTGGGTCATTTTGTAAATTTGTTTCAGTTTTTTATACTGTTGGGCAATTGCTATTAACAAAGTTAAGCACAGCCTAATTGCAGCTGAGAGAAGACTAATTTCCAGCATAGTAATCTAAGGTTTGTTAACTTCATTCCCTCAAGGCCAATATGGTTTTGCTACTTTAACCCTTGACAACTTGAAAGGTGTAGATCATTGTTGAGGATTAAGTTTTTGTATCATAGCTGCTTATATTTGGAAGAATCAACCACACGTGGAAGGAAGCTACATAAGATGTTCTTGCACAGGAGGATGCAGTTAAAATGCAGAAACTAGTGTAAGGCTCAGCTGCCTATTAGATTGAGATACATTGTAAACAGTGGGTTCTGCTCTGAATGGGCCAAAGCCTTTGTTTAATCCTAGTATGGGAATCTATACTAGCAATGTACCTCTGCCTGACTCTTCTTCCCTGGGTACGAGACGAGATAGGAAACTACCAAGATATGGAAGCAGGAATACCAACTTCCCAAAATATGGTTTCTTAAAATTAAAACACTCATCCAGCCACTGCATTGTAGCCCCTCAAGCCTGCCCAGCCCTTCTGCTTCTTCTCCAAGGCCCCAGTTACAGCAGCAGCTGCTATCAACTAGTATGAATCAAGGCATACTATAATGTTCTCCAATTAAATACCAGCAGTCTGGATAATGTCAGTAGATCTTCCATTTCCTCTGGCCTGAGGCACTCAACATGCAGATCCCCTTCCCCATAAGCATCTCTCTTCACAAAATCCAAGGCATCCACCAGACTGCTGAAACACTCTCCATTGCTACAATCCAGAAGGGGAGAATTCGAGAAAACCTGCACCCACCTTAAATTTTAGGTTTCTAAAAATCCAGAAGGAAGCTCACCTTATTTTCTTCCACTACTGGAGCAAGCCACAGGCAGCAGATGAACAGGGAAGCTGCCCAAGTGTTAACAAGGTAAGATTTCACACATGTGCTGCCAACTATGCCAAAAACTCCTTCCTCTTTAACAATTGTAATTGTCCAATAAACACAACCCCCTGGGTTAGAAAAAAGGATGATCCAGCTCACTAAAGTCACTAATATTCTTTGGGAAATGTGCCTGTCTAGGCATGGAAAAGCCCTGGAGATACAGATTCTTATCCAGTTAAAACACACACACACCAGGAAACTTCCCCATTTTTAAGCAGGTACCTTTATTACAATAATTTAATAGAAAAAAAACATTTTTAAAATAAATTATGCAAATACAAAAAATTACAATAATTAATTCAAGAAAGTTACCTCCTCCAGGGAGGGGAGGATATAGAGATGGGAAAAGAAGAATGGAGGAAAATAATACCTTCTCTCCAGTAAAGTTACCTGCACCAGATTGCATTTACAGAATGCAATTTCACCCTCCCTCTCCATCCACCACCATTAATATCCAAACCCTGTTCCATGAGACAGTTGACTGAAAGGGCTGTTGAAATGTCCCATATTACACTTTGCTGAAGTTTGTATGAAGCGGCATCCCTGTGGCAGGATGGGGAAATGGTGGCCCTCCAGTTATGGATGGACTAAAACTTCCATCAAACCTGATCACTGGCTATGCTGGCTGGGGCTGATGGGAGTTGGCAAGCCAATGTATTCTGGAGGACCCCTGATTCCCCCTCCGCCCAACCTTATGGAAAACAAGGGGGTGAAGGTATTCCAGGGGCAGAGTGCAAGTGCTCAAACTCTGCAGGAAGAAGTAAGACTTCTGTACCTACACAGATCTATGTCACTTGACCATGTTCCACTGTTTTGTAATGGTGTGTAGATGCCTATGAAGTGTGGGATTGAAGCATCTAACATATTTTGATATAAGTCGTACCGGTAAGTGGGACAGAATAGTTTGGATGGAATCAGGGTCCAGGTCACACAACACTTAAGGAGACAGTCAAACTGTGTTTTTGACCCAGACAAAAAAAATTAAAATAGCAGCTGTTATCTGACTGACATCTTTCCCAGAAGGACAATAAGTAATACGAACCAATTTCACGACTGTTACCTCCTGCTCTAATGCAAAGGTTAAAGGTCCCAAGTTTGTATGCATGAATTTTTTAAGTGGCTGATTAACACTGGATTTAATCTCCTTTGCTCACAGGAGGCTAAATGTAATGGAAATTATTCCAGAAAAAAAGACACTAATAAATATGTTGTATAATCCCAGTTATGTCAATGCCATTATTAAAAAATTTAAATGGAGTGTAGCCAGTTTTTGTCTGAACAATTTATGCATTCTCTTAACTCCAGGCAGTTGTCTTCAGCAGAGAAGTTAAAAGTAGGTGAACAGAAACCAAGGGTGGGTTGGGGGTTGACCAATAAAAAAACAACTATGTACCATAAAGCGAAGGGCAGAAGACTCCAGAATGGAGAGATCAAAGTTGGTAAATATGTAAGAACTGACACACCCCTGTCTAGGTAGCACCTCGTCTGTGACCTTTGAAAGAGGCTAATAACAGTGTTACAAAATGGAAGTCACCAGAGGCCCAGTATTAAACTGAGATGGAATGTAGGCTCCCCTGATTCATATGCTTTGCTCACATATAGCTCTCTCAGTTATAATGTTGTTGTTCCATGGATCCTAAGTTTAGAGGACAGTTAAGAGTCAGTCGGTCTCAGGTTGGAAAGGTTCAGGGTCAAGAGGTTTTGAATAAAGGACCACAAACCAGGTTTCAGTGGTGTCTTGCAGATTATGAGACAGGTGGGGTGGTGAGGGGAAGTGGGAAGTTGGGTGTTTAAGACTGAAGCATTAGGGAAAATTAACAGCTGGAAAGAGCATGCCAGTAAAATGAAGGGGCAGACCAAGAGGTCAATTGTCACAATAAAAAGGAGGGCTTAATAAAGTCAAGGGATAGCAAGAGGGCAGAAAAGCAGCCCAGAGGGAGAGAGAGGTTAGAAAAGGATGCAAACATCAATGAGAAGACCTTGAGGTGAAAGATCAAAAGGAGAAAACAGGTCCTCCTTTGGCACTAAATGGATGGAGTAATGAGGACATTGCGAGCGAGGCAGGATCAGTCTTTGAAAACAGCTTGGTGGCCGTGAGGACGTTCATCATGCATGATGTGCCTACGGACATGTATGCGCCGGACACGGTGCTCCCGCCCATCTTCATCGTCACCTGCACGGAGGGGGCCTCCACCCCCACCTGCCACCCCACCAGTTGCCTCCAAGAGGGCCTTGTCTGGCACTCGTGGCGTCTCGTAGATCAGGATGTTCAGGGTTTCCTCAAAGATCCGTGCCTCTGGGAACTCCACCTGTGCACAGCAAAACAAGACCATACTGAGCAACACCAGTTCTGTCCACAATGTGGTGTAAGTGTTTGGTTTCAATATGGAATCCTGGGTTCAAATCCTTGCTTGGTGAACTTGAGCTTTACAGTTTTTTCCAGTTTAACTTAATTCACATAGTGCAAGGCTAAAACTCAACAGCTGCTCTGAACTCCTTGATGCATAAAAATGTAAGCAGAGCTGCAGTTTTGCTAGGTGGGAAAAACTGGAACTGGGAGAGTTGACCTGAAGTAGCACTTTATCCAGAGAGTCACTTGAGTGGCCTACGGGAAAACTACTTCTTTCTCTCAGGTTCTGTTCTCCCATGTATGGGACCACTCCCTCCCCCAAATGCCACCAGAGGGCTACCTAAGGACCACCATGCCCTGAAGGAAGGAGAGGCCTCGCTTTCAAAAAGTTTCCTTCCCTGTGGCTCTCTCTTTATTGCTTTATAATATAGTATTAATTTATATTGTTTTTTCAAAGAAAATATGTGATGTTTGCCTGAAAAGCAGTACACACAGGTTCTGTGATCCACACGCTTGCTATCTAAAAATTCACTTATCAGCACATAAAGGACATTCACTTATCCAAACAGCCAACTTCCTTACTTCCTTGTTTGTTTCTGCTTTGCTGGTTGGCAGTAGCCATTTTCAGGCAGAAACCACAGAGAGAGAGGGAGGGAAGGAGCAAGATCAGACATATTGGAGAGCAGGTACAATTTATCCTGAAGGGGAAAGCTTGTATCTGAAGCTCAGGGGTCTGCATATTACCTTGGTCTGCTTCTTCTCAGTGGCATACACAATGGAGGTGCAGCAGACTTCGGCAATCTTGCGGCCCTGCCCATAAAACGACCAGCAGCAGATTTCATCCCCAAGAACATCTTTGATGAAGAGTACTCGGCCATTGAACCGCAGAGCCAGCTTGTCAAACAGTTCAATATTCTTCAGCAAGTTGTCATCGGAGTTACTGGAGGGGAGGGAAAGGGAGAAATGGTGGTGTGATCTCTCTTAAGACATCTCTATTAGCCAGGAGGTGGGAGTCAAGAATGGGTGACATGGGAGTCAAGAAACAATACCAAGTTACGCCCAATTCCAGCAGTTGTGTGTGTGTGTTGCATCTTACCTTGTATATGAATACTTGTTATTACTTCGGTTATGCAGCAATTTCACCACAGGCTAAGAAAGGAGGAAAAGAAGGATAAATATGGTGGAAACTATCTTTTTAACCTGCATAAGAGAAACTGTCACCTTTGCCATTGGACGAGCTACAGTGATTTCATGAAATGTTCTAACTTCTGGTATGTGTGTGCTCACATCAGGCCCATTTTATGCTGTGTCAACAATATGGAAGGTGCTAAATTATTTCCATGTGTTAAACTGTGTCACATGGCAAGTCTTCATGACTTGAATGGGTCATGAGACTGAAGTTCCAATGTACATCTTATAGTAGGCAGTGCTTGATTTTAGCTAGAAGGCTAAGAAGCTTTGCAACTTAGGACTTCACTAATGGGGGCAGACGCCATCTGCACTCATGAGTATCACCTCATGGCCCTAAACAAGCAAGAAGACATCTAAGTCAAGCAGTCTAAAATGGCGCAAATCTACACGATCTTCTTGGACTTGAGCCTTATGTGACTTCACAGCCTCTTTACCTTGGAACAGCTTGAGATGATCTGCTGCTCCTCCTTGGGAGATGTCACCATGGGGATATGGCAGAGGGGGTCATAGGCCTCACTCTTTTGCTAGGCAGAAAAAGATACATACAAATATATTACAACCTTATTAGAAGCCCTAGAACATGCCACATATTACTAACGTACCACACTTATTTTTACCACCACGCCTTTTTACCAGTGCACTCATGGAAATTTATAAATTAAAACAAATGACATACAGTTTATTGAACACATGTAACAAAATAAGGGTGGAAGGATGGGGAGGAAGAAGAAAAATATGCAAATTGTGGAATCAGTTTTTAGATAATGTTGCATGATGGTTACAACCACCAGATGGAACAATCACTGCGGGAGACAGTTCTGAGAGGGAGAGGCCAAGTAGCAGGTCGTCCAAATCAGGCTAAGGCAAGTGGGCCTTGCTAACTCACCTCTTTGTCTCCCCAGTTCCTTCAAACTGCTTGAGGCTCAGAGGAGTCTGCCTGCCTCCTAACTGCTCAGCAGGTGACCAGCTCACCTGCAGGGCAAGCTGACAGTCCTCAACCAAGCCTTGGATCAAGTAGTACCGGGCCTCAGATAGCACTTCCTCCAGCTCCCGCTGGGATTCAGGGAGAGAGACAGAGCCATCGCGCAAGTAGTTCAGGATGGTTCCAAAATGGCGCCCACTTCGGTCAATCAAGATCCAGCCTGGAAAGGAAGAACAGAATTTTAGTCTCTGAACAAAAGGTCTTTGGGGGGCAGAAGCAGAGAACAGGAGAGAAGGATCTCTTGCACATAAAATTAAAAGTAGCTCTGTTCTGGAGAACACTTTAAAACATTTAGAGGGAAATCCAAATGTTGCTGTCTTCGTATATAATTTTGCTAAAGAAGCTACAATATTTTATTTTCTATTAAATTTGTATACTGCCCTATACAAGCCGGTCTCAGGGCGGTTCACAGGATAAAATCATGATATAGAAACACAGAATACATAATCAAAGTAAAAGCAGTAATAACCCAATAACCCCACCAACACATTTTAAAAGGGCACTGAATGTCAGTCAACCAAAGGCCTGGTAAAAAGCAACGTTTCTGCCTGGCACCTAAAGGTGTATAATGAAGGCGACAGGCAAGCCTCCCTGGGGAGAGCATTTCACAAGTGGGGAGCCACTACAGAAAAGGCCTGCTCTCGTGTTGCCACCCTGCAGACCTCTTGTGGAGGAGGCACACAAAGAAGGGCCTCAGAGAATGATCTCAGGGTCTGAGTAGGTTCATATGGAAGGAGGTGGTCCTTGAGGTATTTAAGATAGGTCCTTGAGGAAACGTACAAAAAAAATGTAAGCATCTAGCTGTAACAGATCCTTGATATCAAATTATCTTGTCTTTGACTAGAAAGCTGCTCATATCTTTTAAAAACATGAACCTGAATTTCCCCCCTGGGGTTCACTGTTCATCCTATCAGAAGCAGTTGTGAGGTAGTTCTGACAATTTCTTTGTGTCTGCAAAGAAGCCATATAGAATGACAGATTTCTGTCACCTCTAAAGTGCCACACTTATTGGTAATTAGTTCCTATTACATAATTTATATTCTTGACTGAATTTGCATGCTATTTTTTAATATCACTTTGATTGATCTATTACATGCATTGCACTTTTCCTGTATATTTCTTTTGTAATATGCAGTAGTGCTGTTCACGGCTTTGGGGGCTTTTGGTCCAAAAAGTATTAAAGTTTATTTATTTTACTATACCATATAATCTCAGCTGAGCAGGAAACCTGGATTGGGAGAAGGGTTGAGTGGGGAAACAGACTATGTGATGCCGGGACACTTACCTTCACTATCTGTGAGCACCTCCATCCTGCCACTGAACATAGCCTTGAGCATGGTGTCTTGCTTGGTGAGGGTTTGCACTGTGGTGTAATGCAGTGACCCTCCCACGTTCAGCT
The DNA here is from genome assembly GCF_964106915.1 of Podarcis gaigeae. Classification (NCBI taxonomy): domain Eukaryota; kingdom Metazoa; phylum Chordata; class Lepidosauria; order Squamata; family Lacertidae; genus Podarcis; species Podarcis gaigeae. Next base: position 17,789,870 of record NC_139689.1, on the reverse strand, counting down.
TGACATACTTGCTGCTGGGGTTAAGGGGTTTGAGATCAAAGGTCACACCGGCTACCCCTCCGCCGCCATCCCGTCGCTGCTGGATTGGGACTAGCGGGGCACAATTCTCCAGGGGTGGGACCTGGTCTGCCGTGGCCTCAGCTGACATAACCACCTGCAGAAACAGAAATTGAGCAGGGAGGCCTTCCCAAACCACGTTACCTGCAAAGGGGCTTGGATTAGATGGAGTAGGGCAGAGTTTTCCAAACTGTGTGTCACAACACGTTAGTGTGTCAGCTGCAGTGTGTAAGAATGTCCCACAAATGCTCCCCTGGAATGGGTTGGTTTAACCTCCAATTTGCCAGTAAAACTGAATTACTGTATCATGAAACGATGCATGTCTAAAAACCGTGTCATCAACTTGAAAAGTTTGGAAAGCTCTGGAGTAGGGCCTGTGGAACCTCTTGTCTCAACCCCCCACTCCTTGCACACACTTCTAACTTTCTTAGCAGAGCGCAGCCTCCATCGATCAGATACTCAGCAGATGTTTTGGACTACAACTTACATCAGGGGCATCCGCTCCTTGGACTAGCCTAGTATATGTTTACTATGTTTTTATTTATCTGCAAGCTACCCAGAGTGGCTGGGGAAACCCAGCCAGATGAGCAGTTTAAATAATAAAATTATTATTATTATTATTATTATTATTATTATTAGTGCAACAACCCTGTAAGGCTGACCAGTATTGTTATCCCCACACTACTGGTTGCAAGGTATGTGCAGGGACTCACAGAACTTAGAATCATAGAGGTGGAAAGGGTCACAAGGGTCATCTAGTCCAATCCCCTGCAATGCAGGAATCTAACTGTTCCGTATGAAAAATGTCACTGCAGGCCACTGACTCACATCAATAGCCCCATTAGCTGGGGCTAATGGGAGTGGTAGCCCAGAACATACGGAGGGTGCCAGATTGGCGAAGGGTGCTCTGCACAATATTGTAAAACGTTTAGGCCAGTTTCAGACCCACCTGTCTTGCTGCTGTTTGACACATACCTCTCCCCACACTACCACCACACACTATCTTCCCATCCCATTCTTGCCCATTACTTGTCAACTCTCTGGGAAGAAACTAGATCATTTGCGGCTTCATTACAGTTGAGGCTCAGTTGGTGGAAATCAAGGGAAGACTCGTCTTTGTCCGTACCTACCTCTCTCTTAGAGCATTTCACCATAGAGCAAAAACCTTCCTGTTTAGGCAGGCACTTACTTTATCAGATGAATAATTATTTATCTAATGCTTGGTTTGTTATTTTTGGGGGGGCTGGGGAGATTTATTTTATTTAGTTGTGGTTCTAGTTGTTAGCCACCCTAAAAGGTGCATGGGCATTAGAAGGGCAGGGTGCTGGTTTGTAAATGAAAATATATAAACCAAACCTCTGACCAAACTGCGGGAGGTAGTGGAAGACAGGAGTGCCTGGCGTGCTCTGGTCCATGGGATCACGAAGAGTCGGACACGACTAAACGATTAAACAACAATAAACCAAACCAGCTCCGTGTCCTGTGAGTCACGTCAGTAGGAAACAACAAGAGAGTGTCCCGTGTTTTGCACTCCTCTTTTTGCCCCTTGGGCTCTTCTTTCCGCCTCCTGCCCGCCCTACCCCAGCCACCTTCAGCTCCTCAGCACTGATTTGCCGGCGATCTTCCTGCCAGCCCACCCGCAACCTGCCTTCCCATTTATTGCTGCCTGGGCTGCTTCCATTTTGCTGTTCTGCGGGGCCTTCAGGGCCTGAGCAGACGAAGCCAATGAAGAGGCGCTGGACGGGCCTCTTCCCAACCCTGGCTCGTCTCCGTTTGGGCCTTTTCCCTTCAGTCCCGCTCTGTCCCCGGAGGCCTGCAACCCCCGGCCCTTCCGCCGCCCCCAGCCACTCACCTCCCGAGGGAGAGCGGGGTGGGCTCAGCCCAGGCGCCTCCCCTTCAGCCCCGCCCGGACTCAGGGCCCAACGGCCGGCCAAGACGCCTAAGCCCGGGAGCAAGGGGGCGCAGGGACAGCGACTGCGCATGCACTTCGGAGCCCTCGCTCGCAACTCTGGTCGCTTCGCCTGGCAGTTAGCCTCTACATCCGGGTACCCGCTCGCATTGAGCAACACACAGAGGCCGGGACGGTACTTCCCTCCCAGGGGCGGAGGAGCAGAAGTGCGCCTGCGCCAGAAGGCGAGCCGTTGAGGCTCAAGGAGGGAGGGCGCTGAGCGTGCGCGTGCGCATATACAAGCAACCGTGAGCCCCACTGAGCGTTTGGTTTACGCAGAAAGGGGGCTCACGCGCCTCGGAAGATGCTCCGTACTGTCTTTTGCGCACGCGCGCTACTGGAGGAAAAAAATCCGTTAACTAGCGCGCGCAGCAACTGGAGCATGCGCTGTTCTTCCAGCCGGGGCAGCTAAAGCGCCTTATATCGGCTTGTTTGTGCCGGTAGCGTCGCAGGGGCTGAAGGCGCTTTAGCTGAGATTCCTGCATTGCAGGGTTTGGACTAGATGACCCTCGGACCCCTTCCAGCTCCATGATTCTACACGCCCCTCCAGCAGTTCCCATGGCTTCGTCCGGCTTCACATCTTTCCCTCTTGAAGGGGTATGTTCCTTAGGTAAAGGGTAAAGGGACCCCTGACCTTTAGGTCCAGTCGTGACCGACTCTGGGGTTGCAGCACTCATCTCGCTTTATTGGCCAAAGGAGCCGTAGTACAGCTTCTGGGTCATGTGGCCAGCATGACTAAACCACTTCTGCCAAACCAGAGCAGCACACGGAAATGCTGTTTACCTTCCCGCTGGAGCGGTACCTATTTATCTACTTGCACTTTGACGTGCTTTCGAACTGCTAGGTTGGCAGGAACAGGGACTGAGCAACGCGAGATCACCCCATCATGGGGATTCGAACCGCTGACCTTCTGATTGGCAAGTCCTAGGCTCTGTGGTTTAACCCACAGCACCACCCGCGTCCCTTAAAATGTTCATAAACTGCACTTTCGGAACGTGAGTGCGTGTAAGCGAAGACAGAGGCTTCAGCAATGCAAATAGAAAAGCTTCAATAGCATATCCATAAACTTGACTGGTAAAACAAAATGGAAGTTCCTAAGGACCATCCAAACACCTCCCACCAGTCTTCTGTTGGCAGGGAGTTCCACAGGGCAACGTTGGCTCACACTAAAGGCTCAGTGCCCTGGTGAAGGACAATCCCAGGGGCATGGGCAACTGCCACATGGTATGCTGCCATCTTTGGCAATCACTTGTAGCCGGGTAAGATTGACTTCCATGAACACAGTCTTGACAGTGAGGCCGTAAATGACCATGGAGGCCGATTCTGGATCCACCCATCCTTCCACGGTGGGGACGTTTCCAGGTGAGAGTTAATCACGGTTTGCCAAACATGCTGCCATATGCAGGACAATAAACAGCATCCTGCCCCACAACTCTTAATGAGGCACTGGCCTATTTTGTTTGCAGTTGTTGCCCTGTTCAAGACGAAGCAAGAAGTATTCATATGGGAAATATAAACACCCCAGATTGATCAGACTTCCCCCTTGGCAGGGGTGCCATTGAGACTCCCAGTGTGTGTTTATGTGTGGAGGAGGTGCCAGAAAGGGTCTTTTGACTCATGTGAAATAAAGCCTAGTTTCGCCCCTGCCCTTCGGCATTTGGGGCTTTTCTAGGCTTCAGCAGTCAGGTAAGGTTTTATAAATGCTTTGTGCTTTTTCTCTCTCTTAAGGCTTCAATTTTCAGAGTCAAGTAATATTTTTGTGCCTCTCCCTATTGCTGCTGTTGATCTTTTCTGATTTAAAAAAACCCACACATTTTTATTGTTTTTAAACAAATACAATTATCCAGCAGTACAGCTTATCCCACAGTACAGCTAATGGTGTTTGTTCTAGCCATTGTCTCTAGACATACACATTCAATATTCAAACATATTAATGTAACTTCTCCACTAAGACTACTGAGCAGTTGGTATAAGGAGATCTTGATTTTGGTCATTAACATGATATTTTCTTATCTTTTGTCACTCATCATTTAACACTTTTGTTCTCATCAACTTCGGGTCACATGTATTTGCTCTGAAACAAATTCAAGAGTAAGCACCTTTGGGGTCAAAGCCATAATTGTGTTGAGAGCATTCTGCATGAAACTAAGTGGCCAAATAGATTTATTCAGAAACTAAGAAAATTGCTCAAGGCTCTTGTAAACCCAGATGCCCATAGGGGAGAGTGCCAGGGAAGCTAATCCTGCAGTGAGCCTCTGCAGGAGAAAGGCTTTTTTCTTTCAGTTGGCGTGAGGATCAATTAAGGCACTCCTGGCAAAGACAAAGCAGAAATGCATAGTCACAGTTGCTTATTGCATCTCTGCCTCTGTCAGCACTCTGCATTTGCCTCCCAGTGAGATAGGATGTTGCAAACAGTACCTCATGCAAAAACATGATGTGATGGGCTGAGCATTTCACCCCGCTAGAAGTAAACTGTTACAGCTGGGTCTGTCCCCTTAAATCAGCTCTGGGAAGATAAACCCTCATCCAACAGAATCACTGGCTTAAAAAAGAAGTTTAAAGTCATCACACAAGTTTTAAGACCAGAACTTCTGACCACTTACAGTGGAACAAAAATCTTAATCTGTGTCAACCACTATGCTGTGGAATTCCCACCTGACAGGTGTGTCTAGCACCTTTACTATACAGCTTTCAACAGATGCTAAAGACAAACCTCTCCCCTGGCCCTTGGCACCTTAGATATGTGTTTTTAGGACCCCACCCCTGCCAGATTTGAAGTTATATTATGAAGCATCCTGCCTCTGCTGGTTGTGGGGATGGATCTTGTTAAAAAACACAGATTTATTAGATCTGGAGGGTCATGATAATAGATTTGGGTGGCACGCGTATTTGTGGTATGATAAAACAAAAGTACATAAAGGATTCCTGAACCATTTGATAAGAAAATCAATCTATGAGGTATGGGATAGGTACAAGAATCTACAGTCATACCTTGGGTTGTGAATGCTGCGGGTTGCGCGTTTTTGGGTTATGGACCGCGCCAAACCCGGAGGTACCAGAACGAGTTACTTCTGGGTTTCAGCGCATGCGCAGAAGCACTAAATTGCGCTATGCACAGAAGCGCCGAATCACGTCACGTGTGCACAGACGCGGCACTGCGGGTTGTGACCATGCCGCCAGCACAGATCATGTTCACAACCTGAGGTATGACTGTATTTGAACGAAGAACACCATGGTGGCTCTCTCCATTGGAAGCAATTTCAGTTAAAAAAGTAAATATGAGAGGCAAGTGGGTCACCTATTATGGTTTGTTAAAAGAGATGTGAGACCAATTAAAATTGAAAAAAATTGAGAATATTAGAGAACGGTTAACGGATTGGTTACAGTATCACCAATTAAATGTTTTTAAAGTTGACAAAATAACGGTTTTGATACAATGAGATCGAGGTTTGAAACAGATCTGTTCGAAAATAATGTGAAAGTGCTATCAAAAATGTACAAATTACTTTTAGAATGGCATACAAAAGACGAAGTTAAAGCAATGGTGCTACATTGGGCTAGAGACTTTGGATATAATATCTAACTTTCATCCTGGGAAAAGTTATGGAAAGAGAAAATAAAATTTACTGCATGCTGTTCATTGAAAGAAAATTATATGAGAATGATTTATCGTTGGTATCTAACACCGAGTAAAATTGCTAAAATGTACAAAACAAGTTCTAAACTGTGTTGGAAATGTAAAGAAAAAGAGGGCACTTTTGTGGTGGACATGTAAAGGCTTTCTGGGAAATGATATATAATGAGTTAAAGAAAATGTTTAAGAATACATTTGTTAAAAAACCAGAAGCCATCTTATTAGGCATTGTAGGTGAAGAGTTTTCAAGGTAATATAAAATACTTTTTATGTTTGCAACAAGAATGCTACTAGCCCAGAGATGGAAGGAAGAAGTACCAACAAAAGAAGAATGGCAGATGAAATTGATGGAGTCTGCGGAAATGGCAAAACTGACTGGGAAGATCCGTAACCAGGAAGATCAAGTATTTTCTAAAGAGTGGAGTAAGTTTGTAAACAGTTAAAATCTTTAGCAGGGATGTGAAGACATTTGTAATGTGGAATTGTTTTAATGGTAATTATGGTTATATAATAGATAGATAAGGGTAACTCTGCATTTTAATGTTTGGAAATTATTTAAAAAATAAAATAAACTGCTTTTAATACAGACATTTAATTGTTGGGAGCCTGATGGCGAAGAGTGGGTAATACATTTAAATAGCAATCCTAAGTATCTCCAACACTATTTCTTTTTTATCTATCCTAATATATTTCCCCTCACATGAGGTTTCCTCCTCACTTTGATTTGGGCATCTTTTATGCACTGATTTCATACAAAAGAAGGTACTTCTTCATATAAGGAGTTTCCCTGGGAATTTGTTCCCAGAGGATAGTGAAAGCAGTCAACGTGGATGATTTTAAATGGAATTTGACAAATTCATGGAGGATAAGGCTATCAGTGACTACTAGCCACAAGGGCTATCTACTACTTCCAGTGTCAAAAGGAAGCATGCCTCTGACTATTATTTGCTGGGAATCAAGGTGCAGACAGTTGCTGTTGCAGGCATCTCACAGCCCTCTGAATGCCCGCTGCAAGAAGAGGACACCACTTGATGGGCTTTTGTTACAATCCAGCAGGGCTTCTTTTTCTTACTTTTTGTAACCAAAAGTAGGAAGTTGGTGGCGGCAATATAAAATAACCATTTGAGATGTACAAGTTTTCTGTACTATTTTTATATTCTTAATATATTTAAATGCACCAAAGCTAAAATAGATTAAAAACCCAAGTCATTTTTAATAAAAATCAATGTAGGGAGAAGATGCTTTCCAGTTACTGAAGATTTCCAATGTTGGTCAGGATATTTACCTAGGAAAGGGGGTAGGGGAGAGAGAAGAGCAAGAATTTTAATTCCTCCATTATTTGTAACATTAGCACTTTTTAAATCCAGTGCATACTAGATTACAGTGCATACATTTAAGCTTTACAAAGAATAATCACAACCTGTATCTCGGCCTTGTGTTTTAAATACTCACTTGGACACCACAGGCCAGCTTTCACCAGCCTGGTGCCTATTTGGGACAGCTGGAGGGCGTGAGGTAGGCAAAAAGCTGTCACAGGCAATAAGAAATTCCATTCAGTCTAGCAAGCTGGCTGGTGGAGAAGGTAGGGACCCACTAATCTGCATTCTATGTTGGCTGCAGAGAATGAACTTTCTTTCTTTTGTGGCCAGTATAATAATGTAGGCAGGCTGATATGAGGGGCATGAAGCAAATCATCCCCCACCAGCCTACTTGATTTCTATGCTGGCGGAGAGACGGAGGGAAATGAAGAAGGGAGACAGAGAGACTGATCCCACACCTGCCAGTCTGCCAAGCTCAAAAGAGGCAGGATGTTTTTTTACTTGTTTCCCAAGGGACAGGTAGAAATGTCGCTGTACATTAAGCTGCTAGGCTGCTGTGCCCCTTGCATTTCATGACAAACTTACACTTCTGTTTACAGCTTCCCCCTCTCTACCTATTCATCTGCCATCCGAGGATAACACTCCATTCATCTAATGTGATGGACTCTACTCCAGATAAGCTTATAGCCACAGTGACAGAACTGAATTAAATACACACCTTCAGAAAAGAAGCTACTTGTTTGGCGGAGATGCCTTCGACTTTCCCAAGGTCCTCTACCTGAGAAAAGGAGGAAGGAAATGTGTAGGTTACACAAAGTTGCAAAGTTATGGAGATACTTAAGTATTGAATTTGTATACCACCCCTCATCCATAGATCTCAGGGCCACAGCAAAAAAAAAATATTCTGAGGGACGAGCAATACTACAGTAGTAGAGCATTTTGCTTTGCTCAGCATCTGGCATTTCCAGTCTCTGTCAACAATTGGCCACAGTATCTAAATGAAACTTCCACATTCAAAGGTAATATAATTATATGTTTTATAAAATTTATACACCACTTGATTTTTTAAAAATTGCAACCTCAAAGTGGTTTACAAAAAGATAAAATGGAGAAATATTCACAACCCTACTGTAAAGCATACAAAAGTTAAAATACTAAAACAGATTAACATTACCTCAACTTTCCAAGCATCTGGGTAAGCTTGCCTAAACAAGAATGTTTTTAGCAAGCGCCAAAGAATACAGTGAAGGCACTTCTTGATCTCAGAAGGCAGGGAGTTCCAAAGTGCAGATGCTGCCACATTAAACAATCGGGTTCTTACAAATGCAGAACGGGTATTATGTGGCAGCTTAGTACTGCCAATTCTGCCAACTGAACCGGGTTGAGTGGAAATATGTGGGGCAAGACGATCTTGTAGGTAAACTGGTCCCAAGTTGTTAAGGGCCTTTATATACTAATATAGTAGCACTTTGAGCTTGGCCCAGTAGGAAATCGGCAACCAGTGCAGATCTCCAAGCACAGGCTTTACCCACTGACAAGGCCACACTCCTGTCAGCAGTCACACTGCAGCATTCTGCAGAGGGCCTTCTCGGTAGTGGTGCCCGCCCTGTGGAACGCCCTCCCTTCAGATGTCAAGGAAATAAACAACTACCTGACTTATAGAGAACATATGAAGGCAGCCCTGTTTAGGGAAGTTTTTAATGTTTGATGTCTTGTCATGTTTTTAATATTCTATTGTGAACCGCCCAGAGTGGCTGGGGAACAAATAATAATTTATTATTATTATTATTATTATTATTATTATTATTATTATTATTATTAGCCTCCCAATTCTAACTGTTGGAGGGGAAATAATGCTTTCATGCCATGCTGGTGGGCTTCCCAGGAGCTTCTGGCTTGCTACAAAAACGTTAAGACTAGATGGACCTTTATTCTGACCCAGCTCTTACAAGAATAGGGAGCTGCTCCCTTCCCCTCCCAGATTTGAGAATGAGCCAGTATTCCAAACTACAAGGCTCCGTGCTAAGCTAAAGGCTGAAGCAGGAGTCCTCCAAGACTTAATGCTCTGCCCACTAGGCTTCAATGCTCTGAACTTGAGCCAGGTCTGAATGTGTTAAAGCCTTGCACGGCCTACCTCCTACCTGAAGATTAATTTCCTCTGCACAGTAGCTGCACCTGCACACACCTCAAACGATGGAAGAGCAGCTCTGCCCACTTACCTTTTCAAAGGACCCGTGCTCTCCTCTCCAGGCCACAATGCGATTTGCCTTCTTCTTGCCAATCTGGTGCAGGGCCATGAGATCCTTCACAGAGCCTGTGTTCAGGATGGCCAGGATGTTCTCCTTGGTGCGGGCCATCAGTTCAGGCTGAAGCACCATCTCCCACTCAGAGGGAACCTTGTTTTCAGAGCCAGGGGACGAATCCTGGATATAGCATGCATCATAAAAAGAAGTGGTGTGGTGTCGCACCCGCCTGTTTCCTGACTGGCCCTCATCTCATATTCTTTCACTGAATCCACCAATCACAAACATACCCTGGCTTCTCCTCAGATCGTATAAATCTTTCGCCTTTTACTTCTCAGGGGTTCTTCAATGAGATATCAGGCATGCAGAATAAAGTTCTCCAGAAGATAAGACAGACAACTGCCACTGCTGAGTTTACCTTCTCTTGTTTCACAGGCCTGTGTCAGGGTTTTTGGAATCTGCTGACAGCCATGTCCCTGAAGCAGGCCCACTGGAAACTGCCGGAGGCACCTTATTTATAGTATTTATAACCCTGCCTTTAGCTGAATGCACTCAGAGAGGCTTACAAAAATCACTTCTCTCAGGCTGATGATCTAGACCAGGGGTAGGCAACCTAAGGCCCATGGGCCGGAAGCAGCCCACAAGCCGCCCTGAACCGAGCTGCCTGCTTGGCGAGTCCCTGCGTGCTGCGCTAAACCAGCACAGCGCGCCGACTCTCTTTCGTGGCTCTGGAAAACGTTTCTGCACATGCCCAGACACTGAAAATTGCTTCTGCGAGCGGCAGAGGCTGTTGGCGGTGATGGAGGAGGAACGAGCAGCTCGAAAGCAGCCCTTTTGGGCTGCTCGTTCCTCCGCCGCCACTGCCGCCGCCACCAGCCTCTGCCTCTCGCAGAAGCAATTTTCAGTGTCTGGGCGTGTGCAGAAACGTTTTCTGGGCCTAACAGCTGAGAGAGAGACTGCTGGTCTGAGGCAGTGAGTCCAGAACTTTGATCTGGCTCCCTCAAGACACTTGCAAAGCTACTTTCTTTCTGCTCCTGGAATAAACCATTTCAGGCTGCTTTCCACCAACCTTACCCATAAGAATTTAAATTTGCTTAAAACAGGGAAGAGGAGGAAAAACATGTGGTCAGCAGGAACAGCCCTGATTTTTCTCATCTGGCTACTGCTACCTGTTCCACTCCCAGATTTGATTCAGAAACATGGTGTGTGGGTGAGGGCAGATGTGTATCCTTCTGGGTAAGGCTTGATCTTTGCCACACTGCTAAGACTGAGTCAGTCTGAACATGAACCAACAACAGGCAATAGGTAAGGGAATCTGTTCTTTGTTCTCAGGCAGAAGATCTATGGGGGGAAGCCTGCCCCGGCGGAATCCATATATAACTTTATTAAACCATGTTTGTAACAACTCTGCTTCCCACCATCACCAGCCCCAAGTTCAACAAAGCCCCCCACCCCCTTACGCACCTTCTTCTTTCGACCTCCCTTCTTTTGCTTTACAATGATGATGCTATCTTCGTTCTCAGAGTTCTCCAGGTGCTGCACTGGAGAGGTAAGGAAGGAGAGCTGTGATGTCATAGGAGGGAGGAGCATAAAAGGGGAGTCCCGCTTTCCAAACCCAGTGCCCTTTTACCTTGCTGGAAGGGCAATACCACTGCTGTTCCTTGGCGTTTGGCGGGCACCCATGAACCACGTCCATGCTCTTTGTCCTGCAGAACCTTGGTTTCCATTTCTAGCTGCTTCTTCTTAAGCCTCTGTAGGGAGAGGGAGAACAGAATAAGCAGATTCAGATGGAGGGAACAGGGTGTGCATTCGGTGGCCTCCAAGAATGCGTGGGGCTGCCATCAGGTTCCCAGCCCAACAAGGATCGTATTGCCAACTGTATAAACTGCCAGGGCCATAATGAAGCAGGTTCTCAGTGCAAGATGGACACAGTCCAATTTATATAAGAATCCCCTCCTACAGGACTTACTTAGTGCTACATCTCTTTCTTCCTTCAAAGCTGGCCTTTACATTGGAGCCATTGGCTTAACCACAGTTGCCCTGGCAAAGGCTTCACTGGCACCCCAGGCAGGGCCTCCTGAGTTTAAAACAACCACAGCAACAACAAATAGCCCTCCTAAAAAAAAAGCTAAGAAGCAAAATGTGCAGGTAACTGTGACTTGAACCAGCTTGGCTGCTCTCGCCCGTCATTGTTTGTAGCCAATGAATGAAGTTGGAGCTGTGATTGATAAGCGAGTTGTTTGGACACAAGGCAAAAGGAATCCCTGGAGTCCTAAAAAAAGAGCTGCTGTTCCCTCACTTTCCCTTTAGTGCACTTTTCCTGCCCCTTTCATATTTTTCAGTCCTTGGATCCACCCATTAACTGCTCTGTTTACTGCTTGCCACTCACTTCAGAAGCTTTTTTTTAAAAAAGTGTGTTGCTGTAAGGGAAGAAAAATAGTAACCACACATAGAAATTAAAAAACTTGATGAAACACCGCAGACCTCGCAATAAACAAGGCATTGTTTTTGTTTACGGGAGGTAGCCCATTGCAGTCTTTGAGGGATGACGATGGGACATAAAGAGCAAACCCTTCACCTGCAGCTCACGCCGAGTCTCCTCCAGCAGCCTCCGGAATTCCAGCCGCTCGCTGCGTGGGGTGTTGAGGAGGGGCAACGCACAACTCTCTGCCCCAGCCTGCTGTGTTTCCAAGGCCTCCAAGTGCAGCAGCTTTTCAGCCAAGGCCGGCTCAAGATTCTCCATCGGCAGCAAGGAACTGGTGGGGAAAGAGACCAGAAAGTAGGGCCTGCCTTTTCAAACAAGCCAGAGGGAGCTGCTCAGCGCTTTAAGGGTGGAGTGACCATCCTCATGAAGTGGCAGGAGAGAATTTGACTGCACCACAGAAGCACTGCTTGCCCCTTCACCAAAGCCTATAAAATGTTTGGTGTCTCACCTGAATGGCTTCTCTTCAACCAAGCTGCGCTGTTCCTCCTCTGGACAAGGTCTCTTGGCTTCAGGGCCTGCATCACTGGAAGATGGGCATGGTCTTTTTGATGCTTCTGTGTGGGGAGGATGTTTTTAATTTATTTTATGTGTTTATTGGACATTGGAGCCTGCTCCACCTGGACTGTCCTCCTTCACTACCACTGGGCCACCTACCACCAACTGGGCTGCAGAAAGGATCCTGTTTTGTTTAGATAGTCTTCATTGTAATTTTATTACAAAGTAACTGGTAAAGTGCCGTGGAATGATTTGTAACCTCAGTAGTGGGATATCAACAAAGAACAAATTGTGACAAATATCCCGGCCTTATCAAAAGCATTTCAAGTCACCTTACAAACCATCAGCTTACAAGCTACACATCAGAATAACTTACCGTATTTTTCGCCCTATAGGACACACCTTTTCCCCTCCAAAAATGAAGGGGAAATGTGTGTGCGTCCTATGGGGCGAATGCAGGCTTTCGCTGAAGCCTGGAGAGCGAGAGGCGTTGGTGCGCACCGACACCTCTCGCGCTCCAGGCTCCAGGAAGCTATCCGCAAGCCTTGCACACCCGGGGGGGAGTTCCCCCAGGCGCGCAAGGCTTGCAGGCGGTAGCCTGCAGTGTGGAGCACGGGGCACCCTCCAGAGGACGCCCCGTGCTTCGCACAGGTGTCAGCAAGCCTTGCGCACCCGGGGGATCTCCCCCCGGACGCTGAAGGCTTGCGGGCGGCAGCCTGCAGCGCAGAGCATGGGGTGCCCTCCGGAGGACGCCCCGTGCTTCGCGCAGGTGTCCGCAGTCTGCCACCCGGCACGTGGGGCGCCCTGAAGCAGAGCGCCCCCACGCCGGGCAGACATCCTCAGCGTGGGGAGCCGTGCGGGAGTTCCCACAGGGATCCCCACGCTGCGGATAGTAGCCTGCTGCCCGGCGCGCAAGGCGCCCTGAAGCATAGCACCCCGCGCTTCGGGCAGACATTGGCCAGCTCCACAAGCTCGGGGGACAGCGGGGAGGCGCAACGCCGCCATCCCGCTATTCCCCGACCTCGGTTTTTTTTGGGAAATTTCCTTTATTTCCCCCCCAAAAAACTAGGTGCGTCCTATGGGACGAAAAATACGGTAATTGATATTAAAATGTTTTTTCAATCCCCCCCCCCGGGGGGGGGGAGCCACAATCACAAAACAGAACTAAAAACACAACCTAAGTGTAAACATACCCACCCTTTAAAGCAGCTTAAGATAAAGACAGCAAGGGCAAAAATGTTTTTACATGATACCTAGACCATGGACATGGGGAAGGTGTTCCAAAATCTGGGTGCCACCACTGAAGAGGCCCAAACCATTGACACCACTCACATAATCTCAGTAGGCACAGGAATCCAAAGCAGACCCTCCTCCCCAGACGACTGCAAGGCACAGACTGGTTCTGACAGGAGTCAGCTGGTCATTGATGAAAAGGACAGACCATGAATGGTTCTAGTGTATATGTATTTGAACCGTGATGAAGAAATCTGGGGCAGTGAATCTGTATACTACACCCCACTCGACTCCGGGGCAGCCCAAGAATCCTGCCCTTCCTTTCTACCCAGAAAACCTTGTTTTGCCCCACTTCTGCTGAATTTCAGGCCGGCCCCCTTCCTCACCAACATCCAGCAGAGTTTCTTGCGTGAAAGGTTTGTTCATCACTTGCTTGGATTTGGCAGCAAAGTTGAGGCTTGTGAGCGTTTCAAAGTAGTACTTCCTCTCAGGGGCGATATTTGCAATGATCAGGCTGTGAGCACTACCACCCAAAGAATCCTTTAAGGAAAGAGAAATATGCTCAGTAAAATAAAACGCAGCTCTTCCCAAATCCACAGCCCCACCAATGAACCCAGGCACCCCAATGACCTGCAGCAGGCGAGTGAGTTTGCTGTCTCTGTAGGGTACACGAGGCAGCCCCTTGTTGAGGGCATCCACCACCTTGCTAAGCACAAAGAGTGACGTGTTGATGGCCCCGCTCTCCTTCAGGCGCACTCCTCTGTTGCCTGTCCGCCGGTTGTCCTCCGAGCCGGCCAAGTCGATAAGGCAAAGCTTGGCGGCCCGCTGGGCATATGGCGGCCAGCCCCGGGTCTGGCTCACGTACACCAGCAGGACAGCGTGACTGCGGCTCGAGCGATTATTCAGCTGTGTGGATGCCACTGTACGGTTGCTGCTGGCGGGCAAGAAATGTTTCTCAAAGTCTGAGAAGCTGGTTATCTCTCTCTCCGTCAGACCAGGCACCAGAATGTGGTGGTTTTGATCCTCCCGGATTGGCAAGTCACGGAGGGAGGGCTCTAGAAGGTCCAAGACCTGGGGAACAAGCAGACTAGTGTTGGTCCAGGTGGCACTTCAAACCCCACCTCACTTAAATCCCCTGGCTTCTCAGAGAACAACCTGTTTACTTGAACAGATTGTGTGGTTTGATCAAGTAGAATGCAAATCCAGCCTTCTGTAAACACTGAATAAGTTCTCTTGCACTCATCTGTAAGAGACCTCCTTTCTCCTGGGCAGTTCTGGCTCATCATCTTTAGTATCCATTTAACTTCCATGCCATGCTCTGTTCACTCCTCCAAATTTCCCCCTCCTCCCTGTCCTTTCTCCACTTGCATTCAATCATTCTCCTCCTTCCCAGGCTCCAGTCTGTCTGCTTCCCTCAAGGATAAATAACTTAAGGCCCTCCAGAGCTTGTAGGACTCCAACTTTCCTCAGCATGCCCAATGGTCAGGGAAGATGGAAGCTACAGTCTGGCAATATCCTGCCTTACTCCATCTCTCTTCCCTGCCCTTCTACTGCTCTTTCCTTTCTTCTCTCCCCCTTTGCAGCCATTTCGGCTTGCTTTTGAAGCAGCTGCCCAGTCTCTTTCCCCATTCCCATCAGCAACGCCTCAGTTCTTCACCAATCTTCAAGCAGGGCCAGAGCACACATGTGACAGCATCAGCAGGCATTGAGACGGGACCCTCTCCAGATCAGACTAGCAGCAGATGACACACTGATCTTCTAAATACCAACTGGGAACAGGATGGAGTTCTGGTCACATTAACGAACTTTCCAGGGCTCAAAACACTGCCAGTCTTCAATACAACAAAAAAGGAGGCCAGTGTGTGTGCAAATCTGTTTCCAGTATCACTAGCTGTAGTCTAATTAGGTCATGCTCTCCCCAATACATCTGGCTCCTCAGCCCTATCTTGTTCTAAGCTGCTTTCTTCCCCAAAGATCCCACCACTCTTATATACTAGGGCTCGGTTTCCCCCTCTTACGCATTTTGTCCAGCACCCGTTACCTTCTCTTGGTAGATTTCCAGGTATGACATAGAGACCGAGTACTTCCGCTGATCCCCCGAAGCATCCCTTGTCATCTGCAAGAGATTCTGAACTGCTCTTGGAATCACCCCCGGTTGCTCCGGACTCCCCAACATGGTGTACGTCTTCCCTGCCATTTTAGGGAACAAAAGAGATATGGAGAGAGGAAAAACCTTCGCGTCCTCCCTCAGCCCAATTCCAAGCCCTAGCCCACCTGCCGACCCCCAGCAACTCTAGGTTGGGTTCATCCCTTTGTGCACTGTTTTATAGTCACCTGCTCCGGTAGGCCCATACGCCAAGATGCTGGCATTCTGCCCTTCCAGCAGATGGTGCAAGATAGGCTGAACTGACCCCATGTAGACATCATACTGCGTGGCCGTTGCACTGTAATAAGCGTCAAATCTGTTGGGAATAGAGAAGTGGGATTAAGGCCTAATGTCTTCTCCGAAAGTTCAGCAATTTCTACAGCAAGGATAAGTAACAAGAGGCTTTGCAGAAGGAGTGGCAGATATCCCTTAGGAGCTTTTTCCCCTAGCATACCCCCATTCTTCATGTAGTACAGACTATTATCAACATAAGAATGGCCCTGCTGGATCAGGGCAATGACACAGCATCCTGTTCTCACAGTGGCCAACCAGATGCCTGTTGGAAACCAGAGTGCTATTTAGGGCTGTGCAATAAATTGCTATACTGTCCAAAGCCTGTTCTTGAAGCCACAAACATGAGTCTGACCAAACTGCGGGAGGCAGTGGAAGACAGGAGTGCCTGGCGTGCTCTGGTCCATGGGGTCACGAAGAGTCGGACACGACTAAACAACAACAACATCCAAAGCCAGTTTTGAAATAACATCAATTGTTTCAACCAAGCACGAGGGAAATGTGAACCTGCTCTTTTTCCCATATGGGGTACCCAAGAGCCCATATAGAGTCCTTTTGTAAGTTCTCTATCAGTAGGAGAAAGTAACAGAGACCAACCAGAGAATATTGAGAAGCAAAGCAACTAGTAAGCCTAATCTTTATTAACTGTTGCAACAGGGTGCTCCCCCACACACAGGAGAGAGGAGGACCTCGAACAATGGCGCACAAGGCCTTATATATCCATTTTGAAATTCCCTGCCCTGGAGCTCCAGACCACCCCTCCATACATCATACCTACATCACAGAAGGGGTGTAGCCCAATACCACCCCCCAGATACATCATACCTACATCACAGAAAAGGCGGTCTACAACAGAAATTTGAATGTTGTTTTTCCTGTCTGCCAGGTTATCTGATAATGTCTTATCTGATTGCCTTTTCTGGTAGTCTGGCCATTCCTTTGAGATGATGCAAATTACTTAATTCCTGAGACACTGGGAAGGTTTTTTTCATTTCCTCCCTCCTTGCAGAGAAACATTTGGTCAGTTTGGGTGTTAAAATGGTTTCAGGACTGTCTTCCTGTGCTGCTTCAGACATGTGGTTTATATATTTATGTACGTCCCTCCCCCTCTTTCTTTTTTCCTTTCTCCTGCGATGAGACTGCATTTTAATGTTTTAATGTTGTAATTAACCTAGCTTTTTAAGTTGTATTCCAACCAACTTGTTTTTATTATTGGCTGTTAGCCACCCTGAGCCTGGCCTTGGCTGGGGAGGGTGGGGTATTAATACTACTACTACTACTACTACTAATAATAATAATAATAATAATACATGTTTGCTTGGTACATTTATGAACATTTATTATATATCTAAGACCTAAAAATTCTTATAGCATCAGGATGGGATGAAGAAGAAGAAGAAGAAGAAGAAGAAGAAGAAGAAGAAGAAGAAGAAGAAGAAGAGTTTGGATTTGATATCCCGCCTTTCACTCCCTTTAAGGAGTCTCAAAGCGGCTAACATTCTCCTTTCCCTTCCTCCCCCACAACAAACACTCTGTGGGGTGAGTGGGGCTGAGAGACTTCAAAGAAGTGTGACTGGCCCAAGGTCACCCAGCAGCTGCATGTGGAGGAGCGGAGACACGAACCCGATTCCCCAGATTACAAGACTACCGCTCTTAACCAGTAGACCATACTGGCTCTCGATGGGATGGGGTCTCAACTGAACAATACTTTCCCCAGCAGGAAGACAGGCACCATCTCTCCCTCCTTTGTTCATATGCAGAGCCTGCTAACAATCCAGTAGCAACCCGTCATGCCTAGACAATCAAAGAACAGCAGTGGCAAAACAGGCAGAAGCAGTCACTTTAAGCCAGTGGTTTTAAGCCAGTTTCCCTTACCTATCCTGTCAGTTGCAAGGAGGCAAATGACAGCGAGGGGCCGAGAGGAAGGCCTCTGTTGCTTCTCATACTGGAGAAGGGCTGCTATTCCTCCAGACTCTGCTCAGTTCCAACTAATGCCCCTGTTAAAAACCATAACAGGGGTACCATAGGGCCACAACCTACACGAAGCCTGGTTCTTCCCAACTCTCTCTGCCCAACTCACTTGTATTTCATTGTCTCCATATTATTTCTCACGTTCAGGATCTCCAGGGAGCAGGAGTCCACGCCACGTACACAAGGGGCTTCCTTTCCCTCTCCTGTCCCCACGCTTGGCCGCAATCGCACACAAACCCGAACTCGAGCCGGTGCATTGCTGGGGGTTCGCTGGGCTTCATAACGGCTTAATCGTTGACAAGATTTCATTGATATCTAAGAAGAGAAAAAGTGCATGGTGAGATACAAGTACCAAACTCCGCACCAGCTCATCTGTGAACTGAGATCATTATTGAAGGTCCCCTTTGGGGTGGTTCTAATTATAAAATTTTAGGATGCACACACACTCCACAGAAAACCAATCCTTTGTCTTTCAAATTTTAAGAAATATTCCCTGAAATTTTAAGAAATATTCCCTGAAAAAATCACACATTATTTTAGCACACAAAACAATCCCCAAAAAACCATCTTGGCTTCCCTAATGTCTCTAAATATTTCCTCTATTTCCTTGTAAGTCCTTACAAATCCTGTCTTAAGGGCATATTTGTGCAGGAAAGGGTGGCCTGTGACCTGGATTCTAGAACTAAAGCATATCCCATCTCAAAAGAATGGCAGACTGCCCAGGTAATGCAATCAGTAAAACATTATCAGGTATCCTGGCCACTCTGTCAAATTTCTGTGGTAGAAGTATGCTGAGTATGTTTAGCCTGGAAAAGAGACTGAGGGGAGATAAGATAGCCATTTTTAAATATCTCAAGGGCTGTCCCATGGAAGAGGGAACAAGCTAGAATACTATTAGCCCAGAAATGGAAGCAAGAAGAATTGCCAACGATTGAAGAATGGAGGATGAAGTTGATGGACTATGCAGAATTAGACAAATTTAACAGGAAAGACCCAAAACCGGTGGGACCAGAAATTCACCAAAGACTGGAGTAAATTTACGAACGATATGAAAAGTATTTGTGATGATCAGACGATGTTTGTAGGTTTGCAAGAAGTTCTGGGAGGAGTATTGTTGGAAATATTGTAAAAATGGAAAAGGGGAGATGATAAGTTAAGAGAGGTAAAGACAATATAAAATTAAGTAATGCATAAAAAGAGGTTAAGACGGAAGATCATCGGAGGTGCTGATGGAAGTAAAAAAAAAGTGTATTTGTAATAAGTTTTGTGGAATGTTTTATAATATGTATCTTAAAATTAATAAAAATGTATTTTTTAAAAAAGGAAGAGGGAACAAGCTCCTTCTCTCCTGCTCTGCAGGGCAGGACTCGAACCAGTGGCTTCAAGTTACACTAAAGGAGGTTCCGACTAAACCGCAGGAAGAACTTTCCGACAGTAAGAGCTCTTCGACAGCGGAAAGGTCTCCTTCGGGAGCTGGTGGATTCTCCTTCCCTTGGAGATTTTTAAGCCATCTGCCATGGATGCTTTAGCTGAGATCCCTGCATTGCAGGGGTTGGACTAGATGACCGCGGGGTCCCTTCCAGCTCTTCAGATTCTATGCACAAAGGTTCTCGCGGTGACCAGCCGCGTGACCACAACGGGAAGCCCCAAAGCAGGCCGCGGACACAGCGGCGACCCCGCTCCGCCCGCTCGCCACAACCGGCAACTGAGGCGCAGCCGGGGGGGCCACTTACCCCTCTCCCGCCTTCCCAGGCGGCTCCTTCACTCGCTCCCCAAATCGCCTCAGAGCAACTCCCGGACTTCGTTTGTATTTGGCGCTAATCCCGCCCCAGGAAGGAGAAAGCGGCCAATCGGAGAGAGGGAAGGACCCAGCCGTTGGTCACTGCGCCTGCGCGTAGGACAAGTTCCGCCGGAGAAAAAGCGGCCGCTTCCCTCCCCCTTCCCTTTTAAGCGGCGCGTGCGCAGTTGAGAAAGTGACCGGTACTTTTGAGTACCCCCCCCTCTCCAGGAAGCAGCAGCAGCAGTAGCCATCGATTGTTCTTACAGTCGGCTTTTGTGGGCTGGTTATGGGTGATCGGTTGTGCGCCGCTCAGCTTTTGATCCTTGGTTGGTCCGGGGCGAAGGAAAACGACATGGCAGGGAAGCGCGCGAGCTTCGAGGTCCGGATAAGACCCGCGGCGGGTGGGTGAACGAGTCTCCTCCCTTCCTTCCCTCCCTGGCCACCCGCCGTGATGAAGCCCCGCAAGACTTAATCGGCCATCGTGGTTCGTGTTTAGTGCCGAGCCGTGGAACAAATGATCCGATGAAGTGTCTTTGAGCATGTGCAGAGTGACTTTTTAAACAAATTAAAAGGGGAGGGGGGCAGGATCCTAAGATAATAGATCTTCTTTTAGTTGACTTTGAGCATGATCCAGCCGAAGTTAAGCATTTTAGGAGTGCCGTGGATTGATTGATTTCAGTAGCAAAAGTATAAAACCTCGTGCAATGTCCTCTTTTACTTATTAATACAAGGGAGCAAGATGCCTTGCTCAGTGGGGTGACTTACTTACGGGTAGCTGTTCGGGCTTAACTCCGCCATTGAACTCAATGGGCCGTGAGAAATGCATAACTTTGGGTCATGGTCATACTTAACTAAAAGAAGGATATAGCTTTGGAGTTAGCTGCACAGCTCTTCTCCAGAGTGGATGGTCAAGACACTTCTCTTAAAAAATAATAATAATTAGCATAGGCCGAATGCCAAGCCCTGATTGCTCTTGACTGGAGTAAAAAAATAAAAGCAACGGAAGAAAGGAATGTTAGTTTAATATTATAGCTGCTATCAGGTATGTTGGCAGTCCAGAATACCAGTAGAAGTTTTCTCCCAACCATTAACTTTCTGTAAGAAAATTTAAGAGGCTGTGGAAAGTGGCATGTATGGCAACTCCTAGTTCTGAGTTGGGGTGGGGTTCCTGCTTGAAACTGTGATGAAATGACAGCTTTCTGAAAACAGTGGGAGAAAGGTGTAGAAGCTTCTGCTCACTGGACAACTGATTTAAGGTCCTTGCCTGGCAGCAGTGGTTATATTGTTTGCCTCCATCTTCTATCCTCTACCTCAATATTTGGGAATAAACCAAATATTTAAAAAACGGCACTGGTCTCCAGCAATCTCTACTCCGAAAGAAAGCTAAAGCAGGGATCATTGCCCATGAAACTTCTATCTGCTTTCCTTGGAATGTCCAAGCTGATGTGTGTGTAACTTTATTTGCTTGCTGCATTTTCAACAATATTGTCCTTGTATTTGGTTTATGCTTTGGTGTGGTAGCTGAGAGTGGTTTACTTAAATTAAATCAGAGATGGGAAACCTGTTGCCGTGTAGAGTAGATGATGTTGGCTTCCCATCAGCCTCAGCCTGCAGAGCCATTAGTGAGGGATGATGGGAGCCATAATCCAGCAACATCTGGAAGGTCGCAAATTCCCCATCCCTGCATTAAAGGATATTGCTTTAAATACCTGCATTACGCTTTCAAGTACTTCACATACAGTCATTTAGTTATTCTAGTAGCAATCCTTATGTAGTCCAGTAAGGTAACTCAGTATCGTCTTCATCCACTTTGCAGGAGGGAAGGACTGAGCTGAGAAAGAGAGGGAGAGCCTGTGGCTCGGGCAAAGCACCTGCTTTACATGCATAATATAAAGTGATATAGAAATGAAATGAAGAATAATAATAACAAATTTCATTGGGGGGATGGCGCCTAGACATTCCGCTGTGGCGACCGTAACCCATGTTTAAGGCGCCATTTGGCGCTGAGCTTATATGTCTGAGTTTCTTAAGGGGCTTTTGTGAAAAGTAATATTTTGCCTTCTAAATCACTGCAGGGTTGGGCTGAGACCATCCTCTTTAGGAAGCCGCAGTTGTGAAGACATTACTTCTCTGCATATCGATTTTGATCTCCAGTGGAAGGGACTTTCTGCAGGGTCTTCCTGCTGATCTTTGCCCCTGCTTGGGCTCCTAATAAAAGGTATTTTTTTGTTGTTGTGGCCAGTGTGATGTTTGGGTCTGCGGGGCCATCTAGAAACAAAAACCCACAATGGAGGTCCTTATGAGCAGCTGTGAGGAACAAGCCCAAGGACTAAATGTTTGCGGAATATAGCTTTACTGCAGTGGGAGAACTTCCTGGATCATATTGATTGCCTAAGTGCAGTGAGAGCGAGGAAGAGGGAAAACTGAGTTTCCTGGCAAGAGAACTGTTCTTTGGCTGCTGGCCTATTCTCAGTCTTCTGGGCTTGGCAGTAGAGCTGTCTAGCGAGGTCTGTGGCTTGACAGCCAATGTACTGAGCAGCAAGGAAGCTGTCTAATGATGCCAGTCAGGGTTTTCAAAAGCCTGAAGATTGACGCTGAAGAGCAAGTGAGCTGCTTACCAGGTTGCTGGGAGAAAAGGATATGTTAAATTTGGGGACAATAGACATGTATATTTGGGGCCCTTTATAAAACTGCCACCCAGCTGATCCCCAAAATAGGGTCACACTACCTCAGGGGACTGTTAATCTAAAGCAGGGGTCGGCAAGGTTTACCTCGCCTGGGCTGGTTCACTCCAGCGGAGATCCCTCCATGGGCCGGATCATGCCTGCGATTTCCAGCATCTGCGCAGATGGATTTCCGGTGTCTGTGGATGTGCAGACATGATTTCTGGCGTCTGTGTCTGCACAGACGCAATTTCCGGTTCCACGGAAGCGAATGCCTGCACCATGCTGCGCCACTTTAGCACAGCGCGCGGGGACTTGCCAAGCAGACGACTTCGTTCCGGGGTGGCTCGTGGGCCGGTTAAATAACCCCTTTGGGGTTATTTTGGCCTTAGGCTACCCATCCCTGATCTAAAGTGAGTCAAGTGGAACTGAAAATGTGACCAGTGAGAAGGAACCAGCATGAGGGTCAGAAAGACGATTGGGTAAAATGAGAGAGCTTCTAGGGATTGGGAGATTGGGCAGGTAGTCAAATCAAGGATGTCTCATCTGGAAGTTAACCTGGGGGAATGGCCTTCCTGAATGGATTTACCTGTTGAGAACACTGACTATGGCTTGACGCTATCTGACTCATCTTGCTAGTGTCGTCCTATCTAGTATATGTATGTATTTGCAGTTTCATGGCATTCAGAGTTGATTGTAAGGAGCTTGTCTCTGGAGTCTAAAGCAGAGACTTCAGGACTTCAAAACCCCACCCCTAGTGCTTTTTGTAATCAATTCTCCCATTACCATTACTGCAACATAGCTCCCTCAGGAGGAGTTAAATTTTTGGATCCTCAGAACTGAGTAAAGCTCTGGACTGGCTTATGCTGCTCTTAATGAAGTTATAAGACCACAAAGTCAGGGTGTCTGCGTCCAGATCTGGGGTGTGGGGTGGATCCTGTAGGGCTTTTGGGGTTCCCTGATTCTACAGGTTCTCTGGATGGAGCATCTCTGAGTTACGGTCTTAGAGGGAAGGGGGTTGTTCCTCATGGCATCATGTCTCCCCCCTGACCAGGAATACACTGGGAGCTGTGGGAGGGTCTTCTCCAAAATGAAGGTTGCAAGGATGGGCCAGCAGAACCTTGATTCATCTCTCAGTGGACTGGAGTCTGATATAAGGTCTGGTTGGTGTATCCTGAGACACCTTCCCCTTTTGGGCCTCTGTCTCCTTGTTCTTACCCTGGCATGAGCCACAGGCTTCCTGGTTTTTCTTGCAGCAGAATGGCAGAATGAATAACAATAGGCAACTTCAAAGAGATCTTTATCTGGGCGCTTCCTCTGAACAGGGGCGAATTCCACTTCATCATTTATGGGAAGGCTGGTGCACATCAAGGGATTATTGATCTGAAAGGTGTTAAGAGACAGAGCTAAGATGTCTCTGAATTTGCTGGCAGAGGTAGCAAGAAAGAGGAGGCCTAAAAAGTCTTCCCAGGACATACAATTTTTCTCTACACTTTTCATGACAGCTAACCTTACTCCCTCAACAACAGGCAACTATGAGAGGTGTATCTAAGGAGTTAGTTTGGAAACACTGGCAATTCATCTTTTTGAGCCCCATCTCTGCGCTCCCAAGAAAACTTTCATTGGAGGATGTGAAAGTTTGGAGAGGAGTCTCTGATGCTAAAAGAGAAAGATAATCTTGCCGGCGAGGGACAACCAGCCACCCACACTCCTGCACCACACTAGCTCACATTTTGCTGTAGGGGTTTCCCAAGATGGCCGCCGTCTTGTACCAGGCAGGTCCTTGCCCGGTTATGTTAGGGTCCTGTTTGCCCTGCCTCTCTCAGTTCTGTGGCCTCTGTCTCTCCAGCAGCCATGGAGGAGGCCAGCACTGTGGAGGAAGGTGAAGTCACCTCAGGGATGCAGTCCTTGGCAGTGGAAGATGAGCCTGCCTCAGAGCTACCTCCGACCACTGAGGAACAAGATGACGCAGCCGGGGAGAGAGATGGGGAGCAGTCGGCGAAGGGAGACGAATCGGCCGAGGAGGATTGGTGCGTCCCCTGCAGCGATGAGGAACTGGAGTCCCCAGACAGCTGGATGCCTCCCCCTGAGGAGATCCGGCGCCTCTATGAGCTCATTGCTGCCCAGGGGACCTTAGAGATCCAGGCAGAGATCCTACCCCGGCGCAACCCTACCCCCGAGCCTGACAGCGAAGATGAGGATAAATCTGATGGGCAGCTGGAGAACCAGGAAGAAGAGGAGGAAGAGAAGTGAGAGCCCATGTATTTCTTTTTGCGGGGAGAGGGGTAATATTTGACTTGAAAAGGGAGTTTGGGGAAGCATCCAAAATCTGAGATGGTGCTGGTGACGGGAAAGGAGGGAGGGGCTACAGGCTCTGGTGCTGGGCGGATTCCCATTTTTCTCTCTTCGCTGCAGGCCCCACGTGCCAACGGAGTTTGACTTCGATGATGAGCCTGCCTCCCCTAAGAGCTCCTTGATCAATCGTCGAAGAACTCCTGGTATGTTGAAAGCCACCCGCCCACCCTGGCTGTATTGGGACGACTGGATTTCTCCCTAAACACACACACTTTCCAGAGAAAACTGGAGTCATGCTTGATTGTCCTTGTTCTCTTTTGAGGAGCCCCATTTGCAACCTCAGAATTTAGATCATGCTCTCATGCACCCTGTTCTGGCTTGCTTCTGTCACAATTCTGACACCCCTCTCTCAAACCAAGAGGTAGGGAACCTTCCTCCCACTTCAATCAGGGACCGTTGGCCCACCCACTAATCCACCACCACCTCAAAAAAGTTAAGGTCGCCTCTCCTTCTTGTAGTGTTTTGAAAGTTTGGATCAGGCCTGCTGACATCTGACCTTTGAAGGTTGTCTGTCAGCTGGCCTGAATGTGCTTTCAAAAGGGCCCCTCTCTGAAAAGGAAGTCAGCTTCTCACTTGGGGAAAGCTTTGAAGGTGCTCACAAGGCCCAGGTGTCAGGCAATCTGATCCACAAATATAAAGCTCTCTTCAGGCATGCTGGAAGAAATGCCACAATGTTCTGGATCCAGCTCACAGGCTGCAGATTCTCCATCCCTATTTAAATGCCAGGACTCCAGAATATTGCTCTGAGAATCCTGCCTGAAGTCCCTTACGTCTGCCCAAGAGGTTTAACATGTGAGACTCCCCTACAAAAGTTAAGGCAAATTGGCTGACAGTTTTCTGTTGTCTAGACCAGGAGTGGGGAGAACCAGTGGCCCTCCAGATTTTGCTGGATGGAGTACAACTCCCATCAGCCCCATCAAACATGGCCAGTGGCCAGGGATAATGGGAGCTGTAGTTCAGCATCATCTGAAGGGCCAAAGGTTCTCCACACCTGGTCTAGACAGGAACCTAGGAAAGGGAGAAGGGCATGGACAGGAAGACCTACGTAGCATGCTTATATATTTATTGGGTAAAATTTATACACCACTTAATTAGAGAGAAAAAATCTCAAAGCTGTTTACAAAATACTTTAAAGTTCCTCAAAGAAGAGACGGGAAAACTTTAAACCTATGCAAAATGTAGGGACATGCAGACCCTCTTACTGCTGGGAAAACAGAGTGTAGATTTGGATCTAGTTAGGCAAGAACAAGGGTGGCGCTGTGGTCTAAACCACTGAGCCTAGGGCTTGCCGATTAGAAGGTCGGCAGTTCGAGGCCCTGTGACAGGGTGAACTCCTGTTGCTTGGTCCCTGCTCCTGCCAACCTAGCAGCTCGAAAGCACGTCAAAGTACAAGTAGATAAATAGGTACTGCTCCAGCGGGAAGGTAAACGGCGTTTCCGTGCACTGCCTTGGTTTCGCCAGAAGCGGCTTAGTCATGCTGGCCACATGAACCGGAAAAAACTGTCGGCGGAAGCAGACAAACGCTGGCTCCCTCAGCCTGCAAAGTGAGATGAGCACTGCAACTCCAGAGTCGTTCGCGACTGGACTTAACTGTCAGGTCCCTTTACCTTTATATTTACCTTTAGGGACGAACAATGGTTTCCTGGCACCTTGTATTTGAAACCTACCTCTCATTTTTTTTAAAAAAAAAAACCTGGACCCAACTTACACTTCCCACTGAGTCCACAGATCCTAACGGGTGTTTATTTTATTTTCAGGGACCTCTGCTAAGAGCCAGAAGAGGGAGGCTCGCATGGACAAGGTGCTGTCAGATATGAAGCGCCACAAAGTCTTAGAGGAACAGATAATGAAGACGGGCCGAGACCTCTTTGACCTTGACTCAGATGATGTACCCACTCCAAAACGGCCACCAGGTCTCTTCCTGCGCCAGCGCAAATACTGAGTGCAGTGGAGGCGACGGGACCTTTTAAAATCATTTCAGGCCAAGTGGAACTGTGGACTCATGGATTCAATGCGAGGGGAAGGAAATTGCTGGACGGACCCACTGGGTCAGACAATGTACTTTGGTTTGCATCTTGCACTGACTGGCAGGAAGCACTTGCTTTGGGTTATTTGAGTGTAAATAAAAGCTAGCGAGTTTGTTTTTACTTGTTAAATTCTCTTGTTTTTGTTCTTAGGACCTTAAGAGTTTGGTGAGGGTACGGAGTGTCTTCCCCACAGTGGTGCTCTGCTTTCGAAGGCCTTGGAGGGCCTTTGAAGCACAGGGCACCTGCAGCGATAAACCTCCACCCCCTCACCTCTCTGCCCCACGCTTGGACCTGGAGAGGGAGAGCAGCGGATTGTTCCTTAACTCATGCTGTCTTTAGGGATGCAAGGTCAGGGACAGCAACACCAGACAGTATTGCTTGGAGAAGCTCCTGGTACATACACATTGTGACTATCAAGGCCAGCCAAAATTTGCGGACTGCTACCCAGGAAAGCAGCATGAGCAGGTGTGTGTGGGGCAAGCTGTTATCTCTTCCCACCTCCTGTGGCAGGTTGAGGACGCAATGAAACTCTTGCTCCTGGAGCTGTATGTGCCGGGAAGCAAATGTCTTTGTTAGATGTTTTCTGGCAGGTGCAGAAAAAGCTTGTTCAGGAGGAACAGGGAAGAAAACTGGGTATGTCAGACTCTGACAGATCAAGTCAAAGTCTTGTTTTTTTTAAAGGGAATGCGATGCGATTTTTCTTTCTAATCCTGTAGCAGATTTTTGCCACTTTTCATTATTAAAAAAACAATTTTTTAAGAAGCTGGTATTGAAATCTAATAAGCCTGCCCCAAGTCACTTACAATGCATGTTTACTTGGAAGTCTATCCGTGTCCATAAAATCATAGAATTGTGGAGCTGGAAAGGGACCCCGAGGGTCAACTAGTCTAACCCCCGGCAATGCAGGAATCTCAGCTAAAGCATCCATGACAGATGGCCATCCAACCTCTGCTTAAAAAAACACAGTGACCCTCCCGAGGGAGTCTGTTCCACTGTGGAACAGCTCTTTCTGTCAGAAAGTTCTTGATGTTTAGTCGGAATCTCCTTTCTTGTAACTTGAAGCCATTGGTTTGAATCCTGCCCTCAGTGGGGTAAAGGCTGCATTCCTAACCCCACTTATGTGGGAGCAAGCCCCATGGAATTCAAAGGGACTTACTTTTGAGTAGATGTGGTTAGGATTGCATCCCTCAAGTGTGTTTTGGGTTACAGCCACAAACCGGGTGGATGGCTGTCGAGACTGATTCCAAGTCGCAGCCGGCAAGATAGGGATGCAGGCAAAACATATGGATGTAAAAGGCAGGCAGAAGGACTTGTCTTCTTCTGTGTGTCAGTATTCTGGTCATGGTGGAGGCCTGCGCCAATAATTCTCTCCCCGCCCCTCCCATGCATACAGTCATACCCATTATTTTAATAACTCGCATGCAGATCCGCAGTGACATATTGCTCCCTCAGGCTATTGACGTCCTTGATCCAATTAGTAGATTTTCCCCTGACTGGATTTTGTCAAAGTTTCTGAGCAGTGCCGTCCCAGTCTGAGGCATTTATTAAATGTTGGGGTGACAGCAATACTTCAGGCCACGGTTTGCTTCCTTCATGGCCTGTGGCTCTGCCACGCCTCACAACTCACATTGAGCCAATAGTAAAGAGGATTCTGAATTTTTTACCCCTCACAGTAGAGAAAAATTGAGACAAGAGGCAGAGGGTTCTAATTATTTTATTGGGGGTGCAGGTTAATTAGCAAGGCTTTTTTGGATTAAATCCTGCCACACAAACGTCGCGGTAACAGATGCGGGGTGGGAATTAATAAATGACCACAGACAGGTGGAAATAGTGCTCACTTTGGCTTGCTTCTCTTCCCCAACCCACCCGTTTCCAAAAAAACTGGAGAAGTCCATGCTACTAAAATCAGGATTGTTGAACTTCAGTAGATCTCAGAGGCCTTCTGGTCCTGGACTGTAGACAGCAGCACTTGCGCTTGAATAACCCCAGACTCACAGGAGATGAGAACAAGCCACAAGAATCTGTCCAGATCAGCGTCTACCACCAACAGAATGGCAAGAAGAGGAACCAACGTATACCATGTCACAAAGGTCTCTAGAACAAGTATTTTAGGTCACAGCATCACACTGAGAGAGAGAAAAGGAGCCCCGCCGCCCCATCTGTGATACATCCCTGCGTAGATTTTAGTTCAGATGCAGAACTCCAAAGTTGGAAGGGGGGGCCATCCCCCCCAGTACAGTCTGCACAATGGTAAAATAAGAGTTTCCGTTCCAAGGCAATATTGTGGGAGGCTTTGATGATTGTGAAGAGCAGCAAACACTATTGGTGGCATTATGGGGTTCCCCCCCCTCTTGGCTACAATACCTGATCCTGAGCAGACACCTACCGACCAGGGGCAAAGATATAGTCTAGCGCCTGTCGCTCAGGTCCTGCCACATTGGGATGCCAGAGATCAACAATAAATATCACCCGTGGGCCATCAGTGGGAGAACCTGCAACAAATAGGGTTAGAGTTATCTGTAACCCTCAAATTGTGAAAGATCCTTAATCTTGTGAGGGCGTCACAGAATCCTGACAAGGCAGCTCAGCTGCATAAATTCACACACCGTTGGTTGCCCATGGTGAGTAAAGATTGACCATAGGTGATCAGCCATCAATGTGTCAAGCAGGATGGCATTATGTCAGCTCCCTACTATTTTTAAAGAGGTTATATCTCTTTAAGGGACGCGGGTGGCGCTGTGGGTTAAACCACAGAGCCTAGGCCTTGCCGATCAAAAGGTCGGCGGTTCTAATCCCCGCGACGGGCTGAGCTCCCGTTGTTCGGTTCCTGCTTCTGCCAACCTAACAGTTTGAAAGCACATCAAAGTGCAAGTAGATAAGTAGGTACCATACACTGCTCTGGTTCGCCAGAAGCGGCTTAGTCATGCTGGCCACATGACCCAGAAGCTGTATGCCGGCTCCCTCGGCCAATAAAGCGAGATGAGCGCCGCAACCCCAGAGTCGGTCACGACTGGACCTAATGGTCAGGGGTCCCTTTACCTTTACCTCTTTAAGAGAAGTCATATGGGTGAGCGGAGCAGGCAGTAAGGCAGGCCACCCCCTGACAAACAGATTGCCAAATCTGCAGTGACATGAATGTTTCCCCTCCCATTTCACAGACTGGGAAACTGAGGCTGAGTGTATAATTTCCCCAGGCCCAACCCCTGCTACGATTTCTAAAAAAGAGTGGGGGGGGGGAGCAAACTCAGTTTAATGCCCCCATATACTTTGGACTACAACTCCCAGCATCCCTGATTATTGGCCATGCTGGCTGGAGCTGGTAGGAGTTGTAGTTCAAAACATCTGGAGGGCATCAGATGTGTAGCCTTAGCCCGTAAAGCCATTCTCTTACCGTTGTGAGCCGTGGTATGTAGGAAGGAGTCGTCTACTAGGAGGCAGTATCCTTCGGACCAGCACTGAGGCTCACCCCCCACAACCAACTCACAACCAGGAGGTACTTTTAGCCCTAGAAATGGAAGAAAGAGGTGGCTGTAACAAGGAAGCTTCCTAAGTTTGTGTATTTATTCAGCAGATTTAGAGCTCACTTTTTGACTAGCACCTCAAAGCACTGAAAAAAATTAAGATATGTTTAAAAAGCAACCAGCGCTAATGGTGCAGGAGATGGCATCAGATGTTCCTTCCAACAGGGCAGTTGCTGGTTACTGGCTTTCTTTGGGTTGGGAAGCGGACGACACTCTTATCCGAAGAAGGCCCTGCTGTTGCCTTTGCAGGCCCACCTCGCTGCTTTCTTCCTTCCCAGGAGGAAATGCTGCTTCTCTCCTGAAAGGTGTGGATAAAATGCTCATATGCAGAGCTCCTTCTAGAAAAGACTTCATGGCGGGTGGGTGAGAGAGAAAGAAAGAGAGAGAGGATGGGCACAAAAAGCAAAGCACTTACATAATTTTTTTGACAGTCTTGATCTGAGTCTTCGCGGGAAATTGGGGGCGTTGTCTGCCTGATTTTACTTGCAAATGACAGAGCAAGACGGAAATATGTGGGTGAGACGTAGCAGAAGGTTTCTGGGGAGGAGTGACGCATAGGCTGCATTCACACGTCACAGAAGGCCAAACCATAGCTTGGGGCAAACAGAGGAGGAGGAGGAGATGGCAGCCATTTTGCTCCCTGTAGCCCACTGGCTTTTTCAGTTATCACAGCATGGCAAGTAAGCGTAGCGTGCCGTCCAAATCCATGGTCAGGGTGTCTCACCTTTAACCATGATTTGTAGGCAAGGTAGGCCCTACGGTTAGAGGTAGTGGCTAAAGAGAAGAGACCTGAAGCATGACCCCAGGTTTGAACAACACAAACCTTGGCTGAGCTCTTGTCTGGTTTGACCCAAAAAAAGTTCAGGGAAGAGCACAGCAGGTGCAAGTTCCTGTTCCTTCTGTGACGTGTTCGGAAGCCAATGTTTTTGTGCCACAGTCAGGCTTACTATGACAGGCAAACCAGGCCATTACCGGAGATCAGAATGGGTGCAACAGGACTTGGTCTATTTATTTGTCTCATTTATTATTCCTATGAGCCTTGCTTGTTAAACCCAATAAAAGGTTATGGAAGGAAGGAAGGAAGGAAGGAAGGAAGGAAGGAACCAGGGGCAATGAGGGCATACAAATTTGCCTTATGCATACTAGAGCTCTTTGACAATATCACATATTTTCAAATATACCTGAGAGCTAGAAACTTGCTTTTTTAAAATAAATAAATGAATGAATGACACTCAAGGTCTGAACAGCTGTGTGATACCATTACATTTTCTTGTTGAAGGCAACTTCAAGTCTACTGTTATTCCACTTCCACATATCCAACTAATCTACTACTAATCTACTACTACTACATGCTTTACAATGGTTAATGTTTGAACCTAACAACGACCCTGCAAGATAGATGATTATTTCTGTTTTCATACGAGGAAATTAAAGTGAGGAAGCAGCCAGTGACTCATCGAAAGTCACCAGAGTTTCCCAGACTGAAGGCCAACTCTCAACTAAAAAGGTCTTATGAGATTCCTTTGCCATAAAGTGATTAGGGCTGTTGCTCTGTTTAAAGAAATATTGTTAATTAACTGTATGAGCTTTAGCAGATTAATTGATGTGTAAATCATCATACATTTCAGCATATAAAAACAATAGTTCTAAAGAGAAAGAAAGCATTCTTTTGATTTCTAGAAGTGTCTTACGGCAGAGCCAAAATCTTACTGGAAGAAGCATTCCCACGCACAGGAAGAAATGCCTCTTCTATGATGCCACTTTCCACCTGCATGTTTTTTGGAAAGTATTTGCATTATTCCAAACAATTTAACAGATTTTCTAGTTGGCTGATTGCTCTA
Organism: Podarcis gaigeae; assembly: GCF_964106915.1. NCBI lineage: Eukaryota > Metazoa > Chordata > Lepidosauria > Squamata > Lacertidae > Podarcis > Podarcis gaigeae. The sequence goes on along the minus strand of NC_139689.1, from coordinate 17,757,861 downwards.
GGGCACCGATTCCCTATATATTGCAGCCCTAAAATGACCCCTAAGGGGTACTTATTTCTGATGCTTATAAACAACAGAAGTCCTCTGCCTCCTGTTTAGGGACTCAAGAATTTCCAGCTAGTGGACAACACATGCATGGTGGAAGACTCTGGCCTTGCAAGCTTCCCCACACACTGAAGCCCCCATATCTTGCCCGCCTTGCTGTTCTTCCAGCATTTGCTCACCTAAATGGCATCGCACCCGGGTGTTGGTTGGCCCGTAGGTCCCGGGCAGCACAGTTCCAGGCTGCAAGACGCTGAAGCAAGCGTTTCCAAAGCGGTTGGCATTGACGAAGGTGCGCAGCGCACTGAGTGCCCGGTACGTCCACGGGCAGCTGCGACAGTTCTGCGCCACGCACTCCCCTTGCCGGTAGAGGTAATAGCTATGGCAGCCAGGGTTGGCATTGGCCGTCCACCCCCGCGGGGTTGGCGCTCCAGGCGCAAAGTCCCACGCGATGCCCTCGAACTCTCGCAAGATGGCCGGGAAGCTGAGTTCGAGGATCTCCACGTCGTGGCGCTGGGACTCGCGGGGGAAGTAGGGGGCAGAAGGCAAGTCCGGGAGGTAGAAGGCGCTGGGCTTCTGGATCGCCAGGCGCTCGCCCAGCTGGTAATGGGCCTGGTCTCGGATGCCTTTGTGCAGCCGGTTCATGCCCGACCAAGAGTAGCGCTTGGCGTAGTCTCGCAGGCTGCGGTACAGGCGCTGGTTGGCAGCGTCGCTCCCGAGGGCACGGCGAGGGCATCGCTCCTCCGTGGGCATGCCCTGCTGGTGAGAGGCGGGGGCCGCTTGCCCGCTCCCCACGCGGTAGCAGTACCAAACAAACAGCAAGGCCAGGGAGCCCAGCACGGCTATGGTGGGCTCTGGCCGAGGGCGCCAAGACGAGGTGTCAGGGAGGAGTGGTGAGAGAAGGCCATGGAGACCCCAGTCGGCCATGATAGAGGGCATCTTCAGGTGGGCTTAGCGCACCCTATCACCACAGGCAGCTCCTTGCAGCCTTCCCATTCTTCAACGTATGACCCCTGCCCTATTGGTCGGGTGCCCTTTTAACCCCTTGCTCTTAACCAGGTGCACCTCATTCAGGATTTGGCTCGGCCGCGGCTACACAGACCTAGCCATTCCTCTGCCGCTTCGCTTTGTTTTCTGAGGGCGGCTGGCTTCAAGCCCCATTGACTCAGTCATTTCCACTGCTACATTTCTCATTTCCTCCTCCCGCCACCCCAGAAATTAAGGTCTTAGCTCTGTTTTGCTGTATTCTGGGCCAGTAAATCTCTCCACATTCGCAGCCCACCCACAATATTTCTGGGCATCTGTCTCCAACCATGTATTTACCCCCTCCTCATCCTCAACGACCCCCCTTAATCGCTCCTCCCTACTTGAGCCTATTCCCCCAATATTCTTCTCCCTCCCTCCCCGCCTTTCATCCCCTCCATCCCTCTCTCACCCCCCTCCTCATCTCTACCTGACGGCTTGCAGTCCCTCCAGTCCTCTGAGCTTGCTGCCTGCTCTTCCAGTTTCCCCAGTCACTTGTGGTCCCTCCTCTGCCTCAGCCCGGTTCCCTGTGCAGCCTCCTCTATTGCTGTTTTCCTAATTCCTCCCCGTGCACGTAGGCTGCCGGAGACATCCGGGAAAATATTAGGGTGCCCCCCCTTCCCTTTCCCCGCGCACCCGTCGGGCACACCCTTCCACCCGGCCCGGGATGCCTCCCTCCCTTTGACGTCTGTCTCCTTCCTCGTATCAGCACCAGGCCAGGCATCGCTGCATAAAGAGACGCCCCCCCCCCCCCCCTCCACCCCCGGCTGATGCATCTATCTCGGCAATGGGCAACGGGGCCCTGTATAAACAGCCGCCCCCCACCGCCCGCCCCACTCTCGGGAGCGAGTGCATTACAGCACAAGGGGAAGGGAGCCAGGGTCCCTCCCTGAGTCCCACGGGGGCCACACGTGCACTGCAGAAGGCGCCCCAGCCAGGCGCAGGTTTGCAGTAAAAGGAGGGGGGCAGCGTCACTGGGGCCGAGCTCATCAACACCTCTCCCCCCCCCCCCGCTGCAGCATGGGCTCGCCCACCGGGACCACCCCTACGAGATCACCCCTGCCCCGGTGCCCGTAGCAACCTCCTTCCCTAGCAACGGGCCTAGCAACTGCTCCTCCCTAGCATTCACCTTGACCTTTCCTGCGTCTCCATTGGTTACGCCAGCATTTCCTTCCTCACCCCATCCATGAACCATGCTAAGACTCCTCTGCAGCAGAGGTGGAGGGCCTGTGGTGTGGTTGGGGGTCCCAACACACATCATTAGGGGTGCCAACTTGAATAAATTATTGAATAAATACAGTGGTACCTCACGTTACATACTCTTCAGGTTCCATACGCTTCAGCTTACACACTCCGCTAACCCAGAAATAGTGCTTCAGGTTAAGAACTTTGCTTCAGGATGAGAACAGAAATCGGGCTCCGGCAGCGCGGAGGCACCAGGAGGCCCCATTAGCTAAAGTGGTACCTCAGGTTAAGAACAGTTTCAGCTTAAGTATGGACCTCCGGAACGAATTAAGTACTTAACCCGAGGTACCACTGTACTGCCAACTTGAATTAGATACTGGGGGGGGGCATTATAGATCATAAGATACAGCACGCACGCACACAGAGACCAATTTAATGACAATGCCCATCAACTTGGGGGCTGGGAGCTGACACCCTCAAATATTTTATTGAGGAGGCAGAACTTGGGACCTTGGCCCCAGGAGTTGGCTCCTACACCCATCACCCTGACCACTCGCCATCCGCTGGATGGGAGTTGGGAGTCCAACCCCATCTGGAGGGCCAGAGGGTTGTTCCCTTTCCCTGCTCCATCAGTCCAGTAGAGCATGAGCCTCTTAATCCCAAGGTCATGGGTTGGAGCCCCACATTGGGCAAAAGATTCCTGCATTGCAGGGGGTTGGGCTAGATGACCCTCTCTGCGTTTCTATGCTCTTCAGGAATAAACTGCTCCACGAGCAACTGCCATATTTAGCCCCTTGCTGGCAGCTACTTCCTCAGCCGTTCCCATGGCAACCGACCCCCAAGGAAACTTCATGGACCACCCAACTCTAGAAAGCAGAGCCTGCCAAAAAATCTGCTCAAGTACTGTCTCCTCTGGTGGGCAGCAGCTCTCCAGGGCCTGAGGCAGAACTTCTTATGTCGCCTGCTACTGGAGATTTTTAGAGTGGTGGGCAATTAAGAGTTGGCGGTTCATTGTGTTTCTGGGGTTGTTCAGCTCCTTGAGGTGAAACAACAAGTGGAAACACACACAGAGACACACATGCCAGTGTGCATAATGCCCAAGGCTGACGAGGATAATTTGTAACCCAATAAGATCCCACAAACACCCTCTTCCCGGGAATAAAAAAATGCAGTAATAATTAGTAAATAACAATTTGTGTCTTCTCAAAGCACCCAAAATCAGCTGCTTGGGGTGGAGACCTCATTCTGCCTAGTGGTAGGGCAACACAGTCCTGTGAGAAACCCCACAAATATGTTTTGCCTCTCTTGGAGTGCCCAATGGATCTGCCAGGAAGCATCTTTTTACGGGCTACACTCAGCAACACATACCCCCCCCCCCCAACAACAACACCTTAACTTCTTGTTTAGCGTTGGGAATCCATTTTCAGCTCAAGGGCCACGTTCCCTTCTGGGGGCCACATGGCAGTGGTGGGTGGGGCCAGATGCAAAAGTGGAAAGACCAATAAATGTGAAATTCATCTCCATACAGTAGCCTAGCTTCTACACATGTCCACCCCTTTCTATCCTCAATCCGGTAAAGTAAGAGGCATTATCACAATTCAAGGATGCATTCCAGCTGGGCAAAGCCACTCTGTGAGGGTGCAAAGCAAAGGCAGGAATGGATGTAGCCTGCAGAGTGGGGGCCTGGCTGGGGATGGTGTGTGCCCCAGGGAGAATCCCGAGGGTCAAACAGAGAGCCCTAGAAGGCTGTATTGAGCTCCCAGGCCTGAGGTTTCTCAGTCTTGTTACAGTTCATAATCACCATCCCTCTAGACATCATTTTAAATATTTATTTCTTCATTTTATTATTTTATTTAAGGTTAAGGTAAAACCGGGACGCGGGTGGTGCTGTGGTCTAAACCACCGAGCCCATTGGTCTTGCCGATCAGGTCGGCGGTTCGAATCCCCACAACAGGTTGAGCTTCTGTTGCTCTGTCCCAGCTCCTGCCCACCTATCGGTTCGAAAGCATGCCAGTGCAAGTAGATAAATAGGTACCACTGCAGCAGGAAGGTAAAAGGTGTTTCGGTGCGCTCTGGTTTCTGTTACAGTGTCCTGTTGCGCCAGAAGTGGTATAGTCATTCTGGCCACATGACCCAGAAAGTTGTCTGTGGACAAACGCCAGCTCCCTTGACCTGAAGCAAAATGAGTGCCACATCCCATAGTCGCCTTTGACTGGGCTTAACTATCAAGGTGACATTTACCATTTTACCTTTTATTTTATTTATACCCCATCTTTCCTCCTAAGGGGTCTCAGGGTGGCAATATATTCAGTAGGAGGTGATGAAAAGGCCCTCTGCATGAGACTCTGGAAAACTTGCCAGTCAGAGTAAGCAATATTGCACTAGATGGGCAAATTGTTTTGATATAAAGCATTTTTCTATGTTCAACATTTGTTTGCAAAGGAACTCTTGTAGATTGCAAAGGACTGGGGTGTGTGGGGGTATGTGTTTAGGATGCACACACACTTCTTGGTCCTCAGAACTGCCCCACATGATGAATAGAGAACCTGCCCTATAATATTAATATTTATGCTCTATTTGCACTATAAATATACATGGCACTCTTACAAACTACAGGAATGCTGGTCCCTACCCTGCAAAGCTTACGGTCTAAAATTTGACAACCAGGGCAGGGGCAAGACAAGAAAGATGGCGATAAAGACAAAGAATATGTGTTCAGTGCGGTTACGCATGTTTCGGGTTCGTTTCAGAAGCCTAGGACTCACCCATCACTCCCTTTGGGTTGCATAGGGCAGGTGCAAGGGTGCTTGTGACAGACAACATGTTTTTCAAATAAGCTTGTGTGTCATGGCGGATTTTCTCATTGAGAAATCCAAGGGTGATCCAGAACACAGCTTGAAAACTAGCAGAATAAGACCCTTGGCTTATTTCCGGCTGTCCAGCCCCCTCTCATATTGCAACCAAGCCCTGAAACTGCACATCCGTCATCCTTGGTATTGCCCTTAGCAACTTCCCTACCAGTCTCTGGTACCTATCTTAGCAACTGCCTGGCAACCACAGTGCCTCCCTTAGCAACTGCTCTCCCACTGCAACTCCCATAGCAACCATTGTGAGGGAAGATTAAGTTGAAGCTGCCAAGGAAGGGAGATTCCCCTCCTTTCTGCTGTTCCCCCCAACAGCCACCCCACCCTATTTGAATGTCTCTCCATCCCACATAACTCCTCTTGGCCCCCACATTCATTCATTTCAGGAACTTCCACACACCCACCTTGATTCTCTCTCTCTCTCTCTCTCTCTCTCCCTCCCACAGTCTCTGATGAAAGGGGACAGGGTTGTTGTTGTTGCTGCTGCTGCTTTTGCCTTGCTGAAGAGGTTTATGGGAGTGATATATTTGATGGCAGAGGTTGTTGGGAGCGGTACCCAGATATGGGTACAGGAGCTTGCAAATTAAGCAACATCTAATTTTGGGAGAAAGGGAGGTAAAATGATCAACTTACTAAAGGACAGGGATTAACTGTAACCCCCTGCCCCCAATAATTATGGAACATTGCAAAAAAAAGAAGAAAGGAAATAAAGGCAACATTGCTGAATACAGAATGATGAGGTATATAAGAATTTGAGGACAATTAACTACATTTGTGAGAAAACTGAGGCCTGTAGTTTGCAAAAACCCATAGAGAGCTAAGATGCTGAAGGTGGCATAAAATACAGAGAAACTGATGTACTAAATACTGTAGATGCAAATCCAATGTCTCTGCCTGGATACCTGAGTTGAATTTGCAAGAACTGCATAAAAGCTTCTCTTCTTTTGCAAAATGGACTAAGCTACTTAGGCACCTTGTTGTGGTATGTTTTAAAGTGCTACCACCTGCATCTCTCAAAAGGAAGTACAGTATCTAACTGTGACCCATGTTTAGTGGACAGTCATATACTGTAATAGTCAACATGGGTTTTTTTTTCTTCTAAAATTCCAGCCCACTGCCTATTAAAGAAGCATAGTTTTGCCTTTGCATTTCCCCCCTCCCATGTATTTATTTCCAGTCTCAAAGAAAAAGAGATCTGCTTATCTGTAGGTATTATTTTGCAGATCCAAAGGCTGCATTTTAGTTAAGGCCTCCGTGCTGCTTGCGAACAAGCATTGCATTATCTTCATATTATTATTATTTTTTAAAAAGGTCAGGTAGTTATTTTTCCTTTATTGCATTTGTAAGTCATTTACCTATACTATAGGCACCCTCTGGGGTGGGAGCGGAGGATCCGGATCCCACATTCTGCAAAAGGCTACCCTAGGACCCAGAATAATCTGTAGCTACCGGCTGCATTTCTGTTGCAAATGCACAGGCTGCCATCCATTGCGTTTCATTGTCAAGGACAGAGAGAGAGAGAGAGAGAGAGAGAGAGAGCTACTTGATTTGCCAAACGAATTGATAGGCACCCAAGGTTTTACTATTTTTTTTTAAAGGGGAGATTACTGCATCCATCTGATCTCTCTTTTTTGGCAACTGAATCTGAATTGCTTTGGCAAGATTGGGAGGGGAGGGGGGGGAACAATGTGCCATGGGTAATAAATGTAAAGTCTCTGAAATAACAGGAATCTAGATGTGCCTTTTCAGATAGGTGTGTAGGTGGGCTTGTTCAAAGGTTTTGCTGAAGGGTTTATAAGGTGTCATATGGGTTTGTGGAAAGACAGGACGATCCACTTCATTCATCCTGCCGAGAAACCAGGGAGCCAGTGCCTTTGCATATGAAAAGAAATGCATCTCTGCATCCTGCCTTTTCTCTGTTAAAAGTGGGCTTAGGTAACTGTTATATTCTGTGGGCAAAAACCACAAGAGAGACAGAGGGAGGTATTATTTGTCAAAGAGGCCTGGAACTGAAAATGAAAAGGTGTTACACTGCTTCACCTTTAAAGTATGTATGTATATTTCTCTAAAGGAAGGTATCTATATGATTTATCTGGTTTAAAAAAAAAAAAGTGTTGTACGTTTTCAAAAGAACAACTAATGAGCAGCAAAAATATTTCAGAAATAGCCAACTATTTTTGAAACACAAATCCTAGATTGCTTTTGAAAGGGAGAGAGAAAAGAGGAAGGAAGAAAATAACACAGGAATAGCCTTTGCAAGGAAATCTACTGCATTTTCATTTGCTAAGCAGGCTCCTGGCTCCACGGCTCCCTTGCCTGGTAGGAGAAGGAAATAGCTAGACTAGGTATTCTGCAGGTCTGAAGAAATCCAAAATGGGCTGTTCGGAAAAAGCAGCGTCCAAAATGCTGTTTCTTCTGCTGCTTAGCTCTGTGCCTCTTCTACAAGGTAAGGGGGGCCGGCTTTGTCGGGAGAGGGGTTTGGGGGTATGTGTACCAAAACGGAATGGGCTTGTTGCATTTTGACAGTGTTTTGTACCAAAGGAAAGGGTTTTGAAAATGCATCCTCATCTTCCCCACCCCCCCAGGGTGCAAATGGCAGGTGGGTATGTTGTGAACGCGGTGTTGTAGGCATATGAGCAATATTTCCAAACGCACCTTTAAAAACAACAACCTGAAATATTTTTTCTGCCTTGCATGGAAACACATGGATATTAAAACAGCTTTGGGTATGAGATTGTGATGGGAGGGTACAGGAAGGCTGCCAGGGTTATTATAAGCGCTTGCAAAATGAAACGAGGGATGGGGAAATTGTTGCACAGAGCTGGGAGGTTCTGTGCCTCCTTGCAAAAAAAGAAAGGAAAAAGGGGGTATCCTCTTTGGGGTTTGTAGAGGCGGAATACAGAGATCTGAGGAGTAGCATGCATCAGGAGCAAACGAATGATAATCAAGGGTGTTCTAGGGGAAATGGAAAGGGAAATATTCTGTTTAAAAAGATTACAAAATATAGTACAAAGGGGTCCATAAACCGCCTTTGCTTTTGATTATTAGTATGCCCCCCGCAACATTGTAAAGGGGAGCACAGGCTTCAAGGGAACCAATTATTAATAACGGGGGAGGGTGTCAGGTTGTCGCAGAACATTGCAAGTGAAGCAGAAATTTGGGGCTGACCCTTGATTGAGACGAGTCCAGACAGGACATTTGGGGTTGGGAGTGGAGTTGAATTTTGAAACGTGGAGGTCAAAGAATTGGGGTACAAATAGATGCTGATGTGTGTAAGAAAAAAAGAAAGTGGGGTGTTACATACAACACTGCAAAGAAAAACAGATTCAGGATTCCTGCATTGCTAAAAGGAGACAGGATTTTTCATGCAACGTAGAAACAAAACAGGTTTATAAGGTCTCTCTTAATAAAAATGGATCTCTTTGCAAAATCAGAAAAGGGGTGCCCAAATATAAGGGTTGTGTTTCTTCTTCGTTGTCATTCAGTTCTGGGGTGTACAGCAGGCGGGGTTGTAAAGAGCTGAAGAGATTTGGGGAACTGTGGCATAATGGAAAGGGGGGGGGGCAGGCTGGCTTGGGCAATGCATTTCCAAACAGGACCAGCGATCATGCAGCTTTGCAATGCAGTTAAGGTGGGGAAGAGCCTTGGTGTTGCTGAATGTATGTGGGGTGTTCAGCTGGGGCAGCAGGCTGCTGCATTTTCAAGGCCTTAAAGTACCATGGCAGCAAGGAAACTAGATGTGGGAGGGCAGAAGGGTTGTGAGGTAGAATGGTGAAAGATGAGGCTAGGCCCAGGACTCCATGAAGGTTGGGGTTATTACTGATGCACTGCAGGAACTAAGGATTTGGGAAGCATAGATTTTCCCATTTGGGTGTGGAGACTAGATGTTTATCTGGATTCCAGCTAACTGTGTTCCTTCCTATACTATCTTGAAATCACAGGTGTCACCCACCTTTGTTGATTTTTTTTATGGCAGGGGGAGGTTATATGTGCACAATCACTCACTTAGGAGATGCTGAGTGTGTGATGTGCCACAAATTAATGTGGCCTTCCACAGAAGGTTATCTTTTCCTGCCTAACAACCGTTCTCTTTGCCACCCCAGAGACAGCTGCTTTTTTATTTTTGACATCTGTCTCGTTGAGGGGGTGGCTGGCTGGCTAGGAGTGGCTGACGGATCCCTAAATGGGATGGGCGAGGCAAGCCTTCCCACTCCGTGGGGGTCTCTCTGCCACTTTACTGTGGGGTGGCGAATGACTGGGCCCACAAGGCCTGCCAGGCAGCTGGCCTTCTTAATGGAGCGAGTTCAGAGCAATTAATGGCTCGCCAGCAGCTGCCAGGATCTCACATGCTGTCAGACGCCTACGGCGGCGGCGGCTGTCACTGCCGAACTTGTCACATCAAGGCAGCAAGAGTGATGTGCGGGGCTCATCATTCAAGGCCCTTCAGCCCGTGATCTGCAAACCCCCCTGCTATCCCATCCCTGAGCTGCCTCTTAGAGCCTGCCAACCACCTTTCAATCAGCACCCTGCCCTGCGTCCTAGCTTACAGGCTCTTTCCCCTTCTATTTTCCCAGCACCAAGGCCAAACTTAATGTGTAAAATATGGAGCTAAATGACGCAGCCTTCTGCAGTAAAATGGGAGGAGGGAGGCAGACAGGCAAGCATTCACAAGAGCACTTAACACACATTAGTTACCTCCCAGTTTGCATTTTAGCTACTGTTTCACTGTCACAAGATCACGTCTCTACAATTCACTTGCCTTCTTATCACACTTCGGCTGCGCAGTTTGCCAACAGTGCCACTTTATCACAGATAGATTACTCCACCTTAAACACACACTAGTCACCCATTTTGTTCACAAGGCCTAACTTCTAAATGAACGGCCTCTTTGTCCTTTTTTAACCAGTATGTTCATCCAACCAGCATTGATAAAAACAATAAGAGTTCTTCCAATAAGAGTTCGTCCAATAAGAGTAGATTTAGACCCTCTAATGAGAACACCCCTGCTTCCATCTGGATCATGCCACATAGGATTATAGAAACAGACTGAATCAGTGAGGGGGAAATATCTCATTTCTACCACTCTTAAAGAAAAAGAAAAGTGTAGTTTGGGCTGCAATCCTAGAACACTTTTCTAGTTTAGTGAGTAAGCCCCATTGAACTGTACGTTAATGACCGCATAAAACAATTCTTTTTTGTCTGGATTAATTAACAACTGAGAAAGCAAGATAACCAGGGTGGGTGGGGAGGCAGGAGTAAGAAATATTTCCACTTTTTTTAAATGGGCCAGCATCAAATTCTTCGCATGGTCTCATACAGAACAAAGGCTTCAGAAGTCTTCCCAGGATGAGGGGGCAGTGTGAAGACCCCTAGGTGCCTGTATCAAACACAGATGCATGGGAAGTCTGAGAACTGGAATTTATTTCCATTTGGGGCAATAAGCAGGCATGTGGCCCAGTGCTCCAGTTAGGGAAGGGAAGTTTGTGTGGAGGGATCCTTGCAGTCTATAAGAAGCACCTCTGCTTTAGCCAAAGCATCACCCTCCTGTAGCTTTCTTTAAAAAAAATCCAAAAGAGGTCTACATGAATGCCAAGAGGACTAGGGGTACATCTTTTCCCTCAAGTTAAAGCACAGAGGTGGCCAAATGTTATAACAGAAGTGGTGGAGCAATGGAAGCGGTGGCCAATGTTGTGCATGCCTTTCCCCCCACCACCAAGCCCAGGCCATATTTTAGGGATGGACAGTTGACCAATGGGTGGGAGTGGCTGGGCTTCCATCACCACCGGTCAGTGGCCAAGTGACTTATTCCTCCTCAGCAGACCTTATGCCCACTCAGACCCACCTTTTCCTCCTTCCTAGACAAGGACAAGGGGCATGACTTTGGACAGAGGCGGATTGTCAGGCCTAAGTCCGTGCTGCCACAAGGCCTGCAGCCATTTCCATATTCCGCCAGGCGGGCCTTGCTTAAATTATGAAGCCTCGTTTCAGTCAAGTATTGCCAAGTCCATTATGTGGCCAGGCCACACTGCTTCCTCTCTCCTACTCAGGGTAGACCCACTGAAACGAAGGAACCTAAGTTGGTCATGTCTACTAACGTCAATGGGTCTACTCTGAGCAGGACTGGCATTGGCTGCAACCCACTGTGCAGGGCACATGGACCTGGTAGGGTTAGTTTTGTTCTGTGCTGAGGGACGTAAGGAGGACATTGCAAGATCTGGATTGTGGTAGACGGAGATGTGGAGGCCTGTATCGTTTGTCGACTTCTTCATTTATTGCATGTCCTCCCCAGTCTTCTTCTGGGGAAGCTCAAAAGCTGATAGGTTTCCATTCACCCTTCCTTCACTGCAGGCCTGCCCCTCTGGGAAAATGATGATGTGGTCCCGGCTACCCCATCCCCACAGCTGGAGGCCCTGTCATCGGAGTCCATGGGTGGACCCAAGGAGGAGGAACTTGGGGTCTCAGCTGAGGTCAGGGGGTCCTCAGCCCCCAGCCCCGAAGGCCTCTCTGAGTTGCTGCAGGGGGCACTGCTGAGGAAGGAGTTTCTGGGGGGCGAGCTGATGGAGGAGCCCATCCCTGGTGAGAAAAATAAATAAATAATCTGGAGGAGGGTGGGAGAGGAAGGGAAAGGTTGTGGTGCCCTCTTTGGGCATGGCTGAAGTAAAATGGGGTGGCTTGTGTGGGAAAGTGTGGCTGGAAGACTATGGATAAAGTAGGTTTGATTATTAACTGGAATAAACATTCCAGTTTGGTAAATATTGGTAATAAATACAATGGCAGCTGGTCCATTGGGGCGTTGGGGCACAGACCCACAAACCTCAGCCTTCTTACTTAACAACCAGTCAAGGGTGTGTGTGGCTGTGCTCTAGCGCCACCTACTGCTAGCCTCCCAGCCTTCTGCCCTACCAGTCCCATTGAGCACCAGCCACCAACTATTTCTAATAGATAGTCATTGGTTTACTGCCAGAAAAGCGATATGCATTTTTCAGAGTGGCTATTGGAAGGGTGTGGTGGGGGGCTACAAATGTACATGTTGCCCTGTCATCCGTTCTGATTTCCCTTCCCCTGTTCTTTCCTTCTCTCCCACCCTCGCCATTGTGCTGTCTTAGGAGGTAGCCCTTCCACGCTGCCCCCATTCCACCCACCTGTCCAGCACTTGGATGGTGGGATGGTCCCCGAAGCCTCTGAAGCTGCAGCCACGGGTCCTTCCCCTTTGACCACTGCTGCACCGCCCACTGGCTTCCTCCTTACGACCCCTCCGGCTTCCACAGCAGCTGCGCCCCCCCGCCTTCCACCTCCACCTGATGAGACCGGGTCTGCCGGCCAACACATCTCAGCCACGACCACGGCCTTCATCCCCGAAGGCGACGAGGAGACCACCACCACACTTATCACGACGACAACCATCACGACGGTGCACACGCCAGGTGAGGGATGAGGATGTGGAGTGTGGACAGATTCCAGAGTTGGGGGACTTGCTTTAAAGTGTGCTTCCTTAAGGCAGGGCGAAGCCATTTTGATTTTCATTGTTTGTCTCTTCTTTCCCAAGTACTGTGCAACAACAACATCACTGACGTGGAAGGCTACGTGGAATCTCCGGACTACGCGGGCGCTACTTTCTATGGGGGCCTGGATTGCACCTACACAATCTCTGTTTATATGGGCTACGGGATAGAAGTGCAGGTAAGCTACAAGAAAAAGTGCCAGTCTGAAGCTGAAAGATATTCGCTGTTCATTGTTCTAAGTGTTTTTTAAAAGAAGATGAGCAGGTAGCATAAAACTTGGCCTTTTCTGGTTACCTTTGGTTCTTGTCCTTCAGATTTGTCTCATTTTTCTGTCTGCAAGACAGAAAGAAAAATTTGCTTGTTTGCTGCCAACTGCTTCTAGGTGTTGGAGACTTGAAAATACCTTCTCTCAACATAGGGATGCTGACAGTGACTGAAATTTATTTGCTGCCTTCAGAGAAATAACAACATCTTGTGTTACAGCCTTTCTCACAAATAGGTTTACATTTTGCATCCCCAGTCAAAATTCTCAGACTAGAGGAAAATAATGGTGTTCTTAATTTTTAATTCTCAGACAAAAAGTCGTGGTTGTGTTTGGAGGGCGACTAAGCTTAGACGTATCCTTGTAAATCATTTGTTCTGGGTTTCAGTCCAAGAGAGGGAGAGCTCTTTTTTCTTCCATTCTTTGTCCTGACTTTGTCCACCTTCCACCCCCAGGTGCAGAGTCTGAACCTATCCAAGGAGGATTCGCTGACCGTAGAGGGCCTGGGAGGGGAGAAGCCTGTTGTCTTGGCCAATGAGTCCCTGATGGTTGAGGGGCAGGTGATCCGCAGCCCAACCAATCAGGTGTTGATCCACTTTCAGAGCTACCACACCACCACCCCTGGAATCTTCAAATTTCACTACCAAGGTAAGAAATGGACATTTCAGTCACCCCTTGAAATATGTGAAGGAGCAATTTGCCAACCATGTTTAAAGTAAGTGGTTTTTAACACTTTAAAAACAGGCCAGTGGTTTTGTGAAGTTTTGAAGTTTTGAAGACCAGGCTATAGGCTATAAGACGTGCCACCCTGACCTTCTTTAGGAGGAAGAGCAGGATATAAATCAAATAAATAATAAAATCAGACCTGTTGGGAACCAATCCTTAGTTGGAGTAACTCAGGACCAAACTGGATCTTACAATGTGATGATTATTTATATGCAGCACGACAACAATTGTTGTGATTGCGGTAGATCTGTTTGTCTAAATGCAGGGCTCTCCAAATCGCATGTAAATCCTGTTTGCTTAAAGTCACATATAAGATGAGATGCAGCTCTCATTTTTAGATCCAAAGGTGAATGTGGGTGAGGGGTCCTAGCCATTTGCTTCTGATAGTGAAAGTTCTGGTAGTAGAATTGAGAGAAAGGTTCTTGGGGAGTGAAGCTACTGCAGACAGTAACCGGTGGACACAATATAATTGAGGCAAAGTGTAGAATATCATTAGTCCATGACAATGAAGAATGTGAAAATGTGGTATTTAACTGTTAAGCCTAAATTGACTAAGAGTGACTAAGAATGATGACTAAAAAATAGTAGACTTTTGTTGTGTTGGGAAACCATGACTTGAATACTGGCAGAGTGAAGCACACCCCTCTACAGAGATATCTCATTTATTAATATGGTGCAAGAGCACATTTAGATGTAATCCATTTGTTACATGATTTGTTTTTGTCATTAGTATGGGATTTTTAATGTCTGTGTCAGTGAAATGTTAACAACAACAAGAAGTGATGGGGCAGACTCAGGTTTAAACAAACGGGTCTGCTGCCATTTGGGTCTAGTTGAACCACGTTATTATCCGATCTAAGAGTCACAGAAGCCGGGTCAGGGTGCTCTGCAAGACCTGAGAGAAATCCCAGAGATGGTACACGGTCCTTGCTTGAGAGTTAGAGATTGATGAGCCAAGAACAGAAGGAGGATCTCTGGGACTTGGGCAACAACTTGGAGAGGACCTAAACTGTTTATTTGGGCTGCCTCTGAAACAAAGGCCCTCATGCTTAAAGTGGCACATTTCCCCCCTGGCAGAAATGTTGTGGTTCATCATGTGATCAACATCATCTCTTTCCTTTACGTTGCAATGTGGGCTGACAATCCAAGAAACCTGGATCAGTGATTTGGACTGGAGCCTAAGGTTTACCAGTTGCTGGAAACCACGGGAGGCAAGAGTGCTGTTGTGATCAGGTCCTTGTGAGACTAGGATGCTGGAATAGGCGACTGGCCGGATCCTGCATGGCTCCTCTTGCATTCTTATTATGCCTGCCAGTTACAAATCCTTGGTTTCGTTATTTAGCTTCTCCACCAACAGATGGGGCTGCAGACTTTTATCCTTCTTCAGCTGCTGTCCTTCATGTTACCATATTGTTGTTCTTTTGACAAAGTTTCAGCCATGTTTTGGGCAGAAGGTTTCTTGTTTCCGTAACTAAGAATCAGTGCCCTCCCAACACACACTCACTTATGGAAGTAGAGGCTTGGGAGTTTGGGAGAAACATGCAAATTTCAACTTTTGTTTTGTAAAGCTAAGTTTCCAGCCCTCGTGTTTATGGAAATAAACCTGAAAATGTGTTGGCAGAAAGGGTTAAAAGCAAGGAATCCAGAGTATAGCCAAATGTGTTTTTTAAAAAAACCATCTCTATTTTCTAATGCTTATATTAAAATTTTTCAACTGACTGCCGAGCAGCATACAATTTCACAATAAAAACATTGTAGCAAAAGTGAAATGCGCCAATCCTCTGTCATCCAGCATCTTCCCCCTTTAGAAAAAACTATGCAAATTCAGCCTTGGTTTTGATGGACGTCATTAAATCAGTCGCTGAATGCTTCAAATTTCCTCTTCCTCGATCCTTCCCAGTTCTCAGTTCTTTTGGCCTTGGGCCATGTGCTTCTTTTTGACACCGCATTCCTTCGCTGCCCCCACCCTGTCCCCCAATTCTAGCTTTCCTCCTGAGCTGCGGCTTCCCCAGCCGACCTGAGAATGGCGATGTCATGGTGACTGACCTCCACCCAGGTGGTTCTGCCACTTTTAAGTGCGAGTCAGGCTTCCACCTGCGAGGGGAAGAAACGCTCATCTGCCTCAACGTCAGCCGCCCTCGCTGGAGTGGCACGAGCCCTGCATGTGTGGGTGAGTGAGTGGCCAAAGAAATGTGGGGTTGTGGCTTATTTGGCTAGAGCATGGTGCTGAAGTTGCCAAGGGTTGCGGGTTTGATCCCCGTATTGGCCAGCTGCATATTCCTTCATTGCATGGGGTTGGATGAGATGATCCTCTAGGCCCCTTACAACTCTATGATTCTAGAATGGAACAGGGTAGCCTTGGGGAAAGGCAGAAGAGGGGTAGACTGCTGACCAAAGAAAGGTCTTTTGGTCCATCGTTCAGCCTGGAAATTGAGGTCCTCCTCTGAGGGTCTTCTGCTGGTTCCCTCACTGTGAGAAGCGAAGTTACAGGGCACCAGGCAGAGGGCCTTCTCGGCAGTGTTGCCCACCTTGTGGAACACCCTCCCATCAGATGTCAAGGAAATAAACAACTATCTGACTTTTAGAAGACATCTGAAGGCAGCTCTCTTTAGGGAAGTTTTTAACGTTTGATCTTTTATCGCTGTTATTATTATTATTATTCTGGGAGCCGCCCAGAGTGGCTGGGGAAACCCAGCCAGATGGGCGAGGTATAAATAATAAAATTATTATTATTATTATTATTATTATTATTATTATTATTATTATTATACTTTGGCCATGCAGGTTAGAGTGTGGCACTCCTTCTTGTGTTTCGTAATTCATAACACAGAGAAGAACCTTGTGACTGTTTAATAGGGGTTTATAAAAGGATAAGTGGTGCAGAGAGGAAATAAATAGAAAAGATTCTCTCTTTCGCAAAACAGTGGAAGTCAAGTTTGTTCAGTGAGTTGATCATTAGGTTTTGGGATATATAACACTGCTATTACTAATACAGCAATATCTGGCCTTTTCCCCGCGCTAGCTTCCTGTGGAGGGACAGTCCACAATGCCACTCGTGGGCGCATCGTGGCTCCTGAGGCTCCAGGAGGGCCTCATGGCCGGAACCTCACCTGCCGCTGGTTGGTGGAGGCGCCCGAAGGCCAGAGGCTTCACCTGCACTTTGAGAGAGTGGCCCTGGATGAAGACAACGACAAGTGAGGAAATATCGATACACGGGTGCTGCTGGAGAAGGAGATGAAGGAGCAGGGAGCAGAGAGGAAGTATTTGCAGCTGGAGGGGAGAACGGGGCAGAGGAGAGAAAGGACAAGAAATGGTTGAGGGGAGGCATGAGAAGATGATGGCGAGGAAAGGAAACATCAAGGGAAGGAAATGTGGGAACAGGGAGAGCAGGAGGTAAGCACATTGGAGAAGATGTTGGTTCAACTAATTAAGGGGAGCTGGATGGAAGCAGTCAAGATCTCTAGGGCTTGGGGGGGGAAGCAGTGGGAGACAGAGGTTTGGAGCAGTCCTCTTAAGTTAGATTGAAGCTCTCAGGAGGTTTGAGGTGAAAGAATACATTGCTTTGAGGAGGAGCAGGCCCAGTCACGCAGGGTTTTTCCCCCCTGCTTCCCAGACTGATGATCCGCAGTGGGAGCAGCGCCTTTTCCCCGATCATCTACGATTCGGATATGGATGATGTCCCAGAACGGGGGTTGCTGAGCGATGCCCAGTCTCTCATTGTGGAGCTCACCAGTGAGGGCCCGGCCACACCTCTCATCCTTAGCCTGCGCTATGAAGGTGAGAACAGAGACCTCCCCACTTAGGTGCCCTCAGAAATGGCAGGAGCAGGCCAGCCTGGAAACCGGCATCTGGTATTGGTTGCTTCTGAGTTGTTATTCTGGGTGACCGATTAAATCGCAGTAAGTATAATCAAGTGTATGTATTCACCACATAGAAACTATTTTCTTGGAGCAAATCCAGAATATTGCATTTCGTGGACTCATAAGGTAAAGGTAAAGGACCCCTGACAGTTAAGTCCAGTTGTGAACGACTCTGGGGCTGTGGCACTCATCTCACTTTATTGGCCAAGGGAGCCGACTTTGTCCGCAGACAGTTTTTCCAGGTCATGTGGCCAGCATGACTAAGCCGCTTCTGGCGAACCAGAGCAGCGCACAGAAATGCCGTTTACCTTCCTGCTGGAGTGGTACCTATTTATCTACTTGCACTTTGATGTGCTTTCGAACTACTAGATTGGCAGGAGCTGGGACTGAGCAATGGGAGCTCACACTGTTGCGGGGATTCGAACCGCTAACCTTCTGATTGGCAAGCCCTAGGCTCTGTGGTTTAGACCACAGCGCCACCCGCGTCCCTACAGCTCCACCCTCATATAATCCTATAAATACACATTATATTAGAATTTGGGAGAATGGCTTAATCTGCAAATAGCAACAGGTTCCTAACATTTGAAGTTTGTCTTAGTAAGTCCAATTATGATTTAACTTTTTGGGTATAAGTGTGGCACTGCAGCAAAGTATTGCAGACTGAAGTACTTCTGCTCAGGATTGCAAAAAATGAATTCTTTCCCACCTGTTTTGCCTTTTTTTCCCCTCAACTGTGAGTCAGCATTTCATTCTCACTGAACGTGCTCAGTCCTCATTAGGCTATTTTGTTTGGGTTGTTGTTGTTTTTCTTCCCATTTTCTGGCAACCAGAATCACTTGGTGCTGGTACGGCTGAATGTCACCAGCCAACTAACCACCACCAAGGCCTTTGCCTGCAGATTCCTAGTCAGCAATGGACTACTGCCACCTACTGGCTAGTACTGAAACAGCAAAGGGAGGGGCCAGAAATTGGTGCGTACCTGGGAAGCTTTCCTGACTCTCTTGCTCCTCCTCCTGGCAGCTTTTGATGAAGACCGTTGTTATGAACCATTCCTGGCACATGGAAATTTCAGCACCTCAGACCCACTGTATCGCATGGGGACTGTGGTTGAATTTGCCTGCAGTGCTGGATACATGCTTGAACAGGGGCCTTCTGCCATCGAGTGCATTGATTCAAGAGACCCCCGCTGGAATGAGAGCGAGCCCACCTGCAAAGGTAATCTCTCAGCCTACTCAGCCGTGCCGTTTGACGCCAACTCTTTCCATTTTGTTCTTGAATTTCTTTATAACTCTGCCTTATGAATGTGTACAATGCAGTGCACCAAGATTCATTTTTCCGTGGTGCTTATCAGTTCACATAACTGCTTAGGGAGATGGGCAAGACGAAAGGGGGCAGGTTGAGAATGACTGGAAGGAGATTTAAGTCACGAGAGATTGCACTGGTGGCACCAGGAAGAGAAAAAAGCAATTCTGGGAGGACAGAAGGGGCAAAGTCTATTTGTAGGTGAGTGCGTTGGGTCCAACATGTTAAGATCTCTGAAATAAAAAATAACAGTATTTGTTAATAATGGGTCCATAAATCAGGAGGGGGTCTCCTTGTTGGGATGGGGGGCCTGCTTGCCCTTGGTGCAGCTCTTGTCTTTATGAAGTCTGAAAACCAAATGGGAAAATGGCAGTCTCCTAAGGTTTTGATGCCACTCCACATGCAAGGCCAGGTAATTTGGAACCCCACTGTTGAAGAAGGATTTAGACAGAGAAAATTACTCCTCAGACTGAAGCCTCCTATTCTACAGGTTGGCCCAGGAAAACGTAATACATTTTCAAGTTAACGAGTGTATTTAGTGCTAATCCTACAGGCACTTATCTGTCTGCAGGCGCCATTGGAATGAATGGGTCTTGCTTCCAAGTACGCCAGAATTAGTGTAGAGTCACAGTCTTCAGGGCAATGAGGTCTGGGGCCTGGGTTTATCTTCCCACAATTCCACAGAAGGATCTAGTTTAAAACTGGCTTAGGTTGGCAGTGCCGATGCACCTTCTGGTTCAACATGTGGCCTCTTCCTGACTATGTGTGGTGGTGTGGTTAAGAGCAGTAGACTTGTAATCTGGGGAACCGGGTTCGCGTCTCCGCTCCTCCACCTGCAGCTGCTGGGTGACCTTGGGCCAGTCACACTTCTCTGAAGTCTCTCAGCCCCACTCACCTCACAGAGGGTTTGTTGTGGGGGAGGAAGGGAAAGGAGAATGTTAGCTGCTTTGAGACTCCTTCGAGTAGTGATAAAGTGGGATATCAAATCCAAACTCTTCTTCTTCTATTATGTTATTTCCCCCTCCAGCCTTATGTGGGGGGGAGCTCTCTGAGTCAACAGGCGTCGTCCTTTCCCCTGATTGGCCCCAGTCCTATGGGAAAGGCCAGGACTGCGTCTGGGGCATCCGGGTGCAAGAGGAGAAGCGAGTGCTGCTGGACATCGAGATGTAGGTTCCACCTTCCGCCGTCACCATCAGCACCACCACCCCTTTTGAGGGGGGGCGGATCCTCATGATTCAGGCATCGACATCCCACATTGTCCTCCCATGGTCTTCCGAAAACACCATCCATCATTAGATTGATTGTTCAAGTCATTCATCTCACCCATTTAATATGGTAAGGTCCTTGCATAAGATTTGGAGATGTCTCATCTGACAAAATAGGATGCCTTTTGTGACACAGACAGTGCCTGATCAAACCAGACTCTGTGGCAAGTTCTTGGTATTTTTAGGAGCAAATTTCTACATTTTAGGAGGAGGGTGTTGAAGGGAAGTGGTGTTCTTAATCATCAACACAAGCAGGAAAATTATTTAAACAATAATTATGCTGCTACTCCTGGTGATTTATTTTTTTTGCCACTGGCACTGTACTAGGACTTGACGGGAAATGGCAATGACAAGGTCTTTCCCCCATGAAGTTTGCTATCATGATTAAATATATATAGGAGTAAAGTGATGAGAGAAAATAATCGCTTGGTTTAAATGTTGCAAAAAAGTACGGTTATTTATTTATAATTTCATTTTTAATCCTATCTTTCTCCCCAAACCCACATAAAAATCTGGAGGCCTGAGGAAATGGATCAAACCTCACACCAAGCAGAAAACAACAGCAACCCCTATGTATGCAGTTACAAGTCACATAGCGATGAAATAACTGTGTACACCCATTCTTTTTTATAAAAAAAACAACCCCAACAACCTCACAATAATTTGAACACTGTCTCTGAACAGGAAGAAACCACAGTGAAGTAATTATTTATATTAAAAAAGAATAGCTGTCTGCATGGCTGGATTCTGCTATCCATTAGCCTGATGGCTGCCACACTGCTTTTGCAAATGCACTCTCAAGTGCTCACTTTGAGGTTACCTGATTGAGCATCTCCGCATTGTAAAACATGTCCCTGTTTCTGCATGCTAAAAAGAAACTTCCTTTAAAGAACCTCATTTTCCTTAATGGTCCTAGAAAGCCTGTGGTTCTCTAACCATCCGTTCATCCATTTATTCACCTGTCTATGCATCCTTCCATTAGTCTGGGAGGGAGAAATGTTGGAGCAGGTTAAGCGACCTAATCCTGCCACTTTGCTCTTCCTCTTTCCTTTCTAACGATGGTTCCTGTTTGTGTGTCTCTCTTCCCCTCCACCCCAATTCTCTTTCTAGCCTCAACATCCGCAAATCCGATGTGCTGACCATCTTTGATGGGGGCGACCTGACAGCCCGGATCCTCGGCCAGTACTTGGGTCCCCATCCCCGCTTCAGCCTTTACTCTTCAGGCCCAGCTGTCACCCTCCAGTTTCAGTCGGATCCTGGGGACCCCCTTTTTGGCCT
Organism: Podarcis gaigeae; assembly: GCF_964106915.1. Taxonomy (NCBI): domain Eukaryota; kingdom Metazoa; phylum Chordata; class Lepidosauria; order Squamata; family Lacertidae; genus Podarcis; species Podarcis gaigeae. The sequence goes on along the minus strand of NC_139689.1, from coordinate 17,736,552 downwards.
CAGCCAGGGATTCCTCGTGCGGTACAAGGGTATGAGAAAGAAGCCCTGAGCGATGGGTGGAAAATGATGGAAACGCCATAGAAAACAAATGTATTTCTGACACATCCTGCAAATATAGTATATCATGCCAGACCCCAAAGTTGTTTGGAAACATCATAGGGGATGATGGTGGAGTGGGGTGGGGAGGATGTTCTCATATGCTCTGCTTGTCTGAGATTCCCCACTGAAAGAGAAAGGAAGGCCGAAAGAACAGGCTGGGAGGAAGGAAAAGAAAAGCACAGGGAAGAAGAAGGGACCATTCTTGCCCATTTTTAGTTTTGGGGAGAGATAGATTGGGAAAACATGGTTATCCCACTGCTGACACCAATCCTGCTTCCATTCCAGCCTGGATTGCTACATAGATTTTAAATACCCAGTGTAGGTTCAATTTTTGTTATCTTTACAGTGTTATTGCAGGGGTCTTTTCCTGTGAGATAATCATTAACCAGAAGAACAAGATATTCTATAATGTTTCCTTCCCTCTCTCTCTCTCTCTCTCTCACACACACACACACACACACACACCCCTTGCTGTCGCTATCAAGTCATTCTATTTGTTCATAGAACAATGGACTTCACTCACCAAACAGAAAGCCCCATAGTGTTGTGTGCAGAATCCCTGATCTGGGATTTCCCTTCAGCTTGTTGCCATCTCACTGTTATCCTAGGAGAGTTGTTTGGGAGGACGGGCCTGTAGAACTCCCCGCGTACCACGGGAAATTGGGAGAAGGAGAAGCATAGGTGGTGGTGGTGGGGAACATGGCCTGAGGGAAGGCAGCCCCTAACTCCTTCCTCTCCTCCCTGCTCTGGCAGAGGTTCCACGAAACGACACTTGCCCCGAGCTGCCCGAGGTGGAGTTTGGCTGGCGCACAGCTTCTCACGCTGCCGTCATCCGCGGCACAGTGGTGACGTACCAATGCGAGCCAGGCTACGACATAGTGGGATCCGACATCCTCACCTGCCAGTGGGACCTGTCGTGGAGCAACAGCCCTCCCACTTGCCAGAAGAGTAAGTCTTCCTAGGGCCAGCAGTGGGGTGGTTTTCACCCCAGGAAAGGCATCCTTTTTTCTTTTACCACCCGGACTCAGAATATACCAGCAGGGACTTGGGTAGCAGGAGGGTGAAGTAAGAGGGTAAGCAAAACCTGCTGGAGGAAGAGCTGTTGTGGTGCAAAAAACATTGGGTCCCGAGGGATGGAAACAGGGCCCCTACCAGGAGTCATGAAATAGCCATGGACTACTGAAAGCCTTGCTCAAGATCCATGTTTAGTTTCTGAGCTTTCAGACAGACAGAGCCTATACAGCAAAGGTGGGAAACCTCCAAGGCCCAACAAGCTTCCTCAAGGCTGTTTTGGGCAAGCCATGCTAAATCTGCCACCACTCTGGTTGCTGGGAGCCTCTCAAGCAATGTGTAAAGTAGGATTGGATTCCCAAGCATCAGCTGACAAGGCAGCCCTGCTCACTTTGGGTGTGCAAGGAAGTTCACTGCCGTGCTAAGCAGGATTGACCTCCCAACGCATTGGCAAGGAGAGGCCAAGCCTGCTGGATTCAGATGCTCAAGAGCTCCCTGCAGGGAACTCTCTCACTCAGCAGAATGGAAACCCCTGCGTCCATGAAGGTTCTGCCCTCTGCTTTGTTTTAGCTGCAGTTTTGGTGCAACTTCCTTTCTGAACCAGGAAGGGGTTTGTGCTGAATCTTGCCTGTTTGGGACTTGCAGGCAGCATTGCCTTTGAAGGGGTTTGCGCTGAAACATCTGCTATTCCCCTTCGTTTGAACTGTGCCATGCTTCCACCAAATGATGTCATATGTGACGTCAGGCGATTGGTATTTGGGCAGCTCCACTCACCTATCAGATTTGCAGAGTTCCTGATAAACATTTGGCCTGTGGAGCCAGAAAGGTTCTCCATCGCTGCCATGCAGGATTTTGACCGCAACGCAAAGAACTAGAAACTTGTTTCACTTAAGAATGGAAGATAAGAGCAGCCACAGACCCCATGTCCCATGTCCACACCGTATCAGGAAGAATATTAGTTCCCACATTGTGAGGCATAGCACCCTCAACAGGGAAGGAAGGGGAGATCCACAGGGCCTACTTCTCAAACCTGTTTTCCTTCCTCTTCCTCTGCTTCTTCCCAAAGTTGTGAACTGCGCTGACCCTGGGGAGATCAGCAACGGCAAGCGCAGCATCTCAGACCAACGTTTCTCCATTGGCTCCCACGTCCAGTATTTCTGCCATGAGGGCTACGTGGTGGAAGGGAGCAGCACACTGACCTGCTACAACCGGGACACGGGCACCCCCAAGTGGAGCGACCGGGTGCCCAAATGCGTCTGTGAGTAAAGAAGCTGTGTTGGCAGAGCTGGCAGGGGGAAACCCGTTCTGGGCAAGGGAGAACCTGGAGCCCAGAAGGGAAGATTATAGGACTGCGGGAAGTTGAGCAGGGGAAGAGAACCATAGCTGCTGCGTCGGGATTTTTAAGGGAACGTGTGCAGGGTGGCCAAGTTGGCCTTCTAGTTTGGAACCGAAAGCCCCTCGGTCTCTCTCGCAGTGAAATATGAGCCCTGCCTGAACCCTGGCGTCCCAGAGAACGGGTACCAAACGCTTTACAAGCACCACTACCAGGCGGGAGAATCCCTGCGCTTTTTCTGCTACGAAGGCTTTGAGCTCATTGGCGAAGTGACGATCACCTGCATACCTGGCCACCCGTCCCAGTGGACCAGCCAGCCTCCTTTGTGCAAAGGTATGGCATTCTCCCTGCTCCAGTCGCCGCCGCACGTGGCCTGCCCACTCCCCATCCCTCCCACCCCCCTCTGTCGTGATTGCCTCTTGCTGCTCTCTAAACGCCCCCCTTGGACTCTTTCCCTCCCCCAGTGGCCTATGAGGAGTTGCTGGATGGCCGGAAGCTAGAAGGTGAGTATGGGATTGTGATGGGGAGCTTGGGAGGGGAGGGCCGGGGCAGGAGGTGGGTGAATTTGCCACTGGGTCTGCTGCTGAGGTCACTCGCACGTTCTGGTCGCGCCTTTTGTTTTGCAGTCACCCAAACAACAGATCCTTCCCACCAGATGGAAGGTGGCAACATCGCCCTGGCCATCTTCCTGCCCATCCTCCTCGTTATCCTACTGATTGGTGGCATCTATGTCTACTATACCAAGTGAGCTGAGCCTCCACAGATCTTGGGGGGCGGAGGGTGGAGTTGGGCCTTGGCCAATGGGTGGGCAAGGGCCGAGTGGCAATGGATGTAATAGGTTGCGATGGAGCAACTTGCACCTGCCCTACGAAGGCAGAAGGCTGCGGTTCTTTGGTGCTGTTAGAATCTTATATTGGAATGGAGAGGTATTGTGTGACGTCACTGCAGGATATTGAGGGTGCTCAGCCCCCTTCTTAAAAAGGGGGGGTGCTGGGGCCCCGGCAGCCCGACTGGCTTGCTTTGTTCTATCTTCTCCTTCTCCTCCTCCTTTCCCCCACCCCCAGGTTCCAAGGAAAGACCCTTTTTGGCTTCTCCTTCTCCAGCTCCCACAGCTACAGCCCCATCACTGTGGAGTCCGACTTCAACAACCCTCTCTACGAGGCTGGGGTGAGATGCTCTTAGTCCTGCGGCAGGTGGGGGGATGGGGAAGAAGGTTGCTAAATGGGACGTGAATGTCTGTGAAAACCCCACTTTTTTTTTTTAGTCATTTTGGAAAATAATAATAGGTGGAAGAAGTAGTATAGTAGTATTTCTTAAAATTATATACTGCCCTTCATCTGAAGAGCTCAGGGTAGTCCACAAGATAAAAAATACAGGATAAAAACACAAAATAAATAGTTAGAGCAGAACAAAACCATAAGCACCACCCCTTCCCACAAACACATTTAAAAGGGCATTAATCAGGCAAAGGCCCAGTTGGGTAGGAATGTTTTTGCCCGGTGCCTGCCTGGCGTGCTCTGGTCCATGGGGTCACAAAGAGTCGGACACGACTAAACAACAACAACAAAGATGCGTAATGAAGGTGCCAGATGAACCTCCCTGGGGAGAGCATTCCACAAACGGGGAGCCACTGCAGAAAAGGCCCGCCACGCTTTATTGCAAGGGTGAGGAATGTTTTTCAGCCCAAGGACCACATTCCCTTCCAGGGACCACAGGCTAATAGTGGATGTGGCCAGAGACAGAAGTGGCCAGAGCAATCGAGGGCCAGTTGGAGGGCCACATTTGGACCTTGGTTCTCTATCTCTGCTCCGCATGGTGTGTGTTTTAAAATAAATATCAGGGAGATTGGAATCCAATACATCTTATAGCAGTTTCTGGAGCATGAGAAGCTCCAGGGGCTGCATTCTTGTTTTGTTTCCTTAGGGGTGATTTTTTTTAAAAAAAAACAACTCTGAAAAATCACCCTGATTTTGTAAAATTTCTGTTATGCTCTGCATGTGTAAGTGGAGGCTGATCTGCTACCCCACATCCAATCCCCAGAGAGAGACTATCCACAACTCTCTTTTGTCTTCGGGGGCTATAAACCAGAATATGAGCATGCTGAGGAACAAACTGGGATGCCAGAAAAATCACTCTGTAGCTTTTGAAAGCTAATGTTCTTTAACAGGGATGGGGAATATTTTTCTTCCCTTCTGGGGAAGCCAGTCTTCTCGGGGCCGCATGCCAGGAGTGGGAGAGCCAGGGGCAAAATTGGCAGAGCAAGAAGTGGGAGTTTTACCTTTCTGCAGTCGACTAGCCTCTTCCCACCCGCACAGCCTTCTCTGTCCTCAAGGCAAGCAAGCAAGCCTTATCAGAGTTCAAGGGCAAGATGTAGCAGCAGCCACAAATGTGGATGGCTTAAAAAGAGTATTAAACTAATTCAGGGAGGACGAGGCTGCCTGCGGCTATGTTCCCCCTTTGGAGGCAGTATCAAGGGAGGAGAGTGCTGTTGCATTCTGGTCCTGCTTCCATGGCCCTCTGGATGGCCACTGGGTGAACAGGATGCTGGGTTAAGATGATCCAGCAGCACTCTGCTTATATTCTGATGCTTTTCCAAACACAGTAGTTCTGGTTGGGGCTGGGGGTGCTCCCAATGCACATTCAGTTTTCAGAGGAGGAATTTTCCTCAGGATCAAACCAAAGGAAGAAAAGCTCTGGTCACCCCAATGATGATCAACCCCACAAACTGATGCTAGTTGACACATTTTACATCACGCCCGGTCGAGTTCTGAGTGATGTCTTGGACTAAAATTGGCTTCCCAGAAGCAATTTGTAAATCAACCGGCATTAACTTCCTAGCTGCCCAATTCCTCTGATGTTTGGGGTGGTTCGGGACGGGGAGAGCGTTGGCAAAACTCCACCCGGATGCTAACGCGCCCTTTCCCTCCTCTCAACTTCTCTCCGCTGGCAGGACACCAGAGAATACGAAGTTTCCATCTAGAAGATGTCGGAGGATTCGTGTTCTCCCCCCCCCCCCAACCTGAGCGGGTTTGAGGAGCAGCGACTGAGAACGATTCCTATTTAAGGAGGGAATAGTGGAAGGTGGTTTCGGGGGAGTTTAGGGGAAACGGCCGGGAAGAAGGGGAGCTTCTCCTCTCTGCCCCACAGATTCACCTTCCTCCCTTCCTCCCCATGTTGCTGCCTCACTGTCCACTCTCCCAGCTTTGGACGCCGTCCACTCCCCCCCCCCCACTCCTTGTAAATACCCTCTTCAATGTGCCAAACGCGTTTCACACACAGACAACACACACACGCACACAGGTTTTTTTTTCCTGCTTTACCTGTTTCTTTACTTCTTTGTTTATTTGTTTGTTTGTTTACTAACTCACTTCCCTCCTCCCCGCCTGTTGTTTATTATTTCCTTAGTGGTTGAGAAAGGAGGGGTTGCGCCTCATCCCTTTCTTCCCTTGTCTTGTCCCCCACGTCTTTTCTAAGGAGGTGGATATCAGTTTTAGGTGCTGCCATTAAAATAACAACAACACCACCACACACTTTGGAAAGTAGATTGTACAGTAACATCACTCGAAACCAGCATTTTGTGGCGCTTGTAGAAGACCTTGCCGTAAGCAAGCTGTACTTGGTGCCAAAGGGAATGGCATAGAACAGTAGAATAACACAACTGAAAACTGATAGATGCTGTAAATCTGGGGTGGTGGCTAACCTTTTTTTTTTTTTTTTTTTTGCTGCTCCTCTGCTGATCCATGCAGATTATCTGAGGATGGAGGGATGGGGGAGGCTATTGCTCCCTCCCTACTCATCAAATGATCAATCTGGTGACCTGGGAGGGGGGCAATTGGCATCCCCATTGGGGGCTGGGCTGGGCAGAGAGACTGAAAGCTCTCTGCCCAGCCCAGCACCATATCTATTTAATCCCACAGCTGCCAAAAATCAGTGGAGGGCAAGAAAAAAATGGAGGAGCCACATCAGGCTCCTGGGCCTGGGGGTTAGCCACCCCTGCTAAATGAAGAAACCCTAATTCTAAACACTTTATATGGGAGTGAGTCCTGTTGAGTTCAGCAGAACATATTTCTGCTATGTTCTTGTGCAACCAAGAAAAAACATTTACACCCCCTGAAATAAAACCAACACCTCCTGTCATTTGAGAGGGGGAAGAGCAGGGTCACAGAATATTGTACTTCCACCTGACCATACCATAGCATAGATGGGTTTTGCAAAGGCCCCACATGGTGAACTGAGGTGGCCTTACGAGAAAGAAACCAGCAACAGGTTCGTGGAGATATTAAGGTGACGCACTCTGCTTAGATGGCACCTTTGTAATTAAGCAGTATATTGAGGGGGCTCTTGGTAGATCCTGCAAAAAGAAGGCACTGTTAATAGCAGCTTTATAGTGCAACTCTTGCGTATGTTTACTTGGCATGAAATCCTGCTGCGTTCAGTGGGGCTTCCTAGTAAGGGCTTTCTGATTACATCTTGCCATTCTTCCTCTAATCCTGCTACCAACCCCCCTAAAAGCAAGAAAAACCACCCCCTGCCCCCTGTCGAACAGGTCCTGCAAAATACAGATCCCACTATAAGAATTTTTGGCATGGTGAAGTGGCCCGGCCTCAGGCAGCAACTTCTCAGTCATTTCGTTTGTTATCACACTGGAGAGGGAATCGTTTTTGATTTTCTGTCTGAGGCAAGAAAACATTTTGGGATGTCTGCCCCCCAAATGAAAATAAGACTTATATGCTCTCATCTTTGAATAAATATTCCACTGGGGAAAACAATCCCTGAGTCTTCATTCGTTGCGGAGACTCTTAAAACTTGAAATCTGGTGGTCCATAGACTTTTAGGGCATGAGCCTCTGGGAAGTTCTCATGAACAAGCCCCATTGATTGGCTTATGTGCTTACGTTCTTTGTTTTAATGGAGCTCCCAAAGGAGAACTTCCTACTGCGTTGTAACCTCATATAAGCTGCCCATAATTTCCCTCAATTTCTGCCTTTTCAGATTAACACGCAGGTGGAAAATGAATCACAGATTTGTCTTTTAAGGAATGAAGCGGAGTGGTTATTTCCCTAGTGAGCAAGTTCCCTTAAAAACAAAACGTTGGGCTGTAGTGATTTGGGGGCAAAGGAATTTCTAAGGCTATAGCATAGGCAAGTATTTTTTATGACTCAATTAAAAAAACCACACCATTGAAAGCCATTAATCTTACACCTGCTTATAAGAACAATTGTGCCAATTTTTTATTTTAGTTTGCTGCCTTTTAAAATGAAAAAAAAAACACTGTATATTTCTCTAGCTTGCTTATAAAAATAATAAAAATAACGAGGCTTTCTAGCCTCTAGTTCTCCAAAGTATCCCTTGAATGATAGAACAGAGATGAATATTTACATTTGAAAAATCGTTTTAATCCTTTTAAAGGCTGGTTTTCTTATTAAAAGGTGCCATACCCATTTTCCAGGAAAATTACATGTGCACTAGGTGTTAGTGTTTGCTTTCTGAGCAGAAGGGCATTTACTCTTTCAGAATACATACCGCAAGCAAGGGAGAGGTTTTCCCCTTTAATCATTGGAACAGAAAGTCATTAACTGTCACTTGACACCCACTTTAAGGATGCTGAGAAAGCATTTTGTGTGACTCTCCCAGCTTAGGTGTTTGCAAAGAAAAGAAAAAAGGCAAGATCCACAGTGCCAAAATGTATGAAAATAATGTTTTAAGAAATCAAGTGCTAGGAAGAGACCTCATCCCCTTAGGACATTCTCTGCAAGCTTATGGGAGAATCCCGATGGGGAGTGCCAAATCACACACCCTAGAGGGAATGAAATCTCAAGTTCCCCAAGGGTTATATGGGGCAGGGGAGGCGTTTGCCCCCTTTAATAACTACATCCGTCCACCTACCTCCAATATGGGGCTGGATATAGGTATATCACTTCCCCATCTGTCCATTTCTCATCTCCCGTATTATCAAACTTGTTGGATCGACTCTTCTCCCCCTGCCCCCGTGACCGTTCTCTTGCATTTTGAAAAAGGGCAAAAGGCATCACGTTTTTCCAGGTTCTCCCTACCCTCTGTGGGCATCATGATTCTCCTCATAGTTCCATTCATGTTGGGGAAAGGGCCAGTGGGTTGTAACCCACCCACCCCCGTCCGCAAGGGAGATGGGATTTCTGGGGAATGCTTCCTTTTGCATCCATAACCCCTTACACCCCTATTTTTCAGCCCTTAGGTATTCCCCTTCCCACCCTCATTTGCTTTTATTTTGGAGCAATAAATAAAACGCACCATTTGTAAAAGCCGCGGTGTCTGTACCTCTATGCTGCAAAAGGGAGGAGATGAGTGTTTGTGTGCAAGAGGGGGAATAATTGGGAATAAGATAAAAGCTTTGCCATCCAACCCAACAACAACAGGTGCACAAAGGTACACTGTGCAGTGCAGGTGGGTTTTAAAGCAGATTTTCCAGCTCCACATGTTTCCTGTCGGGCACCCCACACTAAAGAAAAGCAAAAAAACATGCTCATTGCTTAAACCCAGTATCGGTGGTCATTTCTCCATAGGACTCAGTAGCTTTTATACAGTAAGAGGACAAAGTTAACGAACCAAAGTTGCTTGTGTCCATTAACTTCAGCAGGCCTACTCTGAGTAAGACTAGCATGGACTTAATCCGTTTTCACCAAGATTTCCTGATAAGCACAAGTCAGCGGGTGGCTTAAAGTGATCCATTTTGAATGAACAGTCCACCGGACCTGCTGTGCAGATGTCCAGTACCGACCCCATATGGCGTTATTGTTGGCTCACAGGAGAGAGGCATACATTCTGGTAAAACAAAGCAGGATAACAGCTCCCCTCCCATTCCCAACCAAAAGTCTCGTGTGGCAGTCTGGCTTGTGCTTGTCCTTGGCAGTGAGGAACTCCACCAGCAATCCAGCTGCTGCACTTGTCCTCTGCCTTCTTGCTTATCCCTTTAGCGAAAGCTAGCCCTGGTTCTGCTAAGTTCTTGCAGCGGTGATTCAGTGCACATTCTCTCTCAGTTTAGAAAGGGAACACAGGGCAGGCCTCAGCTCCTCTTCTTTTGCCAAACCTTCTCTCAATTTATAGCAGCTGGAGCATAAGCTCAGAAAGATTCCCAGACAAACAGCTACTAGGTTCACTTGGTAAGCAAACTGAAGGACAGCAAGCATGGGCATAGCCAGGCTTTTTGTTGGGGGGGCCCAGGTTTTTGTTGGGGGGGTGATAACCTAATATTTGTATGGATTTGGGGGGGGGCAGCTGCCCTCCTGGTTATGCCGATGACAGCAAGGTGTGAGTCTGCCTAGGGTTCCCATATTTCCAAGTAAAAACCAGGATACCCCGAAAGCTGTTGAGCTGTTTTTTAAGGAAACCCCCAAGAGATGCCAAGAGACTGACACATTTCAGAAATTCCTCTCCCCCTTCCCCCAGATGTCAATTCTGCCTTTGAAATCCGGACATATGGCAGCCCGTCTGTGTCCTGAACCTATTTCAACACTGCTAGGTTCATGGGTGTAGGCAGCCCCCCCCCCAATATCAAGTAAAATAACAGAAATACTTAACTAACTGACCAATCACATCGGTTATGCCTCCCCAACAAAAGTCCTGCTCCCCCTAACCAAGTCCTAGCCCCCTCCTAACAAAAAGCCTGGGTGCACCCATGTCTAGGTTTAGTCAAATCTCAATAGATCTACTGAAATAGATGCTGATCTACTGATTGTCTGAAAAATACTTTCGAGGCCTATGATTGTTCTGGACCATCTGAAAGGACTGAAGAGGAGATGGAGGAATTTAGTGAGCAAAGGGATGAAGACATTATTATGTCGTAGTTCTCTGGATTGGTTCAGTATTTCTCTTGTGTTGGGGAAAGGGGGAGGTGGGTGTAGGGTTGCCAAACCCCATATTGCACTGCGTACAGCGCTGCCACTGCCAGCTGTGCAGAATATGAGCCTTCGGAATATGAGCCAGAATATGAGCCATCTTCCTGATCCTTTATCAGAGGCCAGCCTTTTCAAAACATGGAGGTAAACCTGGTCACGTGTAAATAAAAATGCTGTTAGGGGGATGGCAACCTGCCCAGTTCTGTGAGCTGCTGCCCTACTTTTCCTTCTTTGACACCTACCACACATCTTCATAGTCTTGCAGACTCCTTTCTCTCATTAACAGATCATACACAATTCGTTGCCTACACTTTAGAAAGCCTTGACAGTGTATTAAGAAGTGACCAGACACTTCACTCACATATAGCACTGGTGTCTGTGGTTGCCACCCTCCTAGGAAGGGCACTTTAGCAAGGGAGGCTTTTCAATCTGGTTTGTCTCCCATGTCAAGGAAAGCTCCTGCAAATTATTGGTTTGTCAGCTACTTAAGGGTGCTTATATAAATACTGGCACTCAGCCTGATGTCCCATAACTTCTTAGGCAGGCCACCAACTCCTCACAGAAGAAATACAACCTTAGGGGAAGGATTGTGTCTAGTGCACTGATTAATATTTTGCGGAGTATCTCTCTTTTTTTAAAAAAAGCTGTATTGCTTTAATTTATTTAGTAAATGTCGTGTTTTACATTCAGAGGTCTTTATCCAGACTTATACAAATAAAAGCCTGTTGATTCCTGGCACATTTAACTCAGCAAAGTAGAGCCCATCCTTTCCAAGGTACATGCTGTACAATGCAAGTGGAAGAATTTGAAAAATGAGAGCTACGTCAACAATGGCTTTGAGGAGGGGTGAATGTATGCCAGTGTTTTGCCCTTTACCTTTTTGGGTATTGGACTGCTGACAGGCTCTCCCACCCCTTCCTTACATGCCAGGAAAAGTGTTACTTGGTATGCTGGGGCCGTTAAAAAACATGGATGTCCTGCTGGACAAAACATGACCACAGTCCTTCGCTATGGGCAAACAGCAAGCAGGTTAACAAGACCGGGAGGCCAGCTTTTGCTGCTATGACAACTAAGCCTTTTCACTCCAGGACACCTGGCAGTTACGAAAGAGCTGGATTTCTAAACAAACAAGTGCTTGGTCTCCAACTGTGCTCATAATCCCAGACATATGAGATTGGGCTGTGGTAATTTAGTGTTGAAGGAACCTGCCTTCTGTACGTGGTCAAGTCCATTTTCTTATTATTTCCTGGCATTTTCTAGTCTGAAGGACCAAAAAACACCGAAGCACTGAAAAACACTGAATTAACAGTTTTCTGTGGTTTTGCTCTGCTGCAGGGTGACCAATTGCAGAATAAACATTTCCCTTTGCATTTCATGCATTAATTAGTTGAACAGCCATTTCTTCTCCACAGGAGACCCTGAGAACTGTGGTCCTCTGAGGTAATTTAGGCATCACTGGCAGACCCCTAATCAAACGACATTCCCCGGGATTACTGGGCGATGAAATGTGGGGAAGAGGGGACAGGGCATGTATTTTTCATACTGAATGCCTTTCTACCCCCTTTTTATCCACAGAGCTGAACATTGTCCTTCCCCACTCCTCATTTAATCCCCACACCAACCCTGTGTGGTAGGCTAGGCTGAGAGACAGTGACTGGCCCAAGGTCACCTAGCGAGCTTCATGGCTAAGTGGAGATTTGAACCCTGGCCCAACCCTGAGTCTAACCACTACACTACACCACACTGGCTTATATATCTATATATCTATAAACTCATAAGTTTGTAAAGCAGCTGCAGCTGCGTAAAAGAGGGAATTTTAGCCGGCATGTGCAATTGGTCGTGAAGGGATGAGAAAAGCCACTCTTGCTGCAATGTCCCCATCTACACATGGGAGCGGTCCTGTCATTTAGGCAGTGAGAGATGGGCAGATGATGGTGTCTCTGGTCTTCCTTTCCTCCCCCACGGTCCTTGGCTGGAGAACAGAGTTGTGTGTGACAGGCAGCCTGCCTGCACAGTGCCCCCAAAGCTGTTGGTTCATAGTTGCTCCCCCTTTCACCTTTTCACTCTGGTGTTTGCCTCACCAAGGGTCCTTCCGGATTCTTTTATTGTGTGTCCCTGATTATTTCTGCTCTCATGAGGTATTGGGTGGCTATTCCCTATCCTGCTTCCAATATTGTTTGTGCCTGCAAAAGTTTTGGTGCGGATATACTGCTCCCTTCCCAATCAGTGCGTGGGCTGTGATTTCCTCCTGAAATCCTGTAGCTTTTTAGAACGCAAATCTTCCACTTTTTGAAAAAATCTTACTTTTGTTGTGCTACAGAGCAAAACAAGTGCAATGATGCAGTAACACTGAGGAAGCATCACAGAACAGCTAATAAAGTTGATGATGTATGGACAGTCCAGTATAAAATCCACAACCAATGACTATCAGGCAGTTACTTTAACTAATGCACTAATAATGTGTCAATGACATGTCACAGAATACAGCCATAAAAAACCCCCAGCCTTAGAATGTTGATGTCCTAGATACATATTTTACAGTATTCCTCTCTTAAGCACTTACAGTACTGTATATCCTTTTTCACATTGAGCTATATATGCCCGCAATTGTGGCACAGTACTGTTTTCATATCTCCAGGGAATCTGTTTACTCCATTGCATCCTGCAATGTTTCGAATCCTTTACTATGGCAGCATCTTATGCGTTATTTACAAAGTGGCACACAACTCAGTAGTTACGGTAATGCGCACTATTATTTTGAGGCGAGGCGGGCTTTAACCCGCTAAATACGGTAACGCTTTGACGATTTCCGCATAGGGGGAGAGACGAAGAAAGCGATTCGCTGAGTCACGCTTACCGTAATAAGCTAGATACAAGGACATGATTTTTCCCTCCGTTTGGGTATACAGTACTGTATTGTATTCCCTTGTGTTCACTAAAGCGGGCGATGCAAACTTTAGGATTACTATCCGTGACGTTTGAGCACGTAACAGAACTGCAGGCGGATCCCTATTGATCTTTTAAGATCATTGTGGCTCTCAGATGTTTTAAATATGTTTTGCACTGCTTGACGATGGGGCAATTTTGTATTTGCACATTGTTTCCTGAAGCGTTTCCCCTGGAAAAGCGGTTTATAAATGTATTAAATAAAGGCAAGGAATCCTTACTCAGCATCGAACGCGAACCTGCCTGCAACGCACCAGCTTCTAGGGTAATGGAACCAAGCCTCTTGCACATTGTTAAGCAGGGACAGATTGGCTTCTTCCCGTCACAAAGTGTGCCTGGAGGAGGCGTGGCTTAAAAAGAGAAACGCAGCTGAACATTAAAAACGGCCCTGCTGGGTCAGAGCAAAGTCCTTCTGGTTTTGCGTCCCGTCTCCTACAGCGACGGGCCAGATGTCTCCCGGAAGCCCACGACCAAGGTACGAAGGCAAGCGCCCTCGATTGCTGTTGCACGCTGCCAAGGGCTGCAATTTGCAGATACAATGCCCCTGAACACGGAGCTTTAAAGGCCTCCTTTTTCCTTCAAGGAAAATAAATCCCTGGGGCGGAAGGATATTAATTTTAAGGCGGCAGCACCTTTCCATACCTGTCCTCAGTGTCCCACATCCACGGAGTTAATTTATTGCCGTGTCCTGGCACAGGATGCCGCTCGATCCTAACTTGTAGCCTTCCCCAACAACACCTCCCCCGCCGCCGCCACCCCTGGGCCTTTCTTATCCCACCTCTGGAGCCCGCGCCCTCCCTTTCTCCCAACAGCTTTGCAATCGCTTCTCCTCCAGAGACGGGAACCTCGGTTGGCACCTTCCCTGTGACTCACGCGTGTTCCCCGCACCTTCCTCGCTCACAGGAACGTGGAAGCGTGAGAGTGGGGCGAGGATGATGGGCTGATTGTGACGCACAGAACTGGGGTGGTGGTGGAGGGAGGCTCTCCGCAGTGGCGTGAGCTTCCCCAAAAACGGTGACCCGAAGACGAGTTCCCAATTGGTATTTCTATGTGTACGTGTGAATGCCGCAGCCCGTGATTAGAGAGAGGACAGTGTCCCATCCTGCTGCTTGAATATTTTTCCACGCACAGAAAATAGTGGGGGAGATAATGTTGCCCTCCTCTTATTTCCTGGAATGGAGCCTTTTTGGACTTCCTGATAAGGCTCCCCCTTATCAGTAACCTTGCCTAATCTTGAGGTTAATTTTGTAACACTGAAGTCTCCAAGGAGGAGGGGGTTTAACCTCCACAGTTTGCAGCGGAGGGAGTAGAATCTACCCCGGAAGCGGAGGCGGGAAGGGAAAATCCGTGGGTTTTCAGTCCCTCCTCCTCCTCCTCCTCCTCCTCTCCTCCCCCTTCGCGAGCCCCGGCTTGTGTCACTGGCTCTGACGACGGCATCCTCCCCCGCATCCCGTCGCCATGGCAACCTTTTGTTACCTCCAACGCTTGAGTGGTCCAGGAGGGGAGGGGGCTGGCAAGGGTGGTATATAGGCAATGCTGGGGGGGAGCCAGGGAAGGAAACTCCTGATCCCCAGAAGGAAAGAGGCGCTGGGAGAGAAGAAGCAAGGCCAGGGGAGAAAAAGAGATATATAGTATTTATTAAAATAGATTATAGATACACCTGTAAAGGGAGATCTGTTTGGAAGCAGAGAAGAAGGGGATTGCGAGATCGATCGGAAACAGAGACATTCAGACGTCTTCTCGCCTGTTAGCCTCCTTCCTCAAAACCATTTAGGTGGGCCAGAGAGGGTTTCTTGCGTGGGGAGAGTTTTTGAGAGCTGTTCTCAGAGCTTCCATTGAAAGACAGCACTGCCTGGTAATTAAAAAAACATACATTTCCTTTTTCAAAGTTTGGGGTTGTTTGGAGTAGAGGGGACAACTGATTTTGGTGTTGCTATTTGTGCAGAAGGGTCATGATTTCTGAAGTTGAGCGGGTGGGGAGGGAAGGTCGAATGGCAGCTGGGGATGTTCTTAGATGTGTGTTTTATTTGAATAACGGGAGCGGTTGGGGAGTTTGAGGCAAATAATTTGGGGTACTGAGAGGAGGAGCACATGGGATCAGCTTTGGTGGTGACATGGGAGCAAGATAAATGTAAGATTTAAAGCGAGTCGACCCACAATAACTACCACACCCTTATTGAGAGGCATGACTCCACACACACAAGAACAGGGCAGCTGTGCTGTGCTCTCCAGTATGATTCTGAAGGATGGGCTGAACTGAGGACGAACATTTGCAGGGAGTGGTATTGACATAATCAGTGTTAGATGCTGCAATGCTTAATTTCAAAATCAATATTAGGTACCTTTATTGGGCCAGCAAAAGACAATGATCACAAAATAGGGTGCTAGCATTCACATTTCCCAGAACTCTTAATCAGTTTAGGTATTAAACAATACTGGGGTTTGCTAGTGGTAAAGCCATTCATGTCTGCCTGCGTTAGCTAAAAGAGTTAAAACACTAGGCTAAGGGATTAGATACAGACATGGAAATTGTGCATTTTATGGGTTGCAGAGCCAGAGGTTAAGGGCCCAGGGGTGTGGGTTTATTGGTGGCAGGCAATAGGGAGAGGGGGCTAGAGGTTTAGGCATTTTGAGGTTTGAAAGGAATGTGATTCAATATCATAGTCATGTCTAAAAACAAAGGAGGTTGAGAATGAGAGATTTTTAGGTGAGTGGACCTCATAGGATGAAGAGATAAAATAGATGGAGACTGTCATCCAAAGTGAGGATCCCTCAAGAGCTGTTCGGACTGGACTCGTGTTACATCTAAACAGGGAGCAAAGCTGGTTGCGGGGGAACTCACAACTTGAGTGAAGAGGAAGCAGGCATAGAACACATTCTGCTTGTTAATTCAAAAGACCTCCTTACCTTTCCCCCTCAGCATTAACACACAAATACATGACCTGCTACCTAAGAAGATGGAAGCGGGGGGGGGAGGGGGTAGCCTTTCAAAATCCAGGATTTCTCTTGATTTTGATCATTGAAGATCAGTTTAAAACATGAGTTCCAACTGATCTGTGTTAAAAGATCTTGAGTATATGCCCTCCCTGGACCCATATCCTCATCTAGTTTTCAAGGGTAGTGGCATCTGAAAGCACCCCACAAGAACGGTTGAATGAACTCTACTTAAATTAGGAAGTGAAATAGAACGAGAACCTCTCTGAGTTAAAGTAAATTGGAGTGACAAGTTATAATTGTGCTTGGTGGCATATCTGAACTATGTGTTGAGCCCTATAATAGGAAAATTTGTATATTTTTGAATTCCCCAGCAAGACCCAGCATTATTCTCCAGGATGTAGTGTTCCAAATGGACCCACTACAATCCTTGCAGAATACATCAATGAAGCATTTTGTATACTCACAGCCTAGTAGACCCCGTGATGTCAAATATATGTTGCCCAGACATCTCAAATTTCAGGACAAACCAGAAATATCTAGTTAGGACCACAATGCCCTGCTATTTAAACAAAAAAAATAGTGAGGTAGTGGTCTTTCAGTTGGATCTTGGTAGTAGTTACTGTGGAGGTGAGATGGGGCCAGATTGTTGAACAGAGGATGAACATTTGGGGGAAGAAGCAAAAACTATGGGGGATTATTACAAACATGCCCCACCTCCTATACAGGAGGAGGGAACCTCTGATGCAAAACTGTCACCCTCCCTTTGCACCAATAATCATTGAGTATGAGTCACGCTTTGAGCCCATGGCTGTGATGGCAAAGAGGGTGGGGTGCAGATAGCCAATTAGGAATGGGCATGGGTTAGGCAGGGTGGGTCGAATGGGGAGGGGCTGGTAAAGAGTCCGCTGGCCCTTTAAGAAGCTGTCCACTCCTACTCCCTATTCCTCCATTTTCCCACCATCGTCGCATCATTCCTGCAGCATCACAGTTTCTAGCTCCTTCCCTTTCTCCCTCCCCACAACCTAACCCTGAGATGAGAACAGCAGCTACTACGGAATGACCGAGGTAGGTACGCTATTGGGAGACATTTGGCTTTGCACGGAAGCAGAACTCTTTGATCTCTCTCCCTCCACATCCCATCTTTGCATCCCGTTCACTCCCTTTGCTCCCCTTACCACCTCACTTTGCTCTGTCTGCTCATCCACCCACCTTTCTCTCCTGTTTCAGTGCCACAAATAACCTATCTATCTCTCCCACCTGCTTAAAAAAATTGCAAGTTCATTTCCCACCTCTGCCTCACCCCACGCCTCCCCAAATCCCATGCTTGTTCCTGTATTTGTTAGAATAGGGGCGATAGCAGAAAAGGAGGAGGCAGAATCAGGGCATGGGGACTTTTGCTCTCTGGGAGCTTGCCAGACTCAGTAGCAGCTGCTCAGTGAAAGAATGGAATCATGTATCTTTTAACTTCTTTGTTTGTTTAAGTGCACCAGTCCTTTGAAGTTTATCACCTCTTTCTTCCCCCCTAGCTGTTATGTACGCTGAACCATCCGCCATGAATTTCCGGAATCACGGCTTCTTCCGCCGTTCTCCGCCTCCTTCTGTGGCCAAGCCTGCCCCTGCTGCTGGGAACACTCTGTCCGTCTTAGGAGGCATCGCTCAGATCTCCCCTTGCCTCTACCTCTCCTCCGGCAATGCTGCGTCCAACAGGCACATGGTCTACTCCAGGGCAGTGACTTGCGTCGTGAACGCCACCATGGAAATCCCCAACGCCAACTGGCCAGATATTGACTACGTCAAGGTGCCTGTCCCCGACCTCCCTCACGCTCCACTGTCCTTGTACTTTGACTCTGTGGCCGACAGGATACACCAGACGGGGAAGAAGAATGGAAGAACCCTTGTCCATTGTGTGGCAGGGGTCAGTAGATCCGCCTCCCTCTGCATCGCCTACTTGATGAAATACCACCGGTTGAGTCTCTTGGATGCCCACGAGTGGGTGAAGAGCAGGCGACCCGTCGTAAGGCCCAATGTCGGCTTCTGGAGACAACTCATTGAGTATGAACGCAAGCTGTTTGGCAAGAACACCGTCAAGATGGTACCGTCACCCATTGGCTTGGTCCCAGATATCTACGAGAAAGAGACCCGGGGGCTGGTCCCCCTGTGGAACTTAAGATAGACGCTGGGCAACTTTGGGAATGTGGTTGGGTGACGCGGGCTGCTTGAATTTAGGATCAAAACATTCCACCATGTTCGGACCACTCCTAAGAACTTCCGGCATGGTGGACTTTGGTAAGAAAATGCTGTTACGATAGTCTTTTTTTGTGAGACCTTGCAATATGATTAGATCATGAAAAAGACCTTGAGTTGCTTGGCCATTTCAGTGTGATTGACTGGTTCCGCCATGTCAAATGTTACTAAGAACTTATATAGTTTTGCTTGTATTAAGAGAAGATGGTTAATAGCAGAATATAGGCAGTAAATATATTTATCTAAAGCAGAGCTTCGAGATCTGAATAAATTGACCCTCCCTTTGTGAGGAGGAAAGGGAGAAAAATAATTTATTGAAGACAGCTTCAGAATTACTTCCCGGCAGTAGGGCCTGGGTTTGCTTTGGTTTTAACAAACACAATAAACTCCCTCCCCCCGCCCCCCCCCCCGAGAGTGAAATCTTAGCAGTAATGACAGGCGTTAATGTTAACATTGCTCCCAAGGCACACATTGTTTAAGAACTGCTTTGCCAATAGAAGGCAGAAGTGAAGAAGCTGAAGATGATCAAACTTCCAAGGGCAGATGGTACATTTCAGCTCCAGAAAGCAGAAGGAGTCCAGTACAATAATTTTCACTGTGCAGGCTACAACCCAGCAGCCCATGGGTATAATGAATACTGCTGTTTCAGTATAATACTGTTCCAACCCAGGAAAATCCACTCGTGTGGGGAACAGAGGATTAATGCTCATATTACCTCAGTACAGGGCTAACTGTGGAGGGCAAAAAGCACAAAGAAAGGTAAATTGACCAGTTTGGAGGGGACAAAGTAAAAAATGATATCTATTTCTGACACTGGGGAATTACCTACCGTTCAGCATTAAAAGCCTGTTACCTCGCTTCCTCAGGAATAATGAACAATATGGTAGGGCTCTGGCATTGTGTGGGAAAGGGCAAACCATTTTCTAATCACAAGTTGAGAGCAACGTTTTCTGGACAAAAAATCCCTCTCAGTAGAATTTGTGCATATGTTTTTAAAAGCTTTTAATGCCACAGAGAGGACAAAATGATAGGATAACAATAGTTATAGGGGTAAATTTAACATCTTAGTTAAGTATTGTAGCGAAGGGGAAACTGGGTTCTATTTGGCGATTTTCTGACTATACAAGAGAGTGAAAGGCAGAGGTGAATCCAGAGTCAAGTGTTCAGTTAAAATTCAGCCGTTTTATTTCAAGTTAATTTGAATATTTGAAAGTCAAGGGAACAGCTTGGGATGTTCAAGGCCTAGAGTTACCCAGACTACAATAAGGAGCTGTGAGGTAGCGGGGAGTAAAATATTCCAAATGGAATAGGTTTTAGAAGTTACATAGGGTGTTCTGCCATATAAATTAGCTTTGGAGGTACAGGTTTCCAAGTGCTTTAAATAAATTATTGGAAAGCCCAAATTGTGTCATTTTAAATCTTCACCAAATAAGGATGTTCCAGATAGAGAGACCCCTTTAAAGAAGTTTCCTTAGCAAAGTTATTGCCCTGTTGGATGGATGCGCTTAACACTCAGCAACCCCTTGGTTGTTGTTTCGTTTCTATTAGTACTGGTTTTTATTATAGTATTGTAAAAAGTGTGGTTAACTAGGACTTCCACAGCAGTGCTTTTCTCTCCAGAACAAGGAACTTATTTCACCCTCACTTTTGGAAGTTTTAGCCTGCACTGACTTTTCAGAGCGATTTCCCCCCAGAACCTTGCTTGTCAGTCAAGCCTGGCTAGAAAGTTCTAGAAGCTCATAGCTAAAGTAGGCCTGTGTGGTATCTGAGAAAAGGATGGCTTACTGGCTGAATATTTCAAGGCTAATTTATAAAGTGTGTGTGTGTGTGTGTGTGTGTGTGTGTGTGGAGGTGGGGGTTTTGAATTCCTCTTTTCTCACTGCAAAATTTCTACTACATTCGAAATGTCTTGAAGCATAGATAAGCAACTGGCAACTCAGACCCTCTCTCATATTTGAAGGTGGACGACTGTCCCACACATACCACACTCACCATGAATAAATTGAAGTGGACAATGTATTCATTTGTGTCAACATTGTTATCTATTATAGACAATGAAAATGTAGGAGTGTAATTCTTTTGGTTAAGGAATTCTAAACATATACAGGTCATATTAGGTTTTCTTTTGTAGACTAACGCTAGTACAGTGGTTCCTTATGTCAAACCTCTTAGCAGCTGAACATTCATCTATCGAAAAGACTGAGGGAAAACTACGTTGCTTTTGAGCAAAACTCAAACACCCCTCACTCTGTATGTTTTCAAGTACAGGTGTCAAAGCCCAAAGGTTTGGGCTATTTAAGGATAGTCTTGCATGAAAGAGGAAGGATTTTGAGCTGAAAGTGACTCTGGAAAGATAACTTTTTACCCATACAACTACATATTCCTGCTTCAAAATTAGTCACTGAACCCCCAAGTTAGAGAAGAGCATTAAAATCTCCCCGAAGGCCTGGCATCTTAATAGGTGAATTTACACAAAAGAAAGAGTCCTATCTTCTAAGACTGAGCACAGGACTGGTCAATGTAGAGACATCTAGCGTATATTGTCCTCCGATCTCTGAATTGGGCTCAGAAACAGAACTACTGCTGTCTGAGGAGGAAATTGTTACAGAGGATGGAGCATAAGCTGGTCTTCCTTTCAAGTGGTGAATATGTACATAAAACCTCTGCAGTTCTGTATACTTTGTAAATACTAGAGGATTAAAAGAAAAAAAATCTATATTAATTAAAGTTAGGGTTTCTTATTGCTTCAGTTCAATGACAAAAGATCTTAATAAATATAAAAATGTAAATGAGCTGCTCCCTGCAGTGTTATTGCCTATTGGTTTTAGAGTTTCATAAAATGGTGTTTTGTTTTGTTTTTGCATTCATGTGAGGGAGAGGGACCACACAGCTCCATGATAGAGCATATGTTTCGTATGCATAAGAGCCTAATTTTAATCCTTGGCTAGTTAAAAGGATCTGGTGATGGGAAAGAATCCTCCCTAAGAGCCAGTGCACAACCCTGGGCCAAATGCACCAACTTTCTGCAGGGCTAGCTGCCCTGCTATAAAGCTGGTTCCTAGGAGGCACAGACAAGGAAATAGAGAGGGGATTTTGGTAGGCTTCCTTTCAAAATAATCCAAACTGGACTGAATGATGAACGATCTCACTTTGTGTAAGGCACCAAAAGATGCTGTCCTAGGAAACCCCAATCTTGCAGAGTATTTCATCAGCACATGCCACACCCATATACTTTATTAGGACCTTGCTATTTTTAAAGTTTTTGTAGCTATTGCAACAAACTCTCCACTGCCATTTTTTGTATGCATTCAAAGCATGTTGCCGTGACGGGATGAGAAGTCTGGGTAAGTGAGGCAACGTTAAAGGATCTGGAGCAACTTCCCTGTGGCGGATTCCTAGACTGTAGAGGTGTATCGGTGTGAATAAGCCAAGTCTGTAGCCAAATAGGTGAAGTCACTGCAGCCCACAGCACCCGCACTCCCCAGCAGTGTGGGATCATGTCACAGGGGGAAGAGCTACGCAGCCACAGAAGCTCCATTCCCAATATGCTAGAGCAGGGGTAGGCAACCTAAGGCCCATGGGCCGGTTCCAGCCCAATCGCCTTCTCAATCTGGCCCACGGATGGTCGGGGAATCAGCGTGTTTTTACATGAGTAGAATGTGTGCTTTTATTTAAAATGCATCTCTGGGTTATTTGTGGGGCATAGGAATTCGTTCATCTCCCCCCCCCCCCCCAAGTATAGTCCGGCCCACCACATGGTCTGAGGGACGGTGGACCAGCCAACGGCTGAAAAGGGATGTTGACCCCTGTGCCAGAGCCTCTGGTTCTACGAGATCTAGAAGTTTGCCCTTTTAGGAAAAGCTGCAATAATTTAGACACTTTGATGGATTCTGCATCAGTTGTTGGATTATGGTGAATTACTCAGCCTATACGTTCATGAAAAGAGCTAACGGGAGCGTGTATGAAGTCTCACTTAGAAAGTCCAACATTTATTAACAAATATAAAACATTTTAGCTGTAAAATCTCCAGAACAAACATCCATAATTAAATGTGATCCACATTGCAAAGGCACATCTGTCCTCTAACCAAGTGAATCAATTTCGTTCTCATTTAGGAGGCGCCCAGAGGGAAGAGAAATGCCACAAAATATGAAAAGAGGCAAGGTACCAGACCACATGGGAAATGAAGCCCCACATCCACTCCTTTGCAATATACTCTTGCATGTGTTCTTGTTTAGGATTCTTGTTTACTCTTGGAAAGAAGGGTCATAGGGGAAAGGTGGCCATACCTCAACTATAACACAGCTATTTGAAGGAACTGGTGCTCTCTTTCTGCCCATCTCCCTTAGGAGTACAAATGTTTTTGGGAAGGGATGAACCTTTGCCCTCAGCAGAGACATTTCTGCCCCGCCTTTCATGCTGGTGATGGGGAAACAGCAACAAAAATATTAACATTATCTTTGTTTTGTCATGCATGTCGAGTGGGGTAAAATGGGCCATAAACACCACGAAGCCCTCTCTTGGTTGTAAGGGCCAGACCAACTTGTGCTTTCCCTCAAAATTAGGGCAACAAGCAATCCACGAATGCCTACGCTTCCCTCCAACCCTGGAGTCAATTGCTTTCCCCATCTGAACTGATGACACCTTTAAGGTGGGACCAGTCCCTAATAGGACTGTGGACGGGTGAATCCTCTGGGGAGCTGGGCTGCTTAGGCTTGCTGTAGAGACTCCAGACGTTCTGACGCCTTGGGCGGCCTGTGTGAATAAAAGGGCAGAGAGAGAGACAGAAAAGAGTTTCACATGAAGAGGCAACAGCTGCAGCTCTAAGGACACTTGTAGGGCTCCATGGACCAAGCCCACTTACTCTGTGCTCACAACCACAAGATGTGAAGCACATGCCTTCAAGCAAAAACCCCTCTAGGCTTCTCCCCTCTTACAGCATTCACTCCCCCCGCATCTAAACGACACCCCTAGAAGTCTACCATCATTTTTCTTACACCTGTGCCCTTTTTCCCTCCCTGCCCCTGCATGCATGCATGCATGCATGCATGCAAAAGAAAAAGAAAAAAGAAACTGGAATATCTGTAGTATTTACTTGATAACCAAAAGGAATGGTTGCCATGCATCCTTTGGTCAGAAATAAGACGCAAAAACAAGACTGGAAGAAAACGACCATCAGTTAGAAAAGTAGAATATCCAAGATTGGGAACAAGCATATCACAAGCCCCACGTCTGATTTCCAGTTTTCCCATCAGACGATGCGCGATATTAAATGTTAATCGCACAGTGGGAGCGCTGAAATCAAATGGGCTTTAGTACAGTGGTGCCCCGCAAGACGAACGCCTCGCAAGACGAAAAACCCGCTGGACGAAAGGGTTTTCCGTTTTGGAGGCGCTTCGCAAAACGAATTTCCCTATGGGCTTGCTTCGCAAGAAGAAAGCCCATAGGGAAATCTCTGGGGACCTCTTTTAAATGCTAGTGGTGGGGAGCAAAGCCTCCCCCCCCCCTCCGGCCTTCAGAAGAGGTCCAGGAAGGCCGGCGGGGGCCGAAAGGCTTTGCTCCCCACCGCCAGCATTTTAAAAGCAGTCCGGGATAGAAGGGAAGCGCTTCCCGCTATCCCGGATGGCTTTTGAAGGCAGGCGGGGGGGAGCAAAGACTTTTGCCCCCCGCCCGCCTTCAGAAGAGGTCCAGGACCAGCTCTGCGTTTCTCCGCTCTCCCGGGAAGGCAGGCGGGGGGGAAGCAAAGACTTTCGCCCCCCGCCGGCCTTCAGAAGAGGTCGGGGGACAGACTGTCCCCGGACCTGGTCTGAAGGCGGTTTCCATAGGAACGCATTAATTGATTTTTAATGCATTCCTATGGGAAACCGCGCTTCGCAAGACGAAAAACTCGCAAGACGAAAAGACTTGCGGAACGAATTAATTTCGTCTTGCGAGACACCACTGTATCTTAAATCCACGGATGTCAGTGGGCCTGCTCTCAGTGTGACTTAACTGGATATCACCCTGCGTGGGGCAGGTAGGCTCAAATACATGCAAAACAAAGGCAGAAATCAGTAAGTTCAAGTTTCCAGGTTTCTTCCTATCTACCACTAGCTATGCCCCTTCTCTTTGGCTCCTCCCACCTTTACCTTGTGTGGCGATGATGTTGCAGACATCGAGCGAAGCAATTTCGGCGGCCACTTCCCGCTTCTTCTTCAAGGCCTTGCACTTGGCCAGAGATGGTGCCCCTGAGAAAAGGGGAGGGAAAACACAGGCCAAGAAGTGAGACACGTGGGCAAGCGTCCCCCTGTGCTCAGAAGGGGAAGACTGAAAAATAGCCACACTCTGAAAAAAATGTTGCTGTAGTTTCCTCCCTGAGGTACGGTGCCTTTAAAAGAGCCTGATGGGTACAAATTCAAACAGGGGCAGCTTTTCATTCACGTGGGGATGTAGCAGTGAGGAAAGCAAGTTCTCTTCAAGTCTCACAAACCAAAGAAACCTTGATGGATGGGAGAAACTAGAGAAGGGCTTTAGTGCAGTGACAGAACATATGCTCTGCATGCAGAAGGTCCACGCTTCAACCCTTGGCATCGCCAGTTAGGGCTGGAAAAGTGCTCCGCCTAAAGTGCGGGAGAGTCACTGGCAGCCAATTCTGAGCCAGAAGGATCATGCAAAGAATCATGCAAAGAATCTGGCTTTTAAGGCTGTAAAAGATAGTCTCCAGAGACACCTGTTTAAATTTCTGAACCAGAGGACCCCTAAGTAGGAATTACAGTAGTGAAGGCAGTGTGTGGTCACGGGACTCCCAACAGCTCTTTCCATAATCGCACAAGATCAGCCATTGACTTTGAAAATGGGTTGTGTGTGTGTAACTCCTACAGGCTGGTTGCAGCATCCACAACTTCCTTGGTCTGAACATGGGGTTTGGAAGCAAGCACACACAGTGCTGCGCTGACCCCTAGTTCCCTCCCTCCCTCCTCCCCTTGAAAATAGGCTTTCCCTGCCCTTCCCAGTTTCTGCCTAAAGCATGCAACTTGCACCTACCCTTCAGACCGAGGTTTTCCAGCTCCTCTTTGAGCACCTTCAACTGAGCTTTGCGGGAGTGACAACCGCTAAGCAGCTTCTTGTAATTCCGATGAGCACCGCACTCCCGGATGTAGCGTTTCAGACGTCGGATTGAAGAGTGCTCCTCATTCTTCCTGGAGGGATGTTCTTTGTCCTGCAGCAGGTGGGGAATGGGGAAGAGATCGCAAAAAAGGAATGCAGCCATTCCTTTAAAATAACGTGCTGTGCCTTATTGCAAGGGAGGGGAAACTTTTCCAGCCACATTCCCTTTTGGGTGCCGCATGCTAGTGGAAGAGCCTTAGCTTTTTGCGTAGAAGATTCCCAGGCTCAATCCCCAGCTTCTCCACGCAGATGCTGCTGCTGCCAGTCAATGTAGACAACAATGAGATAGATGGGCCACTGGTCTGAGACTCTGTTCCTATGGTCTTAAGTTAAATGCCTGGGAAGGATGTGTATCCTGAAAGGCTGGATGCATAGTTAAAATACACGCACAAATTTGATTTGTGATATAGAAGCAAAAGGAAAGAGTAAAGGTGGGCAGACTGCTTAGACTGAGGGCCCCCACTGGCCATTAATCCCCAAACTCTGTGCTCCCTGCGTGCCTGACATTCGCACAATGATTCAGGTTACTTTCGAGAGCAAAAGCTCATGCCAGGCTACACTCCACGGCCAGGCTGAATATACACTGACCAGCACATTATGGTGCTGGAACTGCCACCCAGAACACAAAAGACTTGAGTAAATATCAATCTTGGGAATATCTTAACATGCTGGGGGGGAGGGAGAGAGGGGACAAACTGTGCCCGCAATTGTACTGAGCTATAAGTGTTTGGCATTGCCAAGAAAAGATCTCCTTACCTTTCCTTTGCGTTTGGAAGAACGGGGGTCATCTTCATCTCCTGAGCTTGAACTCGCTTCCCTCCTTTGGGGCTTCTGCATCCCAGTCTTCTGCAGGCCTTTTTTCCTTCCCACCAATTCACTTCCACTGTCCTCTGAATCCGTCTCCAGATCTTTTTCAGCGACGGTATGCTTTCTCTGGGACTTCTCTCCTTTCTTTCTCAGCGATTCTTCCTCTGAGCTATATTCACTCCCAGACACACTCTTGCCCTTCTTTTTAAGCTCTCTTTTCTTTCTCCACTTTCCACTTTCCCGCTCTTCCGACCCATCCTCTGATTTGTCACTGCTCCCAGACATCTTGGATTTGCTTTTGCCCCTTTCCATCTCCTCTGTCTCACTGCACGATTCATCTTCACTACTGCTGGGCTCCTTGGTCCCTTTTCTTTTTCGCTCTGAGCTCTTACGCTCATTTCTCTCGCTTTCTGATTCTTCCCTGCTTGTGCTTTGCTTGGGAGGCTTATGCTCTCCCTGCTTTTTCTCCTCCAGTTCCTTCCTCTTCTGCGTCTTTTTCATTCCTTTGCTGGCCTGCCTCTTGAACTCCCCATCATCTTCAGAATCGCTCTCTGAGTTATGGCTCCATGTCTCATTTGTCCTCCTAGCTGCCTTGTGCATTTCCTTCTTCGCCCAACTTTTGCCTCCGGCACTGTCTGAATCCCTCTCCAGCTCCTCTGCCCTAACACTTTCCCTGCTTCGTTTACTATTTCTCTTCATCTTGTTTTGCCTGCTGGGCTTCTCATCCTCTGAATCGCTCTGTGATTCATCCTCATCCTCACCCTCACTCTCCTCTTGAGCCTTCAAACATCTTTGTCTTGGCCTGTTCTGAGCCTTTTTGGAACCACTGCCCTTCATCTCCTCTTCACTCTCACTTCCATCAATTCTTACCCCCTTGCACATTTTTCGTGCCTTGGGCAGCTCCATGTCCTCTTCCGACTCTTCTTCCATTTTTCTCCCTTGCTCATCCATATTTCTGTTCTTTCCTTTGCCCGCTGTCTCAGTCAGCTTCTGTTCTTTGCCAAACCCTTTCTTTTTCTGGGTCTTGTAGTTGCTCAGCTCTTGTTCAGAGTCACTCTCTGATTCGATTCTTTGGCCTTTTGCTGCCTTATGTTTTCTGATCTCTTCAAGGTCGCTCTGTTCCTCTTCTGTTGTCTCCTTCGACTCACTCCCTGATCGTTCTCTCTGTCTCCTGCTCTGCTGCCCCCTGTTTGGTTTGCTACCTTTCCCCCTCTGGGGTCGTTTCCTCCTTCTCTTCTTTGCACTTTGCCCATCGCTCTCAGATCCGCCAGCCTGCCCTTCTGCTCCGGAATCTTGTTGGTCGGAGCAGCTAGAAGATTTCCCAGCTCCAACATGCTTAGGTATCTTCTTGGAATCAATCCCAGAATCTTTATCATCAGAACTGACTTCTGGAAGTTAAAAAGTGAGCAACATGACAGATATTGAGAAGGGGCACTAATCAATTTACCTGGCTGGAAATTTACCTGGTCACCTGTGGCAAGTTAACAACTGTCTGCAGGCGACCAGGCATCCCCAGTGTTGTCGCAACTGCTGCTGCTGGAGCCAATAGGGTCACGTGTGCCCCCTCCATAATAGCATAGCCCTGTAATGCATAGCAACCCACTATGAGGAATATACCCTTGTCCGACTTTAATTCAAATTATTTCCCACCCTGTTTCTTTTCAACGTTTGTTTGAATTTTTTTTTAAAAGCAAAGAATAAAAAACCCATTATTTTTTTTTGCCAACTCAGTAGAATTAATTTAGCAAACAGTAGAGAAGAGAAAACACCACAGAGGAAAGCGAGTAGGAATTGTTACGGTGATCAGAGGTAAAAATCCATCTAATAACAAGCAAAAAACAACCTGCTGAGGAAAAAACCCTCAAAAAAGGGCAAACCAAACACACACAAAGTAACTGCACTCACAAGAAAACAGTAGCTAAAGGCCAGAAGAACACCAGTGATTAAACTGGCCTGCTTCAAGCAAGGGCAGAAAAAACGAATTGCTGCTTGCAGAGGGGCAACTTAGAAGCCTCCGAGAAGGATGGTGTTTTTACTGCCTTCAAGAAAGTGGAGCATAACAATATCCCACTGTCCTATTTTCTACTGGTGAGAGAAGAATTACAAACCTGAAATATCATAAATAAAGGAAAAATAGTAACATTACTTTTTTAAAAAGGATAAGTGTTTATTAAAAGTGCTTAGAGACTCAGTATTTATTATTTATTTATTTCATAAAATTTATGCACTACTTGACTGTAAAAAACAAACAAACCTCAAACCTCAAAAAGATAAAACAATAAAGTAGGTTCACAGCCCTACTTTAAAACGTACAAGAGTTAAAATACTAAAACAGATCAAAATTACCTCAGCTTTCCAAGCATCTGGGTAAGCTCGTCTAAAAAAAAGAATGTTTTTAGCAGGCGCCAAAAAGCGTACAGTGAAGACGTCGGCCTGATCTCAAGAGGCAGGGAGTTCCAAAGTGCAGGTGCTGCCCCACTAAACAATTGACTTCGCACCAATGCAGAGTGGGTATGACATGGCACTGTAGTAGTGCCAAGGTGAGTTCCAGGCAAATATTCCAGAAATGTTCCACCGCCTCAGGCCACCATAATCTACACTCAGAAGATGTGGTGCTTCCCTTATGGCCTCCTCCTCCCCGCGAGGCCTGTTTTTAGGCTCAAGCCAGGACAGGGATCTACCTATGGAGGAGAAAGCTGACAGTGGCGGAGGTAATGTGTGTTCAGAAAACACAAATGAATGCTCCCTCTTACATGAAAAACTCGCTGCAATTTGATAATTAAGAGACATGCTAGTGTTCCATGGGCATATAGCTTTTTCATTCTTTTATACATTAAAAAATGTGTTCTGAAAGTGGCAGAGATCCTATAAAGGAGGCAACCACGTGCTTTCTGTGAAAGCCCTTTTTCTCTACACATAAAAATGCAGCTGACACAGACCTCCATTAAGGTTATTCTCAACATAACTAACAGAATCCTTCCAACTCTACAATTCTATGATGCAGGAATCTGGCTGAAGCTAAGCAAGCCATCAGTGATGGATGCAAGGGCTTCAGTGTGGGATAAAAGACAAAACAAAGTGGATTTTTAAAACAAGAGAAGCTGATTTCAATTATGTGCTGCTATCAGCCCGTTATCTGGACTGCATGTCCCTCAGAGGAAGGTCCCAGCAATTTCCTGCCAGAAAGCAAACTGAAAGCAGTGCATACTGGACAGACAAGAAGCAGCACTTCCTCATGGACTGTGCAATTGCTTTAAACAATCACAGAACCATAGCTGTCAACTTTAAGATTTGAAAATAAGGGATCAGGAGCCTTGAAAATAAGGGATCAGCAGCCTCACCTGTCCTGGGGACAGTCTACGGGATATCTAACAATCTGGGATAGAAGCAGGAAACTGTGCTGGAATAAGGGAATTTCCCACAAAAAAAGGGAAGGCTGACCACTATGCACAGAACACACACACACGCTCCAAGAGTCTCAGATACACCCCTGTAGCTGCATATCACAAGGAAAGGATAGTAAACAGGTGGGAAAAGTCATCTTTCCCAAAAAACTGTCAGCCTGCTATTTACAAATAATTGTGAAAACCAACCTTAAGAAAGACCCTTCCACAAGCGAGAGACCAAGACTATGCCAGGGAGCATTTGCATACAGGACAGCATTTTGCAACCTTGTCATGTACCTGGTATGCATCCAGTTCGCTGCTTCTTGAGCTCTTGGATTTCTAACTCCTCGCCAGGGGTATCAGAGTCACAGCGAGGTCGCTTCTGGATGATGGACTTGATGTGAGTCTTGAATTTTGCCATGAACTCTACGGCATTCATGGAATCATCCTCCTGTAGAATGACATCAAAATGAAAAGTTTCCAGCTTTAACCATTTGGACCCCTTTCACTGCCTCTGGCGGCACAGCACACCTTTCCTCTCCTCCGGCTGGCTCTCCCAGCGAAAGTGCTGCCCTGCCCTGCCCTTTGCCCGCTAACATTGCCCGCACCTCCATCCGGTTCAACTCTACTTCCACCAGCTGCCTGAGTTGCTCCTTTTGCTCTTCAGCCATACTCTCCCGCCCGGCATGGAGGAGATATTTCTTCCGGATTATAGCATTCGTGAGGGTGCTGCAAGAAACAGCAATAATGGTGAGGAATGAGGCTTTTGTTGAATAGCCACACATTCACTGTTAATTTCATTTCCAGTTCAAGTTCCATCTACAGTTCCAACGCATATAAAAACAATACAATAATAAAATATCAACAGCCACCAAGTCACAAGGAACCAGCAAGACAAGCATGCCCATCTCCAGCACCAATGAACGGATTAACAAAAATCTGGGACAAATAAACACATTTTTATTTGGCATCAAAAGCCCAACAGGGTTGGCACCTGTTAAATCTAAGAAAGGAGGGCATTCCATTATTGATCTGCCAGTCCTGAGAGCACCCTCTTGTGTGTTTCCACGATGACACTCAGCTCTATCTGCTGATGGATGGCCACACTGACTCGGCCCCGAACACACTGACCAGATGCTTGGAAGCTGTGGCTGGATGGTTTCGTGGGAGCCGATTGAAACTAAATCCTTCGAAGACAGAGGTCCTATGGCTAGGTTGGGATGGCATGGGGATGAGGGACCAACTCCCTTCTCTTGCGGGGGCCCAATTAGTGCCATTGCCTTCCGTTAAGAGTTTGGGTGTAATTCTTGACGCCTCCCTTTCCATGGAAGCGCAAGTTACAGCAACAGCCAAGGCAACATTTTTCCACCTTCGCCGCATCAAGCAGTTGGTCCCTTACCTTTCCCGCCCCGACCTGGCCACAGTGATCCATGCGACGGTCATCCCCAGGCTTGACTACTGTAATTCGCTGTATGCGGGGCTGCCCTTGAAGCTGTCCCAGAAACTCCAGCGGGTACAGAATGCTGCAGCGAGGCTCCTCACGGGGTCTCTGCCATGGGAGCATATTCACCCAGTGCTTTTCAAGCTGCACTGTCTCCCGGTGGAGTACAGGGTCAGATTTAAGGTGCTGCTTTTGACCTTTAAAGCCCTTCACGGCCTAGGACCCTCGTACCTACGGGACCGCCTCTCCTGGTATGCCCCACGGAGAACCTCAAGGTCCATAAATAACATCACCCTAGTGGTCCCAGGCCCTAAGGAAGTTAGATTGGCTTCAACCAGAGCCAGGGCCTTTTCAACTCTGGCTCCGGCCTGGTGGAACGCTCTGCCTCATGAGACCAGGGCCCTGCAGGATCTGATTTCTTTCCGCAGGGCCTGTAAGACAGAGTTGTTCCACCTGGCCTTTGGCTTGGAGCCAATTTGATTCCCTCCCTCTCTTTTTTCCCCTTTCTTTTCCTTCTCCTCCTGCAATGAGGCTACATTTTAATATTTTAATGTTCAATTATTTTAATGTTGTATTTTATTTTTGTTTTTAAGTTGTAATCATTCATCTTGTTTTTATTATTGCTTGTAAGCCGCTCTGAGCCCGGCCTTGGCTGGGGAGGGCGGGGTATAAATAAAAAATTATTATTATTATTATTATTATTATTATTATTATTATAGCAAGTGCTTGATAAATACAACAGACGGGCAGGCTTAAATGGGAGCAG
This sequence comes from Podarcis gaigeae, assembly GCF_964106915.1. Lineage (NCBI taxonomy): Eukaryota > Metazoa > Chordata > Lepidosauria > Squamata > Lacertidae > Podarcis > Podarcis gaigeae. The sequence continues at coordinate 17,704,563 of NC_139689.1, read as the reverse complement.
GCAATGCACAGAGTATGTACAGTAGGTCCTAAGCCACGTAGGGTTTTACATGTCCACAACCTCCCGATGGGAGACAGACGCAACATGCACTTAAAGGTACCTCAGCAAAATGGTCACAGCTGGTGTCTGTGGGCTCCCTCATCCTAGACATTGGGCTTGTTACCAGAGAACTGGCCTATGTTGTGAAAGGTAAAAAGGTAAAGGACCCCTGGACAGTTAAGTCCAATCAAAGGCGGCTATTGAATTGCGGCACTCATCTTGTTTTCAGGCCGAGGGACCCAGCGTTTGCCCACAGAACACCGTGACAGGAGCCAGAGGGCAAGGAAACACCGTTTACCTTCTCGCCGCAGCAGTACCTATTTATCTACTTGCACTGGCGTGCTTTTGAGCTGCTAGGTTGGCAGGAGCTGGGACAGAGCAAAAGGGACTCACCCCGTTGCGGGGATTCGAACCACCAACCTTCTGATTGGCAAGCTCAAGAGACTCAGTGGTTTAGACCACAGCGCCACCCTGTGTGTGTATACGCGCCCCCCCCAACTCTAAGATGTCAAAACAATAAATGTTCAAAATACGCAGGGTGGATGCACATACATAGGTATATAAACCATATTCTGAAAAGATGTAGTGAGCAATTCTGAAGCCATTTCGAGTCTCTTAAATAACCTCAAGTATTTCTCTGCAGTAGAAGGAAGGAGATGAGGGAGAATACCTCCCCCAAAATAGTTCACCTGTAAATTCTGCTAATAGATAAAATTGCTTGGCATGTAGGGGCCTTACCCCTCCCTGGAAAACTGGTCTGACATGTATCTGTTAAGATGTCAATAGAGCATCTGTGTATCAATAGGTGCAAGTTTGTAAAAGAGATTCAGGATCCATCGTCCTTACCAGTTCAGAGGGACATCCTGGACCCCCACCCACCCCCCGGCCAGCGACTGACCACGACCTTCTCCTCCCAGGGAGGCCAGATCTTCATGGCAAAAGGTGCCAGCAGGTGTGCGCTCAGCGGTTCAGTCTTTCCTCGCGTCACACCCATTCCCGAGGAAGAGCCTTTCCCCCACCGCCCTCCCCGACGCGAAAGGGGCCGGCTGTGCGGTTTATTTCTGCGGCGAGGCAAACGCACTCTGCAGATGCTCAGGGGCACCCCAGTCTTCCTTAGTCCCGAGCGCCAAAAGCAGGGCCAAAGGCCGCCGGCCCCGGCTTCAGCCTTGCAGGCGCCCCCTCAGCCGGAAGCCTTGAGCAGCTCCGGACTCTCACCTGAGGTCGGGCTTTTCCTGGAAAATTGCCCTGACGAAGGCTTCCATCCTCTGCAGCTCCGCGGGATCCGCTGCCATCCTTTCCCGCCAACGGGCTTCTGCGAGCTGAAGCGGTCCTTCTCCCCGCAAGGCCTTCTGGGAAGTGTAGTCCCGGGTAACAGCGACCGCAGCAGCAGCAACCGGAGGAGCCTCTCACGGAGGCGGGTGGAGAAATAGGGGAGCGACGCAGGGCACGGGAGGCGTGGTTCGCATGGGTTAGCAAATGAGCCAATTGGAGCGGATTCGACGGCGTCGCCGGGCCTGACGGGAAACGTAGTCCTAGCAACGCGTACGTGCCCGTAGCAACGGGGCGGCAGCGGGTACTTCCGGGTGTGACAAGCGAACGCGCGTCCAATGGGGGAAACGTTGTCTTTATATTACGCAGCGCTGCCCTTTGTTTAATTCCCTGAATTTGGGCATCTCAAAAGCTCCCATGACGTGTCTGAATAATAGGGACTTCACATAATAAAAAAAAAATTGGGGGTTGGTTGTTGTGGAAAGAGCCTCCCGCCGCGAGGCATGCTGGGAGTCGTAGTCCTGCCTATCCGCTTTGCTGAAGTTTCTTTCCGGAGCATACCGGGAAATGTAGTTCTTCCACTGTAACCTTTCCCCCGCCCCCCCTCCTTGCTCTCCCTCTTCCCAGTCTCAGTTCCTGCCTCCAGTTGCTCCCCCAGGTGGGCATGAACGGGGCGGGGGAGCCTGATCCTGGCAGCGGGGGCTACAAAAGGCGCTACAGGGCCTTGAAGAGGAGGCTGAAGTTCCTGATCTATGTGAGGAGCTGGGGGGGGCGGTGAGGAGAGGGGAGGCACCGGAGGGAAGGACTTTTGGGGGAGCAGGTCATGTTATTTTTGAAGGAGGGGGCAATATTTACGTTTGCAGGCGGAGCGAGTTAAGAATGAGTGAGAAACAGGGTGGGAGCCGAGGGTTATGCCGTGTCAACATGTTTCCGATTCCATGTGTCCAAAACATTGTGGGCATCCTGGTCTCGTGGGGGGGGGGGAGAGCACGTGGGGCGCCCCGGGTTAAGATCTGTTGAATCAACCCACGCTTTGGTTTTTATAGGGAGATCCGAGTAGATCTTAAAACCTTGATTGGATCGAGACTGGATAGCCTGCTCACTTGTAAGAGAGCTGAGAGCGGGGTTGGTTTCAGTGGGGTTTGTTCCCTAAAAAAAACATGCCTAGGATTTCATCTTTCGAAACCTAGTGTGACGTGGAGGGGTGTGTGCTAGGTTTGGGAGTCTTTTCTGGGGATTATCTTTACCATGAGCGCTGTGATAGGCAGCTGTAGATTAAGAGTGAGCAATATGTGGGAGCTTATAGTGCTAACCTACTTTGCAGGGTTATTGTTTGAGCATTAAAAAAAAGATAAATGTGTGAGAAGAGCTTTCTTATAGCCATTTAATATCCTGCTCTTCAGTCTGGGGAGCAACTCACCACAGTTAAAACATTTACAGTACAGTACATTCAATGAATAATAATAATAAAGATAATACAGTAATGGTAATAATTTGTTATTTATACCCCGCCCGTCTGGCTGAGTTTCCCCAGCCACTCTGGCGGCTCCCAATCAAGTGTTAAAAACAGTACAGCATTAAACAATACAGCCTAGGACCCTCATACCTACGGGACTGCCTCTCCTGGTATGCCCCGCGGAGGACCTTAAGGTCCATAAATAGCAATACTCTAGAGGTCCCAGGCCCTAAGGAAGTTAGATTAGCTTTAACCAGGCCTCCAGCCTGGTGGAATGCTCTGTCTCATGAGACCAGGGCCCTGCGGGATTTGATTTCTTTCCGTAGGACCTGTAAGGCAGAATTGTTCCACCTGGCCTTTGGTTTGGAATCAGCCTGATCCCCTTCCCCTCTTTCCTTTTCCTTCTGTGATGGAACCCCTATTTGAGGACTTCCCTGGCTTTTTTCTGGCCCACGTAGGACCAGTCTGGATGGTTGGCCTTGGTGAAGATTTGACGTTTTCTCCCCGCAAACAGTTTTTGATCTGGGCTTCCACTGAAATGAGGCTGCATTTTAAGTTGTATTTTAATCATTGGTTTTTATACTTGATGTTAGCCACCCTGAGCCCGGTCTTGGCTAGGGAGGGCGGGGTATAAATAAAATAAAATTAAAATTAAAAACTTCCCTAAACAGGGCTGCCTTCAGGTGTCTTTTAAAAATAGGATAGCTGCTTATTTCCTTGACATCTGATGGGAGGGTGTTCCACAGGGCAGGTGCCACTACCGAGAAGGCCCTCTGTCTGGTTCCCTGTAACCTCACTTCTCACAATGAGGGAACTGCAAGAAGGTCCTCAGCGCTGGATCTTAGTGTCCGGGCTGAACGATGTGGGTGGAGACGCTCCTTCAGGTATACAGGACCGAGGCCGTTTAGGGATTTAAAGGTTAGCACCAGTACTTTGAATTGTGCTCGGAAACGTACTGGGAGCCAATGCAGATCTCTCGGGACCGGTGTTATATAGTCCCGACGGCCACTTCTAGTCATCAGTCTAGCTGCTGCATTCTGGATTAATTGCAGTTTCCGGGTCACCTTCAAAGGTGGCCCCACGTAGAGCGCATTGCAGTAGTCCAAGCGGGAGATAACTAGAGCATGCAACACTCTGCCAAGACAGTCTGCGGGCAGGTAGGGCCTCAGCCGGCGTACCAGATGGAGCTGGTAGACAGCTGCCCTGGACACAGAATTGACCTGCGCCTCCATGGACAGCTGTGAGTCCAAAATGACTCCCAGGCTGCGCACCTGGTCCTTTAGTGAAGGCATTTTAAAACCAGCAGAACAGCAAGGAATCTCTATGAAACAAAGGAATATAAGACTAGTGTGAAACGTGATGATTTTTGGGAGCTGACCCTTTGGTAGAAATCCAAAAAGCACCCCTTCCCTCTGGTATATAAATATTATTTGATTAAGCGATTTGATAGTTTGAAAAAGGAAAGAAAAAGAAAAACACTGTCAGCTCACATTAATGATACAGTAGCTGTCAATACATTTTAGTTTAGACGTATAGCTCAATATATGCCCAAAATATATCCAAGCGAGATTTGCATTTCTAAAAAGTGTGTTCAAATGTAGCAAGAGTTTTAGGGTCTTTGGACCATTCCGTAATAGATGGTGGGTATTTATCCTTTCAGGTTCAAAATAAAAGTCTCTTAGTTATCACAAGAGCTTGCAAAAATCACACTTTGTTGTCCTGCAATTAATTCCAGAATGGCTGACTAACGGGTTGGCATTCTTTTCTTTTTTTCAAGAACATTTTATTAATTTTCCAAAAACAACCAAAATAAAAAACAATAATAATATTCACATTCAAAAATTTAGACCATAATCTTAATAGACTTCCTTCCACTTCCTCTCCCGGTTCCATTATTTTACCCTTATTCAAGCACGTCCTTAAAATCTTAGATTCTTAACAATCCAATTTTTAAACTTTACTCATCTTATTACAAGTGACTTTTAAAAGTTCAACTAATGTAAAAGCCTATCCACAAAGCTTACAAGGTTATGCTTTAAACATTTCCCTTATTTAAAAGAGAAAACCAATGTCCTTTGGGTTTCAAGTTGTCTAATATGTCCTATAGTTCATTACTGTAATTTATTTTACCAATCTTCTTTGGCCGTGACTTCTTCCTTCTATGGGGATGGGCTGGTCTTGGCCTGGTGTCCACTCTCAGATGCAGTAACAAAGTATTTTGCCTAGTAAATCCATTAAGTCCTGTACCTTTCAGAATCATAGCTTCTATTTTTTTAAACAAAGGTCATTTTCAACATTCTCTTCAGATCTTTATATGTTCCCTCCCAGGCCTTCTTAATAACTTTACATTGCCACCACATATAGTAGCCTCTCATACCTTTCCCCCTTCCTTTCTGTTTTGTCTCCATCAAAGTAAAATCTTCCCAGATCAATTCACACGAGGTGCCATTTTGACTGTGGATCACCTTTACTTTCCCTTTTCCTTGAGCCTACCACCTCAACCTTTCCCACCTCAGTGGTTTGTATGTTCACCTCCTTAAGTTGTCCCACAGCCTCTGAAAGTAAATTAGTACTTTCCCGGATTTGAGAAGCTGTTATATCAACACTTTCCTTTATCTCGCACAATTCTCTTTTAAATTCTGAAATCAAATCGTCAAATTCATATTTTACAGTATATTCTTTTGACTTACGACCTTGCTGGTTTCTTTCAACTTTGGAATTTTTTCTTCTACCATTTCTAATTTCAGGTGAAGGGGGGTGGAATCTCTCCCCTTTCCCCAGCTTCCTCCCTAAGATTTTTTTTTTAAAAAAAATATTTATTGAAATATTATTTCAATAAATAGTTTTTATCTTAATTACAATACCAAAGAAACAATATAATATGACACATCTTTTAACATAATTTTCTCAACTTCTTGGACTCCCTCACATCTCCCGCTCCTGCATTCCTGACAATAAATTTCTATCCAGCAAATATATCCCCTTTTTTCTGTTCTTATTATCTATTTTCCGATGTTGTTTCTCTAATTTAGATAACTTTAATTCAAATCTCAAAAATTAAAATATAACCTAAAATTTCCCAAACTTTGCCTTTTCTTAAATTTAGCTTCTCTTCATATTTCACTTCACCTAGCTTAATGGTGCCAAGTTTTTTATACTCTGGCATCCTTCTCAGCATTCATACAGTTTACAATATTTTTGTAAATAAGTCTTAAATTTCTTCCAGTCTTCCTCCACCGTCTCTTCTCCCAGGTCTCGGATTCTGCCAGTCATCTCGGCCAGTTCCATATAGTCTATTAGTTGCATCTGCCATTCTTCCAGTGTGGGTAGATCTTGAGTTTTCCAATGCTTAGCGACAAGTATCCTTGCTGCTGTTGTTGCATACATAAAGAATGTTCGGTCCTTCTTTAACACCTTCTGGCCGACAATGCCCAGAAGGAAGGCCTCTGGTTTCTTAGGAAAGGTATATTTAAACACCTTTTTCAGCTCATTATATATCATTTCCCAGAAAGCCTTCACTCTAGGGCAAGTCCACCAGAGGTGAAAGAATGTTCCTTCATTTTCTTTACATTTCCAACATTTGTTATCAGACAAGCGGTACATTTTTGCAAGTTTGACTGGGTTCATATACCATCTATATATCATTTTCATAACATTCTCTTTCAAAGCATTACATGCAGTAAAATTCAGCCCCATAGTCCACAACCTCTCCCAGTCCTCAAACATGATGTTATATCCAATGTCCTGTGCCCACTTTATCATAGCCGATTTAACCGTTTCATCTTGTGTATTCCATTTTAACAGGAAGTTAGGCTCTAACAATTCCGTTTCTAGCCTCGATTTTTCCACCTGGAATCCTAACTTTTTGTCAAGTTTAAAAACTTCTTTAATCTGAGCATAATGTAACCAGTCTCGCACTTTGTCTTTCATTTTCTCCTGACTCTGCAATTTCCAATTATCTCCATCTTTTTCTATTATTTCCCAATACTTCGGCCATTTGGCCTCCATATTGAGTTTTTTTTCGGGCCTTAGCTTCCAATGGTGACAGCCACCTTGGAGTTTTATTTTCCAATAAGTCTTTGTATTTTGTCCAGACATTAAACACTGCTTTCCTGACAATATGGTTCTTGAAAGTCTTGTTAATTTTAACCTTGTCATACCATAAATATGCATGCCAACCAAAAGCATTATTAAAACCTTCCAAATCTAATACATCAGTGTTCTCGAGAAGCAGCCAGTCTTTTAACCAGCAGAAAGCTGCTGATTCATAGTACAACTTTAAGTCTGGCAGGGCAAAGCCCCCTCTTTCTTTCGCATCCGTTAATATCTTAAACTTAATTCTGGGCTTTTTGCCCTGCCAGACAAATTTGGAGATATCTCTCTGCCACTTCCGAAAGCACTCAGTTTTGTCCACAATCTGCAAAGTTTGAAACAAAAATAACATTTTTGGCAATACATTCATCTTTATCGCGGCGATTCGGCCTAACAAGGAAAGCTTCAGTCTTGTCCAACTTTCTAAGTCTCTCTTAATTTCTGACCAACATTTCTCATAATTGTCCTTAAATAGACTCAAATTTTTTGCTGTTATATTCACCCCTAGGTATTTTACCTTTTTAACCACGTTTAACTCTGTCTCCTTCTGAAACCTTTCTGACTCTGTAACTGTCAAGTTCTTTTCCAATACCTTAGTTTTTTGCTTATTTAATTTAAAACCCGCCACCCGACCAAACTCTTGAATCAATTGTAATACTCTTTTCGTACTAGATTCTGGCTCCTGTAGGGTCAAAACTAGGTCATCTGCAAAGGCTTTAAGTTTGTACTGTTTCGCTCCGACCTGCATTCCTTCAACCAACTGGTCTCCTCTCTTCCTCCCTAAGATTAAATTCCAAAACAAAAATTTTAACAAATTATATTTTCCCACCTTTACATCTATTCACAACAAAATAATTTTTGTTCAGTATGAATAAAACTGTAATATTAATATTGTTTTAAAGTCTCCTTCTGACTTGCATGGTCTCTCTTGTTATTTCTCAGGAACAAGAATGTTTCCAGGAAGAACTGAGAAAAGCGCAAAGGAAACTCTTAAAAGTTTCACGGGATAAAAGGTGAGCTGATGCGATAGAGAAGGGCAGAGGGGGTGCAGAATGGGGAGATGATGGGGGAGGCTGTGGCGCTGACACTGAGAGATGCCTATGGACCTGGTGCAGGAGAAGTGAAATATTTTAGTGATGAAGGGTGGGATATCAATTCTACAAACAAATAAATAATAGATAGGGTTGCCATCTTTTTTGGGAAGGGTTCCTGGGTCCTTAAAAGCCATGTGACAGGGGGAAATCAATGCATCTCATGATAGGGAAAACTGCACCTGTTTGGTTTCTGCCTGAAAAACTGCTAATAATGTTGCAGGCGAGCCTTGCCTTGAAAAGGTGACTGTTCCATAAATGGTGGGGAGGGAGCAGGAACAGGATATCTGAGGTAGCAGCAGGACTTAGTTTATGTCAAAGATGTCTAGCATTGAGATCCATACTTTGTTTTCAATACCAGAGCAGAATTTGAGACTTTGAGCCCTAAAAATAGAGAAAAGTGCCTCAGTGTATGTGCAGAATGCCTTTCTTCTGCTGCTGAATTTTCTGGCGCAATCTCTGTGCCACTTGGGTTTGAAGAGCAGGGCTTCTGAGGCAGGTGGCAGAGTGCTGGCCTCAGACATTCTCCACTTAGAAATTAAGTGTTGCATTTGAGATTGTGGCTTCATCTCCTCCTGGTCGTTTCCTGTTTTCCAGTTTTCTGCTTGATCGCCTGCTCCAGTATGAGAACGTGGATGAAGAATCCTCAGGTAATTCAAGGCTCACGACTTTCTTCTGGTTGTGTGCTTTGGGGAGGGTAGCCCACCCACACTGTCTTGGACATGTGCAAAGAAGTGGAAGAAAATGAAATGTTGTTTCCACAGCAGCAGTAACAGCCTTGTGCAAAATAACAAAGCAGTATCATGATTATGTCATGGTAGCGTATAATTCAATAAATGTGGTGGTAGAAAGACTGGTAGCTAAAAGTCATTTGAAAGGACATTATAGCTTAATCCTAAATGTCTGCAGTTTGAGGCCCAAAATGAGGAGGATCTGGGGCAAGAGCTCTTGCGCTAGGAGATGGTCACATGAATCAGTGAAGCAGCATGAGTTTAGGCTGGGAAGACACGAATTCAAATCCACCACTCAGCCTTGAAGGTTATGGGATAATCTTGCCCAAATTGTGTCTCTTGGCCTAACCTGCCTCGCAAGGGCGTTGTATGGATAAAATTACCCCCATGTACGTTAGGTACCTGAGTTCCTCAGCCGAACGTTGGTATTCAGATTGACTGAAACTAATTTTTCATTTCAGACTCAGAGGCAACAGCCTCCTCTGACAATAGTGATGGGGAGGTCCCCAAGGGGGCAGAGCCACAGTCCCTAAAGAGGTGAGTGTGTGAGCCCTGGTCTCCAAGATGAAGGGTGAGGATCAGTGCCACAAACTACGGGATGATATATCCTGTGGGCTTCCCCAATGGGCAGAATCCTTCTGTTTGGCCAAGTTCAGCCAGTTTTCAAAATGCTCTCCCTTTTTAGGAAGCAAAAAAGAGTACATGTTGTTTTCCTACATGACCTTGCAGGGCCATTTTTATGTACAGTGGTACCTCGGGTTAAGAACTTAATTCGTTCTGGAGGTCTGTTCTTAACCTGAAGCACCACTTTAGCTAATGGGGCCTCCCACTGCTGCTGTGCCGCCAATGCACAATTTCTGTTCTCATCCTGAAGCAAAGTTCTTAACCCAAGGTACTATTTCTGGGTTAGCAGAGTCTGTAACCTGAAGCGTCTGTAACCTGAGGTACCACTGTATATGCTAGGGGGTGATCTTTACAGGAAGCAAAGATGTCTGTTTTGCTGATCGTCCATTGTATGCCACAGTAAGCCATAAACCACACATTACGGTGCATGAGCAAATCACCCCTGCTTTCCCCTACCCCAGACATGCTGGGAGGAAACATAAACAATGATTCCTGGCTTTGTGTTATTCCTGAACCGTGGACAGTAGTTTTCTTCGCTCCCAACTAAACCACGGTCGAGCCAAGTTTTGTTGTTCTTGGCTTACTGGTGGTGGTTTTTTTTGGAGCAAAACAAACCATAATCCCAAGGTTGGACTGAACCCTGTGCCAGCTATTATGGCTTTTGTTTTTTTCAAGTTCATTTATTTCATTTATATCCCGTCCTCCATCCGAAGATTGCAGGGAGGTTTACAGCATAAAAATTCAAAATGAGAACACAAAATACGTAACAAACCAAACCAAACCAATATTTATTTCTGTCTTGGTTCCTCCCAGTACAAGTGGAGAACAGACATGATCAGCAGATATAGCCGTGGTGGTGCTGGTGCTTTCACTGGGGGCTGCCTGGTTGGTGTTGACCCATGATGGGTCTTTCTAGAGGCCATTCCCAGTCTGTGAAATGCCCTCTCTGGTGAGGTGTGTCTCCCTCCCTCAGTATTGACTTCCAGAAGAAATTTTACCTGAACATTTGATAGCTGAAAGACACTGTTCGTGGCAACTCTGAATTTTATTTTATTTTTTAGAATACAAAAAAGTATTCACTATTTTGACACCCTGGGCTTCTTTAAAGGGAAAGGTGGGATATAAATCCAGTTGTAATTGAGTAATGATAGGCATGTTTGACGTGTAAACTGAGCCACTCAGTATGATTTCTTTGGCACCATGCGCAAGCCATGCCCGTAGGTGCTCTGGCCTTGTGGCTTGCGCTCGTGTCAACTTTTCATCCGCATGGCAACTCCTTTCTCCTTCTACTCATAGAAAACAAAGTCCGCAGCTTGGCAGCGCTTCATCCCCTTCGTCTTCAGGCCTTTCCCTCCAGCCAACTTCCGGCTTTGGGCTCCCGGCTTCAGGGACGCCATCTCCCTACTTGACCTCTGTGAGTAACTCCATTTCTGTCTGGGTAAAAGGACTGGGTAGGATAGGGCTGCTCAAGTCAAACCTTGCAGGCACTGCCTTCAAATGTTGTGAACTAGGAAAAGACTTGGGCCACCTTTGCCCCGTAGGTTTAAAGCACTGAGAGATAGGGATAGAGATCCCTGGAAAGAGGGATTGACTGTTAAACCACCCTGGGAATTGTAGCTCTGAGGGGGGAATAGGGGGCTCCCTAAGAACTCTCGGCACCCTTAACAAAACTCCCAGAATCCTTTGGGGGAAGAAGCCATGACTATTCCAAGTGTCATCCTAGAGCTTTAAACGTGTGGGGTAAATATGGCCTTGGATAAGGTCCCTTTCAAACATCAGAGATGGTTTGGCTAGGTTTTAGTTGAGCTAACCAGACCTTTAACATGGCCTACCATAGAGATGAGGCAATGGTGTCAGGGATTAGAGTGGCAATGAAGTTCCCATTGCTTTCCTAGGCCAAGACAAAACAAAGGCGCTCATCTTGTGTACTGTCCACCATGGCTGCGCTGACAGACGCTTGAATGCCATTGCCCACTCTGGCTAAGATTCTTGGGCAGCATTCAAAATGGCCACTCTGGTGTCTTTGGTACTACTGCTGAGTTTGGCAGGATAACAATGTCTCATTATGGCCACAAGTACTCTGGGCCTCTCTCTCAAAATGGCTTCCCTAACTTCAAGGACAGAACTGACATTGGATATGGATGTCAGAACGCCCAAGGCTGTTCCTCACCCTCTCCTCCCCATACCACCTCCATTTCGCTTCATTATTTTCTATTACAGCATTTATTTGTGGCTGCTAACATGCTATATAGACATGAAATGGAACCTCTCTCTGCCTTGGCCAGAGATAGCATAATATGGTGGGAGAAGTGAGTTTGTCATACTGGTCTGCGGGGTGGGGGTGGGGTGATGTTTAGTTACCTACACCTTGTATAATAATGCACACCCATGCAGTGTTTGGGTCTGAGCTATGTGTTTGGGTAGTCAGTCATGTTTTGTATGCACATCTGGTCCCCTCAAAGAGGAGAAGGCCCATTTCAACAAAGGCTTGACGTTTGCTTGAAAAGGGTAGCCAAAATGATCAAGAAACTGGGAACCCCTCCTCTACCAAGGAAGGGCTAAAATTTTATGCCTTTTAGGGGGGTGGGTGGAGGGGGGTGACTAACCAAGTCTGGGGCTGATGGGACTTGTCATCTGAAACTTCCGGCAGGCACCAATATAGGGAAGGCTGTGGTAAGAGATTTATAAAATGACACGTGGAGTGGAGAAAGTGGAGAGAGACTTTCCCCTCCCCTTTCATAATACTACAACTTGGGCTCACCCAGTAAAAATGATGGAGAGGAGATTCAGCATCGACCCAAGAAAATATTACTTCACAAAACGTGCCATGGCTTATGGAGTCCCCTGCCGCTGGGGTGTGATGGCAACTAGCTCAGGTGGCTTTCAGAAAAGTTTAGACAAATCTGCAGAGGGGGGAGAGGTCTGCCAAAAGCTACTTAGCTGCTATGGCTATGTAGAACCTCCAGATTCAGAGGCACGCTATCTCTGAACATGAGTTGCTGGGAGGGGGCTGGATTGGGTGACCTTCTGGTCTGATCTTAAGACGATCGGTGGTGATGCTTGGTCAGCTCAAGCTTCCAGGCATAGATTTCTCAAATTATATGTGTGTGGCTTCTTACTCAGAACCCCTTTCTGGGGCTTGCATGCTCATCATTCATACTTTGATTTCTTATTCCATCTCCCCACCCCGCCTCCACCCCTTTGCCACCCAGCTGGCCTCACCCCCTTATGCTCCCTTCCCCTCTGACTACCTGGCACTAGAGCCTGAGCCTGGGCCCCCCCAACCTGATGCCAACGCCACCCGCTCTGCCAGGCGGCCCCAAAGGCCCCGCAAGCTCAAGGTACCATCTAGATTGTGTCGGGGGTGGGTGGGGGGTGGAGGGTGTCTGCAATCCACTAAGTGGACAGATTGAAGTCTGAATGTAGGGGACTGAATTAAATTTGGGGCTCATATTGCTGTATTTCAATATAATCTGGGGGTGGGGAGAATAGAATGTAATTTTGGGTGTGTTTCTCTCTATATATACACGTAAACACATTGTGATGTTTTCTATGCACATGTAGATTGAATTATTCTCATTGAACACAGTAGGGCATAATAACATAGAAAAGCAATGAAGCTGCAACTACACTGCCAACTTAAAACTCATTTTGAACCTCTGTGGTATCATGGCTTCTCTTCAGGGAACCCTGAGAATTGTAGAGGGTTCTTCTGAGCGAGCCGCTGGGAAATTTCACTGTCTCTCACAGAACAGTTTTTGTTTGTTCTGGGGGATTGTTTGAACCCATCAATACGGCACCTTTTAGCCAAAAGACACAGAGGCATTTTAAGAAGAAAACGATGTGGGGCATGGCAGAAGGGGGAGGTTCTTTTGGATGGGTCTCAGTGCTACGTACAACATTGTGAATTATTGGAAGGCTCGCTCATCCTGTCCTTACACATCCTGGATAAACGCTAAGCTCTCGGTAGCAAGCCTGGAAAGTTCTAGAAGAGAGGTCAAGTGTTATGGGCTTGGGCAGGCTAAAATAAGTACAGTGTTACTCTGTGTGGAAGGAAATTTCCGCAAAATTCTGCCATTTCATACGGGGGCTGCTCCTTTTTGTGTGGGACTAGAGAGTGCAATGCAGGAGGAAAAGGTTTGGCGCTGCCTGGCTCACTCTCCCACCCACAATTTCTTGTTCTTTTCCCCACTGCAGCTCCCGCTGCCCCCCACCTCCCACTCTGACTGTTCATCTGTGGTGGTGGGGTTGCCCTTCCCTTCGCCCCGCGGGACCCCCAAGCTGCCGCCGCCCACCATCCTCAGTACGGTGCCCCACCAGATGTTCAGTGACACCGGGGAGGGAAGTGGCGAAGACCCCCTGGATGGTGATGATGAATTGGTAATCGACATTCCCGAGTGACAGTGGCAAGCGGTTCTCTCTGCTCAAAGGACACAGGCCTCGCAGTGGTGTGCGTGGGGATTGCGCCCCACAATTTTTATTTTTATTTGTTTACAGACTCCAAAAAACATGCAAACCAGTCAATAAATGGGATTTTTTATATATATAAAAAATTCCAGTTGCAGTTTCTACACATACCCTCCCCCAAACCCCCAACCCAAACTTCCCTCTTCTCCTAAACCCCACAAGCCCTTAGAAGAAGTTGCCTCCTGCTGAGGCCAGAGGTTTCTTGATTCTCTTCAGTCATGTACCTTCATCTACAAACTGTATTGATTAAGAAAAATCTTTGTGAAAAAGTGCATCCCTTTACGAGGTGGGAAGGATCTTCTTCTTCTTTTTTTTAAACTACAAAAGAAAAAATCCCTTTAAAGGCAGGGAACTCTGAAAAAGTGCTGGAAATCTCCTGAGGGGAGAAAAAAGTGAACGTTTTTAAGGACTAGGAGAGGTTTTCGCTGCACATGTAAACATTTGAAGTCAATCTGCTTATGAAATTTTTTTGTGGAGAAGTTTATCCTTCAAAACCCACTTGGGGATTGTTTTGCATAAAATAGAAAGATCACCAGTGTTTTAAAATATATATATTTTACTAGATGGTTTCTAGTAAGCACCCAAATTTTGCTACTTGTTGCGATGTTATTATTATTATTTTTGCTACAGATATTTTAAAGTGGTAGTAGGATGTATATAAGAAACCATCCCGTCGTTACAAATATAAGTGCGCGCACACACAGTAATCTTTAGAAACTGGACAAAAAATGTTGTGATTCATGCCTCGGTGACAGGACTTTTAAGGTAAGAGCAAATGCCAAATTTTTGCCTAGCTGCAAACATTTGCTCAAAAGGATAGATGGAAGACTCTGCCTTTCTAAGAGCTGATTCACATTTTACCCATCAAATGGGTACTGAATGTCTTCTGATGAACAACTGAAATGTTTGACGGGGAAATAAGTGTGTCTAGCTGAGATGGATACAGATGGTTTTGTGCCTGGTGTGGAAAGGTCAAATGGGCCCCCCAAATATGTTACTAAAAGAACATTAAGTTAAATACATAACAATGTGCTGCCCTTAATGGTACCACAAACACAGTTGCTTGTGGCAGGCCTTCCTATCCTGTCTAAAAGTATGGCCAGGCCAGGCCTGGAAGTGTGTGATGGGCACATAAGTTTCCCTGGCTTATGCCCACTGCCTGTTCCCATGACTCTCCATCAGAATTTGCAGCATTGACCAGGATAAATCCCGAAAGGAGGAGTTACTAAAGGCACTATTCCAATGAGAGAAGAAAACGGGAGCCATCTCAAACAAGCCAGCGAGAGAAGAAAATGGGACCTTTTCCCCCCTAAAGCCAGAGCAGCTGTAGAAAAGCCTAATGAGCTGAAGATTTAAAAAAGGCATGTATTGTATAAGAAATGGATGGAAGGGCAGGCCACTAGGATTGTGTTGGGAAAGCAGAAGATCAGAATAAGCTGGGGCTGGAGTGAGTGCTACCAAGAACAATAAAAAGGTGTGTTTGGAGGAAGCGGAAGGACACTAGGCCTGTTTCTCAGTAAGGATGGTGAAATATTAACAGGTGGCACAGAAGGCTGGATTGCTCAGTTGCTATTTTGCCTCTTGTCTTGCCCCCACAAAGGGGAATTGTGTTCCATCTTCCATAAGTAGCATACTCAGCACATGAGCAGCGTGGCCAGAGCTTCTGTTTGAGATTGGTAAGAACTTTCATCAGGAAATGCCTCACTACCTGAAATTGCTTCGCCTCAAGGACCAGATGAATTGCATCCTAGAGGGTACTAAAAGGAACTCACTGGTGTACTCTCATAACTTCTGTCTTAATCATCTTTGGGAGATCCTGGAGAACAGGTGAAGTGCCACAGGGCTGAAGGCTATTGTTCGAGATCTTGGAAAGGAGGATTTGTGAAATGAGTCTATCTGACTTCAGTGCTAGGGAGGATAACTAGATTTCTAGGGAGTCAATTTGCAAGCACCTTGATAGCAATGCAATGGTCAGCAGAAGCCTGCACGGATTACAAATAATAAATGTGTGTCTATATATACTGTGTGTGTGAGGGAGGGTGAGAGGGAGAGAGAGAGAAATATAAAATCAAGTTACTAGTTTAGTGGATTGAAGAACGACTGTGAACGCAATGATCTTGGTTTCAGCAAAACACCTAATAGTGTCCCCCCATGATAATGTGATTTGCAAGCTGATTAAATGCTATGAACTAGGAAAAGATAGCATGGGAAACTGGACGGAAGCAAAATGAGATTCAACAGAAACAAATGCAGAGTTTTGCATTTAGGCAAAATAATCATGGCCGTAATCAAGTGCACAGGTATAGGGTGGAAGCAGCAGTAAAAATGAAGTTGATTTTGAGCTGAACATGAGCCAGTAGTACTGCGTAAGACTCATACAATTTTAGGTGGCATTAATACAGCCGTCATTTCCAAGACATGAGAAGTAATAGTTCCACTTTATTCTGTGCTAGTTGGACTTCATCCGGGGTACTTTGTCCATTTGTGGATGCTACACTATAAGAATGATATAGACAAGCTGGAATGGGTTCAGAGAAAGGCAGTGAAGGTGGTTAAAGGTATGGAAAACAATCCCTATGAGGAAAGGTTGAAGGAACTGGGTATGTTTAGCCTGGAGAAGAAAGCACCTTTCAAATACCTAAAGGGTTCTTACATAGAAGACTTGATCTGCTGCACCAGAGTGCAGGACTGTTACTGGATGTAATGGGCTTAAGTTACAGGAAGAGCAGGTGTTGGCTGAAGATTAGGAGAAACATTTTCATAGAAATAGCAGTTCCACAATGGGGACCCCAGTTGCCCAGAGATGAGGTGCTTTCCCTTCCTGGAAGCCTTTTAAGAAGAGGCCGGGCAGCCCGCTGTTAAGATTGCTCTCTCCCTGGATCGCCTCCAGTGATTTCAGCTTTCTGACGGAAGCAAGAATTAACAACACAATAATTTCCTGCAACCTTGTTTTTAAAACTGCTTGGGTGGTGGTGGGGTCAGCCTTGTTTGTAACAAGAGAGACTGCAGAGTCTCTTAACAAGGGATAAACAGTTTTGTCAGGCCTCTAAAAATGAGTTAGCAGGAAGAAGTGTGCCAGATGAATGCCGCTATAATCCATGCAGGAAGTTCCAGAGACAATAAACAAGAGTCCGTCCCCCCCAGCAGTTCAGGAGTATAAATTCTATTTGGCACTCTGAGGTTAAGTTGAGCAGGGAAAGGAGCTGGTGTGGAAAGCAGAGTGAAATATATTTTGGACCGCTGAAAGAAATTCCATATGGGGAAGTGGGTTTTTAACATGCTTTAAAAAAGAAAAAGAACTCAAAACCGATGCTTCAAATTTTGTGTGCCAGCAAATATCTTGTCCTTTAAAATCCAAGCTAAGCCTTGGTTTGAAAGTAGTGGGATTTCAGAGCGATGGACAGCTTGGAAAGACAGGTGTTAAGAGAGGAAGAGGACGGATAATTATTTCTGTGACTTTTCATTGATTCAAATTCTTTTTCTACAAGTGTCTTCCTGGGCTGCTCCTGTTCTTCCTGGGCTCCTCCACTCGGCTATGACCACCTCCCACTTCCCAACGCCTTAAAACACACAGAGCCAGAAGAGGCGATTCATTCCATTTAAGCCCTTCCCTAGAGCGTAATATAAATGGACACCAACGACAAGTAATTTTCAAAACGTGCAAACATCCTCGTGCAAAGGAGGGGCCCCTGGTGCTGTGCCCCTCCCTTTTTTTTTGGCAGGCAGGCAAGGTGGGAGGATGCAACTCTATATAGGCAATTGAGGTGGCTTCTCAGGGGCCGAAAGTGGAGGATTCTGGGAGCTCGTTGGTGAGCGTGTGCCAGTGCTCAAGGCGGCAGTCGGGGGTCTGAAGGCATGAGAGCCAGTGCTGTCGGCATTCTCCAGGGGCCCCTAGACCGAGAGTCACCCCACCTGTAAAAGAAAGATAAATTGGTTCTTGATGTTTGCAAATATCGCCTTCTACCCTGAAGCACAGGGTTCCCCCTCATGGGACATCCTGTGAAATAGTGGGCATGCCTCTGTTTTATACCAGTTTTGGTGTTGTGACTTCTCTAGCAAAGAATTTTGGGAGCTTTAATTTGGCGAGGCATCTGCAAATCTTATCATAGAGATAGCCGCCCACAACAAATGGCACTTTATAAATCTATGGCGTTGGTTGAGGGTCCCAGAAGGCATATCCACATTTTGTAACCCGGCCACCACCTCCTCTCGCTCTTCTCACCGATGAAGTCGTTAGATTTCCCAATGTCGTAATCCCAAACTGTTATCTCCAGGGATTTCTGACCAAGCTCTGACTGTTCGATCTCGTAGAAAAAGTCCTGTTGGGCACAGAAAAGAGACAGAATTAGAATTATTGAAGCATGTTGGCTCTTCAACCTCTCCTCGCTCTGACTGCCTCCCAAGTCTCAGAACATGCAGTTACTTCACTCGTCCTTCTTTCATCACCTCATTATATTCTGGGTTCAGCGTCTTCTTCTTCACGGTTGTTTTATGCTTTGACTTCTTCTCTACGTCTGGCCTCAGGTACCTGCCAAAACAGCAACGGGGACTGAGCCTGTTTGTCTAGACTATTTGTCGTCTTCCTTTCTGTCTCCTTCCCCCAAAAGGCTGCGAGCCACCCTTAAAATTCTGCATGCAAGTGCTAAAAACCACCACCGTACAGCTGCAGAACATTATACACTCAAAATGCCGGAAATACAGAAGAAAATGCAAAATGATTACATAGACACAGCATTGTAATGAAGTTAATTCCAGGGTCATTAAAAGCAATCCCTGAAAGCTTTCCTAAAAATGGGGTGTCCTTTTTCTTTTAGTCTTCTGAATATGCCTGCAGGCTAAGGAAAGGGTAGGCCTCTCTCTTAGGGCCAAGTGTAAGCGCAATTCCTCACGTTTTTACATAAGGGTCTGAGTATCCACACACATCCATGGCAGCTAAGTGGGCACAGCGAAGAATAGACACCAGCAATCCACGATGCTCGGAGATGTACGTGAGGGCGAGCAGGATACGACCCCTTTCCTCCAGGGCCCAGCCGGCTGGGGGTTCTAGCTATGGAGCAAGGAAAAGGAAAGAGCATGGAGCGCTTTTGTGCAAAATATCCACCCAGCAGCCTCCCAAAAACAAACCTTGGCAGCCTGTCAGGTCTGGCCCTGGGCATTTTGACACCCCAGGTTAAGGCTTCAGAAGGCCTCTTGGGTCTCTTTCACCCATCCTTGGCAGGCAGCTCTCCCTGGCATTTCCCTGGCACATTGCCTGTTAACATTGAATTGATCCTCTATCCTGTCAGGCCCACTATCCACTTCGCTTGCCCGAAATTTCAGCCTGGCAACTTATTTCTGACTCGACCTTATTTATGTCACAAAATGAATATACCACTTGACTGTAGTAGTAGTAGTGGTAGTAGTAGTAGTAGTGGTAGTAGTAATAATTAATAAACCTCTGAAGTAGTTTGGAAGAAAGATGTGTCTGAGGGTGAGCATGATAGCAGGGTAAAATACTAAAAATAACCAAAGTACATGTTTACCCTCCCCCCCCCCCGCTTTTTCTCCTCACAACAACCTTGTGAGGTAGCTTAGATTGAGAGGTGTTGACTGGAAGTCTCCATGATAATTTTTTAAAATGGTTGAAATTGGAATTAAAAAAAACGGGGCCCTCCACTCCTAGTCCAACATTGTAATCACTTTGCTGCAGTGGACCATACAGCTTTTCTTCACAATATTTGGGGGAAAGAGCCTGCTTGACAGGCTTAAGTTCTGGGCCCTAATTATATAAATAAATTGTACCAAGAGATACATCACGGTGGGGACCAAATGTGGGTCTCCAAGCTTCTGTATCTGGTCTTTGGGACCCTTATCCAGGGTCAAACACCACCCCTGATTTGCATCTTCCTTGGGTGTTTTTGCCCGGCTGGAATAAGTCCTTGAACTTGGATAATGGTTCCTGCTTGGGTTGAGGGTAAAAAGGGTGTGTAAAGTGTGTGTGTGTTGAATGTGTGTTGAAACTGTACAGAGGTAAAATTCATATTTGTTGCTCTGTCCACTTTTAGCTCTGGCATGTAACCCCCTCAAAGGTTGTCTAGAAGAGATTGTGGCCCTCATGTTCCTCACTCTTAAGCTACAGGTTTTATAATGCTAGGAATAGGAAGGGGGTGGGAATACGCTCTCACCTCTCTCAGGTAACAGGAGATGCCACGCAGAGCTGCTGTCATGGAAGAAGGGGATGCCAGCTGTTGAGGGAAGTGAGGATTGAGAAAAAAAAATCTGTTTTCCCTGCTCTTCCAAACAGAAACATGAGCAAAGTTGGAGGAGTCAAGGGACAGAGTGAGTGAGCTAGTGCACAGAGGAGGGAGAGGAAAAACTCCCTTGACATTTGGAAGTACAGACTGGTACACAAGTATGATGACTTGTAGGCATAAGGGATTAACCCAATAGAATCAAAATGCAATATATCCTGTGCATGGGGGTGGGTGGGTGGAATCAGTGACAAGATAAGAGATGTGTTAATTTACTACACCCATAAAATCTGAATTCTGTGAACAGTATTAAATTGTAGAATGGAACTGCACACTTGCTGGTAAGGTGACGTATTTTGCTTTTGTTGGTCACTGGGGAGCAGCAAGGAGACCCACCCTCACCACTCAAAATCCCGAGTTATATCCCCTCCTTGCCCCTTCTGAGACACCTTCTAGCCCACTGGAGGATCACAAAAAATCATGTGCATAAAATATGCTACAGGCAGGTTGCTGCCTGCAAGTCTTTTCACCTCCACTCGTCGTGAGTTAGCTGGGCTTTTTACACCACAACTATTCCAACTGCTGGCGAAGAAGAATCACTTGTGAGATGCTGGTGACTGGCAGAAAGCTCTGAGTTTGGCAGAGCAGGGGAGTAACTCAGGCAGGTCCCAGGGAGAGGAAGGCCTGCGAGCTGTTAGTGGGGATTGGTACAGGGGGACAAGGGACTGGGCAGCCAAGCAGCTAGAGGATGTGCTTGAGGATCCTTATCAATTCATAAAAGAAACCAATAGATCCTGATTCCTGACTCATTTTGAGATATGCAACCCGCTTGTGCCCGACTCTCACTGGTTGTTGTCTTTCCAAGCACAGATTGAAGTGTCTCTTCTGGCCAGGCTGGAGGCGCCTCAGGGGCACCCGGGTCTCTCCAATGAACTCATTGTGGGTCAGTTTGTCCTCATCGCAGACGGAGATTCTGGGAAGCAGAGAGAGAGAAAAAGGATCCAAGGGTGTGAATGCCAAAGGGAGCATGGGAATGAAAGAGGACCCTGTAGATTGGGATTTTAAGTCAGCGGGGCAGGGGGTGGGTCTTACCGCAGAGTTTTTCGGGCCATATCCTCAGCTGTTATTCCAATGTAAGTCAGAGCCTCATTCCACACAGGGTTGAGAGTGTTGTGCTGGGTTCGTGTTTTCAGTTTGTTCGCCTGGAGAGGAGAAGGTTTTTTGGGGGGCGGGGAGGCATTGGAATGGAAGAGCAGAATATTCTAGTAAGACCAGAGGCTGGAAGCAGGAGAATGGTGGCATGGAATTATCAATGTCTTTCTATTTATTCTCTCCTGATAATTACTGATAGCCCCTTTTCCAAACTGTGCTTTATTGAATGTCTTTAAAAGAGTCTGCAATAGAATCGTCTGGTTTCCCATATTTGCCTGATGTGGCCTAGTCTACTGAGGTGCATGGCTCTGGCTTGCTCCATCTTTTTCTCCCTGGATGTTGGAGTGAGTGGCCGGATGCATGAGCTACTCTGCTTAGCTACAAAGAAATGAGGGAACTGTCCTTCAACCTATTTGTCACTGCTCAGTGTTGACCTTGGAGCAGAACCTACCGGAGGTATAGATGCATGGGTTAAGTGAACTCTGGAAATTGTAGCTCTGGGGGGGGGGGGGACAGGGGTCACCTAACAACGCTCGGTACCTTTAACTACAGTTCTCAGGATTCTGTGGAGGAAGTGAAGTCTGTATAAAATGGTATGATACTGCTTTAAATGTTTGGCACTGATGGGGCTTGAGAAACACTGCCTTCCTCCTGTTCTACAGGGACACAATATCTCCAGCTTGGTTAAACACCTCATCTTTTCTCTGCATGGCTTGTTGGTGGTGGTAGCTGTTCATGTGTATATTGGATAGTGCTAGGCCCAGGAACTGTGAGACAGTGAAAGTGGAGGCGAATCTGAAGCCATGTTTACCTTGCAGGCTCCGGGAAGAAGGTGCAGTTTGACATAGGGGTCAGCCAGGCCATTGAAATCCATCGGTTTCAGACCCTGAGAATAAGAAGACAGTGATCAGCTCCCCTTTAAACAAAATATTGTCCTTATACATTTCATTAACATATCAAGAGAATGCTTCATGCTTTTTTCTCAGACACGCAGTCCTTCGACTGTTGCACACATGACCACACGCCTACACAAGAAGCAGGAAGAAGTGTGACAGTTGTCTTGACCTTATGCACAGTGTTTCTACTGCATATCTTGACTTGCAGTGTAAATGTTTTGAATGTCATGGCTAACACCCCACTTTTCCATGGACAGACCTCTGAGGTCGTTAACATAACGAAGAAATAGAAACAACCAAAGCAACAGCAAAGCAAACCTGCAACAGATACAGATAGGTAGCTGTGTTGGTCTGCCATAGTCAAAACAAAAAAAATTCCTTCCAGTAGCACCTTAAAGACCAACTAAGTTAGTTCTTGGTATGAGCTTTCGTGTGCATGCACACTTCTTCAGATACACTGATGGACTTCAATTGTGTATCTGAAGAAGTGTGCATGCACACGAAAGCTCATACCAAGAACTAACTTAGTTGGTCTTTAAGGTGCTACTGGAAGGAATTTTTTTGCTGCAACAGATAGATAGAGTTTTTTTAAAAAAAGCTGATAGCTCAAGCTGAAGCAAAATCAGTAATGCAAAGGATTATTCCCTTCCATACAAATGCTTAAGAAGCCAGGTCTCTGTTGCTTGACTAAAAGCAAGCAATGAGGTGGTCTTATGGGCTGCCCAAAACTTAGCTTTGCCTGGTGTTCCTTCTCTTCCACTGTATTTCAGATGCCAGGGTAAGGGACAGAGATCAGGGTTTCAGCTGCTGAGCCACATGTCCAAGCAGCAGGAGGGGAGGAGGGAGTCCCAACTGCAGGTTCAGCAGAGAAGGGGCTATCTGTGCCCTCACCCCAATGCTGAAGGACCAACTCCTATCATCCCTGATGACTAGCCATGTTGGCTGGGTGTGATGGGAGCTGAACAACAACATCTGGTAGGCCACTGTTTCCCCATCCCTGATTTAGGGACTTAAAGGTTAAGACTTGCACTCTAAATCAGGTCTGCAAATGAATAGGGAGCCAGTGATATGGATATAGCACTGGTATAATAATATTATGCTCTGGGCACCTCAACCTAGATCAGGCATAGGCAAACTCGGCCCTCCAGTTGTTTTGGGACTACAACTCCCACTATCCCTGACCACTGATCCTGTTAACTAGGGATGATAGGAGTTGTAGTCCCAAAACATCTGGAGGGCCGAGTTTGCCTATGCCTGCCCTAGATAATAAGCTAGTTGCTGCCTTCTGAGCCAATTGAAGTTTTTAGACACTCTTCAAAAGCAGCCCTGTGTAGTAGTTATTCTATGTATGAAGCCAGAATTAGAGTGAGGTTGTTTATGGGGCATAAGAAACATAGGAGAACTCTGGGGAGGGCCTCAGTGAGCTTTGCAGAATCTGTGGGACGAGACAAGTGTTCGGGCAGAGAAGCCTTCTTGAATAATCCTCATAAAAGTGTCGGCTTGCCTTTGTTGAAGGGAACACAGACTCAACGCCACTCGTGGCTAAAATAAATTATTCTGAGTCTTGGAATGCTTCGTGCTGTGATTTCTTAAACACTGTTCAGAGCCGCTGCTAAAGCATCAAGCTAAATTGGTTTCGTTGAAGGATTGCCACAGGGAAAATGGCACTTCCAGTTATATAGAAGGCAGGAAAAACAAAAAACACATCATGTTAACACACCCAGAATAGTTTGGGAGGAAGCCCCTGCAACGTGGGGGAGCAAAGAGAGAAGAGAATGGTATGTGGATTAATGGTCATCAGTCGTGGGGGGGAATGGGAGCCTGAGGTGTGGTGCTGGGGCTCTGGGTAATGAAGATGGAGGGCAAGCGTTACTTTTGCTGTGGTTCTGAACTGCCGCATTGTTTCCCTTGCTTTCCCCATCCCTTCTCTGTTGCCACGGCAACCCCAGATGCCTGCGGATACCCGGTTGCCTGGCGCGTCGCCGAGGTGCTTGAAGATGCTGCAAGCCCACCAGCTGGCAGGGGAGAGGGGGCTTGTGTTTGTTGGCATGTATGTGAGGGTAGGGGTTGTGCAAACAGAGCCGGCTGAAGTCCGCGGGGGGTTTGTGTGAGAGAGGTGGGCCTTTGAGTGAACCTCTCTGCTTTCCAGAGGCTTGGAGGAGAAGGAACGGGTTGAGATGCAGGCGAGAGAAAGGAAACAGACTGAAAATGAGCAGCGCTGGCTCCCTAATGAGATTTCCCCTCCTTGTGTGGCCTCTCTTATTAAATCATGTCCCTCTGTTGTGAAAACGAGACACAGAATGCAGAAAGCCTGCGGGTCGGAACAAAAAAGCATCATCCATTTGCAGGAGAGCAGTTGTTTCTGGGGCACTTTGCCAGATTGCCATCATTACCTTGGCCCGTAGGATGGTGCAGTCAAGGGTGCAGTTTTCGGGATCATAGAGAATGTCAAATTCAAGAGTCCCAAGCGATGCTGGTAAAGGAATCGGGTGCCAAACAGAATGAAGAAAAGGAATCAGTCAGTCGCATCTGAATTTTCTTTTTCCTCTCTCTTCCTTGTAATCATACAATCTGCCTGCATACTGAGCTCCCTCCATCTGCCTATATTACCTGTCTACCTTTCTGCACTGCTCACCACTATAGGTTTGCGTAGAAGTCATCTGTCAGCCAGCTGGCATTATAGATGCAGCTATTTTCTCTGAGATCGAAAAAATAATAATCAAACCCCCACCTCTCCCAGATAACCCAGGCACTAATAAAACTGGGATGTTATGCTGCGACCTGCATAAATCATGCCAGTTAGGCCAATTCACCTAAGTATGCATAATTTATTTTGCTTCTGCTCAGGGGAGGGGAGAATCAAAGGGGCTGAGCGGTGCATCAGAGCCCTATATCCTGAGTACAGTAAACCCTGCTGAACTCCCTTCCCATTGGTATACATAACCCATATCAGACATAACCCATATAGTTCTGATTCCGTCTTTACAACCACCAAGTCTAGGAAAATTGTGTGTGTGTGTGTGTGTGTGTGTGTGTGTGTGTACGCATGTTTTTTTTTTACAGCAATGGAAGGTTCTTAGCATTTATGTATTTATTTAATAAAATGTATATAGTACTTGTACGAAAAAACAACAACAACCCTCAAAGCAGTCTACAAAAAGATAAAACAATAAAATGGAGAAAAATTCACAGCCCTGCTTTAAAACATACAAAAGTTAAAATACTGAAACAGATTAAAATTACCTCAGCTCTCTAAGTGTCTGGGTAGGCTCGTCTAAGCAAAAATGTTTTTAGCAGGTGCCGAAAAGTGTACAGTGAAGGCACTTGCTTGATCTCAATAGATGGGGAGTTCCAAAGTGCATTAAACAATCAAATTCTTACCCCTGCTGAATGGGTATTCTGTGGCACCTGTAGCTGTGCCAATTCCACCAACTGAAGTGGCTGAGTGGGAATATGTGGGGTAAGGCGATCTCATAGGTAAAGCAAGTTGTTAAGGCCTTTGTATACTAATAATAACACCTTGAACCTGGCCTGGTATCAAATCAGCAACCAGAGCAGATCTCTGAGCACAGAGTTGGACCTTGCTGGGAGTCGCGTGATCACACCCTTTGAACCTGCATGGCCTACCTTCTGATCTCAGGTGAAAAGGGAGCAGCTGTAGTACTCAAGGTTCTGTGCTCTGCACATGCTCAAAGGCATTGTTACCACTCCATATATTTTAGGGTAGAAACCTGGTGTGACAAAAAAGTAGGCTTCTACCTACTCCATGCATCTTACTTACATTATTGGTCTTTAGCTGCAGATCCCTTTCGCACACAGTTTTCCACCCGCAAAGTCGAAATGAGGACCATGCTTGTGTCTGCATCTCCAGCCGCTGTATACCTCTGTTCTGGGTACACAGAACAGCCTACATGCGTGCAAGTCATACATGCACAGGTGTTCCCCGCACAGTCAGAGAGAAGCAGGCTGCATGGACAGAGAGCCTGTGGTGTGCAAGTGGTACACTTGTAGCTCTGTGCACAAAGAGCTGGGGAACAGGGAGAGTGGTGCAATCCTGCTGCTCCTCCACTTAACGCAGCCAGGCTGCATGGTTGGAAGACTGTGTGAAATGAGCTTATGTGTCAGTCCACCTACAGATTTGTCCCTGCTGCTTTCCATCTGGGTGCATCTTTACATGCACTGGTTCATAAATTGCTTTCTGTGCATCCAAATCCATCCATCCATCCTCTGGCGTGGACATTTTACCTTTCTGCCTTTCTGCCCTTCTGTCTCTTCCCATCCATCCATCCATCCATCCATCCCTCTGCCTTGATCTATCCATCTTCCTTTCTTCCTCCACTCTGGCTCTCCCTTACCACCAACACCACCCCATTCCAT
Source organism: Podarcis gaigeae (assembly GCF_964106915.1). Taxonomy (NCBI): domain Eukaryota; kingdom Metazoa; phylum Chordata; class Lepidosauria; order Squamata; family Lacertidae; genus Podarcis; species Podarcis gaigeae. The sequence continues at coordinate 17,678,139 of NC_139689.1, read as the reverse complement.
TCATCCTTCCACCCCTCCGCCTTTCCTTCCCTCCCTCCTTACTGGTGTGTGTAACTACACATGCAACTCTACCAGCTTGCTTGCGTGCAAGTGTGTTGTGTGCACATGCGTAGACGAGAATACGAAACCGTCTCTCTCTTAAAGGCAAGCTGTTGTGTCAGTGAGGGTGTCAGTTTGTGTGGGTTTGTTTTCGTTAGGGAAGGTGGCTGAGCGAGCCATTTGTTATGTGTGAGCTTGTCCCCAGAAGTGTGTGACTGTGTTCCTTCATGCATCTCTGTGTGCGTCTCTTGTGAATCGGCACCATATGGGAGCAAAAAGCTTCTGCTCTCTGCACCAGAGTGCTTCTCGATGACTGCTGGGGCTGTGGTGTGTACAACGTGGTTTGCCTGTCATGCTAAGCCAAGTCACGGCTTAGTGCAAACGGACAACTGTGCTGCCGACTGAGAGAGGAGATTGCAGCTGCTTGGCTCCGCCCAGCTCTTTCTGCTATTCTGCTGCACCGAGCTAAGCTTTGGTTTCGCTCGGATGCTGTCCCAACCTGGGCTCGTGGTGTAGATCTCTTCTGACTCAGCAGAGTTGGAACCAAGGTTTGCCCCATGGTTTATGGCCCACGATTCACAGCTTTAACACTGCAATGGATCTTGCTCCCCCATCAAGACTTCTAGGGACTGGATGCACACAAAATGTTCTTACAGAGCCGCGGAAGGCTCTCCAACCGTTAATTCCTATGGCAACACATCACCTGTGCCTGTTACTTAAACAAAGCCAAATCTGTCTGGCAGGTTTAACCACTAAGTCAGGGGCTGGGGAATCTCAGGTGTAGGTGCATGGGGGGGGGGTGTTATTGGTTTGTGTTGTTGTTTGTTCTTGTTTTTTTATTATGTATTGTGTTTTTACTTTGTTTTTTTTATGTTGCGAACCTCCCTGAAATCTACGGATGAAGGACAGCACACAAATTCAGTAAATAAACAAATGGCGGTCCTTCAGGCTGTGCTGTCTGGCCCTTAGCACACTTCCCAGGCTAAGCCCCGTCTTCCCAGACCACACCTTCCCCATTCCATCCTGCTTTTGCCTGGCTGGAATGTATCCTTGAACTGAGGTAGCAACTCAGGAGCCAGGATGGAGAGATATATGTGTTTTGTGTGATGTGGCTGGAACAGCCAAACTGTTGCCCCATGTAGCCCCTGGCACACAGCCCCTGGTAGGCTGCTTACAGGCGAATGTGGCCCTCAGGCTGAAGAAAGATTGCCAGCCCTTGACTTGAGCATTACTTCTGTTGTCCAGACCCCAACCTTACCACCCTAGGATCTTTGCGATGGATGGGGACTCCTATAATGACATGAAGGCAAATATTTGGAAGCTTTGCCTGTGTGTGAACTGAGAAAAGTTGTTTGTTGTAAATAGTTGTGGGGAGGTGTACGTATGAGAGAGAGAGAGAGAGAACACAAACCTGTGTGTGAAGAAGAGCACAGGTGTGTACCTATGTGAGTGTACCAAGAGTGTACCTATGTAAGCACTGAAGTATCTCAAACGCTGGCCTGAATCTCAGCACATTGACTAAAGTAAGTCATGTTGGCCTCAGTCATTTTTCCGACTTCCAAAGGAGTCCTCTTAAGTTGGCAGCCTTGTTGCACAACTTGTATTACTAAGACAGGAGATATGCAGCACAATCCTATCCATGCTTCTTCAGAGGTAAAAAGTAAAGGTAAATGACCTCTGGATGGTTAAGTCCAGTCAAAGGCGACTATGGGGTGCGGCGCTCATCTCGCTTTCAGGCCGAGGGAGCCGGCGTTTGTCCACAGACAGCTTTCCAGGTCATGTGGCCAGCATGACTAAACCACTTCTGGTGCAACGGGACACTATGACAGAAGCCAGAGTGCATGGAAACGCCTTTTACCTTCCTGCCGCGGTGGTACCTATTTATCTACTTGCACTGGCATGCTTTCAAACTGCTAGGTTGGCAGGAGCTGGGACAGAGCAATGGGAGCTTACTCCGTTGCAGGGATTCAAACTGCCAACCTTCTGATCAGCAAGCCCAAGAGGCTCAGTGGATTAGACCACAGCACCACCTGCATCCCTATCTTCAGAGGTAAGTCGAGAAGTAAGGTCAGTGGGGCTTCCTTTCACAGGTCAGTGTGTCAGGAATGCCTTGATGTGTGTATACAAGAAGGCAGAGAGGGAGAATGAGGGTCTGCATGCAAGGCTGTGAGTGAGAGTGCAAGGGAGAACTTTCCCACCAGGTGATGTGATTCCTGAGTCATTGTGTGGTGAAAACAGGGCTGGTCACAAGAGCCCTCTCAATATATTAACTCTACATGTAAAGGAGGTTCTAGGGGGCACCCCTTCCGAGTGGGAATTCTTGTGTAAAATTTAGGCAAGCGTGTGTTTGTGATATGGGAGGGCTGGGAGGCATAGATCATCTGAAAGGCTTGGTGTTTCTGAGAACCGCTGCATGAAATGCATTGTGACAAAATGCAAGACTTACGTTCTCAGATGCAGGTAAGAGATAGTGTCTAAGGAAGTACCATAAGTGTGTGGGAGAGAAAATATAGGTATAAAAAAGTGGCTGGCAGGACTCTTGTAGTGAAGCCCTGGGTGACAGTATGTGAAAAATTTATGGACATTTATATGTATGAAAATGTCTCGAATTTGTGCCTGTTTTGGTTTGAGACTCTTCTGTACGTATGCACATAAGACACAGCTACTAGCTGCACATTCACTCAACATTTAAAGCACATGGCTTTCCCCCAAAGAATCCTGGGTAAATGTGCTTTCAGTGAAATTAGGCAGGTGGTGTGTATGCAGCCACTCTCTCTTGTTCACATGTGTGGCTGTAAAAATGTGCAAAGGCAAGCGAGCTGGTGTGTAAGATGACAGCCAGTGTGAGTGAGTGAGAGAGAGTCTGCATGTGTGAACATGCATGCATCAGATATGTGGTTCAGGCCGCCTATACCCCTCTCCACCCCCCATGGAATGAAGAGATGGTTTGATCCAGAACACCTGGGTCCTCTCCCCTTCAAAGGCATGGAAGAGAGGGCTCATACTCACTGCTGTCATCAGAATCGTCTCCGTCCGCCGAGTCTCCTTCCCCGGTTCCAGGGGGCATGGCCGCAGCCCCTTGACCCCTCATTCTGTCTCGTGTCGCCAATACTCCCTCCAGCCCAGGATGTGGGAAATAGGCAGAGATTTGGGCAATGGGCCGGATTGGCCCTGGGGACACATCAATGGCCATATGTTCCCGGATAGGGACTGGAGCACGTTCTCCACGTCGGACGGTCATTGGAGGTGCAGTCAGCTGTGGAGGATGGAAAGAGATGTTTATTTTGATTCATTATTCCACCGTGAGCACCAGATGTAGGCTGATGTGGAACACAATTCTATGTCTAATTACTCAGAAGTACGGTAAGTTTCATGGGGCCGTCGCTCTCAGGTAAGTGTGCCCAGGTTTGTGCAGCGGTTGAAGGATGCGCACACACCATGTATTTAAAGCACATTACTTCCCCCACAGAATCCTGGGAACTGTGGTTCACCCACCACAGAGCTACAATTCCCAGCACCCTTAGCAAACTCCTAGCAGGTAGTAGTCAGGGGCATAGTTCCTCTTCTGACTATTGTGGTTCCATTTAGCCCACCTTGGGACGCGGGTGGTACTATGGGTTAAACCACAGAGCCTAGGACATGCCAATCAGAATGTTGGTGGCTTGAATCCCCGCGATGGGGTGAGCTCCCTGCTCCTGCCAACCTAGCAGTTCAAAAGCACGTCAAAGTGCAAGTAGATAAATAGGTACCGCTCCGGCAGGAAGGTAAACAGCATTTCTGTGCGCTGCTCTGGTTTGCCAGAAGCGGCTTAGTCATGCTGGCCACTTGACCCGGAAGCTGTAGGCTGGCTCCCTCAGCCAATAAAGCGAGATGAGCGCCGCAACCCCAGAGTCAGTCACGACTGGACCTAATGGTCACGGGTCCCTTTACCTTTTCAGCCCACCTTGACTGACAGCCATCAATGAGTGGGACATACAGCAAAGTGTTCCAGTGAATCTTCACCTAGCAAGAGTACTCCTGCTTAGAGTGCTAGCCAGCCATGCCTCCCACCAGGGCACTCCATTCCACCCTCTGATTTTCTCAACCTGGGAAGGTAGCCCATCTAGAAGAAGAAAAGCTCCGATCCCAAACCTCTGCTGCTTTGCAGGATGTCTTCAGGAGACGAAAAGGCTAGGGAGTAAACCCTACACAAATCCAGAGAGGAATCCCTAAGACAGTTGGGTGGTGCCTTGTACACCTTCCGGCATCTCCTGCAGCCAAGCTGGTGCCAAACCTATTGCCCTGCTTTCCTTTTCTTGCCGTCTAGGGCAGCCCAGGACCTCCATATGCCCTGCTCAGGCTTGTTTCCTGGGAGGTCACTTTGGTGCTGCTAGCGCAACGGTTTGAAGGCACACTCCATTGTCTCTCGAGACAGAAGGATGCCAGCAGCAACAATTCCATGGTTACTGAGCATGCTCAGCCTTTAATGGATTGTTTTAAGCCTTCCCCACCCTCCCTCTAGGGATTTATTTATTTTTACAAAAGTTTTTTTGTGGGGGTACTTCTGCAAGCATGTGAAAATCCCCCCTCTATCCTCAATGGCTCCATTCCCAAGTTAACTATTAGAGGGAACAATCAACACCCCCCACAAAATTTTCTCATCCTCCTTTAAAGCGGTCTAAGCCCCAGACCACAACCACTACATCCTGTGACAACAAATGCCATAAACCAATTACACATCGTGTTAAGAAATGTTTCCTGTACCCTGATCTTTTCCACATCAATTTTACTGCATAATCCCAAATTCACGTGTTATGAGGGAGAGAGAATTTTTCTCTGTCCACACCAAGTGTAAATTTATGCTCTTTGACTGTGACCCTTCCCCAGTCATCGTTTTCCTAAGAGAGAGCCCTTAAAGGTGTTGGCCTTTTCTAACCAGGCAGGCTGATTTTTGATTCCTTACAGCTGGTTCCTGAGTCCAATGTTTGTTTCGCCTTCCTTGTTTCGCCTGATTCCAATGTTTGTTTCGCCTTCCGACACATTTCGCCTTCCTTCACACGTTATGGGTGTAAACTGAGCACCACAAAGACCTGGGCTGGTTCCCATTTTCTATATGCTTCCCGTTCTCTAAAGAAGGGAAACTTTCCCAGTAAAACCGAAAAGAATGTTTTGGCTTAATTGTGGATTTCTCTCTCTCTTTTGCTGGAAAATACCAAGGAAGAACTTTCAGCTGCATCTGTTCACATTATGCAGGAAATCTGCTCTCTCCTGTCCATCTTTTTAAAAATGAGTTTTATGTTCCTTTATCGAAAGTCAAAAGTTACAGAGTGAGGAGCAACGGGCAAAACTGGTGGCTCTCCCCCCCCCCCCTCTGAAGCATCAGAACTGAGTTCTTCAGAGGTCCATCCATGCACTGAGGCTGAAATCCTGCACATACTTACCTGGGAGTAAGTCTCACTGAACTCAGTGGGGCTTACTCCTGAGTAGGCAATATAGGCTCGCATGGCGAGTGACTTCTGTTTTTTGTTTGTTTTTATGAAACCCCACAGTGTGTTAGAAGTGACATTAAATGAAGCATTGACAAATCGATGTCATGTTGTAATGGAACGTAGATGGGCCAAGCGGCAAGATTTACAACTCCGTAGACACGCAGGCAAAAGCTGTAGAATTCATTTACTGTGCTGGGTTTTGTGTGTGTGTGTGTGTGGTAGTGAGCCGATTCTAATTGAATAAGGAAATTGCATCGCCAGAAGCATAATGGCATTTTGATATGACAGTTTCTTTAGAGACCGGCGTTCCTGCGAGGGTTATTTTTAATTAATTGGTATTGGATTATTAACCGATATTAATAGAATGAGTTTGCTAAATTGAGTTGTCTTTTTATTATTATTTCTTTTATGTCTGTGGATTTTTTTCTCTCTTCACTCGTCAATTCTCAATCAGTTTCACCTACTCTCAGAATTGCCCTCTGATCTTCCTGCCCAGAATCTGCCCCACACATATGTAAATCAATGCAAATAACCTGTAATTACCTAACATCTTGCTCTCCCCCCTGACTTATTCCCTTCTCCCACACCGTCCACCCCACTTCTAAGCAATTTACCCCTTCACTTCTCCCCCCATACTTTCCAAATACATTCTAAATTCCCCACCGGACTCCAAGAGAGATGCCTGAATAGCCCTTTCCCTGTGATTCCATCTTGCACCAGCCCCACACCCAAAAAACTGCCCCTAGGAGCTGCCTTTTCTACCCCCCACCAACCTCCCCCCAAATTGCACTAGCCCCCCCATGCACAAAAAGACCTCGCAAGCAACTCTTCCAACTCCCCCACTTCTTCAGAAACTCCTCCAGAACCTGAAACCCCACATCCCACCCCCTTTCCCCCCAACTTGCCCCCCACAACTGTCTTCCCACCTTCCCCCAAAGTAGTGCCTGCACCTTATCCTCGCACCCACGGGACCCCAACCTCCCCCCCACCCTCTGCCCCCATCCTACCTGGGTGCTGCTCCTGTCAACAGGTAACGGTGGGGAGGGGGATAGCGCAGCGAATGAGAGGCGGTCGATTGGGGGATCCCACAGACTTAGAGAGAGAGGGAGGGAGGGAGAGAGAGAGAGGGAGGGAGGGAGAGAGAGAGCTCAAGGGAAGAGGGGGGCTTGCAGGCAGGGAGGTGGAGACAATGGAGAACCGGGGAAGGGAGGTGCAGGGTGCAGAGATCTGATATGCAATACATATATTAGATCCGATAGACGATGAAGGATGGACTTGATCTGTTTGGGCTGAACGCCTGTGTCTAGCAAGAGAAAACTGGTTGCACAGTCTGTGCATCTATTTACACCCAGAGAGAGTGATCTGGCATCTGATAATCAGATCTAAAGATTGAGGCTTGATAACATAGGAATAGAGGGTGATACAAGCATTTCTGATCTGCAATATCTAAGTAGAAAGTTGGATAGAATATACATCTCCTAAATCTCCCTCTAAGTGTGTACATAGTGAATAGGGGGAAGGAAAGATAGCAGGTTGAAGAATTTTGCATTTTTTTAAAAAAAGCCCTGGTCCCATCATATGCATTAGTCTTAGGGTAGGTGGGGATTTTTGTTTTTTTTAAAAAAACAAGCTTTGCAAAACGACATGGGAAATGCAGTTTAAAACACCTACCAATGCAATGGATTGTCAAAGGGAAGGAATGGGCTATAGGCAGGAGAAGGGGTCTGATGTGACAGACTGGATGGGAATTGTGTGTTTGTGGGGGTTTTGTGTGTGTGTGTGTGTGTGTGTGTGTGTGTGTGTAAGATAAAGAAGAGTATTTGCAAGTATGGAGAATGGATGGAAGGGGGGGGCACCCTGCCCACCTTGCAGCAAGACACTGTATAGGGAAAAGTAAAGAAAAAAGTGGTGTGTTTGTAGATGTGGGTGATTCAGTGGGGAGATGGCTCAAGGGGTTTGGGGCCAGGGTAAAAGGATGAAAAGTCATTGGCTTAATTCCAAGGGTGGATGGGGAAGGAGGGGGTGTTGCGTGCCCCATGGCGGGGCAGTTTGTACAAGTTGTGTGTGTGTATTGAACATGGGCATGGAGAAAATCGTGCCAGAGTTGGGCAAAAGGCAAGCAGGCATAGGAGCTGTATGGGCACGCTAGTGACGGGAAGTCTATGGCAGCAATTCTGTGGGTTTCTCTGAAGAAACCATGGTCCTGCCATCTCAACCCACAAGTTCTTGCCCACCCCACAGGGGTGGGGGTGCCTCCCCCCCCTCCCAAGACTGTGAATTCTACCCAGCTTGCCACTCCGTTTTCGTTTTATGTGGGTTGAGTCGTGAGGTTGCAAATGCAGCCCAGAGGACCTTTAAAATATCTGAAGCTGCGTGGCATTATTGCGTCCCTTGAGTTTTGGGGGACTGAAGTTTTTTCGCTCTCCCCCCTGCCTCCTCCCCTCCCCTCTGTTACTATGGCAACCCTGTCCTGGACCTACTCCAGACCAGGAAATATTTGTGATGCTGCATATGCTGTTGAATGACATTTTAAGTGTGTTAGTCAAATAGATAAACCTGCATTTTAGGCAGGGGAGCCCGGCCAGAATTCCTGAATTTCTTGGAAAGTGGGGCTTAATCAGAGTCATTGTTTGTGAGGGCCTGCCTGGAAGATGTGGAACAGAATAAGGCCCCCACTCCAGACTGGAGGATGTATTCCGCAACATCTTTGTGACACAGCATGGTGGATTTATTCTGCTTTATCGGCTGTTCTGCAATGCCTCCCCAGTGCTGCCACATTATTGCTCTCCGGAGCGGGTATAGCATAACAAAAGCAGGACAACCCTACCCCGCCCTCCACAAATCTGTGTTATCAAAAGTCAGCAAGAGGTTACAGGATATGCACTGATTGGAAATAAAGCAGTAGGACTGCCTCTAAACCTTTTGCACATGCAGATTGTGTATCGAAAGCAAGGTTGCGTCTGACCTCCCTGATAGCATCCTGTGCACAAATGATCATGAATAAAACGGATGTCTGGGGTGACCCAAAATATGGAGGTTCAGAGTGCCTTCTGTCCCAAAGTCTCCTAGGTTTGGAGTAGGAGAGCAGGGGAAAATGAGATCCACAACTCTTAGGATCCCAGGAGGTGTATAGATGCTTAATTAACACATCTAGACTTATGATAAGATTTTAACTGGGGCTGGAAGCTGCGAAATCAATTAACCAGGGCAATTCATCAACTGGAGTTTTAATCACAGATTCAAAAAGCATACTGATTAACCAAATAAACTAACCTTGAGAAAGAAAGCTCTTTATTGTGCTTCAGAAACGACCTTGGGTTGAGCAAAGGACTGTGAAGCACAGGTTTTTTAAAAAACCCCTGTATATTTCATAGTCACGTTTGGGCCTTGCAGCAAGTGTTCAGCATTGCTACCATTGCGAAGAAGAGCCACACATATTTCTTGCTTCTGCTCGGCTTTAAAAGTCTGAGCCCCAAACGTCTGACTGATTGGAAGAACATTTACAGTGTCAGCTTGTGTTATCTCTGAACTTGACAGTTAAATTCATAACTCAAAGAAAGGCAGCGAGGTACCTGCCTTCGCAAAACTGTCAGAAATAAGAAAGCGAGCGGTGGCATTTTGTTTTGTCTTTTTAAAAAATGTCATATTTGAAAAACTGCCATTTTCATTCATCAGGATGTTCCTTTAGTGATTGCATGTAGATTTAATTCATTCTGCATTCAAATTCATAATCCTTAAGCTAGGAGCACATTACTTCCACACTGGCAGCTTTTTATATACAGTGGTACCTCGGGTTACATACGCTTCAGGTTACATACGCTTCAGGTTACAGACTCTGCTAACCCAGAAATAGTGCTTCAGGTTAAGAACTTTGCTTCAGGGTGAGAACAGAAATCGTGCTCTGGCGGCACGGCGGCAGCAGGAGGCCCCATTAGCTAAAGTGGTGCTTCAGGTTAAGAACAGTTTCAGGTTACGTACGAACCTCTGGAACGAATTAAGTACTTAACCCGAGGTACCACTGTATATAAAAAAACCATCTCTACATAGTGGGGTTTGCACACGATTCTAAATACCTTTCCTACCTCTTTTTATGTGAATGCAAAAGGTGCATTGGCTAGAATGTACATTGAACACCTATTTTTTCACTTCCCCTCTTGCATTAACCGCATTCACACATGCACTGGCATGAATGGTGCTCAGGCCACGTGCAAAAAATGCTACGAGAAACTTGGATTTTGGGGGTGGTGTCTTTCCCCTCTAGGGGGCACTGGAACTTATTCCTGGACAATCCGTCTGCTGGTGGCTGCGTTGGTGTTAACATCACAGGCCCCAGTATCTGGCCTTTATGGGTTTATTTCCCTCTGAACCACAGTGAGAAAAAGGATCAATTTAATTCCCTTTGCAGCCATTAATTTTCTCCGCTATCTGTCACTTTCTGAAGCAAGAGGGGCCGAGAGACTGGAGAACAGAGAGTTTAATTAAGCAGATAAACAGCAGGGGGATGGGATACGGACCACTTTTGCCCATTGCCCCTCCCAACCCCAATTCTCATTGCCACCTGAAAGGCAGTCCCAGGCTCCCCGCTGCGAAGCAGGATGGGCCTGCGAAAAGGAATTATAATAGTTTTATGTGATATCTCTCTTTCTTATTAATTGGCTGCCTGATTATAATGCCGTTGCCGTCCAACTGGCGAGTGACATTTTGTCTCCGTCCCAGCCGCTGTACACGCCATGCCTCTGGCATTTGGGAAAGGTAGAGTGGTTGGCAGGGTGGCATCGAGAAGCAAGGAAGGGGGACCTCTGGAAATGGTGGATTCCTCTCCCCCACCCCGTGCCACAACTCTGCTCTCCCCACCTCACCCGCTTCCCTCTTCCCAAGCCCCCTGATCATCCTAGCACAGTCTGTCCAGATTTTGCTTGGCACGTTTCTTTCTTCAGCTGCTATTCCTGGAAACATTTTCACTCCCGCCTCCGGGGCTGTATTGGGGGGCATCTTGAACAGAAGCTTCTGTTTGTGTGTGTGTGTGTGCATGTGTGTGTGTGTGTAGGTGTGATATTTTGGTTTGAGGATCTGGGCGCTGACACCTGTCTCTGGAGGCGTTGAGGGAGCTGAACAAAGGCGGGAGTTGGAAGCTTGCATTTCTGCTAGGACCTCGTCCAAACTCCCCTCACTCCCCCCCCCCAAACAACAACTCATCAACAATACCTGATCCCTCCAGATTTCCAGATGTGCCTCAAATCTTAGGGTTTTCTCAGTGCTCTTTTTAACTTCCTCCTGTATGATATCCAACATGCTGTGGTTGCTAGAGGGCTGCCTTCCGATGCTTCTCTGTTATGGAGGTTGTCTTGATGGGTGGGTGAGGCTGGCGCTGATTGCATGCCCCCCACTTTGCCCCATGGGCTCACGGTCCTTTCCACCTGTGTGCTCCTCAATAACGGGGAGAGAAAGAACCATTACACTGGTGATGCTATGGAAGAGCACAAAGACTAAGAAGATTTGACCAATCGTAGCTTTGCATCCTGGGACATGGGTGGCACTGTGGGTTAAACCACAGAGCCTAGGACTTGCTGATCAAAAGGTTGGTGGTTCGAATCCCCATGACGGGGTGAGCTTCTGTTGCTCAGTCCCTGCTCCTGCCAAGCTAGCAGTTCAAAAGCACGTCAAAGTGCAAGTAGATAAATAGGTACCGCTCCCGCGGGAAGGTAAACAGCATTTCCGTGCACTGCCCTGGTTTGCCAGAAGCGGCTTAGTCATGCTGTACACCGGCTCCCTCAGCCAATAAAGTGAAATGAGCGCCCCAACCCCAGAGTTGGTCACGACTGGACCTAAGGGTCAGGGATCCCTTTACCTTTACCTAGCTTTGCATCCTATATCCTGTGACCTCTGGTACGATCATCACACCTGTCAGTCCACGTACGGGGCCCTATTCCTCCCTGTATAAAAGCCCCTTTTGTATATGAACCGTGGGAACATGAGATATCTCCCTAGAGGATCAGTGACCTGCCACCCCAGTGAACTTCATGGCTGGCTGGGTCACTGGTGGATGGTGGGCTTTCAAATTTCAGCAGTGCTCTGTGTGACACCAAAATTTGGCGCCCACTGGCTTCTCACCTTCCCTTCTAAGTCATTGTGGCATGGGTGGTAGCCTCTCTTGTTGCTTGGCTAATATCCAGGGCAGAAATATCTCGGTGACAACGGAAGATTTCAGAGACAGGAGAGGACCTAAGAGGTCTGTGCATGCTGGTCTGTCTGTCTGTGTTTGTTTCAGGCTAGCCCCAATGTGTAAGTGCTGGCAGAAAATAAAGTGTGATTTATGGGTCACCGGTAAATGGGATCTCCAGAATACAGCTGGCTTTACAGAACTCCGGTGTCCTGAATCTGATCCTCCCTATTTTCTACTTTTGGTAACAGGCAGTTTCACTTTCAGGGGTTGATTTATAACGAGAAGGGTCTGCTTTTATGACAGGATAAATGATTAACAGGAGGGTGGATGTGTCTGTTGGTAATGGAAAAGGCTGGGCCCTTTTCCCATTTGTAGTTTGGGGAGGGGAGAAATGCATCCTTGACAGTTGCAGTTAGTCTGTCATCTGGGGGACAATTTAAGCCGCAGGAGACAGGAATGTAGCCAAGATGGGATAAAAGTCTGGATAATAGTCTGGGAGATAACAGGAAGAACACATCCGAAATGAGGTTTGGAAAGCATCTAGTAAAGTTGAGGTTTGTGTTAAGAGGGAGTATAGAGATTGCTCCAGAACAGCTGGGAGAGAGTATCTCAAAATAGATTCCAAAAAAAATTAGTCAAACATGGCTGTAAATTGTCCAACAAATTAATCAAGTACCAACTTGCCTCTAGAAGGTACTATGGAAAAGCACACATTTTGAAACTTCCAGAAGAAAACCAGAAGAAAGAAAGGAGTGTGCCTGAAAGACACCTAAAGGGGAGGAAAGCTCTTTTCAGATCAGATGATTGGTTTTAAATTATGTTCCGAGTGCCCTTCATGCAAAAGATTTTATAATTATTATTGAGCCCGATGCATTTTGAACTGAGCTCTTTCTCAGGGGCACTCTTAAACAACCAATTCCATTCAGTTTCAATGATTTTGCAACAGTGTGGAGAGACTAGGATTGAAAGTGGTTGCTTAAGTGTGTCCTGGAGGAAGAACTGAGTTCGTGTGGCACCATATTATTTTCACATACCTGGAGGTTCCCTAGAGTGACCTTAATAGTTGTGAAGAAGAGGGGATTTCAACAGGTGTTGCTTGCATGATAACGGTGCTGGAGTCCTATTCTCTTTTTCATGCTTCTCCCAATAAGGTGCCCTTCTTTCCTTCCGATTGGTTCCTTGCTATTTTTCCTTTCCTTCTCAGGTCATTAGCATACCCATTTTACAGACGGGAGCAACTGAGACCAAGACACAGGTGCTTGACTCCCATGGCCAATCCGGCGGAGTTTGTGGTGGCTCTCTCATTGATGGGCCCATCAAACCCTTCACTCTCTTCAAACACCTGCCTGGCTTCCAGTACCCTCTCCGTCTAACCAGTAGCTCCTCCGCTTTCCTGTGTGGAATCCTGACTCCTCTGCCTTTCTCACTGTGTCCCATTAGGCCCTACTTTCCTCCCACAAAACCCAGGAGTCCTGTCATAAAGCAAAGGCAGGGAAGTAATGAGTGACGCATCTGCTTGCTTGTGTCCCAGCAGAGACCTAATTAAGTGGCAGGTTCCGTGGTGAGAAAGCAAGTCACACTGTGCTAATGAGATCCTAAAACATCGCCTTGTTAACCCTCCCTCCTCCGCCGAGGCTGACGCATTTCCCTTTGTCCCCACCTGCCACCCCCTGTCCGATGCCAACCTTTTCTGGACTGGCGCCAAGGCCCTCCTCAACAAAGCAAAGATTCCCCCCGCACACCCGAAACACACACTGATACCCTGATAACCCTCCCTGCCTTTTTGGACCAGCCAATTCAATCTCTCTATCCTTTTCCAGCTGAGGCTCCATTCTCTGAGTGACACCTGTCATTTTGGTCTCACCTCACCAGCTGGGCCCCATTTCTTAATTATATCCCAACGGGGGCGGCCATTTGACAGGCAGTAGGGGAATTTTATGGGGAGCTGAGGAGAATCTCTAACCTTTAAATCCATAGTCTCGTTTGGCGGCTTCATGCTGGCCCAATTAGTCTTTTCCCCCCCTCGCACTCCTTTTGTTTCCTTCCCTGTCTAGATCTGTTCTTCGATCAATGGCAGCTCTGGCCTCAACCAAGGCTTTCTAAAACTCTTTGTTGTAACACTTGCCAGCCTGCTGATAAAACCTTCAGCTTCATTTCAGGAAAGTGTGAGTGAGTGAGTGCGCGCACACACACACACACACAAAAACACACACACTGTCTCTCACACACGGAGATCAATGTGAAATAAAATATAAAACGGACATGCAGCAATTTATTCCACCTTCTGAATACTCCTGCTGATTGACGAAGCGTGCTGTGATACCTGAAAGCTTGCACTCCCCTTAAAACTGCTGGCCGGCCCAGTAACAGTGTGCTGTTACTCTTCCTATACAATAGGAGCTAGACGTGGGTGTCTTTGGCTTTAGGGATCCTCTGCAAGGTGCTGACAGTGCCTCTGAATTTGACTGTGTGGATATAGGCGGGGCTAGCTCAAGTCATTTTTTTGTGGCCTGAGGCAAAAACAGCTCATTGCTCCCTGTATCTCCAAGTCCTAAAGCAGAGTACCCAGGACTAGCCAAGTTATTTTGGCACCTGAAGCAGAAAATCTCACCCACATTTCCCTTCCCTGGTAGTACAAGTACGGTATCTATAAATTAGCTGCCTGAGGCAGCTGCCTCCCTCTGCCTATTAGCTGGGTCAGCCCTGTATGTAGAGGATCCTCTCCTGCCTCCCTGGTCTGTGATACTGCTGTGCCCTCTGTGTGTGTGTGTGTGTGTAATGGCAGCCAGACACAGGCTAAAAGGGTGACTGTCCTAAGGAGGGTGAAATCCCTCGACCATAGCTGCAATACAGCCGCAGCTGGGGGGGGGGGTGGCGGCGTAGGTGGTGTTTTGTACAGGAATCCCTCCGTCAGCTCCAAGCCGCCGACACCTCCGTCTCTAACCTTTCCCGACTCTTTGTCTGACTGCCGCAGTCTCTACCTGAGATGCCTTTATTAATTATAAGCCATCTCGCCTTGCTTTCTGTGTCTCCCTCGCGGCGTTCACACCCCCACATCCTGCCAACCCGTTTACTTGTGCACCTTGTCCATCCATCCATTATCCCTCCCTCCCTCCTTCCCCTCTTCTCTCCTGCTTTGTTATCCCCACACCTGCCCTCCCACTCTCTGTTTGTGTGTCTTGGTGAGGGTACCTGAGGGTGAAGTTTGTGTGCGGTTATTTCTGCTGTTTATGCACCCTTTGGGATAATTAGCGCTTTCTGTAAGATTGCTCTCCTATCTGTGCGTCCTGTGACGATTTCTTCAGGTGCATGCATTTGTAATAAAAGTGTGTGTGTATGAGTGAGTGAGAGAAAATCCGTATGTGCAGGGATTGCTTCATGTGTTATATAACTCCTTTCCCTATCTGTGTGTGGCTTCGCTTCGCACACCTCCTTTCAACTCCTTTTTTTACCTGGCTATAAAAAATTTGATCTTAGGTGTCTATAATTGTCGCTGGCACCTTTGCTGATCGTTTGTCAATGTGTTTCTGTGAGCCATTAGCATTTTGAGGTTCAGCATAATCCCTTGCAGTTTGTGGTGTGTGTGAGGAAGGGATTGGGGGGGATGAGTTTGGGGGCTGACAATTTCTGCTTTGTGTGAGTTTGTGATGGCGACAAATGTTATTTCAAGACGTTAGCATACTTCTTTCGCTGGTTTTATGGCTTGCTTGGGAATGTTGTAATTATTTTCTGATGCCTGAGCATGACTTCCCCTCTCCCTGGAGAATAGAGGAACCTGTGCCTATGTAGTAATAAGCTGAGGTGCTTACATTTGACTAAGCTTGAGTTATTGCCAGGAGGTTTTATCATCACTTTAGAGCATTTCTAATTGTGCAAGCACTGATGGTTCTGATTCGTTACCCGCCTTCACCCTCATTTCTAATATTTATGAGTCATAATAAAACAGGCCTTTGAGGAAGGCTGCAACGTCTCCCATTTTACAGGCTAGAAAACCGAGCACAGAACGGCATGGTTTTAAACAAGCCGTTGCCCAAGTCATTTCCCTCTTCTTGCACTGCAGTTTTGTTACTTTGGCAGTACTGTACCTTGTCTTGTGTTTTTATTTTATGATTTTAATGCACTTTTCCCTTAATAGTCATCGTAACATTAAAGTGATTCCAGTCTGAGTTTTACCAGTTCACCGTCTTGGAGGAACTCCAGCCCAGGTTTTGTGCAAGAGCTCAGGTGTCCTAGAGATTAATTAGGCCCTGAGGCACTTTGAGGAGAATGAGATTTGTGGTGGGCTTTTCCTCCTGCCTCATGTGTGTTGGAGGTTGTTCTTGTAAAAGTGACCTCTTACCATTGTGACAGTTTTGTAAGCTGCCCTGGGGCCACTTCCGGTGGTGCCTGTAAGCACAAATAATAAAGGATAAATCTATAATAAACAAGTACTGGGCATAAACTTGCATTGGCTGCCAGTAGTCAGCTGTAGGGTATGTGAAGTAAGGAAGAAATATGAGAGCACCTTTAAGCATGCACGGAATGCCTTTCCTTCATTAGCGAAGAGACGCCAAAATCTGCCACACATCTAGGATGAAAAGGCAAGATTTCCAGAGTGTGGGATGTTTCAGAAAGTAGGCACAGTAATGTGCGGGTTGCACCTTTTCGTGATACGATGAGTCGCTGTATTATTCACAACCTATCTCTTCCTCTCTCTTTGTACTGGCATGAATGCAGCAGCAGCAGCATAACTGAATGTGAAATATTCGAGGTGAAAAACAGTCAATACCTGCTTAATGTCTTGAATCAACCATGGAGAGGAACACAGTGTCTGAAAAGGCTATTTCACCCCGTTATTTCCGTGTCAGGGAGGCCTGAAGGCTTGATACTTTCTTATAAAAGGTAAAGGTAAAGGGACCCCTGACCATTAGGTCCAGTCGTGACCGACTCTGGGGTTGCGGCGCTCATCTCGCTTTACTGGCCGAGGGAGCCGGCGTACAGCTTCCGGGTCATGTGGCCAGCATGACTAAGCCGCTTCTGGCGAACCAGAGCAGCACACGGAAACGCCGTTTACCTTCCTACCAAAGTGGTACCTATTTATCTACTTGCTTTTGAACTGCTAGGTTGGCAGGAGCAGGGACTGAGCAATGGGAGCTCACCCCGTTGTGGGGATTCGAACTGCTGACCTTCTGATCGGCAAGTCCTAGGCTCTGTGGTTTAGACCACAGCGCCACCCGCATCCCTTATAGAGCTGTCTAAATGGCCTCTTTCAACCATCAAGATGGGCAGGCGGAGGGACACAGAGGTAGACTACAACCACTGGATCATAGAATCTCAGAACTGTAGAGCTGGAAGGGACCCCAAGGGTCATCTAGTCCAACGCCCTGCAATGCGGGAATCTCAGCTACACATCCAAGACAAATGGTCATCCAGCCTCTGCTTAAAACCCACCAAGGAAGGAGAGTCCACAACCTCCTGAGGGAGACCATTCCACTCTGGAACAGCTCTTACTGTCAGAGAGTTCTTTCCCTGATGTTTAATTGGAATCTCCTTTCTTGAAACTTGAAGCCATTGGTTCGAGAGAGTCCTACCCTCCAGAGCGGGAGAGAACAAGCTTGCTCCATCTTTCATGTGACAGCCCTTAAGATATCGAAGATAGCCATCATGATCTCCTCTCTGTTGCCTCTTTTCCAGGCTAGACATAGCCAGCTCCTTCAACCGTTCCTCATAAGGCTTGGTTTCTGGACCCTTGATCACCTTGGTTGCCCTCCTCTGCACACATTCCAGCTTGTCAATATCCTTCCTAAATAGCAAGTTAATGTCAAAGTGCCGCTGGCTTAATGAGTGAACTCAACAACAGTGTTGGTTTGTCTCGGTAAATTCTGTGGTAAATTGCTGCTGGGAATACATTTGCAGCTCTCTTGGGAATCCTAGTCATAAGAAATCTTATCCATCCATCCGTCTCCACCCTTGTCTCCCCTTCTTCCATCTTAGCAACAGCACATTGATCTCGATCTTGTATAAACAGCTGGGTTACCTTAAGGGCAAAAGAAATATTGGCAGATGCTGACAAAAACAAAGAGTTCTGCACGTAGGGTTATTTCCACCCCTCAAGTGGATGAAAACTTCTCAGCAATAAAGACTGAAGAATAACAGGTTGTTCTGAAGCAAAAAGGCTGTCAGCCAAGATCCCATGGGGTTCTGGGAGAGGAATAGGGCTTAGCAGATTTGAGAGGTGGGGGTACATGTGCAGGCTGGGGTGGTAGGGAAAGTTGTAGAAACTTTCTATTCTGCCTTTTCTATTGCAAAGGGACCCCCAGACCAGCTTTCAGATTGAAAGTGGAAACTTTCAATAAAACAATCACAGATCCTCCAAGTGTCCCTGTTTTCCAGGGATGTCTCTGATTTAGAGCAGCAGTCTTGGTTTCTGATTTGATCCCGGAATGTCTTACTTTTCCTTAGGATGTCCCTATTTTCATTGGAGAAATGTTGGAGGTATGGAGTTATCTGACCCCGAGCTACCTGAAGGCAATCTGATATGGGGAAGTTTTAAAAATGTTTATTATTGTGGTTTTATATATGTTGGAAGCTGCCCAGAGTGTCTGGGCCAACCGAATAAGATGTGTGTGTGGGAGGGGGGTATAAATAGTAAAATTATCATTATGGAATGAGACGTCCCTATTTTCATCGGAGAAATGTTGGAGGGTATGCAATCATAGAATTGTAGAGTTGGTAGGGATCCCAGGGTCATCTAGCCCAACCCCCTGCAATTCAGGGATCTCAGCTAGATCATACATGACAGATGGTCACCCAACCTCTGCTTAAAACCTCCAAGGAAGGAGTCTATCACCTTCTGCGGGAGTCTGCTCTACTGTCAAACAGCTTCCTGATGTTTAATGTGATGAAAACAACTAATATGCACCAATTAAATAATCCTATTCCTTGATGTGCTGAACTAATGAATGACGTGAGGAAATAAGAGAGATACTGGGTCCTATCTACCCTCCCAGTTCTATATATGAGGAGATGGACAGACTTTGGTTACTGAGGAAGTGCACTCTGCACAAGCTCCAAGCTATTAAGTAGTGGGTGGACATAGCAGACGACATAGAGATTTCTCCAAGTAGTTCTTTATAAGTAAGCTGGAACTGAACTGAACTGCAAACAGCTCAGCCGGCCTGCTTTTATAGGCAGCCGGCTGTCAACATTGTAACAACAACAACCCAGGGTTTCCCGCCTAAATTAACTGACGTGGACCTGAGTGAAAACTTTCTATACGATACCCCTGGTGGCCAGGGTGAGAACGTCAACACATAACACCGCGACTCTTTTATTCCTTGTCCGCTTAACTTTTCTCTGGCCTGTTGCATGCTGACGTGAGCCCCATCTCAGATGAACTCGTGGAATGAAGGCTTCAAAGCAGAGAGGGGAAAGGAAAGAACGGTAGTAATTAATAATAAAATATCCAGCTCCTTAGAAGACAGCTGGGATATAAGTGTTATACAGTATGAAGAGATCTATTCAACCTGCCTCCAAGGAGCTGAAAGTGGCAAACGTGGTTCTCCTTATCTCCATTTTGTCCCCACAACAAGCCTGTGAGGTAGTTAAGCTGAGAGACAGTAAGTGGGCCAAAGTTACTCAGGGAGAAGGGATGTGAACCGTGGTCTCTCAGGTCCTAGAGCAATGCTCTGACTAGCCCACCTCCTGGGTCATCAGTGCTATAAAGTGTACTTCACCATGATCATTTTTTTGAGAGGCCCCCGGTTTAAAGAACATGTTCAGCTTTAGACAAACCAAAAAGGAATCTTGTGGCATCTTACATATTAATGGACTTATAAATATTAACAGGTTTGCACAGAGAGGGCTCTAGTCCAAGGAAGCTGATGCCATAATAAATCCATTTGTCTTCCAAGGGGATGTTCACATTAATGGCATAAATTGCAATGAGGTCAGCCCCCTTCTGCTGCGTTTCAAGCTGCATTTTGCAGGGATGTCTTCCCTTGATGGTGCATGAACATTCTGGTTTCCCTGGCCCTGCAATCCCACTTCCTCCGCCCTTGGAACTGCTATTCATGAGGCTGCCACATCCAGATTTTGTTGTTGGATTGAATCTGGATGGAGTAAGAAACTCGCCACAGAGCAGTATTTAACAAAAAACAACAGGATCCATATGGATTGTGGCTAACATCCTGTGAATGCGGCTTCAAAAACCAGCAGTGGCAGCGCATTGCATGCACAGTAAGCAGTAACGTGAACATAACCTAAGTTACCACAAGACGCATTTTTCTCCCTTCCGATTTAAGGATATCAGACAAAACAGAATTTTTCCAGAGGATGGCAATGAAGACACTGGAGGCAGGTATAAACAAGGGAAGAGTATGTGTTTATTTCAGTGACAGAAATAGAGGATTTCTTTTAAACTCTGGTTTTCAGCTGGCGGGTCTGTGTACCCCAGAGTGGGTTGTGTCCTGGCCTCACACCATTTATTCAATCAGTATTTTCTTCTTTTATTATTTGTTTTAAACATGGTAACGGGGACGAGCAAGCCCTAAGAAGGAAAGCATAGGAGAAAGAAGAAGAAGGTGTATATACACTATATACATTATACACACAAACAAACCAGAGAAGATCTGATTTATATGGTGGGAAATGAAAGCTGGAATCCTGTGCTCCACTGAACTCATTGGGACTTTCCCCCAAGTAAACTTGTATCAGGCTGAATCGGTTGGTCCCATGGTCTGAGCAAGTTCAATACTGTACAGTGGTACCTCAGGTTACATACGCTTCAGGTTACATACGCTTCAGGTTACAGACTCCGCTAACCCAGAAATAGTACCTCAGGTTAAGAACTTTGCTTCAGGATGAGAACAGAAATTGTGCTCCAGTGGCGCGGTGGCAGCAGGAGACCTCATTAGCTAAAGTGGTGCTTCAGGTTAAGAACAGTTTCAGGTTAAGAACGGACCTCCGGAACGAATTAAGTACTTAACTAGAGGTACCACTGTATTTTTGTCTAAAGAGATGGGCTTTTCTTTTTGCCTCCCTTTCTCCTTTTCCTGCAGAGTAGCAAAGGTCTGGCACTTGGCACCGACTACGTGGCTCATAGCGCACCGCAAGTTGGATGCTGTGTGGCAAAAAGGTGTGGGTGGGAGATCAAGCAGCTCAGCCCTTGGGTATGTCACGAAATGCAAAACATCGCAGCTGGGATTGTGCAGACAGCTGTGTTTTCGCTGGTGGCAGATGGTGGGGGACCCAGGCTGGTGGCAAAGAGTGGGAGTGAGGAGAGGGAGAAATATACCTTTCCCAAACAACTGGTCCAGCCATGTTTGCAGTCATGTACAACTGTACGGATGGGGGCCGTGCATTATTCTGTGCCTTGATGCAAGCAAAAGAAAAGTTCAAAATGTAGTATCCCGAGAAGTGTCTCTTTCATTAAAAATAAATCAAGTTTCTAGCCTTTTTAAGGCTTCAAAGGGTGACTTCAAAGTGTGTGGTGATGTCAGGGATTGGGGCTGATTTGGGGCTGGTTTTCAATGCCAAAGTACATTCAAGATGGGAATGCCTCTGAGTGTGTTCAGACTGCCTTCCCCTCACACCTTCTTGGTTAAAAAAACCAGCATTTTCTCAGAATTTCTCAGAATGCTGTCAAGAGAACGCAGGGCAAAAGCTTTCTGCTGCTCCCTCTGATTATCAGAAGAAGATGAAATTATGCCCTCATGTCCTGCATATGTTTGTTTATTCCATAATAAACATTATTCCATAATGCCCCAGAATGACTGAGGCAGCCCAGTCAGATGGGCGGACAACAACAGCAGCAGCAGCAACAGCAGCAGCAGCAGCAGCAACAACAACATATAGATTTGAGAAATCCAGACTTCTATACCATAGAAACTGCACATAAAGCTGTGCCTATAGAGAAGGATGGGCAAGGACAGACAGACTGCAAGAAGGTATATAAATCTGTGAGCAGCACAACAT
Organism: Podarcis gaigeae; assembly: GCF_964106915.1. NCBI lineage: Eukaryota > Metazoa > Chordata > Lepidosauria > Squamata > Lacertidae > Podarcis > Podarcis gaigeae. The sequence continues at coordinate 17,656,515 of NC_139689.1, read as the reverse complement.
ACATTCTACTCCTTTTGAGTTTGTGAATCCCTACATAAATTTGAAGATATGAAGCTGCCTTATACTGGATCAGGCCGCTTGCCCATCTAGCCCTGTCTGCTTTGATTGCCAGTTGTTCTCTAGGTCATCTGACATCCCCACCACCTGCTGCTGGACCCTTTTAACCTTTATATCCCAAAGCATCTGGGAGCAGCGGTGGAATGAAGGTCAATACACGAAAGGTTACTCCTGACAAGATGGAGGCGTTGTTGGTGTCTGGCTTTCGTGGAATGGTCAGCTGGCGTTTGCCCTCCCCAAGGTGGGGTTGCGGCCCGACTTTGATCACATCCACAATTTAGGAGTTCTCATAAATCCAGCTTTGTCCCTGAAAGCCTAAATAGCCTCAGTAGTTAAGTCTGGTGTGCCGAGTTCCGCCTGTCCTAGACACAGATAATCCAGCCAGGGCCATCCATGCTCTGATAAGTTAGACATCTGCAACACAATTCACTCTTTTTGGGAAGCTCTTTTGTCAGAGGGCATTTGGGGACTTGCGGCTGTTCCTGGTATTTGAAGGTATCAGTTTTTCTGGCTTTTGTCAGCCTCATGATTTTGCTTGTGTGTTTTGTCTGGTTGTTGCCCGTGTGATAATGCAGTTCTTGGGCTGAAAAGGCTTCCTTGGCCCCTGCTCAAGATATCGTAATGACAGACCAGTGGCAGACTCGCTCAAACCAATGGTGCTCAGTTCTTGCCTGCCTGGCTGCTGTCAGGGACTCGCCTCACCTTTTAACATTACAGCACAGCTCTGGGATGAACCCACCAAAGTTTCTCCCAAGCCACAGCTTCTGCATCCGAGAAGGCTTTCTGAAAAGATTGGACAAATTCATGGCGGACCAGTCAAACCAAGGCTATTAGCAGTGGCACAGGTGTGTGGGGCTACAACAAAATATTAAAGTGTGAAGTGCAGTGCTGTCATTTGGGATCTCTGCTGTTTTATTCAACTGTCAGTCAGTATTGTGGGGCTGCTGATCATGCTCTGCACTTGGCTGTTTGACCCCTTCCTTGTGTGTGTTTGTGTGGCGCCATTTTGGGTACATAAGCAACAACGTCTCTCTGTCTCTCTCCTTCCTTGGAATCTTTTTGTGTTACTGGCTTTATTGCTGTGTGAGTGTAACCAGCAGGTCCGTATTGTTGTGTGGTGTACGGTGGGCAAGAAAACAATTGTTGCTCTGTGCTCATAGCTGGATTCTGACCCTTTCTTCTCTCACTCTTCGATTTGCTCACTTTCCTTGTCAACTGGTAGCCAGGAAACTAGTCAAGTGTCAAAAGAATTGCATTTATTTTGGAAGGTGTGCCAGTCATTCTGCCCCTCTGGGACTTCCGAGGAAACAGGTTTTCTGTTTGAAGGTGAAGCTGTCTCAAAGTCAGGATATGGCCCATATCCCAGAACCTTTTCAATTATAGCTTGAACTTTCTGTTTCTTCCCTCTTTCTGGGCTTCTGTGCCACAAGTCCAGTAATTGGGGAAAAAGGCCTAACAATCCCTCACTGTCTTTGAATCACCAAAGCCTATTATTCCCTTCCCCTTTTGAAAACATTTGTCTTTCATTAGTATACTGTCTTAAGAAGCTGAAAGCAAAATCCATATTTTATTTTTGCTTCTGAGAATGTTGTGGAATCAGATGAGCTTTCCAGCTTGTTTTCTCATCCTTTTAAATTATCTCATATTTCTTATGCACACGCACAACCTTGGGGGATTCTTTTTTCCTAGTTGCTTTTCTTTTGTAACCATGATTACATTTTTAATTGCACTGCTTTCTTAGTCCGTGGCTCCTTAGTCCCTCAAATGTTCTTAGGTGGGGGTTTTTTGTTTCCCTTTCTTCAGGAGCACAGATTCTGTTGAGGGATTTATTGGGCATGGCACGGTGGGGGATGACTGGATAAACGGACCATGTTGTTCCCCAGAGTTGCCAGATCAGGAGCACCCCAGACCCTGAGAGTTCAGGGTTCAAATCTGAGACCTTAGACTAAACCCTGGTAATGTGCTGATTTTTCCCTCTACATTTCTTCTCACCACTAAGCTCAGGAGACGGAGGTTAATTGGGAGAGGAAAGGAGGGATCTGAGGAAGGTAGACCCTCTAGAGCAGACTTTCTCAACCCAGATGTTCTCTGGGTTCCCTCTACAACTCCCATCACTAAGCCCTGCTGCCTCTTCAGCTTCCAACACCTCCTCCTCTCAGTCTGCTCCATCTTCTCCCTCCGACCACTCATTCTCATCCCACTACTACTCCTGGGCTCTGAACCTTCTTCCCTTGGGGTTCCCCAGCTGGCAAGAGGGCAACGCCTCCCCCCTCCCACATACAGCCTAAAGACTGAGCATGCTCTGTAGAATGCCAACTGGAAAATAGTAATGGAGCACGGAAGGTTGGGGGTGGAACAGGAGTGGAATGCGCTGCTTAGATTCTGACAAAATCCTGAACAGGAGCATTCCTTTTAGCATTACAATTTTGTTGCTGGCCCTACTTGTATGTCTGGTTTCCACACCTCTGAAACAAACAGCAGGGGATGTCTGCCTATTGTGATCTACTTGTGATCTTCCATGGAGACAAATTATTAGTGAGGTGGTGCTGCAGTAGAGAGAGTTTTGATCCAATCCAGCCAAGATGAAGGGCATTTTTGGATAGTGCTGTTTCTTTCCTCCACACACACAATTTTCCTATCCCATGGTGAGCACTAACCAACCACAACAAACAACCGTTCTGCAGGTTCTCAGCATGGTCCAGTTGGAACTGGATAAAGGACAGCTGTAGTAAGTGTCTGTTGTCTGGTTCCATTGATATTGCCCTGAACACTTTCAGCCCTCTAATACCTTAAGCAATTTTGCAACTGTTCTTAAAATATTTGCACTTTCTTTCTTCAGTAAACTGAAGGCTCAGTCTATATATAAATCAAAATTCATGTGCCAGTCTGCAGAAGAAAATAAAAAGACAGCCTGCCTGATTCATGAGATGTTAATACAAGGTTGACAACCTCTTTGATAAGGAACTGTCTCGCTGATCCAGCATTTGACTTACTGATATGCATGCTTGTAACACAGAGTTTGAAGCAGGGTTCACGTTGTGGGCGAAGAAACTGTCTTAGTGCTTATCTTGACCCCAAGAGAGTTCTTACACTTTGTGGCGCTATGGCGGTGGGTGAGGGGTCCCTGATACAGAGACATGACTTAAACATTTGAGGGATAAGAACCAGTCTTGAAGCCACCCTTTGAGATAAAGAGTGCTTGCATTCTGTGAGGCTGTGATCTGGCAATAAGAGATTATTAGAAAGGAAGCACATGTCGTAGTCACTAGCAAAATACTTCCAATCCCTAAAGCAATGGATCTGAAACATAATTTACTCATTTCAAGCAAAAAAGAAGAAGACCCCTTGTTGTTTATTTGTTTGATAGGTAGGTTGACAATGATTAGCTGTTGGGTAACTGTCCTGGCCAGTGGAGTTCCTCCATCTACCAGATTTCCAGTGACCCTTGAATTCATCCCAGAGAAGGCCAATTTCTGTGAGGCCTTCAAGTATCTTGAATATATATGTGTATATTTAGGTATTTGTGCTTCTTGAATTTTTATATTTCAGGTTGTATGAAACTTTGTGCCCCAATAACACAGATTCCTCAATGGGACAATTTTCTGCTGCTGCCGTCTCTTAGAATGCCTTTAAAGCCTTCTTGTGGCCTACTAGGATAGGCTTAGGCATGGATTTGACAACAGAATGAACTAGTAACTGTGCTTGTTTATTAAATGGATATAATGCATATTAAGGGATTCTGATATTTACCCTGGGTTCTTATGTGTGCTTGATAACAGTTCCCCAAAACTCTGATCCCAAAGTTCCTCCACTTGTACTTCCGGCTGCTTGAGCAGTTTAGCTGGGGTTTTTTTGTTTAACTTTGTGCAAGTTTCTTCGGGTGAAGCCTTTACAGCAGGCAGCTTCTTTGCCTAATCCAGCCACAGGCTCCCTTCTTCTGATCTTCACCATCAAAGCAATGTGAATGCAGTGGGGACGAATAGTTTAATATTCAGGCCTCAGCTATTCACTTTCACCTCTGCTTCCTCTGGTCTTTGCCTCACCCCTCCTTGATCAAACTGCCTTTCCCCCAATCTCTACGGACAGTTATTTCTCTTCGCGGATCTTTCTTCACTGACTAGACCTTCCAGCCCAATACCCTCTGTTGTTTCCCAGAACAAACACAACTTTAGTCTCTGGCCCTTATTTCAGCTCTGGAGATGGGAGAGTACCTTCCTAAGTCTCGATTAGTGGGCATGGAGCAGGCTGCATGGCACACGGCTCTGCCGCTCTCTCCTACCCATGCACCTGCTGCCTGACAGAGCCGCCTCATTCTGCCTAATGGTAGAGCCGGCTCTGATAATGTCCAATGCTTGTTGGAAGCTATTCACTTTAGCTTTCTGACTGTGGGATTGTTGCTACAGCAGTCAAGTACAGCATTTCCCTGTTCCCTATTATGGATACACAGGGGAATGGGGCTCCAGAAAGGGAGGACTTTCTTGTTGGAATTTCCGTTCGACTGAGCTGACAAAGCTCATCCTCCAACGTTAATTAACGACCTGAGCCTTTGATGAGGCCTCAGGCACATTCCTGTTCAGCAGAGTTTCCAGCACAGGGAAGTGATGAGATTTATGGCTACATGGCTAAAGAGTTTTATTTCTCGCTACGCAGACAGCAAAGAAAAATACATCTTCTCTCTATGAAAGCAGAGAGCAACTGAACAACAAAGGAACAGGAAACCACTAACGTCACATCCGTCTCCCTTCTCCCGTGAGACTTCCAACAGCCTGGACTGTCTCTGGAATGTAAACAGAGTCCTGTGACTCTAAGCAGCTGCACAGTGGCAAAACAGAAACTAACATTTCTGTCATATCTGCTCTGGAGCTTCCTCCCCCTGTGTGTGACCAGGTAGATGGGCATGACCCTAGCTGACCAGATAAAAGGGCTGGCCACACCACCATCTTTCTCTTGGACTCTTACCCTCTTGCTCTTGGACTCTTGTTCTCCTGGCTCTCAGCCAGTGCATGGCTCAACCTTCACACAGGATGGAGCCCACAAGCAGAAAGTCTGAGATTTCTTTTCACCGTAGCTCAGACTTCTTTTCACTGTAACCACAAGATAAAGCCTGCCTTCAGATTACTGCTGTGAACTGAATGTGAGTAAAACTTTATTCTTACTTTTAAAGAAGACTGTGCTGTGTTATTATTATTTTAAGAAGGAAATAAAGGGGAAACTTACCAGGAACAAGCCAGACTGGACAAGCCAGACTGGACTGCTTAATTAAAGGATTCATCAACTTGCTTCCAATAAGTTGCAAAGGGAATGTGCTCTGCTGTTTACTCAGTAGCACAAATGAGGAGGGATAATATCAAAACAATATATCCTCCCCTACCTTCCTTAATGGGACACGGGTGGCACTATGGGTTAAACCACAGAGCCTAGGGCTTGCCGATCAGAAGGTTGGCAGTTCGAAACCCTGCAACGGGGTGAGCTCCCGTTCCTCGGTCCCTGCTCCTGCCAACCTAGCAGTTTGAAAGCATGTCAAGTGCAAGTAGATAAATAGGTACCGCTCCAGCGGGAAGGTAAACGGCATTTCCGTGTGCTGCTCTGGTTCGCCGGAAGCGGCTTAGTCATGCTGGCCACATGACCCGGAAGCTGTACGCCAGCTCCCTCGGCCAGTAAAGCGAGATGAGCACCACAACCCCAGAGTCGTCCATGACTGGACCGAACAGTCAGGGGTCCCTTTACCTTCTACTTTTCTTAACATCCCCACACTAAGAAGGATTTGCGTGGGGTTAAACAGGGAAGGGAGCCTCCCAATTCCTAAACTGGCTCATTGTTTTTTTATCTCTGTGCTGACCTTAAACTAATATTCTTCGGTTGCAGCTCTCACTTCCGGTCTCCCTCTTCACTTCTCCTTTGGACCTTTTGAAGAAGAGTCAGCCTTGGGTCTATCTCTGCTGAGATCGAATAGCAGGCACAGCTCTTTGTATCTCCAACTTAGCTTGCTAGAACTAGGAATGCTTTGCTATCCAATAATGCATTTCCAGTAATAAACCTAAGCTCTCTTATTTTTCCTATCAAGTGCCTCTCTGTGTGATTGCAGACAGCTGAGCCAGCTATCTCACAGAAAAGGGATTCAATATGCAGTCAGCTTCAAGCTGCGTGTTAATTTAGCAAGTAAAACAACAGCCCTCACAGGGATGTACAATGACAGAAGAAGATGAGATCTGTCCTGATGCTGGCTTCCAGCCGTGACACACAGGGAGAGGAGGCAGCAAGCAACTTTGGGAATTTTGGGATTTACACTTTTTGAAATATGGCATCCCTACCATACACAAGGTGAAAAAATCATGGAGAGGTCACTGCGTGTGAGGCTCTAGGCCCAATTGTTTGTGTATTAAAGCACTATGCGCCTCAGCAGGGACACAGAGCCTCAAAAGTATGGTTAGACCCAGGGAATATAAAAGGGCTCAGATTGTGTACACTCTTCTGTTTGCGTGTTCAGACCCAGAGACCTCCCCCCTAAATAAAGACACATTTGACTCAAATTTTAGTTTTGGTTTCTGGCAGAATTTAGGCCATCACTTTATTGATTACAGAAAGTGAGTGATTGAATAGGCTCTGGTTTGACTAGCTCCCTGCACTGGTAGCACTGACCCAGAGCTCTATCATAGGTCAGCCAAGGGTGAACACCTGAGGTAGGTGGAAAGCCCAGGAACTGACTATGTCCACTCCCCAGATGCTCCCCTGGACTCAGGCATGGGCACAACCCCCTCTCGGGGGTTGACCAAACCAAGTTGAGTCCCTGGAATACCCTTCACATAGGAATACCCTTTAACGGAATACCCTTCACATAGGGATGGTGAGACCGTTCTCCCATCCCTATCACCTGAACTAGTGTCTATCTGCAACCTTACAAGTTGTGATGAATTGCTATGCGGCAGGTGAAACCCAAATGGCAACAGCTAATCAGCCAAGTGGGGAAAATTCCTGCCGTGCCCCTGTCCCAATGACAGATGACACACGACGGCATAGCAAGGTCAATCACAACATACCCTAAATATAGGGAGAGGTGGGCGGGTGTTCCGATGCACGAGCCGAAAGAGGAAGCTCTGGGTTATGTGCATAGGCATATATGGTAGGTCCCTCAATCCATTTAGACTGCACCCCATTGGCCAGATTAAACCCAGCAACGAGGGACCTACCAATCGGGTGTTGTGGCTTGTCCAAAATACCCACCCACAACACAGGAGGTCAGTCTCCAGGTGTCACCGCAACACGTGCCCTCTTTGAAGGAGGACACGCTTTGCTCCCATGTGCTCCCACTGCTGGTTTGGGAACACAAAATGGCCACACACACCATACATTTGAAGCACCACAATGCCACTTCAAATAGTCTTGGCTTCCCCCAAAGAATTATGGGAGCTGTACTTTGTCCTGTGTGCTAAGAGAGATGTTAGGAGGCCCCCTATTCCCTGTACAGAGCTACAGTTCCCAGAGTTCCCTGGGAAGAAGAGTTGACTGTTAAACCAATTCTGGGAATTTTAGCATTATAAGGAAAATAGAGGTCTCCTAACAACTTTCAGCACCCAAAACAAACTACAGCTCCCAGAATCTGAGGGAAGCCATGGCATTCAAATGTACGGTGTAGATGTGGGCGATGTTAGCCACAATCCATATCTATTCCCTGCCCTGAATTGAGCCTGTCATTTCTTATGAAATGCCGAGTTTTGATGTGTTCATCCCTGAACCAGCTTCGATCCAAACTGAGAAAAGGATGCCCTAACTGCATTTTAAATCACTAATGCAGTCAGCCTCGGCTGAGACAGCTCTCCTCAAAACAAGTCACCCATTAGCTGATTTCTCTGCGGGGTTTTGCCTCAGAACAGCTTCGTTTTGTACTAGAGTCCAGATGGATCCACAATGAGCGACCTGGCCTGTCGGTATCTTCTCCCTCTGCCCCAGATCGCTTGCTGGACCTACATCCTTCTGACCCGTTCAGGGCTGCACCTGATCTGGGGAAAAATTTTGTCATATCTCTCTCTCTTCTGGAATGAAGTTTCAGGAATATAAACCAGACTTTGGCGGAAGATGCACATTTACAGCTGGGGAGCACTGAGAATGACCAACAACAGAGAGTTCTTAAGTACACACACACAAAGCCACTGCTTCTTGAGTCTAGCTGCTCTTGAGAATAAATCCATATAGCTAGGGAGCTTAAAACTCCCTCCCAAGCCGCCACAGGGCTCCGCAAATCAGCAAGCCAACCAACTCCGGAGTCTTTGTTGCTCCTTACAGCACCTTGGGGAAAGACCTATTTGCAAAAGAATAATAATGGTTCCTGTACAATGCTTTTGTCCTATGGCCCTTTCTGCCACAGGTTCTGTCTCTAGGTGGAGCTGGCAATTCCAGCTGTGCTCTGCATTAACACTTTTCATCGGTAAATAAATGTGTTTCTACGCAGAGCTTCCCCAGAGTCCGTGTTCTTCTAGCACTGTCTGCAGTTTAGGGTACTTTGTGCCATCCAAACCCCTGGTGGGCAATTGTTGTTTTTTATAATCTATGCTCCGTATGAATCTTTTAACATGTTTGCATAAAATTCACACTGCTGGGAATGTTTCCTGGCACAGTTTGGGGCAAGCGCAACCCCCAGCCGCCCGCAAGGTCCTGTGCTTTGGCTAATCTTTTCTGGCTTCCCCCATGGCTGCTTGTCTGTAATGGACTTCTCCAGAATGCCTCGATATTCAGCATTCATCTTGATTTCCTTGCACAAAGCTTACGCAGTGAAGCAGATCAGAAGCTGCGTCTCACTGAGCCAGGCCAGTTGGTCCATTAAGCTCAGGATTATCTGCACCGACCAGCAGAGATTCAGACAACGATCTCTTCCAGTCCTACTGGGAGATGCTGGGGACATGTGAATCAGATGCTGTATCACGGAGCCACTCCCGATTTCTAGACTTCATTGAGCATTTGTTCCGATTTGTTTACAGGGAGGTTACATGACAATGAGCATTCACCCGTGTTTGCTTGCGGGTTTTGTTTACGCCTTTTCCACTTAATCCTTTGTTCATCTCATTTGCATTTCCACACTGCAAAAAAATCTTTTTTTAAAAAAGTAGATTTGTTGCAATAGGGTGCCAGAGAGCTTTAAGCCACTCTTAACTGTTTCGGAAGGGCTCGTGCTTTATTCATTTCTTATTTTATTCATTTATTAAATTTATATACTGCCCTTCACCCAAAGGTCTCAGGGCGGTTCACAGACTTCAGGTGTTTCTATCCAGAGAAGCACATATAAAAGGACAACTTACAGTTATCCATAATCTATCACTCTTTGTGTAATGGCTGCCCAAGAACGTTGTGGTATTTGCCGAGTGAAGCCCAAGCCTGCAACTCTGAGCTCATTGGAGGAAAGATGAACTGCACATGAAAAATAAAGAAATAAATGAATTGGGAGGAATCTAGGTGTTACAGACTCCGTTGTTCCTCAGACTACTTGTGCAGAAAGGCTAGTTGTTCTCAGTACAATTTCCACACAAGCTGTTCTCAATACAAGTATAATAATACTTCCTCTTTATTATTTATAGAAAGCTTTATATTACCTTCTGATTCTCATCACTTTCCCTATAATCTGCCAGGAAAGCTGATCTACAGGAAATTAAATATGGGATCAGCAGAGCTGGTTTATTGAATCTTGGTTTTTGGCCCAGGAACTCGGGAACTGCTGATCGTGTCTTCTTCCACTGCCAGGTAGTGAGTTTTCAAGAAGCCAAAGTAGACTCCTAATGTATTCTCCAAAATGACTGACATTGTCTTTTCACAACAGTAGCCAACTCTGGGCTGCTTTGAGGGCAGGCCCAGGATTTATTTATTTTTTAAATATATTTTTTTATTAAGATTTTTAAACATAAATGCAAATATAATGATCAATGTAACATATATCATAACATAGTTTCTTAACTTCTTTGGACTCCCTCACGTCTCCCGCTCCCACTTGCATCATTGTCAATTCTTGCCCGCAATTTATCAACTTGTTTACATTATTGTGTCTCATTCATTTAGAGTATAATCTAATAATTCTCCCAAAGGTTTATGGTTTTTCCTCAATCACATTTATCATCCTAATTGCATCTAATTTAGTGGTGGCCAATTATTTATGATCTAGCCTCCATCTTAACATTCAACCAAATTACAATGCTTTTTTAAATAAATCTTAAATTTCTTCCAATCTTCTTCAACCTTCTCTTCTCTCAGGTCTCGGATTCTGCCGGTCATCTCGGCTAGTTCCATATAGTCTATCAGTTGCATCTGCCACTCTTCCAGTGTGGGTAGATCTTGAGTTTTCCAGTGCTTAGCAATGAGTATCCTTGCTGCCGTTGTTGCATACATAAAAAATGTTCGGTCCTTCTTTAACACCTTCTGGCCGACAATACCCAAAAGGAAGGCCTCTGGTTTCTTAGTGAAGGTATACTTAAATACCTTTTTCAGCTCATTATATATCATTTCCCAGAAGGCCTTCACTCTAGGGCAGGTCCACCAGAGGTGAAAGAATGTTCCCTCATTTTCTTTACATTTCCAACATTTGTTATCAGACAAATGGTATATTTTGGCAAGTTTAACTGGGGTCATGTACCATCTATATATCATTTTCATTACATTTTCCTTCAAAGCATTACATGCAGTGAAGTTCAGCCCGTTGGTCCACAACCTTTCCCAGTCCTCAAACATGATGTTATGCCCAATGTCCTGTGCCCACTTTATCATAGCCGATTTAACCATTTCATCTTGTGTATTCCATTTTAACAGCAAGTTATACATTCTTGAAAGTACCTTAGTCTTAGGTTCTAACAGTTCTGTTTCCAATTTCAATTTCTCCACCTGGAACCCTAACTTTTTATCATTTTTAAAAACTTCATTAATCTGAGCGTAATGTAACCAGTCTCGCACTTTATCCTTCATTTTCTCCAAACTCTGCAATTTCCAATTGTCTCCATCTTTTTCTAATATTTCCCAATATTTTGGCGAGGGCAGGCCCAGGATTACCCAGCCATAACTTGAAGTTTAAGTCTTCTCACAGGTCATTTCCATGGTTTCCCAAAAAATGCTAGTGTTGACTTCTATAAATCTGCATACGTTTGTACTGATATGCGTACAGTATAAAATAATGACACAGAACTGAAATTGTTACAACCTTGCAAAAGTATTTGACTACTTCTGCAACTGTATTTAATGGATCATATGTCTGACCATAATGTCCCCAGAAATAAATGAAAGAGCATCTTTTGTTCTAAACTATAAACACAAGCATAAAATGTTATGTAAATATATTTCAAATTGGTACACTTGTTTCATCCTTTTTACAATCGTGCTGTTTCTCTTTTCTGTTCTCTCCACAGGCTTCCACTTTTCTTACATCTTCTGCTGAAGGTCTTCTACAGCAGCTTTTGCCAACCAGGTGCCCTCTTGATGTTTTGAACTACAACTCCCATCAGCCGCAGTCAGCATGGGAACTGTAGTCCAAAACATCAGGAGGTCTGGAGAAGGCTGCTCGAGTGGACTAACTAGCCTTCCTGGTCTGTTGCAGTGAAAACAACAAAGAATCTTGATGCAGCTTAAAAACAAATTTGTTGCAAAAGAATAGGGTACTAAATAAGCCTCGTGTATTTTTATGGGTATGAAGAGTTCTTACAGCTTTACAAGGAACGAGTCTGTGGCTTATAGAATATGCAGTAATAACCATAGAATCATAGAATCATAGAGTTGGAAGAGACCACAAGGGCCATCGAGTCCAACCCCCTGCCAAGCAGGAAACACCATCAGAGCACTCCTGACATATGGCTGTCAAGCCTCTGCTTAAAGACCTCCAAAGAAGGAGACTCCACCACACTCCTTGGCAGCAAATTCCACTGTCGAACAGCTCTTACTATCAGGAAGTTCTTCCTAATGTTTAGGTGGAATCTTCTTTCTTGTAGTTTGGATCCATTGCTCCGTGTCCGCTTCTCTGGAGCAGCAGAAAACAACCTTTCTCCCTCCTCTATGTGACATCCTTTTATATATTTGAACATGGCTATCATATGACCCCTTAACCTCCTCTTCTCCAGGCTAAACATGCCCAGCTCCCTTAGCCATTCCTCATAAGGCATCGTTTCAAGGCCTTTGACCATTTTGGTTGCCCTCCTCTGGACACGTTCCAGTTTGTCAGTGTCCTTCTTGAACTGTGGTGCCCACAACTGGACACAGTACTCCAGGTGAGGTCTGACCAGAGCAGAATACAGTGGCACTATTACTTCCCTTGATCTAGATGCTATACTCCTATTGATGCAGCCCAGAATTGCATTGGCTTTTTTAGGTGCCACGTCACACTGCTGGCTCATGTCAAGTTTGTGGTCAACCAAGACTCCTAGATCCTTTTCACATGTACTGCTCTCAAGCCAGGTGTCACCCATCTTGTATTTGTGCCTCTCATTTTTTTTTGCCCAAGTGCAATACTTTACATTTCTCCCTGTTAAAATTCATCTTGTTTGTTTTGGCCCAGTTCTCTAATCTGTCAAGGTCATTTTGAAGTGTGATCCTGTCCTCTGGGGTGTTAGCCACCCCTCCCAGTTTGGTGTCATCTGCAAATTTGATCAGGGTGCCCTTGAGTCCATCATCCAAGTCGTTGATAAAGATGTTGAATAAGACCGGGCCCAAGACAGAACCCTGTGGCACCCCACTAGTCACTCTTCTCCTAAAGCCAATCTAATGTGGCTTTATGGAGACACTTTGCCTGTGTATGCACTAAGCCTAATGTAGCAGGGCAAGGCAGAATTAATCTGCAATGAGCTTTCGTTTTGGGACTGAAACCAATTTCTCAAGAAGCACTTTTCCAGGGGCAAAAAAAAAAAAAGTACACTAGATATAGATGGTGTGTGGACTACTGTGTATAGGGGGAAAAACCTGGTCCTCCATCTCCATTGATTCTAGAATTAAAACATGGGTACACGAGCTGTGTATGGTATCACATGAATATATTCTAAAATATCACAACTGTGTTGGCTGAATATATCTTTCAAATGCTGGCTGCCCCACAGCAATGAAAAACAGAAACAGCTGCCCAGGTGTAACACATGTGTTTCACTCTATAAAGTCTTCTTCAGTGGCATTTGGTTGTAAAAGTGCATCTCTTTGTTTTGTGAGCTCAGAGGACAAATTCATAGACACACAATTTTTAATAACATACATTTTTTGGGGGGGGAGAATTAATAATTCGATTTTTTTCAGTAAAGAAAACTCATTATGTGATATATATTATGCTGTTTCAGACTTTTGTAGTTCAAGGAAAAATCGTCTGAGGCTCTTCTGCAGCCAGTACGGCACTGTTTTATGTCCCTGTGGAAAATAATCTCTCCAAGTTATAATTATACAACTCATTTAAAAAAACCAAACACCTCTTATTAAAAAGCAATGTTAAGTGAAGTGTTAAATTAGCAGTTTCACACTGAAGTTTCTTTCCCCCCAGTATGGCTACCTTAAAGTCAACAACAGATTATCCGGGGAGTTTTAAACCATCTCCCACTGGTTTCTGAATATAGCAAAACTTATGTCAGAGTCGTGTCCATTTATTCCTACACAAAAGAATAAAGGCACTCCAATCTGACACAGGTTTTCCTTGCTCAAGGGCAAGAGCTAGAGCATTCTCTGAAGCTCATTTTTGGAACGTTGTTCTGCACCTCCATATATGTATTTATGCAGATGAATACATAAATATCCACTAGTCATCCACTCTTAAGTAAAATGTGTAGTGGTTTTTTTATGCTTGGTCATTTATTCCACTCTTTCTACAAATGACACCATCCCACCACCACCAAATATCTCAGCTGAGAAGTTAGGCATATGAAATTTGACCGGCTGCTAACACCTCGTTGTGCCATTTCCTCTGTTTTACATGCCAGTTGCTCATTACTGAGTGATTAGTGAAGTTTGTAGAAGGGATGGAAATTTGACTGACACACTAAACGAAACAGCAGTAAAAATAACATGTTGTCCTGGGAGAGATTCCTTGCTACAATTGAACAAAAGGATTTGTATTGTAAAACCTGCCACCTTAGGTTTTAATGTTGTTTCTGGGATTACTTCACCAAACCGTCAGGAGTGCTGGTTTCCTTCAGCCCATCCCCTCCAACCACTAGGCAGTATTTCCTTCCTAGAAGCCTTAATATCTGTCTCCCAGCCCCTTCATGACACAGAAATCAGATCCCACCTTTCTCCCAGTGAACAAGAATTCAGAGATCACGGTTGCACACACACCACATTCGTTTAAATGTGTGCATGAAGATTCCTGGGAACTATAGTTTGCTAAGGGTGCTGGGAACTGTAGGAGTAAACTACAGTTCCCATGATTCTTGGGTGGTGGGGATGTGCTTTAAATATATGGCATAGATGCAGCCTGCGGCCATTATTCCTCTTTCTATCATACCATTCGCCACTTCCGGATAAGCCAAGCGTCCCGGTTTCCATCTGATTTTGCCTTCCATTTAAGAAAGGTATTGGGTTCTTATTAATCACTGATCTCTTGTGGTGCAGCTGGCTTCTTGCAGCCAAATGTCTCCACCTGAAGGCTAAAGCTGCACATTGCAACCAGGTATTAACTTTTGATTGTTGTTAGGACCCTCCCCGAAGGAGAGAGGGATTCTAGAGGTCTCCTTCAAGGCATAAACTCACGGGGCGACTGCAAAAAAGCGAGCAATCAGGTTCTGCTTAAAAAAAAAACAAAACAAAACCCGAAGGTTAGCTAGGCTTCCCCATGACACAGAAAACCAATCTCTCCCATTTCAAGCATCTTCCCTGCACAAGGGGAATACAGGCTAAATTTGAAGAGGTGAGTGACATTCTTATCTAAGTAGCAACCTTTCCCACTTCACACTTTTTATTTCTGCCTTCCTGAGCAGTGGAAGATTGCTAATGGCCCTTCTCCCTCAGCAGTCATGGAATCATAGAATCATTGATTTAGAAGGGACCCTAAGGATCATCTAGTCCCACCCCTCAGTGCAGGAATATGCAGCTGTCCTGTACAGGGATTGAACCTGCAACCTTGGTTTTTATCAGCGCCACACACTAACCAACTGAGCTATCCAGGTGGTTCAGTTTTTGGAGCCCTACCTGTTGAGCTGTGCCATTTCCCTTTGCAGTTTACCCAAACCCACATGGCAATATCCAGATTGGAGCGTCCTCCTTCCCCACATCACCCCCCTGCTCTGATTCTACAGTGTTTTAAATGGGGACTATTTTCCCCTTGAAAAAATTGTCACCATGGGTTAGCCTTGCTCCTCTCACTGGTGAGTTTGAGATTTCTCTTTTAAGATTGTCTCGTGTAGGCTATTTAGACTCCAGAGTGTAGGCTGTTTGTTTATTTTTATGCTACCAAACTGTTTTCTCCCTCATCCCACATCTTAATCAAGCGTCTTAATTTGGAAATGAGGGTTTAACTGGATGCTGTTGCCTTCAGCTCCATCCTCCGCATCTCAGCCTTTTAGATATTTGAAGATGGCTATCATACCTCCTCTCTGTCTCTCCATGTTTTCTTGAAAATGAAATAAATACAAATACAATGGGTTTTATTCCCAGGTAAGTGTGGATACTGGAAAGCAGCTGTCGGGAAGTTTTGGATACCGTGGTACCTCGGGTTAAGAACTTAATCCATTCTGGAGGTCCGTTCTTAACCTGAAACTGTTCTTAACCTGAAGCACCACTTTAGCTAATGGGGCCTCCCGCTGACGCCGTGCGATTTCTGTTCTCATCCTGAAGCAAAGTTCTTAACCTGAGGTACTATTTCTGGGTTAGCGGAGTCTGTAACCTGAAGCGTATGTAAGCTGAGGTACCACTGTACTGTAAAGCAGCCTTTCAGAAGTTTTGGAGTACAACACTGGAGGGTGGAAGGGTCACAGCATTAACATCCCAATAGATCTTGCTTCCCCATTAGGTTTCCAGGGGAGCTCCAAGTGCACCACAGAGTAAGTTGTGCCTCTGTGTACCCGCTTCCAGCATCAGCCCAGCACACTCTCTTACAGCCCTCTACCCAGCCTGTTGTTCTTCCTCCTTGGATAACAAGGTACCCAGCCAGGTGGGGTAGGAAAAGACCCACTCCTTTGTCTCTAGGGCAACCTATTTGAATTTGTAAATCGCAGTACATTTGTACCTTGGAAGTCGAACGGAATCTGTTCTAGAAGTCCCTTTGACTTCCAAAGTGAGGCTTCTGATTGGCTGCAAGCTCCTGCAGCCAAGCAGAAGCTGTGCCAGATGTTCAAAAATCGTTTGAAAACCAAAACACTCACTTCCGGGTTTTGATCGTTCGGGAGCTGATTTCTTTGGGACATCTTTCCAAAGGAAAATCTTGAAATTATGTGAGAGCTTTTTATGGTGGTGCTCAACATGGGTGTTAAGTTGTGGGTGAACATATCAGACGACACAGTGATTCTTCAAACAGCTCTTGTTTATTCACAGGCCAGAACAGAACTGACTGAAGGGTTCAGCCAGCCTGCTTATATAGCGCTCCACTACAATGCAACAGTAACCATTTTCTGAAACTATCCAATCACTGAATGTCACTTTCAATCCCTTATTTGCATATGTGGACCTGAGTGAAAACTATCTACAGTATCCCCCTGCTGGTCCAGGGTGAGAACTTCAGTACATAAGAATGGGCCTTTCCCCTTTCATGCTTTTAGTTACTTTTTTTAAAATAAAAAAAAATCAAGATCTCTGTAGCATCATCCCACAATGTGCCTGTCTTTTGGGTTTGTAGTTCATCCTTGCCTGGACAGGGTGTGTGCAGATCTGTGGTGAGCTGGTGTGGAAGAGTGGTCCTTGCGGCTGGAGGTTTGCCTCGATCACTGTTGTAACATGTTATATATTTCAGCTCAGTTCAATAAGTTTACTGTGCTAGCCGAAGGCCATGACAAAACCAACACAGTCAACAAAAATATAGAACAAACCCTCTGTTTAAACTAACAGAACCATGCAATGCAAGCGAGACTATAAATGGGGAGCCCCAATGACTATATACAGTGTATTTCAAATTATACCTCCGAATCTCCCTTACAATTTACTACTATTTTGTCCAATTCTTTCTTGCCACCAGCATGAAATAGGCCACTTTATGAGTCACTGAGGCGTTTGAGTCACTCAGCAGCTACAGAACCCTCTCCGCCAAGGAGAGATTGCTTTCTCTAACAAACCGGGGATTTAGAAGGTGTCTCCTAGGTTCTGTGTATAATGGGCAATGTAACACATAATGAAGAATGTCTTCTATTTGCGGTTGCCTGCATATACAGAGTCTATCTGTGTATGGAATCTTGTTATAAGGCCCATCCAGCACAGCTGAGGGCATTGCTTGGAAACGCACCTCAATAAAAGAAAATCTTAAGGGAACAAGCAAGAAATGGCTCCAAAATGCTCTGTTTTTAAGAGTGGAAACCACAGAGAACTTTGGGAAGATTTAGCCACTTGTCCCTTCTGGATTCTGTCCAGTAGAGCCCATCTTCAAAATCTCAATAATAATCTGAATAATAATACAGGCAATGTTGAATGTTTGATTTCCACCAGTAACTGTTCCCCAGTTCCATATAGCACATGGCAGGAAATCGCTCGAAGGGTAAGGAAGTAATCTTTCCAGGTAGTTGAATCGAGAGCAGTCTACTCTTTTCTTGACCGTTGTCCATCCGGCTTCTGTACGTAGAAGTGCTGCTGGTGTTTCATTGGGTAAAGAGAATAGTCTCCAAAGAAATTTATTTTGAACGATTTCTAACCCTCACCTCAAATTTCAGCTCCACACAATATTTGCAGGATCACTCTACTACCATTTTACTGCCCTATGTTCCAAGACAAGGATTCACTATAAGGACTCCAAGATATCTGAATCAGGGTTGCCATATTTCAAAAGTTGTTGAGGTTTTTTTTTTAGTTTTGCCCAAAGTTGTTGAGATTTTTTAAAACTAGTTTTTGAGCTATTTCTTTTTAAATTAGTCAAAATCTACACTACCGACATGGCCTGTCATAAGTCTGGATTTTCCCGGACATTTAAGCAATTTCCGCCCAGACAGAGTTTACTGGCTATGTCTGGAAAATTCTTCACATATGACAACCCTATCTGAAGGAGCAAGAATGCTCTAATTCATGTTGACCCAAACTCCATCTATGTCTAGGGCTGTGTTTTCCAAAGACCATCAGCTCAGTCTTGGAATAGTTTACAGAGAGGCTTTCTTGTTTATAATATGAACTAAAAACCACCAATAGATTTTTAAGTCCCAAGTGGGAGACTGAAAGGAGCCCTATGTCATCTGCATACATCTAATTGCCAGAGAACATGGACTAGTTGAAGAACTGCATCATTAATATAAAGATTAAAAAGCATAGGGGCCAAAATACAGCTCTGTTTCACTCCTTCGGTCGATTTAAAGGCCTCAGGCAAGCCAGCATTAAAACCAACTCTGACCCTCATTTCTGTGCCACAGTACAGTCTCAAATGAGTAGGAGAAGCCTTTGGTCAATGTTAGCATTGAGAAGTTTCTCCCCCCATCTGCTGTGATTAACAGACTCAAAAGCAGCAGAGAGATCAATAAAGGCTGCAAAACGATTGTTTTTACTGTTTTTGGTGTATTTTCTAATGACGTGATTCAACATAAAACACTGGTTGTTGTTACTGAATCC
Source organism: Podarcis gaigeae (assembly GCF_964106915.1). Taxonomy (NCBI): domain Eukaryota; kingdom Metazoa; phylum Chordata; class Lepidosauria; order Squamata; family Lacertidae; genus Podarcis; species Podarcis gaigeae. The sequence goes on along the minus strand of NC_139689.1, from coordinate 17,637,795 downwards.
CTCTCTGAAGCCTGCTTGTCCTTCACAGAATATATAATTTGTATGGACCCTGTCTAATAACTTATTAAATAGATATTGAGCATAAAGCTTGGAAAGGAATATCTAAATAAAAGGACAACGGGGAGATAGGTTTTGAGGAACGGCTCTGTGTGCTATTTTTATAGAAAAAGAGGTGCTGGAACCCATTCTCTCAGAATGGCAATGGCACCCACCTGAGAGGTGCCGGAATTGAGTTCTGGCTGAAAAAAAGCCCTGGTTCTAGTCTTAATGGACAAGCTTGGCTGAAGGCACACCCCAAAATGGTGTGTGCATGTGTGAAGGGTAATAAAGACAGAAGTTGCCGCCTCTTATTTCTTCTCGCCAAACATCCACACCTAGAGACTACAGTATTACGGATGGGCATTTGCAGAAGAGGGTGAGTGTTCCCTCTTTAAAAGGATGTACTCTGAGACGTGAGCAGAGCCAGGGCCGGCCCTACCATTAGACATTGGGGGTACATGGAGTCAGTGGCAGGAAGATGTTGGAGGATGGAGCTGTGGGGGCAGCTTGCCCGGCCTTGCCCTACCTAAGCTAGCTTGTTGCCCTCAGAGGCAGTGGAGGGCATTACTTTACAAAGGCCACATTCCCAAGATAAGTGTAAAACACTGCCGCCATCTTGCACCACGATGGTTTGCCCCAAAGAATTATGGGAACTGTAGTTTGTTAAGGGTGCTGAGAGTGGCTAGGAGACCTACTGCCCTCCCAGAACTACAGTTCCCAGAGTTCCCAATGAATGTGGGAATGCGACCAAAGCAAGATTCAGTTGCCTGGCTAGTCAGCCTCAGGGGTGGCGGGTGGGAATGGCTCATCATGCCTCAGGCTGCAAAATGTCTTAAGCCAGCCCTGACAGAGCAGAAACTGGTGCAAATAGGCATCTGCATTTGCTGTTTCCCACCCCTGGACTTGAGCCTTTGTCTAAAACCATTTCCCTTTTTCTGTTGGGGTTGAGAGAGCAATGCCCACTCCTGGCAGTAGGGCTCACGGGCATTTAGTATCTATGCCCTCCCTTTTCTCTAGGGCAGCAGAAATGGCTCCCTCTTTTTTGGCTCCCCAACAACCTTGTGAGGTAGGCTAGGTTGAGAGGAAGTGACTGACTTTAACAGCTGAGTAGAGACATGAACCTGGATTTCACTAGACCTCATCTGATACTCTGATCACTGTCCCCACAGTGGCTCTTTGAACTCCAAGACAAGTAGAGGTCCAATAAGTAAAACCTGGAAGGTTCTCCCTCCCTCCCTCCCTCCCTCTCTCTCTCTCAGCAGCATTCAGAGACAGTGAGAAATTTTCCAGCTGAATTTCTGTTTGCCATAAATTTGTTAAATGCCCAAGAGCCCTGCCTGGAAGCAGCAGTTGGGACTGTCATTCTTCTCTGTTCACCCAACAGTTCCATTTTCTTCCTTCAACTCTCCCTCTTTAATGCCCCTTCTTTTGCAAAGGTTTTCTCAGTCTGCCCACCTTACCTAATGTGTAAATAATTTCTTGAGCTATTATGATATACACCTCAGCATGGGAGAAGCATTGCTTTGGGTCCAGCAAATTATGTGGGAGCTATGCAGATAAGGGTTAGGTAAGTCCCTTGTATGGGAGATTACAGAGAGGGCCAATAGAAGCCAAAGTACAACCATTTTAAAACTTGGGCTTGTTTACAGCTGAATCCAGGTGCAATTCTAAAAGGGCAAGGTGACCTTGAATCCTGCACTTCCAGTCAACAGTCAGCTCTTCAAGGTCTCGTTTTTGCCGGCAGCTGAATGAGACGATAAGGAGTTCTGAGGCTGCAGGACCGCTTCAGACTAAACACCAGAAAGCACATTTTGTTCATGCTCTTCCGAATTTAATATAAACAAAGCCTCCCTTTAACAAGAAAACAGGCTTGAGAAAGAGAGGGCTGTTTCTCACTCATGAGAGAGTTTGTTCTTTAAATAAAAAAACCAAGAGTTTTGGGTAGTTCTCATGGAACATTCCAAAATTGCCTTCTCGGCTGCAGCGGTACAATCCACTCTACGACCTCAGGATTTCACCAACACATTATCCTACCTGTATGTAAGTAGGCCAGGCTGCAGGTGACATTTGTGGCCTGTGCAAATTTGCTCTTTCCTGTCAATTCTCCCTTCTCCCTGCCATCACATATTCACTTCCCTATATTTTTACCAAATATATCATCATCATCATCACCACCACCATTTTTATACAGCATCAGAGTGTTCCAAGCACCTCTCAGTAATCCATACAACAGCCCTCTAAAGTCAACCAGGAAATGATTCTGCTCATATAGGGTTGTTATAAGAATTGCCAGGGTTATGTGTGTGTGATGTGCTTTGAATATTCTGGTGCTAGATCAGTATTAATGATGGTTATTCTAATAATAATAACAGTCACCATCATTTTAGGGAAGTGAATATTAGTCATTAATTGTTATGATGGCATCCATCTGTCTCAAGAGACAATGGAGTGCGCCTCTGGGGGGTGTTAGCAGCACTAAAGTGACTTCCCTCTGGGCTGCTCAGACAACAAGACACCCCCCCCCCTCGGTCTTGCTGATGTGGTCCAAAGGAAAGCAGAGCAATACATTTGGCACCAGCTTGGCTGCAGGAGTTGCCAGAAGGAGGCATACAAGATTTCATCCAACTATCTTAGGGACTCCACTTTGGATTTGTGTAGAGCTTGCTCTAAAACAGAACCTCAGACCTCTGTCTAAGTCACAGTGCGATGTCACACCGCCGTGATGATGTCATGTTCAAGACCGACAACAAATAAAGAGATCCACAATCCCCTTTTTCAAATTTGCTTTTTTATTGCTCGATGCCGATCGACAGCAGTGCTGCGTTAGCTGTTTGACAGGAGAGGAAGCTCTGAAAACACGGGGCAGGGTTGAGGTAGGCGTTGGTTCAACAGTGTTAACAAAAGAGTGACAGAAAATGTGCTGGAAAATTATTTGCCTCACGAATAATCAGTCGGTAAGGGGAAAGAAAACCCTGAGCTGTCCCTGTTCCCTGCCCCATTGATAAGCTGGTCTCTCCCTGCTGGGCTCCCTCACTTTCCGCAAGAGGGGCAGTCACTGGGGTAGTAGTCCCAGTGGAAACCGATGGCGTCAATGACTGAACCAGAGCTGCCACTGAAGTAACGCAGGACGGTGTTTGGGAAGAGAGGAGCTGCGTTGAAGCTGGTGCCTGTGTCCTTCCCAAAAGGGAAAAAGCGCCCCTTGTCGGTGACAAACATAAGTTTGCGGACGTAGCTTTTGTATTTCCCGGAGACTTGGATGATGGACTCGCCTGGGTGCAGGAAGATTTCCTCCAGGTCGCCAGAAGAACCCCCCACGTAGTTGCTCCACTCCTTGCCGTAACGGACCTGGAGACTGGAATAAGGTAAAAGTTCTTAGGCCATCTTCTCTCTTCCCTGATAGGCCAACAGCTCAGTGCAGAGTTAGCCACGCTTATGCCCCTTAAAACAGAAGGTCTCAATGGTGCCTAAGTCTGCTCTTGATTCCTGTACACCCCTTTCCATCCCAAAGGATCTAGAAGTTCTCTACAGGCTTTCCATGTTATCATTTCATTTGGCACAACAAATTCACATTTGTTACTCATTTGCCTTGCACAATTCACATAACTGAGCTGCCGATTGCAAGGACACCCCCTATTCCCTCCCACAAATATTCCTAATTTGTTGCTGAGAAATGTGGCCCTTGACTCAGGAAACACTTGGTCATGTTGTGCAGATGCATAATGATCGTCTTCCAAAGCAACTACTCTATTCCAAACTTTAAAATGGAAAGAGTAATGCTGGTGGTCAACGAAAGAGGTTTAAAGACTGTCTCAAGGCAAATTAAAAAAAATGTAGTATAAACACTGACAACTGGGAAACACTGGCCTGTGAGTGCTCCAGTTGGAGAACACCCTTTACCAAAGGTGTCATGGGCTTTGAAGACACTCGAACTCAGGACGCAAGGGAGAAACGTGCTAAGAGGAAGGCACACTTGGCAAATCCACACAGTGATCAACTCCTGCCCGGAAACCGATGTCCCCACTGTGGAAGGACATGTGGATCCAGAATTGGCCTCCACAGTCACTTACGGACTCATTGTTAAAACTGTGTTTATGGAAGACAATCTTACTCAGCTACGAGTCATCGCCAAAGAAGAAGAAAGAAGAAAAAGAAAGATAAGTTGTAATAACTTCTCCAACTCCTCTCCAACTATCAAGCTCTCCAAAGCAGAACATGTTCTCTGGCTAGTTTTATGCAACGAGGCACCAAGCATGTGACAGAAATAGAAGAATTTAGGTTGAAAGCTCTTTGGGGCAGGGTCCTGCATTTGATAACACTGTAGAAAACAAACTAGGGATAGAAAGTTTGAGTAGCCAATTTCAGACAAGAGCGACCCCAGTACTAGAATCTGGTTCAGAGCTCTGCACTGGACTCTTGGACCTCAAGTGTTCAATATAAGGAAAGCGGGTTCTCCGTTTTCATTTCGCCATGGAGCCTTTGACTGCTCTGAAATGGTTTTGCTGCTGGCAATCAAATTGGCAAACAAGCATATTCAGACATGAGGCTTAAAGTCACTTTCACAATTGAGGGTTAAGGTATGCACACATTAAAATGGCTAGAAACACAGCAAGACTGTTTCACTCTACACACAAACATATCTTCAGTGCTCTCTGTCCGACGAAATGAACAGAGGGCACTTCCAGACTGCTGCTGTTTTGCAGGCGACATTCAGCGGCATGCTGGAAAACTAAAGTCGATTTTGTTTTATTTTTCAATTTCTTATTAGGCTTCTATCCTGCCCTTCCTCTCAAAAGATGCCACAGAACCATAGCATTGTAGAGTTGGAAGGGACCCCGAGGGTCATCTAGTCCAACCCCCACAATAGCGCCCAGGAGCGCAACAAACCCGCTCCCCCTCCCCCCAAAAATCCTAGACTGCTTGCAGTAAGGTAAAGGGATGGGGAAATGTACTGGAAAGTATATGATAAAAATTGCTTGATTGTCTAATCTCCCTGCAAGCAATCAGAATGAATGCTCATCTAACCTCCCTGCAAATTTTATTGAGGTCTTGGATGCACAGGATGTGTGGAAGTGAAAGGACTTTCCGAAGACTGCCCTAAATTTCCTTGCAAAGAAAGGGGTTACCTTATTTTAAGGTCAATCCGTCCACCAATCGCTTTTTCTCCAAACCCTACAAGCGGCCAAGCCACGGCCTGTTCCCAGATCCCCAGCAGCCCCCAAACACTTACCCCACGATGTACCACCGGTTCGTCCGGATCCTAATGGCAGTTATGGGCCCATCCAGCTGGTTCCCAGAATGGGAGAAGCGTTTCCCGCCACCTCCGCCGTACTCGCCAGAATAGGAAGAAGAGCGTGGCTGAGCTGGAATAAGACCCAAAGCAACACAGAGCAGATGAGCAGATGGCACAGCCGCCCTAGTCCTGCACCTGGCCAGCACCACGGCCTGGGGGACAGTGACACCTCCCTCCCCGCCCCGTCCGGCCCCCGTTGGGATTTACCTGTGTTGATGGTGATGCCGCAACAGAGCAATGCAAGGAGCGTGAACCAAAACATCCTAGAAAAGAGAGTGTTGCGGTTTTTAAAAAAATCATCGCGTTGATTTCAGTACTTTTACATGTTTATTCTATCCTCCCTGCCCTCCCACATCCGTTTCAAAGTGTCATACACATCCTGGTCCCATTCCTCTAATTTTATCCTTCACAACTGCCCTGTGAGGTAGGAGAGGGTGGGAGTAGGTGAACTGGCCCAGGTCACCCACTGAATTTGAATGCTGAGAAGGGATTTGAAGACAGGCCTCTCCAGCCAAAGCCTACCCACTCACTTTGGATACAGGAAGCTGCCTTAGTCCATTGGTCCATCTAACTCAGGTTTCTCAAAGAAGGACTTGGGTCTCCGGCTGTTTTTGGACTACAGTTCCCATCATCCCTGTCTTGCTAGCTAGGGATGATGGGAGTTGTAGTCCAAAAACAGCTAGAGACCTAAGTTTGGGGAATCTCTGATCTAGCTCATTACTGTCTATGCTGTCTGAATTGGCAGCAGCTTTCCAGTGTTTCAGGCAGAAGCCATTCCTACCCCTATCTGGAGATGTCAGGAATCGAACCCGCAACCTTCTCTGTGCAAAGCAGATGCTCTGAGTTGTGACCCATCCCTCAGTTATGAAATGGCAGGTGTTCCAAAGAGGTCTGAGACACACCTGCCAGAGCACTGCTTCATTACACTATCAAACCTGATACCCAAGCCAGCTTTACATCTATTTCTTTTTTAAAAGGAGTTCCTTTAATTGCATCGGGACAGCCAACGGGACAGCCAAGGATCTGTGCTATGTGGACTTTGACGTGATTTGTGCAAAGTTGAGCTTCCATTGGAAATCAAACCAAAGCATAATTTGAACCAAATTCACCAAGCATAGCCCTGTAAAAACGTAAAGAGGGCATGCTCTTGAGCATGTGCAGAGTGACTTGCATTCACCCTTGAATAACCGCAACAAGCTTGCAATGAGTGGTAACGGCTTCTGATTAAGAACCATGTTAAAATTGCTCAGACCAGGCTGTGCATATGTTGACGTGGTTATGCCAGTGATCTGCTCTCTTTATTAATACCTCTTAATTTGTAGCTTTTAAACCATTTTTCTGGAACGCGGCCTCTGGATAGTTGACCTGGCTCAAATCCCATGCTGGCAACCTTAGTTCTGTGAACTAGTGGAGAGTCAGATGTTGGGAGACTCCAGCTCCCAATCTCTCTCACCACTGGTCATACTTCAAGATATCCCAAGACCCAAGATATTTTGATGCAAAAGAGTGGCCTTCTACAGGGCGCCCACAGTAGAGCTGAATGAACCAGGGCTCTTGTTTAGTTCAGGCATAGGCAAACTTGGGACTACAACTCCCATGATCCCTAGCTAACAGGACCAGTGGTCAGGGATGATGGGAATTGTAGTCCCAAAACAGCTAGAGAGTGATGTTTGGCCATCACTGTGCTACATGGAGTTCTTAAAAGTTTGGAGTCAAGCAACATCTGGAGGGCCACATACCAAACAGCTAGCCAGCCAGCTTAATCACAGAATCATAAGAGTTGGAATTCATCTTTTTATGTTATTATGTTCTTTGTATACTGTGTTAGTTTTATGATGTTAGACGTCCTGAGCCCAGCTCTGACCGGGGAGGGCAGGGTACAAATAAAATAATAATAATAATAGGGTACAAATTAATAATAATAACAATAATAATAGTTGTAGTAGTAGTAATCGTCCAACCCCCTGCAATGCAAAAAGATGAAGCTGTCCCCTACGGGGATTGAGACTGCAACCTTGGTATTATCAGCACTAGTCTAACCAACTGAGCTATCCAGCAGGCCTGGAAAAAAACCCTTAAAGCAGTCAACCTTAGGCAGCCTTGAAGAAAGACCAAATCTCCATAGAAAGACCTTGTTCTCATAGAAGACCTCTTCAGAGCCTCCTGGAAAACAGGGTCCACTAGAAACACCCCCTCCACTTAAAAAAACCCCACACACAAAAGATCTGTTGTGAGGCTAAAATGAGGAGGGGGAGAGGCATGTTTTATGCCACCTTCAGCTGCTGCAAGGAAAAGTGGGATACAAATGCAATAAATAATTATTTGCGGGAAGGGCTGCACTCAGCCCAACTTACCTTGCAGCCTGCGCAGTCCTTTGGTGGGCTGGGTGCTCTGTGCCTCAGCTCTGCAGAATTGGCCAAAGGGGAGCTTCATGTTTTATACTGTCCGTGAAGTACGATATGGCGCCACCTTATCTTGGGAACCTGCCTGCTGGGCAAACACCATCCATCTATTATAAAACACTTCAATTGGCATTTTCCTGGGAGGGACCCAAACAAACGGGCCCACCCTTTAATGGCCCACGGCAGCCACCTGCTGCGCTGGGGCCTAGTGAGGGATGCGGGGAATCCTGGAGCCCCAAAGATGGAAGGGAAACAGCACTGTCCAACCCTGATGTATCCTGGCCACCTTTGGAAAATGGAGGGAACTTTGATCTCCCACCCAATCTTCACATTACTGCAGCTGTGTGGCCAGTGAAGATCTTCAGCGCTTAAATGAAGAATATTTAAATGGCACAATCATTGGTTTTTATTTGAAATATCTGGTGCTTGAAAAACCGAAAAAAGGTGCTGATAGAACTCATGTGTTCAGTTCCTTCTTTTACACATGCCTTATAGGTACCACTCCGGTGGGAAGGTAAACGGCGTTTCTGTGCGCTGCTCTGGTTCGCCAGAAGCAGCTTAGTCATGCTGGCCACATGACCCGGAAGCTGTACGCCGGCTCCCTTGGCCAATAAAGCGAGATGAGCGCCGCAACCCCAGAGTCGGCCACGACTGGACCTAATGGTCAGGGGTTCCTTTACCTTTACCTTTTAATCCAGAGGAGAAATGGCACAGGCAGGTAAAAATATGGACACGTGTTGACATCTTTGAAGAAGATTTTATATTTGTTCCTATTATTAAGCAGCACCTTGGTTCTTGGCTGCCATCTGTTTCCCAGTCTTAAGAGAACCCAATATATGAAACCAATCCATACCATCAGGAATTTAGATTTTCCTCTTCATACGTATCAAGAAATTACATGCAAACAGCCTTGGATTCTGCTCATGGTTTCATTGAGAGGCTGTTTCCAATCAAATGTGGGAAGTCAAAAAACGCACTAAAAGAAGTTTGTCCAACGATGTTATGGAAGGTTCAAACCTGAATGTGCCACAACAGAATGACTTCAGTGATTGTGGAATTTCCACCTGATTTCCAAGTCTGGATGCTCCATTGGTAATCTCCTGAGAGTGATGTAGTCTGGCTAAGCCCAGGGATTTAGCCTAGACTTGGAGCTGAAACCCACGGGGGATTTGTCTGGGCGAGACTCTCTGGGTTGCACCCTGACAGGAACGACTCCCTCATTCTCCCTCTCCGACATTTTGGCTCTCCCGGAATAGACCTGTAAAACAGCAAATGCAGAGTCACTACTATTTCCAAATCCCTTCTAACCACAGAGCACAGCAAGGAAAGACCTGCTATGGGGAGAGAAAGGTCTGCTTTGCCTCAGCTTCTGCCTGTGAATCTGGACGCCCCATAGGGGGAGGTGACAGCTGGGATGCTGCAAGGCCTGACCCTGCCTCTTCCTCCATGTAGTTCCCTTCAGGGAGCAGCACATCATTCTCTGAGGATGACTCCTCTGCTAGGGACATGGCATCAGCAAAGATGAGGATGGGGACAACCAGAGAACCAGTTGGCTCCACCTGCCATTGGCCCTGGGCCCTGCCTTTCACTGGCTCTGGGTCCGCCTGCTGTTGTGTGGTGTAGCCTGGTGTAGTGGTTAGAATGAGAGACCGGGACCTGAGTTCAAATCCCTGCTCAGGCACGAAACTCACCGAATGAACTTGGGCCAGTCACTACCTCTCACACTATTGTTGTGAGGAAGATTAAAGAGATGTGTGTTGAAAGACAGGATTGTTGTGAGCCTAGAAGGGGAGGGTGGAGAGCTCCTGGGAGGAAGCCTGAGGTAAATTGCTAAAAAGCCCGTGGGATTTATTTTTATTTTTTAAAGAAAATTAGCAGAGAGAAGGTTGGGTGAGAGCCTCGGCATGCTTGCTCTCTCTACTTGAAGGGAATGTTTTTTCTATAGTCAAAAGATTGGCATCCGTGCCATTTTAGAACACCCCCTTCTGCCCACCCTACTACTGACCAAAAGAGAAAATGAAAACCCAAAAATATATGTGCTGTGTTTTCTTTCTGCTCCTGATCACATCCTTGCTCAGCCTCAAAGCTCTTAACAGGACTGCTCCTCGGCCTCTGGGTTTAAGATGGGCCTAGTGGCTTCATCGCAAAGCAGCAAAATGGTGGAGAAGGAAGGCAGAGGCAGCTGCGTGCCTGGCAGCAATGAGGAACGAGGGACACGCTCCGTTCTGGGGCTGTGCCCTGATAATGCCCTTTGAGAATATTGCCAGAGACATCTGGAGAGTAGCAATTCAGGCAGACCTCGCCCAAGATGAGGTTGGGTGCCAGGCCTGGCCCATCCCAGGCATATGTTGTTCTGAGAAAACATGGGAATGTCCAGAGGGCGTTAGAGGACAAGGGCCTTCGGATGCCACCGCACCCTGTCCCCATGTCACAGACCATCTGTGTGAGTGTGCGTGGGAGGAAATGAGGAGATCCAGTTTGGGGCAAACACAACCTTTGCCAGTGTTTTGGCAAGGAGGAGGAAATGGCTTGTCCGATTCTGGTTCCCTGCCACAAACATGCAACACGCTTTAGCTGAATTTGATGCATGCACCCATTGCCGGCTTTACATATTCAGTGTTTCATTAGTATTTATTGTTGTTGTTTATTAAATCTGTATACTGCCCTACACACATAGATCTCAGGGCAGTTAGCAACACAAAATCACAATAGTAAAAACACAAGATACGTAATAACAATATAGGTGTCTGCTATCTGAAGAGTTGGGGGGGGGGTGTGAGGAAAATTAAGGAACCCAGTGCCCCTTGCAGTCTCCTAGTTTTGGATACAACGCGGTCCCTTTCCACTCCCCACCTGTCCTAGGCCTTACTCCTCACGCCATGCCTCTTCCCAGGTATCAGGGCCACCTGAGGCGTGGCCCAATTAGTCCAGCAGGAGATCCTTCATCTCAGGATCAAGGGTTCAAGCCCCACTTCAGGTGAACGGTTCCTGCCTTGCAGATGGTCGGACTAGATGATCCCACTCGGATCATCCAGTTTGGAGGGTCTCAGATCCCAGCCTTCAACTCTTGTTGAAAGCAGGGCGATTTAACACATGAAAACTCTAGTTATCCAATGAAACATTCCAGGCAATATCTCTAAGGAGGTTTTTTCCCCCCTCTGCGAATTTCAGGCCGAATTAAATGAAAAGGAAAAATTTGTCCAAACAGATTTTGTGAGCCCAGTTGGTTCCATATACAGCACGGGCTGATACGGCCAAGGTTGCAGGTTCGGTCCCCGGGCGGGCCAGCTGCATTGCAGGGGGTTGGACTAGAAGAATGATCCTAAATAAATCTACAAGTCGCTGGAAAATGGCAATTGGCGCTTTCTCCTCCTAGGACCTGATCTCCAAATCCAGGCGGTCTCCATCTCTCACTTCCTCTCCCTGCTGCCTTTTCCCTTCCTCTCCTCCATTCCCCGCCTGCCTGCCTCCCTCCTTCCCTCCCTGGGCGGCCAGGCTGCCTCTCTCCCCGCGGCCGGTAGATGGGGTCCGCCCGGCTCCCCTCTCCCTGCCGCTGCTCCTCCTCTCGGGCTTCTGCGCGTCCCGCCGCCTGCCTTCCCCTTCCTTCCTTCCTGCCAGGCTGCTGCCTCCTTCCTTCCTTCCTTCCTTCCTTGCTCCCTCCTTCCCTCCCTCCTGCCTGCAAAGATGGACCCGCAGCGCCTCTAACAAAGACCCCGCCGCCGCCGCCCGCCTAGACGCCGCCGCCGCCTCGCTCGGGTTTGCCCTTCTTGGCTGGGTGGGGGGGAGGTTGCACGGGGGTCTCCATCTCTTTCTCCTCTCCTTTCCCCGGGGAGCCCCTTTTGTCTCCGGCCGCAGCAGCAGCAGCGCCAGCAGCGCCCACCCACCCCACCTCCCCATGCCTTGCTGAGGCTCTGCGAAGCCCACCCGGGGGGGCGGGTGGGGGGTGGACCCCATTCCGCCGCGATGGGCGCCCCACCTTCCCCCCCGCAACCACCGCTGGAGGGGCTTCCGCGTCGGGAGGGGGGTCTCCTTTAAGGCTCTTCTTTCTCCCCCCCCGCCACCCTCATTCATCCTCTCCGAGCACCCCGGAAATTATCTGATTCTATTTCCAAGGAACCCACTAGGAGACACCCACCCCCCACCCCCAAAAAGAACACCCCTCCAACACCCTAATATTTACCATCAGCAACCCCCAGGCATCAACAGCTGACCTTTGAGAGGGTTTTTCCAGGCACACCTTATCAAACTTCTCCAAATTATAAAGGAAGATCTTGATTCTGGAAAGATAGCTCCCCTCCGCACACGCATTTAAAAACAGAAACCCCTTTCAAAGAGGAGTCTTACTTTCCTGATTCCCCCCCCCCCCGCAGTTCTCAGTAAGCTTCCCCCCAAAAGTGATTTCACCCCTCTGTGCAAGAGATCCCTTGTGGGTCTTATTCACATTTGCTGGTCATAATTGTAGAGAATCACACAAACATCTCTTTGGACACTGTCCAGAATTTCTGCTGCTCTTGAATTTTCTGTTTACTTCAACCTCCTCTCATGATTTCTGTGGTACAACCCTGAACCTCTTCCTTCCCCCCACCTTATTAGAAAGGCAATAGATCTCCTTCCCCTATATTTTGAAGTGCACTTCTGAAATTGCTCCCGCTTCCCTGATTCCAGACGGGCGCCTTGTTTAAATTTCTTTCTCCCATAGCTATAGGTCATACTGTCCATTTATGTCTACGGGGATCCCCAAATTTTCCATCCCTCTAGCAGGGAGGAGCCTGGGCTTCTTCACCACATTTCTATAGGGTCCATCATTTGCATCTGTTTGTAAAAGAACAGAAATAGTAGTAATAACAGATTCCCTAAATCTCAGTTATATAGTGAGATCACATTTGAGTGCCTGCCCACTCTCTAGTAAACACCTAATCCCAGAGGTTCCTGATATAAAAGCCAACAATTCTTTCAACCTATCCAACATTCTGGAACCTGGGCTCCAAAAATCTGTTTTGACAGATTGTTCCTTTTCATTTAATTCAGTCTGAAAGTCGCAGAGGAAAAAAACTCCTTAGAGGTATTCCCTGGAGCGTTTCGTCTCTGATAGAGGGACGTGAATTGTACAACTAGAGTTTTATTGTGTTAAATCTCCCCGCTTTCAACGAGAGTTGAAAGTAGTGATCTGAGACCCTCCAAACTGCCTCCGCACTGCCCCATAACCCAAGACACCCACCTTCAACCCGCTTTTTCCAGACCCTTCCACATTCAAGGTATCCCTAAATACCTCCCCTTTCGTCCTAAGTCGTGAGAGCTTTCAAGAACAGGTGCTGCTAAGGCCATACAACTGTCAAGAACACTCCTTTGCAGATTCTGGGACACCCCAAAACTTTTGAGCACCCAATATTGCAGACGTTTCTTCATACCTGCGTTCAGCCAGCCTTTCGATAGGCACCCGCAAATTTCCCCCCCAGCTCAGAGTTTCCCTACTGTCCCAAGGGTGCCTTGAAATCCGATCTTCAGACCCAAGAGCTCATCCTGCTTCTGATTCTGATTCCTAAAGCAGGCTCTCTCTAGCCCCTTTCTCAAAACTATCATTTCTTTAACCCCCCCTCCCCATTTGTCCAATGGCTTTTCAGGACCCAAATCACCCCCTGCAAGCCCAGCTCTGTAGCAATGTTTTTGGGGCGCTCACTGGGTTAATACAACCCCCTTTAGCAGCCGGGCTAGGTGGGGGGCAGAAGTATTATTGCAATAATGGGGTGCAGCTAGCCTCGCCGCCGCCGCAGCAGACGCCACTCAGCAATGCGGTCATGGTGGAGCCGGAGCCCGATCGGCCCATCGGCTATGGAGCTTTTGGCGTGGTGTGGTGAGTGAGGAGTTTGGGGTCGCTGGGGGTCATGGGCTGGTTGGACGTGGAGAAATGGTGGGTGGGGAAACGGGCGAGGGGAACCCCCAAGGGAAAAAGGCTCAGAGCCAGGGGAGTGGTGGTGGGACAACCGTGAGTCATCAGAGGGAAAAGACTGGGAGGAAGAGGCGTTGGAAGCTGAAGCGGTAACAGGGCTTAGTGAGCTGGGAGAGTCTGTGGCAGAGAGCAGTCCAGAAGCTGAAGGAGAGGAGGGAGGCCCAGAGGCAGAGATGAGTCAGGCTGGTGAAGAGCCAGAAGGGTCTCCCTCTCCTGCTGCAGCAAGCTCTCCTTCCCCCTGGTCTCCCAGAACCAGAAGAGGCATGAAATATATATATATATATATATATATATATATATATGGAGGTTTTGGTGTCCTCGGGTGTCTTCCCGTGTAAAAGTTGGGGTGTCTAGGCGACGTTTCGACGAGGTCTCACTCGTCATCTTCAGGCTGGTGCTTTCGGCTTCTTGTTACTGGAACAGAGCGGGATCTCAATGTTTGAGTTCCTATAAATACTGTAGAGGGGGTGTGGTGTCTAGCCTCCAATGTTCTGGGCAGAGAGGAAGTTCCCAGGCTAGTGTGCCTTTTCTTCTTTTGTTCCTTAATTACTTGAGAGATACCTTGAGTGATTTCTTGAGTGATATCCTGAGTACCACTTAGGTGGGTCATTAGGTGTGGATTAGTTGCTAAAGTCTTTGTGTCTTGACCTCTTGAACTTTGTGAAGAGTTTTCCTGAGAAGATGGCTGTATTGCACTTAGTTGTGCTTTGGCTTGGCTTCGTGTATAGGGGCGAGCTGTGGTTTTGTGGCTTGTGTCAGCCAGATCTGTGTAGGGATTGCAGGGGGGTGCAGCATCCGGAGGTGCCACCATGGATTGGCTACTGGATGGTGTCAGTAAGATCCAGAGGCACACAGAACGCCAACACCAATCAACCACACCAGACCCAAACCCAGACCCTCTCCACAGATGAATTACTGACACCATCCAGTAGCCAATCCATGGTGGCACCTCCGGATGCTGCACCCCCCTGCAATCCCTACACAGATCTGGCTGACACAAGCCACAAAACCACAGCTCGCCCCTATACACGAAGCCAAGCCAAAGCACAACTAAGTGCAATACAGCCATCTTCTCAGGAAAACTCTTCACAAAGTTCAAGAGGTCAAGACACAAAGACTTTAGCAACTAATCCACACCTAATGACCCACCTAAGTGGTACTCAGGATATCACTCAAGAAATCACTCAAGGTATCTCTCAAGTAATTAAGGAACAAAAGAAGAAAAGGCACACTAGCCTGGGAACTTCCTCTCTGCCCAGAACATTGGAGGCTAGACACCACACCCCCTCTACAGTATTTATAGGAACTCAAACATTGAGATCCCGCTCTGTTCCAGTAACAAGAAGCCGAAAGCACCAGCCTGAAGATGACGAGTGAGACCTCGTCGAAACGTCGCCTAGACACCCCAACTTTTACACGGGAAGACACCCGAGGACACCAAAACCTGCATATATATATATATATATATATATATATATATATATATATATGCTTTCGTAGATTTTCACGGGTACAGGAATGCAGGTTTTGGTGTCCTCGGGTGTCTTCTCTGTTCCAGTAACAAGAAGCCGAAAGCACCAGCCTGAAGATGACGAGTGAGACCTCGTCGAAACGTCGCCTAGACACCCCAACTTTTACACGGGAAGACACCCGAGGACACCAAAACCTGCATATATATATATATATATATATAATTTTTTTTTTTAATTAGAATGGCAAAACAAAATAAGAGAGTACTCTGAACTGGCGAGATTATCAGCAAGGTTAAGAGACATTACGTATGAAAAATTGATCAGAGAGTGGGATATATACAGAGTATATGTAAAAGAACACTGTCAAAGATCAATCCGTTGGCAGGTCTTGACTGAGCTTCAGTGTGTAAGTAGGATAATTTTATAAAATAAAATTTATAGTAAGTCAAGTAATACAGAGAAGGTAAAGTTTAAGTGCGTATTTAAGGAACTTAATTCGGGAACGCAAGGGGAAGATCGGAGGTCTTGTCAAATTTAATCACAATTGGATGTACAAATCAAGTATTCGTTAAAGAATGAATAATTGTTTTGTTTTTTAATTTCTTATTTTGCCTATAACATCCATTGCATATTTCTGTTGTAAAGTTTTCAACCAATAAAGCATTTAAAACTGGGAGGGGGGGGACGGGGACGACGATGACGACAGAAGAGGCATGAAAAGGGCAGAGGAGAGGTTGGCTGCATGCAGGCACAGTCTCAGATTGCTTGGGGAAAACCCTGGAGAGAACTTGCTCAGTGTGATTTACTGCTGGCTTGCTCCTGACACTCGGTTTTGTTTTATTTTTTGAGGAGGTTGAAGTCTGAGGCAGGGAAGGAAGGGGCTAGGGCAGGGATCAGGAAAACTGGAGCCTTCTGGGTGTTCGACTCCCATTGTTCCTGACCGTTGGGGTCTGCTGGGAACTGGAGTCCGGCAGCATCTGGAGGACCACTGGTTCCTCAGTCCGGAGCCAGAGGTCCAGGGGAGCTGTGAACGGCCATTTCGGAAGCGTTCTGTTTCTCTTTCCTCAGGTCGGTGACGGATCCCCGAGACGGGTCGCGAGTTGCACTCAAAAAGATGCCCAACGTTTTCCAGAACTTGGTCTCTTGCAAACGGGTCTTCAGGGAGTTGAGAATGCTCTGTTACTTCAAGCACGACAACGTGAGTGTGGCGAGAGTGAGAGGGGAGGTTGGTGGGGCTCGGCAAAGTGTCGGCTGCTCTGCTAGGTCAGCGTATCTCTCCATGGGCCTATCTGTTGGGGGGTAGCGGAGCCAGTGGTCCAGTCAGTGCCAGCCGCCATCCAGATTTCTGCCACTAGCCCTGATGTGGCATCACTCTGTACTTTTTCAGCCCTGTGCATGGTTTTTATACACATCTGCTGTGTCTCCACCCTCGCTCACCCTTTTTCTGAAGAAAAGGTTGCAGCATTGGGACTTTAGACAAAAGGCGTTTAAGAAGTGACGTGATAGAAGATTATAAAATTACGCATGGCATGGACAGTGGGTAGAGAAGGATGTTGGCCGAGGTGGGTCATTGACTTGGTCTTATGTTCTTAGGACTTTGACAGTACCTTCCCTGGTTTGTGGTACACGTTCAAGCTGAGCTTTCATCACCATCATAATTTTATTATTTCTACCTCTTCCATCTGACTGGGTTGCCCAGCCACTCTGGGCGGCTTCCCACAGATATAAAATAAAACACCAAACATTAAAAACTTCCCAATACAGTGGTTCCCACAATCTAGAGAAGTTTGGCCCTCTTGGTGTTCAACTGCCTTTGTACCAGTCCCTTCCTTTTGGGGAGGTTTCCTCTTTTGAAGTCAAATGTGACTAGTTTGGGATTTCTTTGGCACTTCTCTCGCTTCCCATAAATGTTGGTTTTCATAACGTAATGGTCACTTGTCCCCAGTCGGTTCTACAGAACTTACATCTTTTGCCAGGTCCTGGCTGCCACTAACATTTACAGTCAAACCTCGGTTCCCAAACGACTCTGTTTTGGAACGTTTTGGCTCCCGAACGCCGAAAACCCGGAAGTAAATGTTCCGGTTTTCGAAAATTTTTCAGAAGTTGAACGTCCGACGTGGCTTCCACTTGAGTGCAGGAAGCTTTTGCAACCAATCGGAAGCTGCACCTTGGTTGTCAAACACTTTGGAAGCTGAACGGGCTTCCGGAATTGATTACGTTTGACAACCGAGGTTTGACTGTAAGTCCAGGGTGACTGCTTCCCTGGCTGGTTCCTGGACTAGCTGTTCCAGGTCACAGTCGTTCAGAGCATTTAGAAACCTGACTGCTTTGTTGTGACTGGAGCCCTCCTGAGGGTATCTGAGGTATCTGAGGTAGCAAAATAATATTTTCCCTGAGTGATAACAGCTACATTGGTTTGCTGATGTACTGGAAATGCATTGAGATAGCTCATCCCACATAACTTTCTCTGACAGGACATTACAAAAACAAAAACACAACTGTTAAATGTTCTTTCTCTTGTTCTCTCAGGTCCTCTCAGCGTTGGACATTCTCCAGCCTCCACAAATCGACTGTTTTGAGGAGATGTATCCTTCGTCCCACAGGCAGGCCGGTGCAGCCTGTTGCTCAGTTATCTTCCCAGCATTCCTTTGCTTATCATTTCTGCCCCCCACCTCTATCCTTTGCCGGAGAGGCCAATATAGGTATTTTTTTGTTGTTGTCTCCTTCCCACCCCTTTTATGTGTTCGTTCATTTGTTTATTTATTTTGTAATTGCTTTTCTTACAGTTTTCAGGCATTGTGTTGATTTGGGGTTTTTTTTCTATAATTCTTTTGCCGTGCTTTTCCCCCACCAAATTAATTTTTGTTTCCTATCTGTGTTTAGCTTCCTTAATTTACAGTTTGTCAAGCATTTCTCAGTCTGTCCATCCCCCGATGCAATTGTTTCATGGCTTCTTCTCGGCTCCATTTCAATCCCTTTCTTTGTCTTTGTTTTCCTTCACTCCTCAGTGTCTCTCTTTTCCTGTAACCTATTTGCTTTCAAGAATATCATCATTTATTCTCCTGCCTGTTTCTTCTTATTTTACTTCCTTCTGCCGTTAACACTATTTGTCTGTCCTCCCCAATTGTAACCTCCATTAGTTCCGCTTTTGTTTTCAATAATCCCCCCCCCCCTTTTCATTCTTGGTGTCTCTTTTACAGCCAGCGTTGGCCTTTTCCATCGTTTCAATTGTCTTGATGACATTCTTTCATTTTGCAGTGTGTTTGACTTTCCTTTTACCTGCCTTTGATCTGCACTGTGGTCCATCTGTATAATTATTATTTTTTAGACTTACCTTAATTTTGCCTTGCCCTTGCCTTTGTGTGTTCTGTGCTTTCTGCCTCCTAATTTTGCTGGAAGCAGTTGGTTCAACTAAATGGCGGAGAACCAATTTTTCTTTTTTGCTTACGATGGGAAGGGGCTGGGCGCTCAGATACCTGGTCGTTCTCTGGTCCCATCTCCCGCATCCTCCTTGACGATGTCCACCAGTTACGTCATCACAGAGTTGATGCAAAGTGACCTTCACAAAGTCATTGTGTCTCCACAACCTCTCAGCGCTGACCACATCAAGGTCTTTCTGTATCAGATCCTCAGGGGTGAGTACCAAAACATTTCTAAAGTGAGTTTTTCATTAACAATATGCCGCAAGGCAGTCAGTATGCAACACACTAAATTACAGTAGCTTCTAGAAAAACAACAATAAGAGCTCGTTAGGGGATGGGAATCATGTTTCAAAGGCTTATCTGAATAACTCTGTTTTCATGACACCATTACTGTAGCAAGTAGACAGGGATGATTCGTGCTGAACTTCTAGTGGCAGGGAGTTCCACAGTTCCACATCAAAGGCTTGGTCCATATCCTCAGGGATATGAGAAGCCACTAGAAGTTCCCACCAGAGGATCTCTGTAGGATGTGGAGATGTCACAACCTTTTATTGTAGGAGGGTTGATGTCCAATTCATTTCTGAAGTTCCATCCCTCGAATACCTCTTCCTTCCACCCTCTTAAATTATTCTCTTCTCCTTCATGCTTCTCTTCCCTTTTGACTTTTATTGCTATTTTCTTCTGCCCCTCACCTGCGCTTTCTCAATTCTTTCTCAACCTCGTTCTATCACGCTTCATGTATTTTTTACCGCCTTTCAATCACTTCCTTCCTTCCTTCTCTGAGGTTTTTGTTCTTTGCAGAGCTGAAAACCGGATTAACCACAGTTTTTAGTCTATTAATTGTATGTTGCTAATTGATTTGTCAATAATGCTGGCATATGGGTAAAATGGTAGTTCTGAAGCCAGAAGCGTACTTTCCTTTGTTTATACATCACGCAAGGATGTCATTTTAGAAGAGGCATTACCTGCTTTGTAAGGGAAAAGATGGTGGCACGAAAAATGCCTCTTTTAAGATAGTGCTAGCCCCTCAGTTTTTATAAGTATGCACATTTTTAAAATAAAATACCTTTTTTAAAAAAATTAATTGGAGCCCCTCTAAACAAACATCTCAGCCCTTTTCCCTTTTGCTTCAGTCAGCCCATTTGTTGCAGGCAAGTTTTGTGACATTGCAAATTCTTTTCTCTCTCTCTCCGCCAGGGCTGAAATATTTGCACTCTGCCGGTGTTCTCCATCGGGACATCAAACCTGGGAATTTGCTGGTCAACAGCAACTGTGTCCTCAAGGTAATTCAGCCTTGTAGCCTCTAGGGGGAGCTCTTAGGGTGCAATTGTCTCTTATCCCACTAATTAATATTGTGATTGCTAATCATAGGTTTGCCATATTTCAGAAAGTGAAAATCCGGGCAGAAAAGTTGTTGAGCTTTTTAAGGCAAATTTGTTGTTTTGTTTTTTGGCCAAAGTTGTTGAGCTAGTTGAGCAATTTTTCCCCCCAGGTTTTAGAGTTACTTTTTTCAAGAAATTGCCACTTCTGATATGGGTTGCCATGCACCTCGATTTTCCCGGACATTTCAGGGATTTCCTCCTGGACGCGGTTCCCGGCTGTGTCTCTGGAAATTCTGGACGCCTGGCACCCCTACTAAACAGGATATCTCATGGTTGTTGCTTGCTCACTGAAAACGTCTGTTTAGATTGTGACCATTTGTGAAGAAGGGAAACTCTGTG
The DNA here is from genome assembly GCF_964106915.1 of Podarcis gaigeae. Taxonomy (NCBI): domain Eukaryota; kingdom Metazoa; phylum Chordata; class Lepidosauria; order Squamata; family Lacertidae; genus Podarcis; species Podarcis gaigeae. The sequence continues at coordinate 17,617,502 of NC_139689.1, read as the reverse complement.
CCAAGTGATCCTTCTTTGAAGGATTAATGCCCCGCTCCTTTAACTGGAAAAAGCTCCCACGGTGACTTGTAGGTCCATAGAAATAACACAGCTCTTGCTCTCAGGCTTGCAGTCTAAAAAGGCATGTAACGAAAAATGGGATGTGGAGGGAAAGGAAAACAAGCTGGATGAGGCTGGATAGCTCAGTCGATAGAGCATAAGACTCTTAATCCCAGGGTTGTGGGTTTGAACCCCACATTGGGTGAAAGATTCCAGGGGGTTGGATTAGATGACCCTCATGCCCCCTTCTTCCCTACCGTTCTGTGATTCTAAGCAGACTCAGGCGACAAATCCTTCAGTGCTACAAGGTTCTTATGATGAGCAGCTTGGAAGTATCTCCTAATGGTTAATCAAAATCTTCTTCCTTGCATTTTCTACCAATTAATTCTAGTCCCGCCCTTTAGAACAGTCCTCTAAAACAGGGGTGGGGATCCTGTTGCCGCCCCCCCCCCAAAAAAAGTGGTTGCTGGGTTGCAAGTCACTGGGCACAGGGTCCTTACAGCCCCTCCCTGCGCTGGGAGACTGGCTCAAGTCCGACCTCTGCAGCAGTCCATTGGGTTGCCTCCAACGAGTTGCTCGCCTCCCGCTCAGTTCCCCTGCAACGGGAATTAGATAATGACTAAATCTGCAGGGATAAACGTCCAAATTAAGCAATGTTGCAGATGTCCACCCTCATTTCGGCAAAGGGCAGCTTTCCCCTGATAACGGAGGTGAAGCAGGAGACTTTTTCTTCTTCTCATTTTGGAGAGAAACCAGTTACCGTATTTTTCGCCCCATAAGACACACCTAGTTTTTAGAGAGGGGAATGCAAGAAAAATAATTCTTTAAAGGGAGCGCTGAGCAGAGCCTGTATGCAACGGGCTGCCCTTCTCCCTCCTTGGGGAAAAGCCTGCAAGCGTCGCACACACGCTCCCCGCGGCTCTTTAAAGGGAGCGCCGCTCTTGGGGGCTTTTCCGGGAGGTGGGGGAAGGGACTGAGGGGCTGCCCTCTGTCCCTTCCCCCACCTCCCGGAAAAGCCAGGGATAGCCGCGCAAAGCCTCTTCAGGGCAGCGGGATGAAGGCTCCCCGTGCCCGGTAGAGGCTTAGCCGCGCAGCCTGCATTTGCGCCATAAGACGCACACAAGGGAAAAAGTGTGCCTCATAGAGCGAAAAATACGGTATAGTGCCAGGACTGACGTAGAATACATGAAACGACAGTGAAGGAAAGGAACGTAGTGTCACGCTCAGAAAAGCTTTTTCGTTTCTCACTATTCAATGAATCATGGCAGCCCACCAATACACAGCTGGGATCCATAAGAAAGTCCTTCCAGGTCAAAGGGCGTGACTTTCTGGTAGGCCTGAGCCCCAAACACCTCTAATGGAATCAGGGTCACTTGTGGCTTTGAAGGAAGTTGGCTCATTCCACCAGGGCGCACTGCATACCAGACTGAAGTTGGAGAGGACTTTGGGCCAGATGTCTATGATCTTTGTCCTCCTTCTCGCGCTTGACACACTCCTTGCCTTCCCTTCAGATCTGCGATTTTGGCTTGGCCCGGGTAGAGGAGCCAGATGAGTCCCAGCACATGACTCAAGAAGTGGTAACTCAATATTACCGGGCCCCTGAGATCCTGATGGGCACCAGGCACTACGGACGCCCAATTGATATTTGGTCGGTGGGCTGCATCTTCGCTGAACTGTTGGGCAGGCGTATCCTCTTTCAGGCCCAGAGCCCAATTCAGCAGGTAATGTATAGGAAGCCAGTATTGGGGAAAGGGTGGGAAGCTGTTGGTGGCAAAGAGCGTGGCTGGATCTAGAAGTGTTTCAGTTAAATGTGTTGTAAACTTCATATGAGAAAATCAGGTTGGCAAAAACGGGACTCCACAGCGCCATCTGGTGGCACAGTGTTAGAATGCATAAACAATGCATATAAAATCTTTGCCAGTGTAGCTCAGTCCCAGATCACCGTTGCTTGTGATTCTACAAAACGGCCACCAGTGGGCACCAAACAGCAATCCATCCACCTACAATGCGAAAAAGACAAATTCTCATTTTCCTTAAAGATGGGTGACATCAAAATGACATTGCATATTAGGCTTCTAAGGATGTTGATAACTCCCAAGTTGACGCCAGGTGCCTGGAAGGGTGAGGCAGGGCAATGAGGTTGGGGGCAGATGGATGCATCAGCCAGAGTCCTGTTACATTAGCTGCTATTGGTCTCACCACTCGTCCATCTCACTCAGTATTGCCTTCACAGTCTGACAGCAGCTTCTCCAGGGTTGCGGAAAAGGGGCGTTCCCACTTCAGCCTGGAGATTAAACCTGGGACTGGCGTGCAACTAAAGGAGGTCCGATTGAGATACTTTTGAATGGGTCTAGAAAACAAAAACACACATTAAAAATCTGGCATCGTAAGAATCAGGAATCGGTGTGATTAAAAACGGAAAGGCAGGCTGGATTTCCAGCTGCTTCTGAAGACGTATATTTGGAAGTGCCTTTGATAGTTCCATAGGGAGGGATTTCCGCAACTGCAGGGCCACCACTGAGAAGGCCCCGTCTTTGGCTGGCAACGTAATGGACTGTACCTGTGGGCATTCAAGGCGGAGGGACTCTGTAGCTGATCCTAACGCAGGTGCAGTAAATTTATTCCTTTCCTGTCCTCCTGCTCCCTCTCGCCACTCCCTCTTTCTCCCTTCCGGCCTCGTGGCTCCTTTGCACTGTTCTGCGGTCGGCAGCTGGACCTGATCACAGACCTCCTGGGGACTCCTCCTGTGGCCGCCCTCCATTCAGCCTGTGAAGGGGCTCGGGCGCACATTCTGCGTGGCAACCACAAGCCAGTGAGTACAGCTGTCTGTTGGGAGGGGGGATCTGTGAGGACGGGGAGGGAGGGAAAGAGGAAGAGAATGGCGCCAGGCATGTGCCTCTCTTCGCAGACTCAGCCCTCTCTGTCTCTTTCCAGCCGTCGCTGTCTGTCCTTTACATGCTCTCTGGAGAAGCCACCCACGAAGCCGTCCATCTGCTCTGTCGGATGCTGGTCTTTGACCCGGTGAGTTGGTGTCAGCGAAGGTCTTGACCCGGTGACGGCCTCTTGGGGTGGCCTACCTCACAGGAATGTTGTGAGGGTGAAACAGGAAGGGGGGGGAACTATGTCTGCATTTTTTAGCTCTTGGGAAGAATGGCGGGATGTAAAAGTAATGAAATAAAAATAAACTATGAAACGTTAGGCTGCTGCTCTCTCCCCTGCCCACTGCATGGAAAAAAAGCAGTTCTGGTGGTGCTTCCTCACTGGCACCACCTGCAAGCACCTAGTGTATAAAGTGGTACCTCGGAAGTCGAACGGAATCCGTTCCAGAAGTCTGTTCAGCTTCCAAAACGTTCGGAAACCAAGGCATGACTTCTGATTGGCTGCAGGAAGCTCCTGCAGCCAATCAGAAGCTGCGGAAGCTGCGTTGGACGTTTGGGTTCCAAAGAACGTCCGCAAACCGGAACACTCACTTCCGGGTTTGCGGCGATCAGGAGCCAAAATGCTTGACTCGCAAGGCGTCCAGGATCCAAGATACGACTGTATGTTCTTCCGTTCCACAGTCACTCTGTGTCCCTCAGTAGCGTAGGGGACACAGCCTTCGCTTTCTCAGCCAGCCAGCCAGACTTGAGCCTGAGAACCTGCTGGTTTCTTGGTACCCACTACAGGTTCCTTGAAGTTCTAGATTATCCAATTTTGATAATCCAAACCACCTGAATTCCATTCGCAAGCAGAACACCCAAAGAGCTGCCCTCAACAGAAGCCCTGCCTTAAAGCAGAAATCAATATATTTTTAGAACAGAAATGTTTTGTTGCAGACCAAAGGCAGTGCTTAAAGTGAATTGTGGTGAGCCGAGGTTTGCTTTTCAGGTGTGAAATTCCAAGTTCAAGGTGCTTCATTCTCATTTGAATATTCAGCTTTCACTGTTCAAGTTGCAGAGAAAAACATTCAGTGTTTGTCTTGACTCTCCTCCTCCTGCCTGCAGGCCAAACGGATCTCTGCCAAGGATGCCCTCTCTCACCCTTACCTGGACGAGGGCCGGCTCCGCTACCACACCTGCATGTGCACCTGCTGCTTTTCCGTGTCCTCAGGCCGCGTCTACACCAGTGACTTTGAGCCCCGGGCCGACCCGAAGTTTGATGGATCCTACGAGAAGAACCTCACCTCCGTCTGGCAGGTCAAAGGTAGAGTGTCCTCTTCCCCAGGCTCCCTCCTCGCACCTGGGCAGTTCCACCCTTGGCTTTATTCCTTCCTCCTTGTTGTTGTCGTTTAGTCATTTTGTTGTGTCCGACTCTTCGTGACCCCATGGACCAGAGCACGCCAGGCCCTCCTGTCTTCCACTGCCTCCCGCAGTTTGGTCAAACTCATGCTGGTAGCTTCGAGAACACTGCCCAACCATCTCGTCCTCTGTCGTCCCCTTCTCCGTGTGCCCAACATCAGGGTCTTTTCCAGGGAGTCTTCTCTTCTCATGAGGTGGCCAAAGTATTGGTGCCTCAGCTTCAAGATCTGTCCTTCCAGTGAGCACTCAGGGCTGATTTCCTTCAGAATGGATACGTTTGATCTTCTTGCAGTCCATGGGACTCTCGAGAGTCTCCTCCAGCACCATAATTCAAAAGCGTCAAATCTTCAGCGATCAGCCTTCTTTATGGTCCAGCTCTCACTTCCATACATCACTACTGGGAAAACCATAGCTTTAACTATACGGACCTATATGAATAGCCTATAACTATACAAATAGCCGTGGGACGCAGGTGGCGCTGTGGGTTAAAGCCTCAGCGCCTAGGACTTGCCGATCGAAAGGTCGGCGGTTCGAATCCCTGCGGCGGGGTACGCTCCCGCTGCTCGGTTCCAGCGCCTGCCAACCTAGCAGTTCGAAAGCACCTCCGGGTGCAAGTAGATAAATAGGGACCGCTTACCAGCGGGAAGGTAAACGGCGTTTCCGTGTGCAGCTCTGGCTCGCCAGATGCAGCTTTGTCACGCTGGCCACGTGACCCGGAAGTGTCTCCGGACAGCGCTGGCCCCTGGCCTCTTAAGTGAGATGGGCGCACAACCCCAGAGTCTGTCAAGACTGGCCCGTACGGGCAGGGGTACCTTTACCTTTTATACAAATAGCCAAGGAGGAAGGACCTTCCCCTTGATGGATCACTGCGTTGCCGTGGTGAAGGGGCTTGAATAACTCAGAGAAGCTATGAACTATGCTGAGCAGGGCACCCAAGATGGACAGGCCATAGTGGAGAGTTTTGACCAAATGTGATCCACCTGGAGCAGGAACCAGCAAGCCACTCCAGTATCCCTGCCAAGAAAACTCCATGGACAAAGACAAAAGGGCCTTCCTCCTTGGCTGTTTTAATTTCTATCTTGGCTTGCCACACCAGGATCCCCGAGGCAACTGATGCTGATAGTGTTTGCAATTAAGTTGTAAGTACCGTGTTTTTCGCTCTATAAGACACACCAGACCACAAGACGCACCTAGTTTTTGGAGGAGGAAAACAAGAAAAAAAATATTCTCGATCTCAGAAGTCAGAACAGCAAGAGGGATCGCTGCGCAGTGGAAGCAGGAATCCCTCTTGCTGTTCTGGCTTCTGTGATAGCTGCGCAGCCTGCATTCGCTCCAAAAGATGCACACACATTTCCCCTTACTTTTTAGGAGGGAAAAAGTGAGTCTTATAGAGCAAAAAATACGGTAATACGTTTTGAAACACAAGCAGCAGGGGGAAAAGATGAGCAGAGGAAAACTGCCTGGAAACTGAGACAAGGGTAGGAAACGGGATTCCCACCGTAAATTGTGGGTCTCGAAAATCTGGAGGGCCAAAGGTTTCCCCCACCTGCGCCCCACTTGGACTCCTGGATAGTCCAGAAAGGTTGCACGGTTAGCCTCGCTTGCTAGGGGTGTGCCCAGTTGGAGACAGCGGGACTCACTTGCATGTAAACACGAACAAGGCGGTTTGTTAAATTATATATACAGAGGCCCATCAGCAGGGCAGCTTCTGGCTTCAAGGAGGAGATAATTTAGAATCTGACAGGGACCCACCCTCTGTCATAGCACCCAACTGATACGTCTATGTGGAAAAAGCTGCTTGGGAGGATTTTATTATTATTATTGTTGTTCTTCAGAAAGGCAGCATGCCCGTATCTTTTAAAATATTTTGTATTTATAAAGAAAGCACAGCAACGGTTTAAAATCAGGAGAATTTGCAACCATACATTTGCAGCGTATCGCCACGTTAGATTCCGAAACTCGCAATGTGTCTTTTAATTGCTGCAACACTTTTTTTGTTTTGTTTTTAAGAAATGAAAAGTTGCTTTAAAACAAACAAGGAAGGCAGCATGTTAGCGGTTTGAAATAAATAGCAGGGAAAGTGGAAGGAAATGGGGAAGTGTGTGTTTTTCTGTTGGGCTGAGTTACCGGCTGAGTCACAGGAGGGGTCTGGGAACTCGGGGTCACGTGCCGCGCAAACGGGTCGTGGAAAATGTCGTTTTTGAGGAGGAGGAAGGGAGGGGCACTGTGGCGCTGACCCAGGAGGCTGTTCTAAGCATGCCAGGGCAGCAAAGGGTTGTAGCTCAGTGGTTAGAGCACATGTTCCGTGTACAGAAGTTGCCTGGTTCAACTCTGGGCATCGCCCAGGACAGGGCAGGGAGAGTCTCCTTGCCTAAAACCCTGGAGTGCTGCTGCCAGCCAATGTGGGCAGTGCTGAGCCAGAGGGAGCAAAGGAGAAGACCGATTCCTACATTACTCGTAAGGGGGAATGCGGGAGCAGGGGACCCTCAGGCCCTGGAAGGGGGATAAGGAGGTGGAGGAGCCACGATTGAACTGAGGCTCTGAAGGTCAGGAGAAGGAGCGTCTGCCGGATCTAGGATCACCCTACCCTGGTGCCCTCCATCTCCCACCAGCCCCAGCCTGCATCTCCAGTGGTTTTAAATGAGGGGCAGGGCCAGCACCAGACTGCAGGGAGCCCTCAGCACCGTGCCCTGACCTCCCCGCCCCCAGCCACATACAGTGGTACCTCAGGTTAAGTACTTCATTCGTTCCGGAGGTCCGTTCTTAACCTGAAACTGTTCTTAACCTGAAGCACCATTTTAGCTAATGGGGCCTCCTGCTGCCGCCGCGCCACTGGAGCACAATTTCTGTTCTCATCCTGAAGCAAAGTTCTTAAACTGAAGCACTATTTCTGGATTAGCGGAGTCTGTAACCTGAAGCGTATGTAACCTGAGGTACCACTGTAGTTGGATCAGCCATCTTTCTATAGGGTGTAATGGGGTGCTTTTCCCCCAGCTCCCTTAGTCCCTTTTCTCTCCATTCACTGGCCGGGGTTGGAATCTGCATCGGCCAAGGAGCATTGCATTCTGGGTAAATTAAGATGGCAGCTTCACTCCCATGCCGACGTGCTAACCCTGCCTGCCCACCACTATAACAGCCTCCGCGATGAGCAACGGGGCAGTGAGGGGCCTACCTGAGCCCCTGCTGTTTTTGGGCAGTGCCAATGGTGCCAGGCTCAATGACGGGAGCTGCAGCCCCAAACCTTTGGAGGGCTCCAGGCTGGAGAGGCACGGGCTGCACTGTGAGTCATCGGTTGCATTGGCCAACTTTGACCCACGTCTGTCGCCCGCCCTGCAGGCTTGCTCAACCTGTGGTTTCCTATGTGCGTCTGTGTGGGGAAAAACACACAACAACAAGGTTGTTGAAACAGCAAAAGGTACACCAGAGCACCCCAGGGGCATTCTTGCCTGCCAGTGCCGTGACAGGTGGGATATAAAAGCAACTAAATAAAAGGCCAAACACCAGCACACTGAACTGAGCTCGGAAACAGGCCTGCGGCCTGCAAGGCTAAGTGGAGAGCTGGCAAAATGGCTTTTTTTAGATCAGGGGTCAGCAAACGTTTCAGCAGGGGGGCAGCCCACTGTCCCTCAGACCCTGTAGGGGGCTCGACTATATTTTTTTTGGGGGGGGGGGAGGATGAACGAATTCCTATGCCCCACAAATCGCCCAGAGATGCATTTTCAATAAAAGGACACATTCTACTCATGTAAAAACACGCTGATTCCCAGACCGTCTGTGGGCCGGACTGAGAAGGCGATTGGGCTGGATCCGACCCCTGGGCCTTAGTTTGCCTATCCCGTGGCTTAGATTGGCCCCAGCGAGCAGCCTAAACGATCTGTTATTTTGGATTAATGGAATTTTGCAAGCAGTCATCAATAGCCACCCTCATGTGCCCACCACGGCAGTAAGTTTTGGGTCCAAGTGTGATTGTCTGGCAGGCCTTGGGGCGGGGAAGAAAGGAGCCCTGGGTGGGAAGGAACAAATTTAAAGACAAAATTACAGATATGAAGATCTGCTTGAACTCAGGGGAAGAATAGAGCTGGGTTGGGAGAGCAATGGTGAGGCTGGGGGTGAACTCAGTGGCGTAGCGTGGGTTGTCAGCACCCGAGGCAAGGCAAGTAATTTGTGCCCCCTAACCCGTGGATTTGCGCCCCCAACCGGTGGATTTGCGCCCCCTAACCCCCAGATGTTACGCCCGGTGCGGCCGGCCCCCCCTGCACCCCCCACGCTACGCCACTGGGTGAATTGGGCATGGAAAAGAGAGGCGAATAACAGGGACCCCTTTCTCCCTTTCCAGAGCTGGTGCATAGGTTTATCCTGGACCAACAGCGGGGGAAACGCGTCCCGCTCTGTATCAACCCCCAGTCGGCTGCCTTCAAAACCTTCATCCGGTGAGTGTGTGGTGCTGCCCCCTAGTGGCATAGCTGGAATCCCCCCTTAATAGTAATATTATAATAACTTTTTATTTATACCCCGCCCATCTGGCTGGGTTTCCCCAGCCACTCTGGGCAGCTTTCAACAGAATTTTAAAATACAATAATCTATTAAACATTAAAAGCTTCCCTAAACAGGGCTGCCTTTAGATGTCTTCTAAAAGTCTGGTAGTTGTTTTTCTCTCTGACATCTGGTGGGAGGGCGTTCCATAGGACGGGTGCCACTACCGAGAAGGCCCTCTGCCTGGTTCCCTGTAACTTGGCTTCTCGCAGCGAGGGAACCGCCAGAAGGCCCTCGGCGCTGGACCTCAGTGTCCGGACAGAATGATGGGGGTGGAGACGCTCCTTGAGGTATACCTTAGGAGTGGGTTTCTGGCCTAGAAATGAGGGTCTTTAAACTCTTCTTGTTTCCACTCGGCAGCTCCACGGCGTGGCATTCCTCCAAAGTGTCCAAAAAGGAGGAGAGATGAAGGCGCCCAGTGGACAGGGTGGGGAGAAAGAGAAGAAAGGAGAAGAAGAAAAAGGGAAAGCAAAGGAGGAGAAGGGCAGAATGAGAGAGCCTTTTCATCGGGTGATGGAGAGAGAGAAAGAAGAAGAAGAAGAAACAACCACTCTTCTTAATCCTGCACTCTTGAATATTTTGACTCATGGACAAACATTTGGGGTGGGGGGAAAACGTCTGTGTCTTTTTTTTATTATTATGAATATTAATATTATTTGGGGAGGGAGGGAGGGTTGGGAAGGGATTGTTTTTTGCATCAATTGATGTCTTTTTCCCTCCACCTTTATTGTTCTGCACTGGAAAACCCTTTAGGTTGTAGGTATTCTCCTTGTGCAACTCTCCCTGTCCGCAAACTCACCCCCAAATCTGCACTGTTCCCTGACACGCCTGTATTTGCCCATCTCCTGGCTGAGTTACCCTTCCCTCTCTGTTCCTGTATTATTAGGGTTTTGTATTGCTACCCCTACAGGGTTTGCAGTTATTGGAGCGAAGGGGTGTTTGCTTTTCTCAGTATGTTCTGCCCATTCTGCACCAAACCCTGCTGTTCCCCACTCCTTCAAAAAAAATCCTCTTTAGGATCAGTGAAGGGTCTTCTTACTGGATGCGTCTTCACTCCTATCTGCAAGGCACTGTCCCATAAATAAGTGGCATGTTTTATTAGTTCCCTTAAATGCTCTGTCCCAAAAGAACCACAGGTGGGGGGGTAGAGGGGGGGAGAAACCCAATTTCCTAGCTGGTATCCATACAGCCTTTATCAATCATATTGTTCTCTTAACTGTTCACACTGAATATTCTGCCACTTCTTACAATCAGAAAACGGGACTCTGGGCCTAAGTAAATATGATCAGTGATGGAACACCAATAGGTTTTTAAGTAAGTAAAGTTACAATGAAAACATGGGTCAGGGATTTGAAGTGTGTGTGGCAGAGAGGGCCCAACCTTTTCCTTGTCTGCTTGCTCCAGTTGCCCCACCACTAACCCCAGAAAGAAAACACCTGAGGTACCACCTGGCTCCATTTTGGCATCTCCCAACGTAGCCTTAAAAAAAAAAATCACTGCTGGGGTTTACTGTATAGTTTAGTTAGGCCTTCATCCTGTCAGCAGAATCTCTAGAAGTTTCCTTCTCCCACCACCCCATTCTGCAGCCAGAAAAGCACCCCAGTTCTTAGCACTCCTCAAGGACACTTACTCCTCCCTTATTTCCACACCCGTTCGAAAATCTACCTCTTTTCTCCTAGTGTGTGTTTGGTTTGTGTGTTTGTTATTTTTAGCCGGGGGTGGGGGTGTTGAACTTTCATACTTCTGTTGTTAATTAATTTGTATTTTGTTTTCCTGGCTTTCTTTTGCGGGGGAGGGCGGCTGTTGGATGTTTTTTTTATTCTTAATGTTTTCAGTTTCATTTATTAATTTATGACCCCGTCGGATTTTAGAGACTCAAATCCTGAATGCGTGTGTGCGTGTGTGCATTTTTCCTTTGTCCCTGAAAAAGAAAATGAAAAAACAAAAAACACAACCAACAACCTGGAAACTTGAACTGTCTTGGCTGTAATAATTTTTTTTCCTCCTAATTTAATTGTGCTCCATGGTAGCTGAATTAAATTTATGCTGTGTATTTTTCTCCTGTGAATTTTTTAATTTCTCTTCCTATTATTATTACTATTATTATTCGACCCTTTGAATGGAAATGCACTTTTCCTGGCAACTCTTGTTGCACATCTGGATCCCTCTTCCAGTTCTGCTGGGGCGGCAGGTTGCTTTTGAGGGGCGGCTTGGGGTGTGCACCTGCCCCAGTGAGACTGCAAGCAGGAAGTGCCCATCTGTGGGCTCCCGGCCTCGCAGGGCGTGTTCAGGAAATGATGCGATCAGGACGCCTCGACCACATCCTTTTCTGCCACTGTTGTCAAACTGGAGGCAACCTTTGCTTTGTCGGGGAAGTTCCTCTAAGGCAGAACTGCACACTTGGGGGCCCGCAAACCAAGGAATCCGCCGTTTATCAGGTGAGGTTTTCTATTTTTTTGGTCTACCCATTTCTGTCCACTTCCCCACTCCTCTACCGGATTCAGCCATTAGTAGGTGGGAGACAGTTTCCTCTTAATGTCCCAATGTGGAAAACACCCAGAGGAAGAGGCCCATGCAGGGGTGGGGAATCCGGGCCCCTCCGTGTCTTGCTGCACCTCGGCTCCCATCGCCCCTAACCATTGGGCATGCTGGCTGGGGCTGATGGGAAGACCACAAGCTCCCCAGCCCTGATGTGGGAGAGTGTCAGAGCATCTACTCTGCTCAGTCAGATGGACAGGGTACAAAATAAAAATCATCTTTATGGCTGCAAAGTTAAGCAGGGGGCGAGAATCCTAGAATTGTAGAGGTGGAAGGGCCACAAGGGGCATCTAGCCCAACCGCCCCTGTAATCTTTTGCCCAATGTGGGCTTCAAACCTACTACTCTGAGATGAAGAGTCTCATTGCTCTACCAACTGAGCCATCCTGGGAGGGTCTCAGAAAACTGGAATGGGACTGAGTGGGACTTCGCAAGCGGGTTGAGCTTTGGGACTTGTAGCTGCAGAATAACAACTACAGTGGTACCTCGATTACAGGTGCTTCAGGTTACAGACTCTGCTAACCCAGAAATAGTACCTCGGGTTAAGAACTTTGCTTCAGGATGAGAACAGAAATCGTGTGGTGGCAGTGGGAGGCCCCATTAGCTAAAGTGGTACCTCAGATTAAGAACAGTTTCAGGTTAAGAACGGACCTCTGGAACGAATTAAGTTCTTAACCTGAGGTACCACTGTATTTTTCTTGTCTTTTTAAAAAAAAAGTACTGAGGTTTTATTTTTATTTTTTAATACCGCTCCACCCACATCCCTCGATTACATCAAAAATAAAGCCCAGTACGACCAGCCTGATACAAATCCGTGATTTGACTCCTCCCTCTTTCTCCACAGTTTGGCTTCTTCCTGACGCGCCCATTCTGATTCTGGATGCGGCTTTGATGTGGCTCCATCGCAGTGGCCCACCCCCTGCTACGTTGTCAACGCCAGCCCCCTCGATGGGAGCCCAGATGCCTCCTTCCTCTGTGGCCTCCCCGCTCAGCGAGTGTGGTAGCTGCCTGCTGATCATGACAGGCATCGCCTTCATTGCTGGCCTTTTCATCGTGATCTCGGCCGTCCTCTGCGACCGGGTCTTCCGTGGGTCCCTGCCCTCAGAAAGAAGGGGGCTGCCGTCTGTCTGGAGGCAAGGTGGGACGCTGTGGATCGAGCCTTCCAGGAGCCGCAGGGAGCCAGATCTCCTATCTCGGCCGTCAGAAACGGTGCCCCTTTGGATCCAGCGCTCAAACGACTGGTTTCTGGAGCAAGGGAGCTGCGATTCCCCCGAAGATACCCAGATGGAGACGCAGAGCCCAAGCAGCTCGGCCCCTTTCTGGGATGACGGCGAACCCACCTGGAGGATACAGCCACGGGTCACCCTGCAGGACCTAGAGAGCTTTTTCCAGCACAGCGGTCGGGGTACCTAGAGTGTTCCGTGGCTGGTTTCACTTAAGGTGCCCAAAACCTTCTCTGCCCACTCCACTCCTTCCTGAATCCAAGAAAGCTCAAAGGTCACTGTGGGGTGTGAGATGGAAAATTTCACTCTTGGGGTGTTAGGGCTTGGGTGGGAGTGTGTGGGAAATGGGCAAGAAAACATCTGGGGGGGGGGGTTTAATACCCTGCTGGTTGGTGTAAACATAGGCTATGATTAAAGGACATCGGGAAGGAGAATTCTGGGACCAAGGAATTAACTTCTCAGTGTGCTGGAGAAGGAGGCAAAAATGGAAAGTCATTTTTTAAAAAATAAGTAATGAGAAAACCCACAGAGGTTTTGCTTCATCAGATACCCATTTTTTAAGCTTTCCAACCTGACTCACTTCATACATCTCCCATGCAAAATATGCCATTTCGGCATAAAGGGTTGGGGCCCTCTGGATTCCTACAAGTGACCAGCCCTTAAGGACTGCCTCCCCGCACATTAAACTGCCCAAACAGGAAGATCGTACGGTCACAGTGTTAAAAGGGGCTTCAGAGCTCAACTAGACCAACCCGCTGCTGATGCAGGATGAAAGCAGGCTTTCAAAAACCGCAACTGTGCGTCTGACATGCGCAATAGTGAATGTGGCAACGAAGCAAAATGGTGGACGTTTTGTAATGGTTCTTGTGCTCTTGGCAGTTTATGCTGATTAAAAAAAAATATGGTTGACCTGCGGCTTGTTTAATATTTTATTACAATAGGCAGCATTTTAAGTTTGTATAGAAAATAAGAAATAATATAAAATAACTAAGTGATGGGCTGCTGGGTTTTTATCCCGTCATTCTCAGAGGGTTTTGTTACTGCTTTTTGAAGTGACGCAAAAAAGCCTTTTCTGTCATCACCATCCAACACCCTGCCGTTGTGAGATGTTCTCAGGAAGCCTCGTTGATGGCAGGTGAAGGCTCGGCTCTCTTTCCACAATGGGAAGCGGCAACGCTTTGGAATACCCCTTGCCAGAAACTGCAGGAAGGGAGAGCGCTCCAGCCCTGCTTCTGGGTGACCACTGTGAGAACAGGATTCTGGACTAGATGGGATGTTGGCCTGATCCAGTGGGCTCTCCTTATTGATATAGGGTGCGAAATGTCTGGGTTCAGCAGACGTCGGAATTTAATTAGAGCTTGTGTGTTAGAACCAGGAAAAAGCCAGACTTGTGTGTTTAAGGCAGATCCGTGTATTTGACCTCTGTACTCGCTGCTTCTAATCATTTAATTAGCATGCGTGGAACCTAATTATTGTGGCCAGCATGACTAAGCCGCTTTCTGGCAAAACCAGAGCAGCGCACGGAAAATCTGTTTACCTTCCCACCAGAGCAGTACCTATTTATCTACTTGCACTTTGACGTGCTTTCGAACTACTAGGTTGGCAGGAGGAGGGACCGAGCAACGGGAGCTCACCCCATCACAGGGATTCGAACCGCCGACCTGATCAGCAAGCCCTAGGCTCCGTGGTTTAACCCACAGCGCCACCTGCATAAGATGTTTTAGGACTTTTTAAATATCGGAGCTGTATTTGATTTCGAAGTTTTATTTGTTGCACTGTTCAGACTTTTAAATACCACGATTAAAAGAGACGATGGTTTTAACATGGTTCGCTGCTCTGAACTGTGCTTGTTCTCAAACAAATATGCCAGCAGATACAAGTTCCAGTTAATACCTGTACTCATGACTGATAACCGCACACACTTAGCATCTTTCTTTTTTTCTTCTGGTGTAACCTGTCAGGAACATAGAAGTAGGTGTAAAGCATAGGTGATGCTGACTCCAGTGAGGAAGGGAGCTGTTTCTGGCAGGGGAATTGAAAGTGACTAGTCTGTGGGGGAAGGCCCTTCACTCTACGCAGGCATTATGACTTTACCTCAGATGTGAAACTGACAAGGGCCTTCTACATGCTTGGCCTCCTGACTACGGCCCAGTTAGATGCCTCCATCTTAGTTTTTGTTTTTTAAGAAAAGAAGCCGTGGGAAGCTGCCTGTCTGAACTGACTAATAGGAGGTTAGGGCTGCTTTGCATCTGGATTTTTCTGATCCAAAGCCATCCTTGAGTGAGTGGATTGCAGGAGGGATTTAAAATAAATGATAATTGTGTGCTTGACAAATGAGGCAGTCCACATGGACTAAAATTATGTAGCTGTACCACTGCTCTCAGCCCCTCTGACCCACTGTCTTGTAGAAGTGGGGTGGGTGGCTCAAATCATGACGCCAGATCAGTGAGGATTGCCTTATGACCTGAAAATATGCCCCCTGGGGCACCTTGACTTCCACACGCACACGAACCCCCAACAGAGCAAGGGGTTGTATGTGTACAAGAAGCACATTCTGGCCACATTCACACTGAAAGCACTATGACGCCACTTTAAACAGTCATCATGGCTTCTTCCCCCGAAGCATCTTGGGAGCTGTAGTTTGTTCAGGATGCTGCTGAGAGTTGTTAGGGGAGCTCTGTTTCCCTCACAGGACTAAAATCCCTAGAGCGATTTAACAGATGATCTCTTTCACAGGGAATTGGGGACTGTAACTCTGGGAGGGGAATGGGGGTCTCTTAACAGCACTTAGCAGCCTTATCAAACTACAGCTCCCAGGACTCTTTGGGAGAAGCCATGACAGTTTAAATTGGTACCACAGAAATTTCAATGCCTCATGTGAATGTGGCCTCTATATGTTCTGGAAGCAGCCGCACTGAGCACTGGCCCTCAAGATATTTGGCTGGGCTAGAGCAGTGTTTCCCAACCTTGTGCCTCCAGATGTTTTTGGCCTACAACTCCCATCATCCCTAGCTAGCAAGACCAGTGGTCAGGGATGATGGGAGTTGTAGGCCAAAAACATCTGGAGGCACAAGGTTGGGAAACACTGGGCTAGAGGGCCTGATCTTGCCCTAGATTACCTGAATCTTTTCTCAACTATCTACTTCTTGCTTATATTAAGAAGCAGGCTTTTCAGATATAAACGCACCATCACATCCTTCGAAACACACTAGATGCAGATTATCTCGCAAAACCTTTGCAGTTCCCATGCCCAGCCTTTCCTGTGGTTGGTCCTGTGGTGTCTTCTACGTTTATCTCAGTTCTTGCTGCACTCAAACCATTCTCAGGTTGTCAAAGACCTCGCATCCTCATGTTTCTTTCGTTTTTCTTGCCCCACAACATTTAAGGACAGGCTAACATGCCAAAATTGGGCAAGAGAAAATCTTCCCTTCACATTTTCCCCATACCTGGATAAATTTCTGCTAAATCTCACCATTTTTTAGACGGTTGCGAATGTCACAGGAAAACGGACAATCCCACCAATAATCCCTGCCCACACTGCTTACTCTTTCAAAGAATTTTTTCAGTTTTTAAATAAGTTTTAACTGGTTTAGACGGTTGGTTTTTAAAACTGATTTTAGAAGTTTTAGATCAGGAATTGCATTCTGTTATTGAATAACTTTTGCATTTTTAAACTCATTTGAATCACAGAACCAGTCACAAGTACAGGTAAAACGGGGTTTGGACCTGCTGCCCTTGATGCTAATCCTATTTACTTAGGAACATGCACCATTTTGTTCTAGAAAAAGATACTACTACTACCTCGAATAATAATGTATGTGTCATATCATTTTTTTGGGCAACCAGTGACTGTAGCGAGTGGGGGAAAATAGCTTTTGAACAATGTAAGTTGTCAACATTTGGGGGCCAGTGGGCATATTTGGAATTTTGAGAAAGTCTCCTTGGGCGCCAGACACACAATGGCTGCTGGGTTAGCATATCGCCAAATGACTTTGGTGATGGGCCCATGAAATGCTCCTGCAACAGTCAGCCCATCAATGCAAGGAAAGGCACCTACACTAGCTACTGCCAGATTCACTCAGAGAGAAAAACTCTATGAAGGTTAGTCTAGTGCCATCATACACAACACACAACTGTTTATTGTTGTTTAGTCGTGTCCGACTCTTCATGACCCCATGGACCACAGCATACAAATATCTTAGCCACAACCACAGTGATGGGGGCAGAGAGAGAGCTGGTGACAAAGACAAGGCCCAAGGCATTTTGCTGCCTGAAGCAGAGCCCAAGTACATGCAGCAACTATCTTGGACAGGGCCGGGGAGCCCATGCTTCTCCTCGAGTTGTTGGGCCGGGAGGCAGCTAGCTGTGGGACCACCCCTGAGAATGCCCTCTCCATTGTTGTTGTTTAGTCGTTTAGACGTGTCTGACTCTTCGTGACCCCATGGACCAGAGCACGCCAGGCATTCCTGTCTTCCACTGCCTCCCACAGATTGGTCAAACTCATGCTGGTAGCTTCGAGAACACTGTCCAACCATCTCGTCCTCTGTCGTCCCCTTCTCCCTGTGCCCTCCATCTTTCCCAATATCAGGGTCTTTTTCTCTTCTCATGAGGTGGCCAAAGTATTGGAGCCTCAGCTTCAGGATCTGTCCTTCCAGTGAGCACTCAAGGCTGATTTCCTTAAGAATGGAGAGGTTTGAAATTCCTGCAGTCCATGGGACTCTCAAGAGTCTCCTCCAGCAGCATGCCCTCTCCATAGTGGCTGCCGAATAACGGTGGCATCATTCTCTGGACTGGATATTAAGATGCTGGGAGGGCCTGGATAAAGCCCTCCCACCACCCGCAGTCCAGCACTGATAAGGAGACAGGCAAGGGGAGATAAGCAGCCGAGGACGTCAACAAATGTTTTTCACATTGCAGATGTCAGACGCTCACAGAGGGACCTTGCTAGCCTAGTCTGGACGCAACTGCTCGACAAGACCATTGGCAGGTATGGCGAAGAAGCCACCCCACTCACCCCCAGTCCACCTGCTTGGTCTCTGCCAGTGCTGCCCTTCCCTGATGGTTTTTGCTTTTCAAAAGGGTGGGGGCGGAAACAGGGTTGGGAATGGCGTTTTTCAGTGGGTAAGGCTTTGCTCCGTTCTGAGTCCTACCTTTTTGTCTCTTCTTTTTCTTTCCTGTGATAGAGGAAGGCAGGAATTTGAATTTTTAATTTGAATTTTTAGCTGTGTTTATGTGCGTGCATGCCCACAATTTGAACTTAGCTTCAAGCAGCAAAAAGTCTCAGGCCAGCACTGCGTTCCCCGCAGGACAGCCTGTGGAGCCCTGGCAAGGGTATTCTGCAATTTAGCAGCTGGGTGGCAGGTAGAAATTCAACAGGTATAGTATGCTGCCTTCATGCCAGAGGAGGGGAGCTTGTACCCACTGCAACCAAGAGCACAGAAGCTCTGCCAGAAAGGATGTTTCAGCCACAGATAAATCTAATGGGGCTAATAAAGTTATCCAGTCTTCCTCTCCCTGCTGCTCCCCAGCTGCCCTCATGCATTATGAAAGCTGAAATAGGCTCCTGTTTTCACCTGTGGGGGCCGGTCATTGCCTCTTAGCCTAACCTACCTAGCAAGGATGTTGTGGGGATTAAATGACGAGGTGGGAAACCATGCACAGCACATTGAGCTTGTAGAAAAGGTGGATTATAGAATAATAATACTGATAATAGTATTAGGTCATAAAGAGATACCGGTACATTCTGTTGTTTATGAAAAAAATTCATAACAAACCGAATTAATAGTAGAACAGAACTTTATCCTTTATGGCAGGATATAACTAATATATTAATATATAATATGAACAATAGGCCAAGGAGATAGACAGGTCACTGACAGTCAATGTTAGTTTTAATTTGAAGCTATACATATACCAGCTATACATATACATTTACACATGCAAAATCCTCATAAATCTATGCCATCTTTTGTTTGCTTTCTGGGCCACGCAAATGACAGATGCCCAGCCTTGCCTGGTGGCGGCGCCAGCCGTGAGTTGAAAATGGAGAGTTGACAGCTGTCTAGAAACGATAAGATTGCCACATGATGAGGAAGGCCTGTTGAAACATGGCAAGTCCAGCGTCTCAGCCGGATTCTGCACGCCTGGCCACATTCTAGGATTCACCACCTGCACCTTTTTAATATGTTGAGCTGCGGGTTGCGGATGCTAATTATATGTATTTAAAATATTTCACCCCTCTGGGCACCTGGTGCAGCTGCTTCCCTGCATTCCCACAGACCAGGTTATAGCAGGGAATCAAGCCCTCAGACCACCTTGATACCACCTAAATAGGGCCGTGTCCCCAAGCGCTGTACAAATCCTCAGTCCAGATCCTCGGTCAGTTGCTGCGTGGGGCAAGTGATCTCTCTGGAAGCCAGTGGAGACAGGCATCGCCATCCTTGTTGATGCATGAAAGGGAAAGCTCATCTCCACCCAAACTCTGTCACACGGGAAGAGGCCATAACGAAACCCTTGCAACTGGAAAAACACGATGATGGGGTTGAACTGTAGAGATGGAGAGGAATTCATTCATAACCAATTAGGTAGAAATTCAAACGCATCAGATTTGCGTTTTCCAAACCAATGAACCAAACGCCAACTACCCTTTCAAACGAGCACTTCTCTGATTTAAAAGCCTATGAGTTGAGGTAGCTGCTGGCTGCCCTCTCTTCTCAATGCATGGCCTTGGATATTTCTTTCCCCCCATTTATTTATTTATTATTAATGTTGCAATACATATATGAAATGATACATATACTTTATATTTGTAAATTCACACTTTCACGTTTCATTACGTACCAGCATTTATCCATTTCTTATTTCAAGCCCTGTATCTTCCCTCCACCTCTGCGTGACTTCCTTGTATTATTTTGTAACTTTATTATTGAGATTGTAATTTTGTATCTTAATAATTAAACATTCAATCTTATATATCTGATTAGCTTAACTTAACTTTGTGAAATCAGTCTATACATATCAATAAATTCTTGTTGGAGCATCTTTTGGTCATGTATTCTTCTACCACATTTCCATTCCTGTTTGAGATTTTGATTAGATTGCACTCTAATTGTTGCCGTCATTTTTGCTAATTCAACCCAATTAGCTCTTGGATATTTCTTTTACGTTTTGTCCTCAGGTTGCTGTTCCTTGTTGCTCCACTGCCTTCTGGAATTCTGACACTATGGAAACAAGATCTCTTCTCAGGCAAATAATGGGCTATAGCATGCCTTTTGGCTTCCTTATCCTTTGGGCCGTGGCCACAAATGGTGAGGAGAATGCAACCGCACAACCTCCAGACAAATCTTTGCCTCATCCCACTGTTGCAGCTGACGAATCGTCTCAAAATGCAACCGCTTTGGAGGCAATTCATACGCCCACAGAAAATGGAAAGAACAAAACCCCTGTAGAAGTGTATTTTGCTACCTTGAAGCCTCTTTCCACAGAATTGACTGCAGCTGCAAAACGGCCTCCGAATGCAACCATCAATACCACTGAGAGGTCACCTGGCGCAAAACCAGGACAGCCTAAGGGAGAAGGAGAAATGAGGGCACCACCTAAGTCAGATGAGAGGAATTCAGCCGAAACCCATGGTAACAGGGACTGTGGGGCTGGCTGCCGACCATCACCTACCACACCAGCTGCAACAGCTGGATCTGGTGGTCTGACAGCAAGCCTTGGAATCATCATGGCAGCGGTCCTCTCTCTCCTGCTCTGCTTCTGACCCTCGTCTGACCCCCTTGGTTGATGTGGGGCTCCCAAGCCATGAAGTCCACTCACTCAGGGATGTGGTAGGATTGTAGTAATGCTGAAAATACGCCCTGGGACATCTCCTCCGCTTCCAAACACCTAAGCCCCAAATATAGTGTGTGTTTGTGTGAAATAAATTCTATGTTTTTTGAAAGAATCGCTCTGAGATCAGCCCTTTAAGCTCTCGGACTGTGTTACAGTGGTGAGACTGTATTACTCCTCTATTACCTTCCTCTCACCTCAAGAGTTTCGTATGTATACCAGCGCATCCTTGAAGACCTAGATTAACCCGTCTAGCTTTGCAGTTTAACCACCCAGCCGTTCCTGTGTTGGTCTTGCCTTATCGACTCCTTGTTGTTCAACCGTTGCAGTTCATGGGCCCTTATCAGGCTGTTCCAGACAGGCATCCCTTCTGTGACTTTCGTTTCTTTGTGCCTTGCAGCCTGAAACAAAACGCTGCCATGCCAGAACTCAGCAGGTGAAAAGCTTCCCTTTGCGCTTATCTCGGTGCCCGGAGAAGCCTTTTGCTCTGCCACCCCTGCTGAGACCCCAAATGAGCCAGACATCTCATTTGGAATCAACCATTGGGGGGGGGGGCATTTTTACCGAGACTGCAACAGGGGAGAAAAGGCTTAAATTTGCCTTACCAATGCACCATGCTGACAGTGTCCGCCATGAAGCCCAAGTGGCGTAGCAGTTTATCGTAAGATTGTAGCATTGGAAGGGACCTCGTGGGCCATGTAGTCCGAACCGCTGCGATGCAGGCATCTCAAAACACCATCTCTCATCCAATACTGGGCCCTGCTTAGCTTTGCAAATGTGCTAGCAGTTCTCTTGCTGCGCCACTAGGAGTGGGGTGTTTGTTCAGGGGCTGGGCGCACAAGGCCCTGGGTCCAATTCCTTGAATCTCCATGTTTTGGGCCATAATTCAGGGGTAGCTGAGCAGGGAGTCCCATGGGGGAGCATAGTGGTTTGTCTAGGGTCTCCACCAGGGTGTTTCCAAGTCTTACCCCTGGAGATGCTGGGAATTGAACCTGCGAAGTTGTGTGTGCAAAGTGTTTGCTCTGCCACTGAACTATGGCCTTTCCAAGGTTCAGCTCCCTCTTCCAGCTGAAATACATAATGGTTGCGCAGTGTTGAAGACCCTGGAGAGCCCATACTGCACAGAGGGTACAAGACTAGGCGAGGTGGGCCAGGGGCTCAGTGTGTGCTTATTTTAAAATAGCTCTGAATTCTACTTCTGAAAGTGAAGCATCTATTTATATTGTCTTTATATTGTCTTCCCAAGAGTCGCTTGGGAAGAAACCAAGTCTTTTGTGTCATCAGCTCAGTCCTGTGAATACTCTGCCAACAGAGATTCAGTAGGCACCTTCTGTTTCAGCTTTTGAAAGCTTGCCAAAAACTTTTCTATTCAGTCAGGCTTATGCAGGCAATGAAGAATGCATCTTTTAAAAATAGTTGGCTGATTTCTGATATGTGTGTGATTATTTATATTATTGTTGGAAATGACTGATTTTTTTTAATGACTAGTGGAATATATAGATATTAAATAAAAATATATAAATATTTTATGATCAATCAAATGACTAAATATTATTTGGGGAGTGTAGAGGATATTGGGGAAGGATTTTCCTGATCATTTGAGTTTGCTGTGTAATCATGGGCTTGCATTTACTGTTCAAAGGATTTTGACATGTTGTACTTCCTGGTTTCCTCAGCTATATAAAATAAAATAAATAAAACAGTATTGTAGATGATAAAAATTAAAATTATTTTTTTTTTCTTACCTGCACCGATGATAGTCATTGTTTGGATGGGAGGCTTTTATCCATTTTCACAGTCACAGAATCAATCAATCAATCAATCAGTAGCTGAACTGGGATCCACATAGTCACAAAAACAAATTAACTGAAAAAGCCTCAAATAAAAAAACTCAAAATAAATAATAAATAGCAAAAACAAAAGCACCAAATATCACCTTAGAACACTGCAATCGGAAATGGAAGGCTTGAATTACAATGGGGGGGGGACGCAAAGTAGCAGCGCAACAGGAAACACACAGGGGGACACAAAACGGAGCACATTCGGCTTCCCAAAGAAAGTTCGGAAACCAGAACACCTACTTCCGGTTTTGCAGTGTTGGATTCCAAGTTCTTCTTTAACTGAGCTGTTTGAAAACCGAGGTACCACTGTATTAGACAAACCAGAACCAGGCTGCAGACATGGGGCAGGCCAGAAAGGGACCCAGTCTAATTACAAACCTAACTCCACTTACCTGGGAGTAAACTCCCTAGAGTGCAATGCACTTTCCTTCTTAGAAGACAAGGTTAGTCTGGTAGTCTTAAATGCACAACACACAATATTTGCATACATCCGCCACAACACTGGTGGGTACAGAGACTGGAGGTAACAAAAACGTTTTGCTGCCTGATATGGGCCTGTAGCACTTGGGCCAACCATTTAAAACGGGGATGGGGGTGCTGTGCTTCTCCCAATGCTGTTGGACTCCAACTCCCATCAGCTAGTCTGATGCTCTAACCACTGCACCACACTGACCCTCTCCATTGCGGCTGCCCAGAGATGGTGGAAGTGGAACCACCGAGATATTCTCAGGTCTGGATGTTCTAGAGGAAGACTTAGAGAAGTCACACACCCAGACACATACCCCACCCAGTCCCACAGCAATAAGGGGAAGATCTGCAAAAGAAGATAAGCGCTTGCCAGCTTCAGAGAGCCTGTGGTTGCCATACTGATATCTAGATGAATAAAAAGGGACGTTACTGCCCCAGTCTGAGCAGGATGAAAACCACCATCCACTTGCACGGCCAGTCTGCTTGCCGGGCAGCCCATCCATCTTACTTTCCTCGGCCGTTCTGTGGTTGTGCCTTCCTCGGCTGTAGGTGCAGGAAGCGGAGCTGAGCAGTGGCTGATCGTGTTTGGTTACTGGTGAGGCAAGTGCACTCTGCATGAGCTCTGAGGCACCCTTTCTTCACGTCGGCCGCCCTAACATTTTGTGTGGGAGGGTGGATAACTTTGGTGGTCCTTGGTTCCAAGACCTCTCGGTCTCCCCACATGTCCCAACGTGGGCAGGCCCCTCTCACACCCGCGATGCATTGCCAAGCTGACTACACCACTTCCTCTCTCTCTGTGCATTTAACGGTTGCTTCTTCTTTTTCAGTATTTCTCCACCGCCACCTCCTTCTTGGTTTCATTCACTCCTTCCTGCCTGGCCAAACAGAATATTGGTGAGGCGAAGGCAAAGCTGAGGCCTGCCCCACAAGAACCTTCCCTCAACAGGTGGGACCAGCGTTGTGTGAAGCCTTCTTCCTAAGCAAAAGGTAGAGGGGAGCGGGATGGTGGGACATTGGTCATTTGGGATAGAGCAAAATTGCAAAGTATCGTGTGGAAATGGTTGTGGGGAAGGTGGGGTGGCGGCTGCGGAAATGAGAGGTGCATTGTTAAAGTGTGTTTGTTGTCTCGTCCACCTGTCATCCCTCGAAGGAGTTCTGTTGGGCATCTATTTTATCTTCACAGCAGCCCTGTGAGGTATGTTAGTGACTAGCCAAGGCGGGATTTGAACCTGGCTCTAAATCAAACACTTTGTCTGCTAAGTAGTCTGCCCTGAGCTGGGATTAAGAGCTGAAAGAACAGTGGAAAAGAGGCTGCTATATGCAGAGAATCCAGCATCTCGACCAAGTGGCAAAATAGAGAAATCTGCTTCAGGCAGGACCATGATAGAGAGATGGGGAAAGGCAGGAATTTGAATTTTTGAAGTGCCGGCCCTAACAGAAGGGAGGCAGTACTTCTGGGGCTCAGCTTCAGGCGGCATAATGACTTGAGTTGGCACAGGAGTCTCCACAGGACTAAATCAGGTTTCTGGTCCTGATTCCACTCTTATAATCTAGGCAGCTATATAGTTTTATAGTCTACAGCCACATTTTCCTTCCTGGATGCTGGATGCATTTCTTAAACTCTTTGCTGCTCATGAATAACACATGCCGAAACGTGGAAAGTCAGTGAGCACGCTTTTTCTATAGTGATAAGTCACAGATTCCATGCTGCGTGGATGAGTGAAAGTGCTGCGCAGGCCTCAAGTTTCCCCTACACCTGCCTTCAATTACGATATCTCAGAAGAGCCGCAGTGGAGGAGACACAGCGTGCACACTCTTGGCATCTCCTGTCTGAGCTTCCTACGCAGGAACTGACAGAAGATGGTCCATTGTGGTGAGGTGGGGGGAATCCCCCTCCCAAAAACTGCAGGAAAAGCACTCAGAGGACGAGTTTATTTCAGGGCAGCCTCTCATAGCACTTTTCTGGTCCCTCAAGGGATGGGATGAGGTAGAAATTCAGATTTTTTTGCATTGTAATGAGAAACTTCCTAATCCACGCTTCTCAAGCCAATGCACAATTAATTATCCTTTGGAATTTGCACCTCTCCAGATTTTGCAGTGTAGATCTTCAAACCGAGAAGGTGTGCAAAAATGCATATGTTAGTGCTTCTCCAATTTTCCACCTCCCACATGAATTGTTGAGGGTCTTGGCAGACCACTTGATGATTTTTTCCCCTGCCTGCTGTAGCAATTGCAACGCGCCATGCTAGACGCTGCATGATTTTGAAATGCATTTTTTGTTGCTGCTTTTATTTGTTATACTGTATTTGATTGCACTTTAAATTCCATAGAATTTGATAGACTTCAGAGTACAAGTGTCCTTTGCAGAGGTGGCACAGACCACCTGAATGAAGCTTATGGGCCACTGGTAATCCGCTGGTAAAACACAATTTGGGAACCCTGTGTTAGGCACAAAAATGCATACGTTAGCAAAGATAATGAAGAAAAATCCATTGCATTATAGGAAATCACTTACACACAAAAATGTGCCCAATAGTCAAAACTGCATACCTTTAAAAAATATGGGGGTTTTTTGGAGAGAATTTTGCACTCAAAAAACTGAGGAATTTTCATGAGGATTTTTTAAAAAACAGATTGCAATTTGCTGTGGAAATGCAAAGATGTTAGTTTAAGACTGGGAAACTGAGGAACTGATAGAAACTGAAATGGGCAGATATATTTGTCCTTTATCCTCAGGGTGGAGGATAAGCTGCTCCAAGGAATATTATACCAGGATCTTCCTCTGACTTGGAGCCTGCCCTGTAGAGAGACAACAATGAAATGGGTGTCCAAATGGCACTGCAATATTTTTTTAGAGGGTTGGACCTAGCAGGGATGAGGCAATGCTTCAGGCAGAGAACTGCCGTGGGCTGGAACAACCCTGATCATTCAGCTTGCTTGCTTTCTTACTTACTTATATTTTGTTGCTTCTATTTCTTTTAATTATGGCAGTATGAGAGAAACACTAGAAAGAGAAGCAGCAGGCTGTGGCAGGAAGAGGGAGCGGCCCTTTCCATCCACCCGCCTTACACAACTGCCGCCCGGCCCCTCCCCAGGTTCTCTCAGCGGTCAGCCATTTTGTGGGGTGCACACAGTGAGGCCCCTTCCATTGGCCTCCTTTGACCCATTTTTGTTTTACGTTCCTTCCATGAGACACATTGTGGTTTCCTGCTGAAAGGCAGGATAGAAATATAATAAACGTACACAACAGAACAGTGTTGCAGCACACAGGCAGCATTTCCACACAATTATCTCATTAAGAGAATGTCTCAACATCAGACTAGGATACCTAAAGGGCCGTCTCCTTTCGTGGGAGCCTGGCAGCTTGCTAAGATGAAGGAAACGTTCGAGGGTGGAGGGTGGCAAAATAACAGGAGCCTCTGAATTGACAGTAATTCTCTAATGGCCATAATTACTCTGGTGCCAAGTTGGTTGGCAGGGATATTTGGTCTGGGCACATGACTTGGTACGTGAGGGAAATTCTTCAGCTGCAAGTGGCAGCAGGTAGGGCCTTGGGCAGTGCCAGTTTAAGGTTTCACAGCAGGCTTTGGCCAAGATGTCCCTCAATGGGCTTCAGCTTCCACTGCGTCACCCAACTCCCTCAGCAATACCACTTGCCCTTGAAGTATTCCCCCAAATACTATGTCATGTGCTCTATCTTAACTTTCCAGACTCCACCTTTGGATGTTTCTTTCTGGAAAGCCTAGTCTGGGTCTTCCCTGTTGATATGGAAGAGTGGCCAGGTTCCCATGAGAGGAAACGGTCCTTTGTCTGAAGAAATCTCCTCATGGCCACCACCAGTTGCCAGCTTCCTATTCAACAGATACACACATATTCCTAATCCCAGCTCTGGGGCATGGTGGAGGTGTCAGAAGTTGATATTGCATACCCCACAAGTGTCCTGGGAAAAAATGGGGCATCCTTTTTTTTTTTAGCGAGAGAACTGTGGCCATTTTGGTTGCTGTGATCTTGCATGGTTTTGCGGCGCAATCCCCCCACCCCCGGAAAAGGGTGTGATCTCACATGGTATCCCCAAGCACTTGTTTTTGGGTGCCTTGCCCATTCTTTTTTCGGAGGGGGTGGGAACCATGGCCATGATGTTCTCATGATAAAAAATGGGAAAATTCAGCCCAGGAAGATGGCGTCCTGGATTTTGGCTTCAAGGTCTTGGAGGGTATGTTGTGGCTGGGCAGGTGCCATGGCCCATTCCTGACCAGGGGACTAACCGCCAGCCCTGGCTGCCACCGCCTTTTGCTAACCTTCACTGAGTGAGGAAAATGTGACAAGTGAGCTGAAGGAGTTGCAGTCTCTGCTAGCCTCTCCCTTTGGGCGGGCATGAGGAATGGGCCATTTGCTTGCTCTCTTCCTCAGCATCAAACCACCATGGGATTTCAGCAGGTTTTGGGTTGACTCCTACCGTCCTTCTTACAATGGTATCCTGCCTTTCTCTGATTATGGAACTCAAGGCAGTGTACATGTAAGTTCTCAGCTGGTGTCCCATCCAGGCACTGATCAGCACAGAGCCTTCTTTGCATCCATAAGGGAGTAGACTCATGTGCCTTTGGACCACACCAAGAGTGGACTTTGCTCTTTCAAATTTCAGTGGCATCCTTTGCAGGGCCAAAATTTGACAGCCCCCCCTCTCGCCTTCCATTTTGATCTATTTGCTATATCACACCTACACCGCTTCCTATACTCAGCGCCCAGTGCGGCCAAACCTGCCTCTGACCACACCCACTGGATTGGGAAGGAATGATGGGTATATCTGCCCATTTTCATTTTACCTCCATTTCTCATATCTTCAACTCTTCACATTTCCACATCAACTGACATTTTTTTAAAAAAGAGCCTAGGTGAAAATTCCAGTGCTAATTTCTCCTAATATACGTATTTTAATTTTTGCATGCAATTGTACCTAGTCTACACATTTCTGCAAAGCAATTTCCCCCAATAGAATGCATTTTTGTACAATATTTTCACCCACATGTCCATTTTTTTGTGCACGCTTTGCTGCATTTCTGTACGCGTGACTCGGCTGGAGAACCGTGCTGCAAAATTGGCGAACTGCAAAGGACGGCTACGTTTTGGTTCGTGTATTGTTTCAGAAAGTGAAAGGCTCGCCTTTAAACTGAATGGTTTCATCCTGCCCCCTAGCTGCCCGTTAGTACTGGATGGTGAGGTGGCGTTGTGAGCGGTTAGCTCTGCCGCTCGTACTACGGGGCCACTTCCGTCAGCAAAATGAGTTATTCTTCCTGAGTGGAAAATTCTGGGTGTGGCCCTGCTGGGTAGGGAGATTTTGTCCTTCCGAATCATTGAGTTGGGCAGCCTCTCCGGCTAGGCCATGGCTGGGATGTCCACCAGTTTGGATGGCTTTAAAAGAAAATTAGACCTATTCATGGAGGCAAGGTTATCAATGACTAGCTATGGTGGTGACTCTGTAATGCCTCTGCTGCTGGAGGCAGTAATACAGTGGTACCTCAGGTTACATACGCTTCAGGTTACATACGCTTCAGGTTACAGACTCCGCTAACCCAGAAATAGTGCTTCAGGTTAAGAACTTTGCTTCAGGATGAGAACAGAAATCGTGCTCTGGCGGCGCGGCAGCAGCAGGAGGCCCTATTAGCTAAAGTGGTGCTTCAGGTTAAGAACAGTTTCAGGTTAAGTACGGACCTCCCGAACGAATTAAGTACTTAACCCAAGGTACCACTGTACTGCTGGAAACCACAGGAGGGGAGAGTAGAGGTGTTGTACTCTGGCTGCTTGTGAGAACAGATGCTGGACTACAGTAGGCTCTTGCCACAAAAGAGCTCAGGCATGATATAACTCTGAAAAATGCATAAGCACAAATGAGATTCGAAAGATGGCAACTCCATTCTAGACTCTTCTCTGGTTTTTTTTTTTTTTTCTTTTCCCAAATATATGCATGGCATTTATACAGAGCCTCTCTCCAAGTCCCCAACAACTCCTGGTCTGATAGGGCTCGTCTTACATCGCAGCTCCTGGGATCTTTAGTACTCAATGCATGGGCTCTGCCGCTGAGCTCTGAGCCATCACTCATGCAATCTGAATAATAATAATAATAATAATAATAATAATAATAATAATAATAATAATTGTACCCCGCCCATCTGGCTGGGTCTCCCCGCCACTCTGGGCGGCTTCTAACAAAGATTGGAAGTTTCTGAAATGTAAAAAAAATGCTCGTGTCTATAATGCATTCAAATTAAAACCACAAGGGAAATCTGGAGCATGGAAACCTGTTCATATGTGGTCTTCCTCACTTGTCTTTCTCAGCTATCGGCTTGTTCCACACCTTCCTCTTCCGATCCCTGCTTCCCCCAAAAAATCTCATCAGCCTTGCTCCCCGCCCTTTCCTGTCTCTTTCAGTTCCTCCTCGTTCAATTTGATTTGTGGGGTAAGACTTGAGAAGGCTGCAGAAATAAACTGGTCCTGTCTCCTACTTTACAGAGGACAGCAGCCCTTTGTTTGAATGGCTCCTCTGTAGGAAGGCGTGTCCCGTCCAAGTGGCACAGTGTGCTAATTCTAGACCCTGAACCCTAATAAAAGAGATTCCTTCAATCAGGGGTGGGGAACCACCAGCCCATGGGCCAAACCTGACCTGCCAGAGGTCCCAATTTGGCCTGTGAGAGCTGTTTCCCCCCAAACCATGCCCAGATGTGGCTTCACAGGAACTAGGTAAAGGTAAAGGTACCCCTGCCCGTACGGGCCAGTCTTGACAGACTCTGGGGTTGTGCGCCCATCTCACTCAAGAGGCCAGGGGCCAGCGCTGTCCGGAGACACTTCCGGGTCACGTGGCCAGCGTGACATCGCTGCTCTGGCGAGCCAGAGCTGCACACGGAAACGCCGTTTACCTTCCCGCTAGTAAGCGGTCCCTATTTATCTACTTGCACCCGGGGGTGCTTTCGAACTGCTAGGTTGGCAGGCGCTGGGACCGAGCAGCGGGAGCGCACCCCGCCGCGGGGATTCGAACCGCCGACCTTTCGATCGGCAAGCCCTAGGCGCTGAGGCTTTTACCCACAGCGCCACCCGCATCCCTTTCACAGGAACTACTGGAAGCTTAAAGGAAAGTCCTGCTTGTTCTTTTGCCTGAAGCAAGATGCGCTCCTGTACCTTGTTCTGGAAGCATTTTGTGGGCTGTACGAAGGAGTTTCCCTCCATTTTGTCGCTACCTGCAAAATCTGAGCTTCTATCTCCGCCTCTATCAGCTTATTTTTATTGGGGGGGATAGAGAAAGACGCACTTTTCCAGCCCTTTGCTCAGTACTTCCCAAAGGGTCAAGCGCTCCATGCTGGGCAATAGATATAGGACACAATATCGACCTAAACCTCTGGGAGAAACTCTCGAAAAGAGATTTGAAATTTACCATGCGTTATTCTGTGAAAGAGAACTATTTGAAAATGATTCATAGATGGTATTTAGTTCCGAGTAGGTTGGCTAAGATGTATAAAGCTGAATCAGATACATGTTGGAAATGTAAAGAAATGGTAGGAACTTTTTTTCATATGTGGTGGACATGCAGAAAGGTAAAAGAACATTGGGAAATGATTTATAATGAGTTGAAAAAAATGTTTAAATTTACCTTCCCCCCAAAACCAGAGTCCTTTTTGTTGGGAATAACCCAGACAGAATTTCCCAGGTGTCAGAAGTTTATTTATGTATGCAACAACAGCGGCCCGTGTTCTGTTAGCCCAAGAATGGAAAGTGAGTGAGGTCCCATGTAAAGAGGATGTTTAGAACTTGCAGGCTTAACGCACAGAATAAGAGAGCAAGAAGAACATATATTTAAAGATGAGTGGAACATATTTATTGAATATATGGAAAATAATTGTACTCAGCTGAAAACACTGGCAGCATTCAACAGAGTAAACAATATTTGATTGCTGTAAAAGTAGAAAATTGATTTAAATGGTTATAGTAAAATATGCAGGAATGTGTGATATGTAACACAAACCATGGAAGGAGAAGAAGGGAAGTCACAGGATATTTTAAAGTTTGTAAATTTTTTTTTTTTAATGTAGAAACTGAAAACTCAATAAAAATTATTTATTAAAAAAAATAAGCAAAGGGTCAAGCACCCAACAGTCAAGCTGGCTGTGGGGTGCTTGGGAACCTCACACAAGAGATTTTGACAGGTGGGAGGAACAACCTGCCTGTCAGTCACATGAAACCCCAGTGATGTTACATGATTGACAAAATGCGCTGTCCTGCCCACCTGTCGACACTGGGCTGTGTTTCTCCACCTAACAGTTTAACTGGCCATATGTCATATGTCATTGAAAATTAACATTTCTCTTCTCAGCCCCTCCCCATCATTCTATTTTTTGAGCTATGCCTTTAAATTATATGTGCCATCATTTGTTAACTTTTTTTGAGTGATGCATTTCCTCCTTTTCCGGTGATGCATCAGTTGCTGCCCTCCTGCAGATGTATGTGGATTTCAGACGTGAGAACTGTGTCTGTCTGGTAGGAAGTGCCACTCCTTGTGGTAACCCTTCCTAGAACGGTTGTAGGCAGTTCTGCCCTCAACCAATCCCCAGGCACAAAATAGTGAGTGCTCCTGTCCACCATATTCCTTAGGAATTCCTCTTGACTGGAGCCCCATTTTTTTAAAGTTCTCACGCACCTCACTTGAAAATACTGCTGGTTAATTTGTTGTCTGGCTTAAAAGAGAATTCACAGGTGCCAAGATCCATGTTTGGCACAAGTACTCTTTGGTAAGAGAACCCAAGCAGAGATTTAAAATTTTAAAAAATACACAGCAAAGTAAAGTGTGGAAATATAGGCTGTTGGATCTTTAAAATATCCCCTTCTAAGATGCTTCCTAAGTCCTCCTCTTCCCTTAGCATAGAAAGAGACTACATGTTTGGCAAGTTAAAAATGGTTTACATACAAAAGCTTCAAAGATCAGGTTCATGTGCTTTCCCATATAGCAGTCAGAAAAAGACAGGCGGTAAAAGTAAGGTTCCGAAGTGGTGAATGTTTATTTCCTAGAAACAAAAGGATGGCTTGCAGAAAGCCATAAAGCCATTTGCACTCCTTACTTGCAGGAGCGCAAATGGTGTAGTGGGAAGAAGGAAGGCTTGATAACCCTTTCTCCCAAGATAAGAGAGAGTGACCTAAGCCTGGCAGGACAGCTTACTCTATGGTCATAACCCCTTCATGCATTAATTAGAGTTAAGCACGTTGGTTATATGGGACTGAGTATCCCACAAATACATCCTTTTATTCACCATACGGTTCTGTCCTTCTAGATTTGCATACAACTCTCTTTCTAGCTATCTAGATTTTTCTCTCTTATCCAGAGCCGTCTTTCCCATTGGACTTAGTGGTTCGTTGCGCCAGGGTGCTGGCCTCTCAGGGGCGACCCAGCAAGTGGGGGAGCTGTGTGGCTTTGCTGGCAGCCTCCCCTTTCCCGCCAGCTGCGCCCCGCCAATTCTATGGTTGGCAGGCGTGCAGCTTCCTTCCCAAGCCTCTGCAGGAGGAGAGCGATCCCCACAGAAGCTTAGGTTCCCTCCCAAGCCTCTGCATCTGCTAAAGATGTCCCTGCTCCCGGTCGCTGTCCTCCTCCTGCTTCCTGGCGAAAGGCAGTGCGCAGCCTTCCCGGGCTGCCTTCTCAGGTGGCCCAACGCCGGAGAGCATGTCCGCCAGCACGTTTTCCTGCTTGATCACCGCCACCACGCTAGGGATCGGGGCAGTGGGGGAGGCAGAGGACATTTTCCACACCCCTCCCTTTTTTTGGAGTTGCCGGGGGCAGCGGCAGAGGGATCTTTGCACTTGGCGCCGGATATGCTTAAGATGGCCCTGCTCTTATCCGATGTATAACATGTTCATTTCAAAGCCGCTGGGGAAGGTTGATAGCACAGTGGTTATTTTTTTTTTTTAAATAAATTTTTATTAAGATTTTAAAGATTACAGAAAAAAAAGAAATAATAACAATCAAGGAAAAAAGAAAAAACAATACATATTAAAAAAATCATCAAAAGCCATAAAACAGAAGAAAAAATATAAAAAACAAGTCAAACCTGTACATCACTTGCTTACATTCACTTATTTCCATGACCTCCTCACACCTCCCATTTTTGTATTCTAATTCAATTTGTTATTTCAGCAAATCCTTCCAACCTTATTTTTATCTTAATAATTTGTCTTAATATACTATAATTTTACATTCTCTCTTTCACCAACTCATTTTTACTTAATCCTTTATGTCATTCTACTAAAACCACATAATTTTCTTTTCCCAACATCTTTCTAGCAATCCTCCAAAATTAAGGAAATTAAATTAATGATAGCACAGTGGTTAGAGCAGTGTTTCCCAACCTTTTTTGGGCAAAGGCACACTTGTTTCATGAAAAAAATCTCGAGGCACACCACCATTAGAAAATGTTTAAAAAATTAACTCTGTGCCTATATTGACTATATGCCGCTTGGGGCGGCAGCCTGTTGCCCGAAGCACAGGGAGCCCTACGGAGGGCTCCCCGTGCTTCCGGCGAGTGTCTGCAACCCTGCGCGCCCGGCAGGAGCTCCTGCCAGGCGCGCAAGGCTTGGGGCGGCAGCTTGTTGCCCGAAGCACAGGGAGCCCTACGGAGGGCTCCCCGTGCTTCGGGCGAGTGTCTGCAACCCTGTGCGCCCGGCAGGAGCTCCTGCCAGGCGGCAAGGCTTGGGGCGGCAGCCTGTTGCCCGAAGCACAGGGAGCCCTACGGAGGGCTGCCCGTGCTTCGGGCGAGTGTCTGCAAGCCTTGCGCGCCCGGCAGGAGCTCCTGCCAGGCGCGCAAGGCTTGGGGCGGCAGCCTGTTGCCCGAAGCACAGGGAGCCCTACGGAGGGCTCCCCGTGCTTCGGGCGAGTGTCTGCAACCCTGCGCGCCCGGCAGGAGCTCCTGCCAGGCGGCAAGGCTTGGGGCGGCAGCCTGTTGCCCGAAGCACAGGGAGCCCTACGGAGGGCTGCCCGTGCTTCGGGCGAGTGTCTGCAAGTCTTGCGCGCCCGGCAGGAGCTCCTGCCAGGCGCGCAAGGCTTGGGGCGGCAGCCTGTTGCCCGAAGCACAGGGAGCCCTACGGAGGGCTCCCCGTGCTTCGGGCGAGTGTCTGCAAGCCTTGCGCGCCGGGCAGGAGCTCCTGCCAGGCGCGCAAGGCTTGGGGCGGCAGCCTGTTGCCCGAAGCACAGGGAGCCCTACGGAGGGCTCCCTGTGCTTCGGGCGAGTGTCTGCAACCCTGCGCGCCCGGCAGGAGCTCCCGCTGGGCACGCGAGGCTTGGGGCGGCAGCCTGTTGCCCGAAGCACGCGGAGCCCTCCGGAGGGTGCCCCGTGCTTCGGGCGAGTGTCTGCAAGCCTTGCGCACCCGGCAGGAGCTCCCGTCGGGCGCGCGAGGCTTGGGGCGGCAGCCTGTTGCTCTAAGCACATGGAGCCCGCCTCCCTCCCACGGCACACCAGGCAAAGTCTCGCGGCACACTAGTGTGCCGCGGAACACCGGTTGGGAAACACTGGGTTAGAGCATCTGCTTTGAGTGCAGAATGTCCCGGGTTTAATCCCCAGGGCTGGGGAAAAGATCCCTGTCTGAAATCCCAGAGAGCCATTACCAGTGAGTGGGGACAGCACTGAGTTAGATGGACCAAGTGGTTTGACTCTGTATAAGACAGCTTCCTTTTACCGTTACTAGCAAACAACTTTTACATTAAAGCAATACAAATCAATTCACCAAATAAAACTAGTTTGCAAGGCTAGAGACAGGGTGCGGACAGCTCCAGACCTTGTTAAATGCTGGAAAGTGGGGTGCCCTGAGCCAAACAAGACACAATGCCTAGGAGAAATCCATGCTGTGTAGCTCCCCATGATCTGAGCACAAAGTCCCCAACCCATCACAAGGATTCACGTTTCCCTAATTTTAAAAACCCAGGTGTTTAGATATTCTCTTTCTCCCCTCTCTTTTCAGTGCAATCTTCCAGGGGGAAAATGTTTTTTAAAAACTTTTCACATTTTGTTCTCAGGTCCCTGCCCTCTGGAGTTCTGCCGCCATGGAAACACGATCGCTTCTCAGGCAAATAATTGGCTACGGCATGCCCTTTGGCGTCCTTATTCTTTTGACCGTGGCTGCACATGTTGATGGGCAAGTTTTTGCTACTTCAGACACACAACCTGTGGGGACCACCATCTTTCCCCCCACGTCAACTTTCACAACTGAAAGGGTGGCCACAGAGCTTGCAACCTCAACCTCTGCCTCTCCAGCCAAGCCTTCAGCTCTCCCCTTGTCTCAGCCCACTGCTGCAGCTAAAAAACTGTCTCTAAAAGCAGCCACTACAGAGACTACTCTCCAAGATAGCAGCACGGATGAAGATAAAACTATCACCAACAATACATCAGGCCCCCATCCCTCTACCGGCCCTGCGATCAGCCTTACCACAGAAACAGCTGCTGTGGGACAAAAATTTGCAATCAGCCCTACCACAGAAGCAGCTGTTGTGGGACAAAAAACTGGTACAACCAGTGCCGTGGCAAACCCTCTCAATACAACAACAGCCCCTCTCGAGACTCCCATTGGGAGTTCATCTGGCCTCAAACCAAGGTCAAATTCAAAACAGACTACCAAGGGTGAAGCACAGCCAAGTCCGAAGCCAGAACAAGACGTGGTAGATGACACCAAAACAATGGACAACCGCACCCATTGGCCTGCTCAGTGGCCCTCAACCACGACAGCTGTCCCCCAAACAACAAGCGCTGTCCCTGGCCCAAGAGCAAGCCCTGATGAGAAGAGCCAGACTGGAATAATTGTGGCCGGTGTCCTCTGTGCCCTTCTGTTCCTGATCCTCTTGATTGCCATCCTCCTTTGCAGGCGAAGGCGCCGCTCCGGCTCAACCAGCTTCAACGAGGGGTGGGCAGGGCAGGTGGCACTGCCAGACGACTCGGCGTTGGATCGGGATGTCGAGCAAGGGGCAGTTCCTGCAAAGGAAGAGGAGACCAAGCGCAACACACTCATCACGTTCTCCGGCAAGCGTCAGTCGAGGGTGCCTTCGGTAGCCATGGAGGAAATAGGCGAGAAAGGAGAGAGCGGGGAGAACCAGAAACTGCTTTGTGGAGATGCTGGCGGAGGCTCCAGCCCAGAGGCTTCTGGGCAAGCAAATGGTAAACTCCCAGAATCCACCATGCAGTCCTCTCAGGAGATTGTGTTCCCTCCACCCCCAGCTAACCAGGAGTAGCCTCTTCCTCAACGACCAACGGAGGACACACTTCTTATGCCCCTTTCTAACCCCCTTCCAGTAGATTAGGACACTCCATTGGCCCTGTTCCCGGTCCGCTCGGAGCTGGTGGAAGGGCGGAGGAGCCCAGGAGAGAAACGCTTGCACCACCAGTGTTTCCGACCACATCCTTTTTCCTGTTTGTATGGTATCTACAAGACAGTGATCTTAAACCAGGCGTCCTGGTTTCCCAGCTACCTTTGCCTTAGTCTCGCCAAACCTCTTTTTCCTTCGAGAAGACAAGGGGTTTGAGCTGTTGCTTTTTCACAGCTGTGCAGAAAACACCTTGGTGTGGTTGTACAGGTGGAAAATCCCGGGCTACAAAGAGGAGGGAGGTTGTGCTGGAGAAACAACGGCCTTCTATTTGTAGCAGAAAGTCTTGGTTGCCATTTTCAGAAAGAGGGTAAATTGACGACATCAAATTTGCTGCAATTTTCCACAACGTCGAAAACAGTTGTGGGCGATGAGCCCTATTATCAGAACCAGTTTGCAGGGGACTTTTAACGCAGAAGTGCGAATAGGCTAACCGGATATCGCAACCCTATTCTTGAAATCTATCCAGGCCAGTAGGCATGTAGGTTCATATGGACACTCTTCTCATTTAATTCAGGTATCATCCCAAATCTTTCCAACCAGACAGCTTACTGCTTTGTATCATATCAAAAGTACATCTTTTCAAGCAGCCAGTGAATGAACCCTTATTAGCCAATTCTCCAAGATCTGTTGCAGGGTAAGTGGAGTATAGATGTTCATAATTTAAAGTAGACCACAAATGGGAGGAGTGTGGCTGGAGTAATGGGCAATATTTATTTCTGGATAACCATTACAGTTAAGTGGATTTTCAGGACCCTTTATTACAGATTGTTGCCTCTTAATATGCTTCGGTCATTCTTTTGGACCAATTATCAAGGCGTTGGAGTGGGTGGGACGTGGGTTCTCCGTGATTTATTTACCCAGGAGTTGAGGTTTCTAACTCCCTTGGAGTGAGAGGCAACAATTTCCTGAGAGGTACCGGTAGATACATCAGTGTGCAGCAGCAGAAGCAACAAAGAGGCTTAGGGCACTTTAGAGACAAATGGATTAATAGCGGCACAAGCTTTCGTGAACTTGAATCCTCTTTATCTGATGAAGTGGCTTCTAATCCACGAATGCTTATGCCACATCCAAAATTTGTTGTTTTGGCTGAGATAACAGGTGGCAATCATCTTGTACTTATTAGTACAAAATAGTTAATGATACTTTTGTGAATAGGCACTTAGGGAAACCAAACCAAAGACTCTCTGAAAGTTTTTCTGAAAGCCAGTGTTAGGGCACCACAAGATAGATGCTTTAAGATCCTCACAGAATTACAGGTTCCAAAGTTCATTGGAACTTGGCAATTATCCTGGTTTTGGTCCAGTTTAGATTTCTGCTACAGGTCATAATCTGCGACAGTGTTTGCCCGCACAAGCCCCAATGAAAGAAATAGAAAGAGCTGTGCAAGAGGCCATCTGCCATTTTCCCTAGTTGTCTCTCCTCCATTCACCCTCTGGATAACCCTGTCTAGTGTTCACTATATGTTCAATTGCTGTTTGCATCAATTTGTTGTGGTTTTTTTTTGCAGAGATTTATTTTTGTGTGTTGCCGTATCAAAATATATCAATAAAGAAGTTTTACTTTGGTTTAATTTTTTGGAGTGCGGTTTGGAACAATGTCGAAACCCACTATTTCAATCAGTTCCGAGTGACAATGTAACTGACACGCAGTAGACCCATCTTTTTATATTGTATAATACTAAAATTCAGGTTACAGTGGTACCTCGGGTTACAGATGCTTCAGGTTACAGGCTCTGCTAACCCGGAAATACAGTATTGATATTGAATAGAATTAAACAATAGTTTTAAGCATTCATATCCTGATGATTTGAACCTTTCAAATCTTGCCAATGATGGTACAAAAGTGATTTAACAAAAGTTCTTCATCTCAAAGAAAACAAAGGCGGCGTTCAGAACGCTGGAATTAATTGCTCTAATCTCTGCTCGTGGTGTTTATCTTGCATGCAATTAGTTTGCAAGACTCCTGGGCTCTCCTTAATAGAAACTGGTTGTTCATCTGTATGGGTACACAGGAGAAGCCCTGGCCCTGCATTAGGGGCCTAAATCAACCCTGGGGTTGATTTGCCTGCCATCATTACAGGTTGGGGTGGGGCACAGTTTCAGGGTGGCGGTTGTATGTACTTCTTACCTCTTGACTGTGCTTTCAATGAAGTTGTAACTCCTCCCTTTCGCTCAAAGTTGGTTAAAGGCTAATTAAACTAATGAGCGTGCTGTGGTTTAAAAAGAAATGAAATTATCCTCCCTTCTCTGTGTATGCATTCATTCTGCGCTTTCATCTGAACTTCATCCAAATTACCGTATTTTTCGCTCTATAACACGCACCCGACCATAACATGCACATAGTTTTTAGAGGAGGAAAACAAGAAAAAAATTATTCTAAACGAAACAGTGGATGTATGATTTTTGTGGTTCATGCTGTGGCCCCAGACATGTGATCTGACAGTGAGTTTGGGGTAGCCCAGTGCAAAAATCCTGAGGATCCATGTGGATCCATGCTTTGTAACCACGTTTTTGCACCACTGCAGCCCCAGGCAACAGTGGGTGTGTGATTTTTTTTGGTACAAGATGTCGCCATGGACATGCTGTGTGATCTGATGGTGAATTTGGGGTGACCCAGTGCAAAAATCCTGAGGATCCATGTGGATCTGTGCTTTGTAACCACGTTTTAAGTGGGGAGGGAAGGAAAAGCACTCAAGGGACAAGGAGCATGTGTGGGGGGTGTGGAGAAGGATGCTGCTAATAATGCAGAAGAGGGGTTTAAGGGGAGAAGAAGCACATGTGGGGTGGGTGGAGAAGGATGCTGCTAATAATGAAGAAGAGGGGTATAAGGGGAGAAGGCTCCTTTCCTCTCCCACTTTGCTCCTTTAAAGCAAGCAGGCTCTGCTTTTCTCCCTCCTCCCCGCTCATCCCCGGCTTAGCGACCTGAAAAACTTTGCTGCTATGTAGCGAGCTGAGTGGGGAGGAGAGAGGGACAGAGAGCCTGCTTGCTTTAAAGGAACCAACCGGACAGGAACCACTTACACTCGTGTAAGTGGCTCCTCTCCTCTCCCGCTTTGCTCCTTTAAAGAAGCAGGCTCTCTGTCCCTCTCTCCTCCCCACTCAGCGGCTCTTCTCCCGCTTTGCTGTTTCAAAGCGAGCCACGGAGGAGGGAAGGAAGAGGAACCATGGATCCTCTGCTCACGACTGCAGCAGATTCCCCCCCCCCCCGGCCACCCGTAGGCATTCCCTCCATAACACGTACAGACATTTCCCCTTACTTTCTGGGAGAAAAAAGTGAGTGTTATGGTGCAAAAAATACAGTACATTCCTTTGATTCCAGATCTTAAGGGATTTCTTGAAGTCATTACAGGTAACTTGCTGTGGGGAAATGGCTCAGGAAGCATCTTGTTTCATTCTCTCCTCCCCGCCCCTTTAATTTTATACCACTCTCATCTACCACAAAAATCTCTCTTGACTAATTGGTATTCCCCATTCGTTGAACCAGCATGAGCTGTCACAAATAAGCACTGCACTGAAATGGTACATTTTAAAACAAAAAAGGAAAGAAAGTAAAATAAATACATTGCTAGCATTCTTTACCACCAACAGTAGCACAAGAAAATCAAGCAATGTCTAAACTTTGCAAAGATTTTTCCAACAACAGAAGTGGCGCCCATGAGAGAGGTGCCAGAACTGCGCTCCAGTGTGCTCCGGCTGATAAAATGCCGACTGACTTGGAGAATCTATTGTTTTCTGTATGTAAGAGATTTTATTTTAAACGGAAGAACATTCAGTCACGTGAGACCCCGCCATCTACAGTCTAAACTTCAGACTGCTGCATGGGCTGCTCCCCAGACACACCTTGACAATCTCAGAGAGAACAAGGCCTGGAATAGGAAAACGCAGACTTTTAAGTTAATGCAGAAGTGACAAAATTCTAGACTTTGCAGTTTCAAGGTGGCACGTTGGAATTCACCAGACTGAGGCCGTACTCACACCTTACTTTTAAAGGATTGTGATACCACTAAACAGTCATGGCTTCCCCCAAATGAATTATGGGAGCTGTAGTTTGTTAAGGATGCTGAGAGTTGGTAGGGGACCCTCCGTATTCCCCACTCATAGCTGCAATTTACAAAGCAGATTAACAAGCGATCCCTCTTCACTGGGAACTCTGGGAATCATAGCTTTGGGGTGGGAATACAAGTCTCCCAACAACCCTTAGCACCTTCGATAAACTACAGTTCCCAGAATCCTCCTCTGGATTTTTCCTGAGAGGGGACTTCTTGTATGGAGGACCATTCAGTTCTGATGCGAGCCTGGGATCCAAGGCCTGAGGTGGTTGCCTGGGCCTCTCGCCACCCTTCTCACACCCCCACTTCACGCCCTCTGTTGCCATTGTCGTCATCCTTCTCCTCTGACTCCTCCGAGCACACTTCTTCGTGGCTTTCCGCTTCCTTCTCCCCACACATTCTCTGGCAGCTCTCGTTCCAGCACATCCGCAGGTGGAAGTAGCCGGCACAGGTGATGATGAAAAGGATGGAGGTGAAAACCAGCCCCCACAGCGCCACCCGTTTCTCAGCCCTGCCATTTATGGTGCACTCAATCCGCTGCTGGCACCTGGGAGTCGACGGGGTACATACCCAATACACCCCCCAGAGCCTGGGCATCTGGAAGATGAAAATGACACAGAGGAAAGAGATCTCCAAGGCAAGGATAAGTCCCACCCAGATATCAAAGAGGGGGACACCACAGATGTTAGTGATCCTAGGCCTCTTCTTCCCCCTAGAAGATTCTCTGTGTCGGTCGTGGTGGTGGGCAGCTTCACACGGCGGGGTCGCGTGACATGGCTCAGACTCGGTGCATGTGCAGGCCGTGTCTCCATGGTAACACAGCATCGGCCCGGCAGCCATGCCTGGTCCGGACATGACCTGAGCCTGGCCAACGGGCTTGCAGTGGGAGTCTCCAGCCATCCATGGCTGGTTGCACACATCCCCATCACTCCTGCCTGTGGTGTCAAAGGTTACGTGGCGCTGGCCGTGCACCTTACACCCCTGAGCCGGCCTGCGTTTGATGGCCATGTTTGCTTTGTCATCTACCCAGGGATGGGCAGGGACATAGCCCATGCTGCCTTCGGTGTCTGACTTGCATTTGGTGGCCGTGTTGTATTTGCCATCATCACGGATACCTTGGCCGATGTACCTTTTAGGTGTTCCCATGGCATACCCATCAGCCAAACCACCCGATTCTTGACGGTCGGCGTATCTCCAATGGAGGGGCTCTCTGTGCTCGTCACCTGGCCAAGACTGAGGGGGCATTTTGCCTTTGTAAGGTGAGCCGCTAAGGGAGGCTGAGGTGCTCTTGGTGGCCACGTGGCACTGCTCCTTTTCACCGCAATAGGATGCCGCAGTGGTTTGCCTCATGTGACCTTGATGTGCGGCCATCTTGGTTTGCCTAGTGCCCGTTGGACCGTAGCTCACACTGGGGCCATACCCTTCGGCCATGGGAGCCGCATGCCCCCCGTGCCAATCATCCCAGTGGGTATAGTAAGGATGGTGGGCATGGTGGCGATGGTGGGCATGGTCGTGGCCATAGTGCCTAGGGAGACCACGGCGCCCAACGTTGTAGATGGTGGATATGTCGGGGACGCCACTGTGGGATGCTGTGGCAACAATGGCCAAGCCTTCCCCTTTATCCCTATCCTCTTTCTCTCTCCTCCTCTTCTTCTTCTTCTCCTTGGGGGTGGTGAGCCGCAGGAGCCCTACGAGAAGGATCAACGCGATGAATACCAGCCCCCATGTTGCTGCAATGGAGATGGGAAAATGTTGGTTGTAGCACAGGGCTGTGCAGAATTCTCGCGACAGGTCGCCTTCGCCCTCGGTGATACTGCAGCTGGTGTCGTCTTTGATCTTGTCCCAGGGGCCATTGGCAAAGAAGATGGCCATGATGCGGAGGCCCAGCAGGAAGTACCATGGGTTCAAGCCCTCGCAGTCGAGTGCACCGGAAAGGGAGGACAGCAATGGCCGAAAGAGATGGATAAGACCTGAGAGGATGATGGACATCTGTGGAGAGACAGGGGTAGGGGTGGGAAAGGGGAGGTTAGGCCTTGGGCAGGAACCTGCATTGGAATTCTACCCAGGGCCAGCACTGGGATTTGGTACCACTGGGCACTAACTGAGGTACACTCCACAACAGGGGCCCTACTGTCGACCCACAGAGCCTTTAGCCTCCTCCTTGCCCTCATTTCCTGTTCCTCTGTCCTATGCAAGCAACCACACGTGAAGGGAGGAAGCGGCTGTCTATACCTGCCTTGCCCTCTCCTTCTGGGTGTTAGCCACGTTGGGCTCGTGGCAAAAAAATGGAGAGCAGGCACTGTGACATAGAGAAGATGGACTTGCTCGGGGAGGGGTCCCACGGAAGGCCTCCTGCCCCCCCAAATCTAGTCAATGTGCTTTCATTATTTGGAGTGAGCCAAACTGGGTTGTGGGGTGAAGGGGAAAAGCACAGAACTCTCTTCCTCAGCTTCCAGGGTGGACATAGGCCCAGTAGATCAGGCCAAAGGCCCATCTAGTCCTGCAGCTGTCAGGCTTCAGGGAATCAGCTTCCTACCCCATGGCGTAAATGAGCAGATCAAGCAAAATGAGTTCGTACCAGTTAGTTTCTTTAATAAACACAGCGAAGGACAAAAGAAAGCATCTACCCAGAATGGAGGTGCTCCCAATTAAGGGTCACTCCCCCCTCCGTCCCTATTAATCTACTTCACTCCTACGTCTTGTATTCTGGGCTTGTAGCCTCTGTGCTTTCTGTTCTGACATTTTCTGAGCTCTCCATGACTTTGGAGATGAGGGTGTGTGTGGATACTATCCAAAGACTGTGAATCTGTTAACTCTATCTCTCCCAGTGCTTCTTCTCCTAGCTGTTCCCTATCCAGTATTTCCCAGCTTCTGCGTTCTGAACTATGCCCCTCTGCAAACCACTGTTCTAAATCTATGCTGTCCTCCTGGGAAGATTCAGGAGCAGAGCAGGGAGAGGAGGTGGCTCCCACCATTCCTCCTCATTGCAACCCTCCTCAGCACGGTCCCTGACAGGTGCCTGCTCTCACAGTGGCCACGCAGGACCTGAACACAACAGCACTTTCCTAATATCATACCTTCCAACATTCCTCAGATGAAAATGGACATTCCACACTGCCCACCAACTGACCCTGCGCAACACCCCCTCTTTTTTTTGTCTCACACCCCAAAGAGCATTTCCTTTTAGAAGTGACACCACCAAGACACAGCACACACGCCTCCACCGTCCTGAGAAAACCCCTTAATCCTGGTTTTATTTTAGTTTATTCTTTGGTAGATTTACAAAAAGAAAAAACACACCAATAATTAAATTTTAGAAAGGGGTGAGATTAGATACGGATGCACAAAGCATTTTTTATATTAAAAAAAAAAGGTCAAGACTCCTCGCACTCCGCTCTGTTCCCCCCTGGCTGTCACGCGGCAGCTCCTCCTCCTCCTCCTCCTCCTCCCCGCCTGCTCTTCGAGCTGCCAGAGGAAGGCCGGCAAGCAGTGTCCATGAAGAGGCAATGGGATGCTCCCTTGCACTACCACAGCGCCGGCTCATCCTCCTCCCTGAGCTCTGCGCTGGTGGGGCAAATAAGGACATTGCAGTATCAAATCAGAAACCGGGATGGCTTTTGTAATTCCAGGACTGTCCCTGGAAAATCAGGACACTTTGTTTGCAATTTGTGATTCCCAGGAACTAGTACTCAGAGGCTTATTGCTGGCTTGTTGTCATTGATAGCCTCATCCTACGTGCAACCCAATTTGCGCCTGCGGAGTTTAGATGACTTGCACCAAGCAGGAGTTATGCCACACTTTCCAAAGCATTTCCCCAAAGCTTTCCTGGTTGGAAGAAGTCCAAACATTTGGGAAAGTGGTTTCGTTGTGCAAGACCTCCTGACCAACTGCAACTGGGCAACCTGAACTGGCAGGTATGTGATCGAATCCCAACCGAAAACTGTGGCGGTCTGGAAGTGCCCTGTTTAAGCCTTACCTGCCAGGTTTGCTAACACCTGGCTTTCTGTCTCCAGCCTTCTGCTGCTTTCCAGAGTGAAACCTCAGTAAACAACCCAGGCTTGGGGAAACCTTTTCTGGAGCATACCAGCCCCGTAATCCTGCAGTGATTCAAGCTTGAAAACCTCTGGTCCAGCCAGCACTGGACTTCCCTTCCTCCCCTCTTCCGCAACTTCCATTTTCTATTGACTTTCACAGTCATCCTCTTTTGTCCACTCCTTTCTTCATGCCTGTTCCACCATCAGTTTCTTTCCTTCTGTCTCCTTCTCCCCCTTTCTCTGATTTGCCCACAGCTAAGGCCAACCTTTCACGAGGTCCTGAGGCCTTGTTCAGGCATTAGTCCC
The DNA here is from genome assembly GCF_964106915.1 of Podarcis gaigeae. Classification (NCBI taxonomy): domain Eukaryota; kingdom Metazoa; phylum Chordata; class Lepidosauria; order Squamata; family Lacertidae; genus Podarcis; species Podarcis gaigeae. The sequence continues at coordinate 17,572,985 of NC_139689.1, read as the reverse complement.
TGCCTTCCTCTGTTCCACTTGAAGCGGGTCACTTGGCCCAGATTGCAGGGCTAGGCCTGTTTACTTCCTTCAACATTAGCATGACAGCTGCTAGCAGAATATTCCTTTGTCAGGCAGATTGCTGGTTTGTAGTGGTTGCTTATTGTTTCATTCATGGGAACTAATAGTTAGGAGATGATCTCTTGACGGTTGGGAATACCTCCCTGAGCACCTCCAGACCCTTGAAATTGCTGTGTGGGTTTCAGTCACACACTTGCAAACTCAGGTTGTGCAATTTTTGTCTATTCCGAGGCTTTGCTCAGCAGACCCACTTACCCCAAAAGCTCAGAGTTTTTGTGATAAGCAAAACTATTGGGAAATGCACTGGGAAATGTAGGGTGACACTTCCTTTGAAGGAATGTCATCTAACCACTCCACAATGAATATCAGAATGAATATTCATTAAATAGCTTCTGGCTGCATATACCCTATACATTTAAATAACATGACACCACTCCCCACCTACCAAATAATCCTGGGAGCTGTAGTTTGTGATGGGAGCTTGGATTTGTAGATCTGTGACGGTACAGACTACAATTCCCAGGATTCCTTTGGGGTGCGTGCTTTAAAGATATGGTGTGCATGCAGCTGTTGCCTAATCTCCCTGCAAACAAATCAGGACACGTGCTCAGTGAGCAGCTCACCCGGCAGTGCCCTTTGCTTCTGAATGAAAGACGGGAACACAGAGAGGGAGTTGTGTTGAGTTGTGTTGACTGAAGTATTGGATCTCTCTCTCTAGAGAGATATGATATAGGTACTGGATCTGCTGCCATATAGGTGTGTGTGCTTTCTATGCATATTTCTATGTAAATACATGGAGCAGACCTAAGGCTCCATTTGAATTTAAAGCAGCATCCAGACACCTATGGTTTCCCTCCCGCAAGGACTGCGGGTTCTTAAAGGTGTCCAGAGTTGTTAGGTGACTCCCTACTCCCCCCCCCCCCCCAGAGGTACAATCCTCAGAGTGGTTTAACAGTCAATCCCTCTTCTCAAGAAGCTCTGGCAAATGTAGCAGTGTGAAGGGAATACGGTTCTCCTAACAATTCCCAACACCCTTAACAAAGTATACTTCCCAGTATTCTTTGGGGAAAGCCGTGACAGTTTAAAGTGGTATGATATTGCTTTAAATGTCTAGTGTGAGTGCCAATGCCTCTGTGGCCCCTCCTATCAGCAGGAAGCAAGACCTGGTAGAACTGTCTCTGGAAGTTTCCTTCTCTCTTACGTTTCTTTGGTGGGACATTTTCACAGCCCCCATATTCCTTCCTTCTGACTTGCCTCTCCTCACATGTTTTCACTCATCTAATCCCCACAGTGGACTCTTTCAGCCACTAACATATTGCTATGGGTTTCTAGGTGCCAGGCTCCCCTAATTCCCTGGGTCCAGTAGGTGTTAGAATTCAGTCAAGGCTTGGGGAGCTAAACTGGATGCCAGACTGCTAGATCTTGGACCCAGCTCCCCATGTCCAGGAGATCGCCTGGGAGATGAGCCATTGGGAGGAAAGGTAATGGGCCTTTAAGAAGCCAAGGAGAGGGGGCTCTGTGCCAGACTCAGCTCAAAGTTAAATTAGAAGATAAAGCTGGTGTTTGAAGCAGAGATTTGAGAGTTGTCTAGAGTGATGTGTATGCTGATAAAGGCAGCAAGCTGGAGAGAGGTTCGGAGCATATGGCTCCCCCCAAAGAATCGTGGGAACTGTACTTGACCACTGACATAACTGCAACTCCCAGCACCACAACAGACTGCAGTTCCCAGAAATCTCCTAGTAGTGCTTGAGCTATAACATAGAACACAACTACTTTATAAGATGACCACCCCGCTGCCAGCTGCACTGGGCTTTGGTTAAAACTCTGCCTCTCTCCCCTTCCACCAAACATGGGATAATGCATTCCAAAATCCTGCTTTACACTAATGTGGTGTCTTGTCTGGCGGTACATATGTTTGCTTATTTTTGTGAGATTTTCTTTTAGTATTATTGGGTTTTTAAAAATGCTTTGATTTCTAATCCGCCTTCATTTTAAACAATCAGTTAATAAATGCGGTGAAATTCTCCTAAGCTGTGAACTGCTGCCTTCAAGGCTCTCTCATCCTCCAGGGCCTTCCTACCACATGACGTATTGTCCCGAGGTTCTGAGTTTTCTTGCGTGAAGTGACTTAACCTGCCATGGAGTCGCCCCCTTGGCAAGTTACTTCTTTCGTTTTATTTCTCAGAGAACAAAACCATTGGGCCAAGTTAGCTCCTTGTCCCTGTTAGCCAATAAATGTACGTACCCCTGTTCACTCCTCTCCGTACCTGATAACTTGGCTACGTGGGTTTCCCCTTCTTCTTTCATCCGTCCTGCTTTGGAGTCCAGACCCTCTTGTCAAACCACAGCTGATCCTGAGTCCTGCAGTGTATATCCTAGTTTGGAGGCAGCCAAACAACCCGCCAGTCAGACCGAGAGCACAGGTGAAGACACCGACAACGTGTGGCAGGGCCCGACAATATATTGAGTCACTCCCTGCTCACTTGGATTCCTGCCCTGGCCAGGCAGCCTCACTTCTGCTGCCAAGAAATTCCACAACCGCCCACAGGGCACCTCGGGCTGCTGTGGCAAAACAAAGGCTCGTCCCGATTATTAGTGTGATTAAAGCTTCTGCACAGAGGAGACCGCATCCGAGGATATTTTGCAAAGGTTCCTGTTGCATACACAGAGAAAAACCCCGAGACTCTGCCCCTAAAACCGCAAATGTGGGAAAAGCTGACAGCTCCCGATTTCCCTAAAGATAATGGGAAAGAACCATCTGTCTCCCAGATTATCCAATTTCCTCTGACTCCCGCACAAACCCGCCTCTTTTGCAAACTTAGAATGACAATGACAATGAGAGCCATTTGCAGCCTGTAGTAAAGCACCAAACACCTTCCTCATGCTAGGACCAATGCTGTTTTTAGATGGTTCACCACACATACTCTCTCAAATTGCTCAGATGAAAATAGAGACATTGCTCACTCCCCACCAACTGACCCTCCTCAACCCTTTTTTTTTTTTTTTTTTGTTCCCCAACTGCGGAGCACTTCCTGTCGGAAGAAGGGCAGGTGCCGCCACCACTATGCCAATGGGACACAGCCCACATACCCTCCATCGTCCTGAGAAAACCCCTAACTCCAGCTTATATTTTATGCTGTTCTTTGGTAGATTTACAAAAAGGAAAACACACACCAATAACTAAATGTTAGAAATGGGCAAGATTAGGTTTCCAGCTACGTCACAAGTCAATGGCGGTAACTCCTCGCTGCTCTCTGTGGGCAGTGAGGAGGTTCAGGCAGGGGAAAGCCAGGATTGATGATGCAAAAGTCCTGGCAATGTTCCCCAGTGGGGTCTGGGGAGCTCACTGCATTGCGCTGCACCACTCAAGCCCGTGTCTGTCATGGGCCAGGAGTCAGCTTCACCTGCTGAGCAGCAGCCTGAAGGAGCAGGAAGTGAAGTGACTCCATCAGCCTTCTTGCTCCTGATGAGAACCTGCTGGCTCCAGCTTTTTAAAGCAGAGTTTCCAGCCTCGGTCAGTTGCTGGAAATGACATTCGTTGTTCCTGACCAGACCTTGCTGCTTCTTACTTCTCGTGACCATAGACCCTCGGCTTTCTTGACCCCCGTATCATCTGACTACATGAAATGAGATACTCCTGACCTTAGGAAAGGACTGGACCTTGTTTGCCGACTCTGCCTCCAGGCAAGTTCCCCTCTGAGACTTGGCTGGTTGGCTGCCTTCCCCCTCCACTGAGCTCCCCTCACACAGAGAGCCAGTGTGGTGCAGTGGTTAAGAGCGATAGACTCATAATCTGGTGAACCGGGTTCTCTTCCCCGCTCCTCCACATGCAGCTGCTGGGTGACCTTGGGCTAGTCACACTTCTCTGAAGTCTCTCAGCCTCACTCACCTCACAGAGTGTTTGTTGTGGGGAAGGAAGGGAAAGGAGAATGTTAGCCACTTTGAGACGCCTTAGGGTAGTGATAAAGCGGGATATCAAATCCAAACTCTTCTTCTTCTCTGCCATGGCTGGCAGAACAGGACTATGACAGTGTCTGCCAACTTGAAAGGCAGAGTGCGTGCGACCTGGGAGTATGTGCCTGCCATGGATGAACCTCTGTCTCAGGCATGATTTGTGGTTGGTTCCTCAATAATTTGGACAATTGGCATTAATCAAGAGGTGCTCTTTGACCGACAAGGTTTTACTATGCCTTTCTCATTCGACCAAGGTTGAATGCAATTTCTTTAAAATTATTCCTGGACTGGACTAGGAGTGCTGTTGGAGGAATGGAGTGTGTGGGGGAGAATGAACTGCTGCTGAACAGATGCGGTGAATGAAGCCGAATTTGAGAAAAGATATTGCTTTTAACTGTGCGCTGAGGAAGAACTCCAAAGTAGAACTTTAATGGCGGAGTTTGGATATGCACTCTGAATTTATGGCTGCAGTTCGTACGCTAGTCTGTAAACAACGGAAGGAATGGAATGTGACCTTGTACTATCCATATAAACACTGCAATGAACCGAACAATGGAAGATAGTAATTAACTCTCCCAGCACACAAGGTCCGGAACAACAATGAAATGGATTATTTATAAGATGTAACGGAGGTGTTGTTTATAAGGTGAAAAAAGTGGCCAGCTGGAAGAATGGTTTAACGGCAAGTGAAGGGTGTCAACTGGACTCTAAATAAGAAATGATACGGCTATGCGAGGAAATGATGATGATCGTATGTTTGGAAAAGGGATGGGAAAGCTCATTTTTAAGAAACTGTATTAAATTCATTTGGTTCAATCTGTAATAATTTGGGGAAATAAATAATTTGGGGGGGGAGAAACAAAATGGGCAAGATTAGATGGGGATTCACAAAGCATTTTACGTATTAAAAAAACAAGATTTTGCTCCTCATTTCTTCCCACCCAGGGCGACCGTGACCTCTGCCTGCCCCTCAGTGTCACATGGCGTGTTGGGTGGAGGTCCTTGGCGGCCACAGTCTCCCCTCCTCCTCACCTGCTCTCCAGCAGCTGCTATGAGCTGCCCAAGAGACGATGCCGGAAGCGGTAGTCATGCAGAGGCCATGGAGAGGCAATAGGATGGTCCCTTGCTGCTGTCACCACTCAGAACCACCACTGGCTCATCCTGCTCCCTGAGCTTGGCGGTGGCAGCACTGGCGGGGGAAATCGGGACATTCTGGGATCAAATCAGAAGCCGGAGCGGCCTTCATAATTCCAGGATTGTCCCTGGGGAATTGGGACACTTTGAGGGTTCAGGAACCCATGCTTCACAGGAATGCCTATCTCCCTCAGGTTTGCCAAAGAAGCCTGCTTCTCCTTGCCCAACAGTAGGGCTGGGCCTGTCGATCATCATAGTGTCCCATCGTCTTTTCTATGCCAGCAGCTACTTGGGGCTTGCTTCAGGTTTCAGGGGGCTTTGGCCAAAGTGATTTTGGGTGGATCCCTCCTCTATTGGTAGACTCTGGTAGCCTTTACCCAACAGCTGAAGGTGGTAGCAGTGTTCTGGGTCGCTTTGCAGAGGGCCCTCCAAATCCTCCAATGAAAAGAGGGACGTCCTACCATACCCTAGGGACACTTGGAGGGTCTGTAGTTTTTAAAGCATTGCTCAGAACTCTGTGAGGGGCAAACTACAGTGCCCATAATTCTTTGAGGGAAAGAGTGTATCTCATACTTGCTTTAAAGGTATAGTGGGTATGCATCTCCATCAGAGGTAATGCAGGCAGGCAGACACAAAGGGCAGGACCTTTTTGGTGGTGACACCAAAAGTAAAGAATAGGGGGACTGCATCAACACCCATCTCTTCCCACAACGTTGAAAACTTGAGGGTGGTTCCAGACAGGGACTTAATGTTGGAAGTGGATCATTCAGCTATCAGAAATAGGTTGTTAGAATCTGTTTTTTTGTTTGTTTTTAAAGGATCTCTGCAGAGGAATTTGAATTAAACAGGGGGGGTGGAAATACAGGCTAACATTTTATGACATCATGAGGCAGCTGCAAAAATTGCACATGAATGAGGAGCACTGATCCCATAAATGGAAGCACACCAAACCCACCCGAGGGATGAGGGAGCCTGTGGTTCTCCAGGTGTTGTTGGATTCCAACTCCCATCAGCCTCTGCTAGCATGGCCAGTAGTCAGGGATGATGGGAGTTGTAGTCCAACAAAAACATCTGACGAACCACAGGTCCCCCGTCCCCCCCCCCCCGGTTTAGGGAGATCCCTGTCCTGTGGAACCTTTTGAATTCGTTTTTAATTATGCTGTTGCTATTTGGCAAGATTGTTTCTTTTCATCTCACATTTTTATTTTTCATACTCATCGGCTGCTGTGGTTGTTAATGTTCTTGAACACCGTGCAAATTAAGTAGATAAAAGTCTTTGTCTCCAGCGGTGAGAGGAAGGCACTTTATTAAACTGGTGTTCAAAGGCCTGCCGCTTCTAGTGCTGCAGGTAAGTTATATAGGCCACCCTGACTACTAGCGATTGTGAATTTGCCTAATCCCCATGTAAAGGCTGTCCCAAGCTGACAGCCGTCATCACATCTTGTGGTAGGGAGTGTGCAGTGTGGGAAAGGTGAATTTCAATTCACCTTTATTGGATCATCCAGGAGTCTAGTATTGAGAGGAAGAAAAACTTCTCTGCATTGATTTCCTCTCTACACTATGTTTATTCACACACAATCGACCACACTATGCATAACCTCAAACACCTCTATCATGTCCCCTCCTGCCATTTTAAAACTCCCTTTTCTCATAGATCCCAACCTCCATTTTGATTGCTTTTTTTCTGCACCTTTTCCAGTATATTTTTCGAGGCAGCGCGACCAGAACAGCACCCGGTATTCCAAGTACAGTTGCACCATAGATTTGTACACTCATTCTGTCAGATTTATTTTTAATCCCTTGGTTGATGATTCCTGACATGGAACCCACCCATTTCACAGTTGCTGCACACTGAGTCAATGTTTTGGTTGAGATATTCATCATGACCTGAACATCCCTTTCCTGATCTGTCACTGTCAGCGATGGATATGTGGAGTTAGGCTTCCTACACTGCCCCACGTACATGACTTGACACTAGATACAGTGGTACCTCGGGTTACATACGCCTCAGGTTACATACGCTTCAGGTTACAGACTCCGCTAACCCAGAAATAGTGCTTCAGTTTAAGAACTTCGCTTCAGGATGAGAACAGAAATCAGGCTCCGGCGGCACGGCAGCAGCAGGAGGCCCCATTAGCTAAAGTGGTGCTTCAGGTTAATAACAGTTTCAGGTTAAGAACGGACCTCCGGAACGAATTAAGTACTTAACCCGAGGTACAACTGTATTCAGTTTGTATTTAAAGGTGAACCTTCACACGCCACACTTGCCAGAACCATACATGGACCAACGAACAGCTATCGTTCAAAATGTGCAACGTTCTGAATTTTGCAATACAGTTCCCCAGCCAAGTCATGTGTGCAAAATGCATACATTTGGGCAATTTTTACTTTAAAATGCATATATTAGCTGTGCCAGATTAAACCCTGTGGAGGTTCCTAGGCAGCTGAAATCTCAGGTCCCCACTCGTGCATCACTCTAGTGGGATAACATTGAACTAAGAAAGCTTGGTTTTAGTTTTCTTTCTTTCTTTCTTTTTGCAAATAATTTTTTATTGTTTTCAAAATGTAATTCTTTTTCCAACAATCCTTATTGTCACATTATAATCCCTTTGACTCTGCCGAGTCCTGACTTCCCTCCCTCCCGACCGCTGGTATATACATCACATACTTTTTGCGTATATTATTGTCATAACTCTACTGTTTTACATTGGAGGTGTTATTCCAGTCCTGCTAGTGTCTTAATATTTTTGTTGTTCTCCTTTATATATTCAAAAAATGTATTTCAATTGTTATTGTATCTCTGGTCCTCTAGGTCCCGGATCCTTTCTGTCAATTTGGCAAGTTCCGCAAAATCTATCATCTTCACCTGCCACTCCTGGATGGTTGGTAAATCTTGTGTTTTCCATCTTTGGGCCAGTAAAGTTCTTGCGGCGGCTGTGGCGTACATGAACAAGTTCGGGTCTTTTATTTTAATTTCTTTTCCCACCAGACCTAGCAAAAATGCCTCTGGTCTTTTAGGGAAAGTATACTTAAATATCTTTTTAAGTTCATTATAGATTAACTCCCTTGCCACAAGTCCACCACATATGAAAGTAATCTCCATCTATTTCCCTACATTTCCAACATTTCCAGTCTCTTTTCCTATACATTTTAGCCAATTTTATTGGCGTCAAATGCTATCTATACATCATTTTTAATACATTTTCCTTTAAAGCCATACATCCTGTAAATCTCGAACCAACATTCCATAATTTTATCCATGCTTCCAGCTCAATATTGGGCACAACAACAAGGTTTTAGTTTTCTTTCAAGATCAAATCAATATTATTTTGATCCGCTGTTGTGGAGAACCCAATAGTCCCATAGGCTGGTGCCTACTCTGCCTATTTGGTAATCTGGTATTATGCATTAGTGAAAACAACATAAAATGCATTCAGGAACTCCCTGTCCCCCAAAATGTGTATATTAAGGTGAAATTTCCTAAGCTTTATGAAGACTTTAAAAAAAAAAAAAAGCCACCCCAAAGAAATATGGAAAAGTGCAGAACTGAACTTAAGGTTTTCAAAATGAAAAACTGAAACCAACAGATTTCCCCCATCCCTGCTTCACATTTTTTTACACTGAACCACATTTGTAATTTTTATGCCTGTTCCTCTAGTCTGGGGGAGGATCCTTCTGGACTTCTTCATGGTTACATTTTGCTTTTACAATTGTGTCATCCTTGGCTCACTCCTGTCTGCAGTTCATGGATGAGCTAGTTCAAAAGTTCTGGTCCCAAAATAGAAGTCCTTTGCAGGGATGGGGAGCACGTCTTTCATCCGCCCATTGTGTGAACTGTTTAGTCTCTCTGCTTCCAGATGACCTGTTTATTGAGCATTTGCCCTGATTTGTTTGCTGGGAGAGTAGACGAAGTTGCATCGAGCAAAAGCCGTCTCACTCTTTCTAGTGCATTCCCTCATCACTTTCCTTGTCGCAAACCATCCAGGAGGCAGGGGAAGCAAATTTCTTGTTCAAGAGCTTCCGATCAATCTGAATTTGCCACTTTGTGAATGAATCCCTCATGAAAATCACAGCAGTCTGCAATCTTCCCCTGCACTTTAAGCGGTTATCAGCTGATGAACAGGCCCCTCCTCTTATCCCACGGCTGTGAAGTTGGCACAGTTGTCCTCTAGCGAAGGACTACATCGAAAGCTTTTTGAAAGTCAAAATACATGCTGTCTTATCAGATCACTCCAATCACATGCTTATTTATTCTCAAAAAACATTTAGTGAAACAGGACTTACCCTTCCCATGGTGATCCTTCTTCAACGAATCTTATTTTCTTCTGTAGGCTGGAATAATGTCACCGATAATAATGCTTTCTGCCAGCTTTTCCAGAACAGGTGTCAAGCCAGCTAGCCTGCAGTTTCATGGCTCTCCCTGAACCCCTTGTGTTTAAAATGGTTTCCCATCGGCTACTTCCCATTCATCAGCTACAGAGCTTCAGATCCTCCATCTGGAGATGCCGAGGAACAATTTTTTTATGCATACAAAGCTGTGGCTCATCAGCTAATCCCAGCCGCTGCATCCCCTGCAGCAAGGGAGACGAGGACATCCCAGGTTAAATAAGATGAAGACGCAGGAACAGGATACACGAGGCACCGGCCCTTCCTGTCCTATCCGCATCTATGCCACATCTTACATTAAGATTATGTTTTTCTTAATGGAAGAGGCAAAGGATGGTTAAATGCGTGTATGTGATTTTTTAAGCTTACCCCGCCTTTGCCCTCAACATAGCCTCCCGGGCAGTTTGCATGCTGTGCATCGTTCATCAACAAGAATAAACAAGGAGAGCTGCCCTTAGCAACAGATTAAGCAAGGCTTAATGCTGAACGCCATTGTGATGAGCAGGTATTGGCTAGCATTAAAAGTCCAGGCAAACAGGATGGACTGGCATCTGTAGTATAGGAAATACGTCAGCAGGCAAATGCAGTAGCTCTTTTGGGACTCTGTTCCACAACTGTTGAAAAGGCCCCCTCTTCCTATTAGTCGTTTGCCTAATCTCTGAAGGTGGAGGCATCTAGAGTAGGGCTTCAGAAGTACCGTATTTTTTGCTCTATAAGACTCACTTGTTCCCTCCTAAAAAGTAAAGGGAAATGTGTGTGCGTCTTATGGAGCAAATGCAGGCTGCGCAGCTATCCCAGAAGCCAGAACAGCAAGAGGGATTGCTGCTTTCACTGCGCAGCAATCCCTCTTGCTGTTCTGGCTTCTGGGATTCAGAATATTTTTTTCCCTTGTTTTCTTTCTCCAAAAACTAGGTGCGTCTTGTAGTCTGGTGCGTCCTATAGAGCAAAAAATACGGTAGATCTCAGTTGATGGGCAAGCTCATCTGAGGCAACATGGTCCTCCTGTAGAGCTATGGTCTATCTGAGGCGATCTGTGCCCCCATTGCTGTTGCTATTTCAGTTTATTACCCATACTATGCCTAGGATGGGTTCCAACAATGTAAAATCCTATGGAGAAAACAATTAAAACAAATTACAGTCATAGGAATAGGGTATGTCCTGAAAATGCCTATCTCAGGCCAGGGACAAAGGGTGAGTCTTCAGCATATGGTGGAAACTATGTAGTGAAGGTGCCAGGCACACTTTTTGGGGGAAGAACGACCAAGGAGTTGCCATGGAGATTGCCCTCTCCCAGGCTGCCACTCCCCCCCAATATTTCTGAGGGGAATTACCAAGAGAGCCCCTTCTGCTACTCTTAAACACCTGAGAAGGTCTATAGCGAAGGAGGGTGTTTTTCAGATATTCGGGGCATAAGTTGTTTATGGCTTTAAGTTCTCGTGTGAGCTTCTTGAACTGGGCCCGGAAATGAACTGGCAACCAATGCAGCTGTTTTAAAACAGGGGTAATAAAGAGAACCTCAGCCACCTGAAGTTTCAAGTAGTATTGATTTGAATCAAGACTGTTCTTAGAAATGGGAGCCTCCCACATATAACCTCATGCTCTCCGACATGCTGCAAAGGAAAATTGGGACATTTGTTTTTCAGGGCCATGCTCCCATGTGAGTCACAGGACTTATGTGAGAATGTGGCTTGCAAAAATGGGAGTCTTTTGGGGCCGCACTCTTGCAGGACTTCCCGGGATCCAATCAGAAGCTAGGATGGCTTCTGTAATTCCAGGATGTCCCGCTTAAAGTGGTTCAGTTGAGTTGTATGTAACCTTAGCTAGGCTGGCTGAAGAGAATACCTCTGAGAATACATACCGGCAGTATGTTCCTCCTTTGCAATTTAATCACAAGAGCATGCCATAAATATTATTTATTGCTGCCTACTCTGTAAACAATGCAAATGTACAATGCAGTCTTGCATATGCCTACTCATTGACACACAGACAGTTGAGCATGTGGATCCAGGCCTCCAACAGAGATCTCAACACACCTATATGTGACAAACTGGAAGCAGGTGATCATGAAACAGTCCTAGTATTTTTAGTTCAGGAGCAGCTACAGAGGCTCTGAATCAGCCCTCAATGCTCCAATCGAATCTGGACATGGCTACAACCACACACCTCAATCCCTGTGGCTACTTTAAAGGAAAGCACAAAATGTCAGGAGATCTGATCAGAGATCTCCCTTCCACATCACCTGTATTTTGGCCTTTCCTGCTTGGCCTGCCTTGTGCAACCCTTGAGTCAGGTTGCGTTCAGTTGGCTTTGCGACAAAGCAAATGTTAATCCACACTTTCCAGTGCATTTCACTACCGCTTTCCAAGAAGGAAAAAATGCCAGATCTTTTGGGGGGTCAATGTGTTTGTTTCACAAGAGCTCCAAACCAGCTTGAGTTGCACAGCCTGGATTTGCAGGGGTGTGACGGAATACCACCACAAAACAGTGACCCAAATACACAAGCTTTTTAAACAGGCAGGAAACAGAGGGAGGAGCAAAGATCTGGAGGAAAGATTCTAGGGTTCTTGTTTTTCTAGGGTTGTTTGAATCAACAAGATCAAAAGTAAAACAGGCTTCTTCTTTTATCCTGAGCTTGTTCTTGCTTTTAATTATTCCTCCTAGGAATAACATCTTTGAGTTTTAATCTGTCTCTTCATCTTCCTGTAATAACGCCAGAGATCATTAACATGTTAAAAGCCTAGCTATGCAGCTTATGTCTGGCCCCATCTCTAACATACACAGATAAATATCTATATCTTCCAACCAACAAAGTGCAGAAACATTTTACAAACTTGATTGGGTTCCTGGATAATCTTTTTTTGGGGGGGTGCAGTAAATTACACCACCTCCTTTATATAAATAGAGGAAGGTGGTGAAGCTGACAGCAAGGAGTATAGCAGAGCTGTAAGTGGACACAAGCAATAACAATAATAGAGAATAATATTAAAACAATACTGTTTAAAAGCCACACCTGATGAGTCCAGTCACATCATGATATCTTGCAGAATGATATTGTTTTGAAAACACAAGGTGTTGTCCATGTCTGGTAAAGGTAAAGGACCCCTGGTCCAATCAAAGGTGACTATGGTACTCATCTCGCTTTCAGACTGAGGGAGTTGGCGTTTGTCCACAGACATGTGGCCAGCATGACTAAACCACTTCTGGCACAACACTACACTGTGACAGAAACCAGAACGCATGGAAACGCCGTTTACCTTCCCACCAAAGCGGTACCTATTTATCTACTTGCACTGGCATGCTTTCGAGCTGCTAGGTTGGCAGGAGCAGGGTCTGAGCAAAGGGGGCTAACCTTGTTACGGGGATTCGAACCGCTGACCTTCTGAGGCTCAATTCATCTCTGTAATGGCAGTGTAAACAAGGATATCGCACCTATACTGGAAAAAACTTCAGCTGCAGCAACCTTGAGGATTCTTCCTGAATGCCAAAATATGAGGAGTGTTGCAATGAAGGGTTTATTGTGTGAAATCAGTGCTTTGAGAGTTGTGGAAACGAAGGAGAAAAAATCCCCACATTGGTGGGAAAGAACTTGAAAAGAAGCTGGTGTTGAGAGAAGCTATTGAGAAAAATAAAAGTAGACATAGGTGTATTTTTCCACTGACTCTCCTGTAGTGGTACACTGATGAAATGTGATCGTTCCCCTCTGTCCTAAGGCACCGAGAAAGTCATGTGACAGGTGAGCCACCAATTACTGTGGATTGTGCGTCAGTAGACAGAATGTATTAGTGCCATTTCCTTGGCCAACGCCTTCCCCATGTTTTGCAGGTGCTGCCCTTTACACCAGCTGAGCAAATTGATGACAGGTGTCATCAATATCTGAAGCAATGGCGCTGTTTTAGGAACATGTATCAGACGACCTTCTGATCAACACCTATTTCGATTTGAAATTGAAATTTGAAGTACTTTGCTGACAGACATCCAGACAATCTCCCCATTTACGCAGGGGTCATAACCCGAGGCTTGGCATGTGTCAGTGAAATTGAAACACTGTAGAAAAAGCCTGCAAAAACCCTGTTCTGCCTGCAGGCCCCATTTTGCCCCCTTTTTTTGTGACGTTTTCATTTCTGGGTTCATCAGGATGCACATGTGCAAAGTCGCCCACATATTGAATGGGTAGTTGTCTGTATTAGACAATATGCTTCAGATGATATGTCAAGCCCATTATTGTTCTTAGTAAGTTAGTTGTGTTAATTAACTTCAATAGGTCTACCCTGCATAACAGTAGCATTGGATACAACCCTTGCTATACTGCTATAATATTGTGCATTTTTTGGTGTTCTGTCTGTGTGTATTCCAGCTGTTATTAAAATGCCTTATTTATCGGAGGTATTGCTGCATGCCATTTTTGCAAACAAAATCTGCCCTTTCCCCCTTATGGGGTATCCAAGAGCCCATATAGAGTCCTTATGTGGGTTCTCCATCGGTAGGAGAAAATAACAGAGGCCAACCGGAGAATACTGAGAAGCAAAGCAGCTAGTAAGCCTGATCTTTATTAAAGCTGTTGCAACAGGGTGCTCCCCTCACACGCAGGAGGATGGAGGAGGACCCAGAACACAGGTGTGCCTGCCCTTATATAAACATTTTAAATTCCCTGCCCTGGAGCTCAAGACCACCCCTCCATACATCATACCTACATCACAGAAGGGGTGTAACCCATGACCACCCCCCACAAACATTATACTTAGATCACAGAAAAGGCGGTCTGCAACAGAAATTTGAATGCTGTTGTTTTCCCTGATCTGCCAGGTTCTCTGATAATGCCTTATCTGATTGCCTCTCCTGGTAGTCTGCCCATTCCTCTGAAATGGTGATTACCCAATTCCTGAGACAATGGGAAGGTTCCCTCGCCCCCTCCCTGCTTGCAGAGAAAATATTTGGTCAGTTTGGGAGTCAAAATGGTTTCAGGACGGTCTTCCTGTGCTGCTCCAGACATGTGGTTTATATATTGATGTACGTGTTTGCTTGGTACATTTATTACATATCTAAGACCTTAAAATTCTTATAACAGCATCCCCTATCTCTGAGCGGTGCAAGATTCCAGGGGGCCAGGGTTTGTGTTTCCTTTTGGGAAAGAGGCCAAGCAGACACTTGGGTGTTTTCAGGATATATGGCTTCTTTACACATATATACAACGTGAGTCAGCCATGGAGGGGTTCACAGTACCAACACCCTAAAAGGGTCTTGTTTCTCCCACAGCCACAGCCTTGGATTCAAGCAAAAATCAACCAAATCAACACTCTGACCTGCTCTCCAGCTTGCTGCCTTTATCAGCCTCCAACTTTTGTTCCTCTAGTTCACATCACAGCCAACCCTAAAGACTCTAATTCAAACTCTGGCTTTGTCTTCTAACCAACTCTGAGCTGGCCCCACCCCTTCTCCTTGGCTCTCTGAATGGCTCATTACCTTTCTTTTGTTTTCTCACTGGGATCATCTCCCAGGCAATTATCTCAACAGGAAATTGGCCTGGCTTATATTTCAACCCTTGCTGGACCCAGGGGTTCAGGATGCTTGATTAAATTCTAGAATGTATTGGATCCAGGAATTTAAGGGTCTGGCACCCTGAACTAATAGCTCTATTGCTTTTTTCTGGTGGGACGCATACCCCTAAACATTTTGTGAATCTAAGTTTGGCCTCATTGAGGGGCAGTATTTAAATATGAGTAGGAAAATTAGAATAAGCCTTAAACATGTTTTTTTTTGGGGGGGAGAGCACTGAATACTAATGAATATTAATATTAATATTAATGAATACTATAGCCATTACTGAAAAACCTGAATATTGTAATTATTATTGTTTAAAAGGAAATATTTGAAGCAAAATAAAAGGGGTTGCATCATGGATGGGGGTTTTTACTTGGTGATTTTTGTTGGCACAGCTGATTTTCTGAAGGCACTCAGGATTCAGGAATGACAAGGTAAAGGTCGGGAACAATGGGTCTTTTATGTCTTGCTGACATATTACAACACTAGGAGGAGAATTTCCCACCATCAATTCAGTACTCAATTGCAGAGCCCCATTCCCATGCCCCCGTGCAGCAGGAACATCAAAAAGATATGCCCATAGTCACCTGGGTTGCCTCTACCTGATGGCGATGGGTGTGATTTCTTGGTGTTTCTGTCAGCAGTTCAGTGACTAATACATCATCTCCCACTACCTGCCATAAGCGAAACCTTATTCTTACTGTTTTCCTTCAGCCCACATTCTCGTTTTTTCTTTCCTTCTTCTGTATGCATAGTTCACTGTAGTATTTAAAATGCATGTGGAAAGACGTTTGAGAAATAATAATAATAATAATAATAATAATAATAATAATACTTATACCCCGCCCATCTGGCCGGGCCTTCCCAGCCACTCTGGGAAGCTTCCAGCAGAATATTAAAAACACAATAAAACACCAGACATAAAAAACTTCCCTAAACAGAGCTTCCTTCGTATGTCTTCTAAAAGTCAGATAGTTCTTTATTTCCTTGACATCTGAAGGGTGTTCCACAGGGCGGGTGCCACTACCGAGAAGGCCCTCTGCCTTGGTTCCCTGTAACCTCACTTCTCATAGCGAGGGAACCACCAGAAGGCCCTCAGAGCTTGACCTCAGTGTCCGGGCTAAACGATGGGGGTGGAGACACTCCTTCAGGAGAATGGGTGTGGATACTGCAGATATTTGCTTATTTGTCCTAGGCCTGGAACAGAAATCAATCCAGTAAATGCAATTATTATGCAATTGCTTTTGGTCTGCAAACAATACATGATTATGTTTTTTCAGCCATTTGCAATTGCATTTCCTTTCCACTTTGCATTTCCATACTGGGGTGGAATAACATTTGCATTGCATTTCCACAGTGCAATGGAACAACATAGTGACAATACAATTTCTGTAATTTATGCATGGCATGTAATTCATTGTGCAAAATTGTATAATTTTGCCATGGTGGACAGTGAGACAAGTACCAGACCACAAGACGCACCTAGTTTTTGGAGGAGGAAAACAAGAAAAAAAATATTCTGAATCTCAGAAGCCAGAACAGCAAGAAGGATCGCTGTGCAATGGAAGCAGCAATCCCTCTTGCTGTTCTGGCTTCTGGGATAGCTGTGCAGCCTGCATTCACTCCATAAGACGCACACACACCCCTTTTACTTTTTAGGAGGGAAAAAGTGAGTCCTGTAGAGCAAAAAATACGGTAGATTTTGGTATGAGATGAATTGCAGCGGGTCAGAAACAGCGCTGCAAACTCAATAGTCACTGATAGGTGTGGGAGTCCTGCTGAGAACAGTGCAGATGATGAAGAAATTGGTCTTCTTGGCAGAGCTGAAGCATGAAAATGGTACCTTACAACATTAAGAGTAACATGTCCGAAATAAACTTGTGTGCTTCAGAAGCCACTGTGCACAGGAAACTGCCAGATACTTTATCAGACAATTTTTTTACATCTAGGCCAGTATTTCCTAAGGCAGCCCTGGAACAGCTTGTTCAGGTAAGGGAAGGTTACACAGAAGAATGAAGAGAAGAGAGAGCAGTGAAATGGTCAGAGTGGGAAAGTGTTTTATCTGTAGGATTCTTTTCTTAGCAGCACCTCCAAGTCAGAGTAACTATCAGATTGTTGGATATTTTCTTAGAGATGTCGCTCATTCCTCCTCTTTGACACCTTGTAGCTCTGTTTAGCTTATAGCAGGCTGGGTGCCTTTCAAAACAGTCTGTACAGTGGGAGCCCATTATCCCATCTTTCTGAAATGTGGCTGCTCTGATCCTTCGGAGGTGTATCGAAAGGCCTGAAGCTTTCATAGCAATAGGGTAGAAAACACTCAAATGACAGACATTAGAAGACCGGCTAGGTCCCGCCCTGAAACCAATGGGAAGCTTGTAGGAGATGCAGCTTTTAAAATTGCCTCTAAAATGAGGACCCTGTTGTCTCATCTACAGGGCCAGCCTACCCATGAGGCAAGGTGAGACACAGAAACTGGGAGGAGCTGCCGCTCCATCTCCTGTGCTTTTTGGCCACCTCTGCTTCCTCCTTCGCTGCACTTTTGCCAATTGCGTTGTTGCAGGAATTTATGTATAGGTTGGGGGGGGGGTTGCCCCTCCAGCAGATATCATGGACAGGCAGCCCACTACCAAAACCAGCACAATCGTTTTTGTGACTTTTGTGATTTGTCTCCACAAAACACTTCATCAGTTTCTTCCTATCTAATCAAAGGGCCTTTGCTGCACGATACCAAATGTAAGAATTCACTGATAAATGTATCTATGTACTGGCTCACTGGGGAAACTTCAAAAATTCATATAAACATGTGAGCTCAGCTACTCAGCAGCCCCTCTGCCTGAGTGATAATCCCTGGCATCCTGATACCTGAGTGCCAAACAGGTAGCCATTCCAGAAATAGAAACCCAGATGAAGACAAAAGGGTGTGATTAACTTGTCTGGGAAACAGGGAAATGTAAATATATTTTTTGTTACACTTGATGGGTGTTTGGTGGAGGGAAAGGAGAACCATGGGGCAGGGTCCAGGATGCTCAGATTACTGCCACCAGACCTCCCCTTTCATGATGTAACTGTGATGTATGAGTGATGTAGTTTGGGGAGGGTATAACATGGGGATTAGCTGCTAATAAAAGTTTGGGGGCTCTTTTGTTCGGGGCTTCCATCTTGTTCCACCTTGTGGCAGGTGGGAGTCCTGTCACGACAGTTTTCAATAAAGACCAAGCCTACTGGTTTTGCTCTGGTATTCCTGGCTGGTGTCTTTGTTTTTTGTCCAAGGGAGCCCTCAGATTTCTCTGTTAACAGCGTAGACCGTACAGAGGCTGTCCAGGAACAGGTGCAAAGCGGCAGAGGCATCCTTTCTGTTTTGCCTCTAGGGATAAAACATCCTGGGCCAGCCCTGCCTATCTATATGAAATCTGGCTGCCTGAACCATTTCAAGGAATAGCCGGAGGTCTGAATAATCTATGCTGTCTGGATGAAAACACCAAAGTTACCGGCCGAAGACAGCCAGCTGGGTCTTCCACTGAGATTAATGACAAGCAAAATAAATGGGAGTGTAACCGGTACACCCAATTCAAATGCCTCCTGAAACTGCAATTAGCCATGGAAGGGGAAAAGCCCAAGAACAAAATGGTGCCTGTGTATTGCCCCTTCCATGGCTCTATTAGCATCTCTCTCTCTCTCTCTCTCTCTCTCTCTCTCTCTCTCTCTCTGTGTGTGTGTGTGTGTGTGTGTGTATCACTACAGGAAACTGGTGTTTCGGGAAGGATTCAACCTGATGCTTTATTATGAGAAGTAAAAACTGCTTGCTGTGATGAATAAAACTGTTTTGCCAAATGGCTCAGTTTCATTAGCTTTCATATGCTGATTCAGAAGAGGGAATCATGGCCACTAAATTCCTGCAAAAAGGTAGAGTTCTTGCAATGTACAAAACCAAGGGCACTTCCACGTTATGGATGGAAGAGAAATTTGATTCAGTTTGCATTTAAAGGTGTGCATAAAATGCATATATTAGTGGAAATAACATACAAAAATGCATTACAGTGGTACCTCGGGTTAAGAACTTAATTCATTCTGGAGGTCTGTTCTTAACCTGAGACTGTTCTTAACCTGAAGCACCACTTTAGCTAATGGGGCCTCCCGCTGCCGCTGCGCAATTCCTGTTCTCATCCTGAAGCAAAGTTCTTAACCCGAGGTACTATTTCTGGGTTAGCAGAGTCTGTAACCTGAAGCATCTGTAACCTGAAACATCTGTAACCCGAGGTACTACTGTATATGGGGAAATTGCTTGCATAAATGTGTATATTAGGGAAATTTGTACTAACATGCTGGTGAATTTTCAGGAGGTCTTTAAAAACAAACAAACACCAATCTCAAACGGTTGTGCAAATGTGGAGAACTGGCCTTTAGAGTAGGAAAAAAGAGAAACTGAGAGAAAACAAAATGGATACATTTGGCCATCTCTATTCCAGACAGGTGTTTTATTCTGGGATCGGTGTTGCTCATATGCACCTGTCTTTCACAGCACCCAGCCTATATTCTGCCTGTTATCTGGATTTAGGCTTATCGTGGAAAATCAGAACGAAACCAAAAGCATCTGTTGCCAATGACTGTTTGCTTCTATCTCGGAGCATCCTGGGCAGAGTTCAAGTCCTCCTGTGACATGTGATAGCGAGAGAGGAATTGAGGATACAAAGACCAGGGTGAACCCAAAGACTTGGAGGCAATGAAGTCAGCTTAGGCGTGTGTGGGTTGCTCTGCGCCCCAGGTATTTGCAGGTTCTAACTTATTTCCTGCTCGTCCCTGAATGGAATATATTAAGATTATGCCAAGACCAGATGAGGAAAGGAAGCGGTATGTCCTGCTGTGCAAACTGATGCCAAAGGAAATTCAACACAAAAAGTCGCCTATGGTTTGTTGCCCATTTAAAGTTGTACTCCTAGTGGACCTGCCAAAATTAATGGACCCGCATTAGTCAGGTCCCTCGATTTTAGTGATTCAGAGTATTGCTAACGTGGGGCACAACCCTTAAGATACCAGCAAGGAAACCATCAACATCCAGAGAGGCTAAGCAGGAGGAGCTCTGCAAGAGCAGGCCCACGGCTCATCTAGTCCGGCATCTTGTTCTCATGATTTTTCCTGCATCGTGATTTTTGCCCACGCCTGCTCTTGTGATTTGCCGCCCTCCACAAGAGGCAGAGGGTAGCTGAGCCAGCAGAGTTAACAGGGGCTGCAGGAATCTGGATATATTATATTGTGTAAACTCTAATAAAAATTTCTGCAAGGGGAAACTAGAATCATTGACATGCTGTACGGTTTCCCCTGCATTTTGATTTGTGCATAACACACACACACACACACACACACACACACAGACACACCATAACTCATGATATACAAACCGGGTTTGGACGATATATTGATATATTGCCCAGCCCTAGTCCTGGCCAGAGCCTAGAACAAAACATCTTCCTTATTTACAAAAACTTACACTGGTCAAATAAAACAATATAATTCCTTCTCCTCTAGCCATCTGGGTCTGAGACTCAATTGCTGACTCATTTACAACTTCTGTTCATCTACACACTGACTGACCTTTATTGACCACATGCCCTTAATAAAGGCACTTGTTGCCAGGGAGATTTTCCTGTTGCCTAGCAACCTGTTCAAGACCAATTCTCAAGTTCTTTCTAGAATATTCCAACGTTGGCCAGCCCTAGTCCAGACTAGAGCAAAACATCTCCCTTGCTTTTTATTTAACATTTTTACGCTGTTATCATTTTCAGAGTCATTTCCTTTGGTCACATTTGTATTTACAATTCTGAGTTCAGGGGCGGACCTTGGTAATATGCCGCTCTGTGTGAGGCCAGTATTTGATGCCCTCCCCTCAGCCCTCATGGCCGGAGCTTAAGCCAAACTTTGGGAATGAAGCACAAGGCAATGGCAGGGTCCCAGAGCCCTCTTACTTCATTCTTAATGCCTGGCAAGAGTTTGCCCAGCTTTGGGAAGAGGCAGAAGGACTCTAAGATACTGTCAGAGTCCTTCCTGAAGCCAGGCTTTGAGAAGGCACCCTCTTTGGCTGTGCACCCAGTGTGATCACACTGCTCACCTGGCAGACAGAAAAAACAACAACATTCAAATTTCTGTTGTAGACCACCTTTTCTGTGATCTAAGTATAATGTTTGTGGGGGGTGGTCTTGGGTTACAACCCTTCAGTGATGTATGTATGATGTATGAGGGGTGGTCTTGAGCTCCAGGGCAGGGAATTAAAAATGTCTATATAAGGGTGGGCACACCTTTGTTCGGGGTCCTCCTCCTCCTCCTGCGTGTGAGGGGAGCACCCTGTTGCAACAGCTTTAATAAAGATCAGGCTTACTAGCTGCCTTGCTTCTCAATATTCTCTGGTTGGCCTCTGTTATTTTCTCCTACCGATGGAGAACATACAAAGGACTCTATAAGGGCTCTTGTGTACCCCATAAGGGAACAAGACCAGATTTTGTTTACAAAGGTGTTTGTTGCACTTCAGGAAGGTGTCCTGACTCAGTCCAGTCACAGCACTGGATTTCATCATGAGTGGCAATGAGGTTGCAAGGATTATTCATTTTGCTGCCTGTAATGGAAACTTCCTTTTCCGGTGTCCTAACCAGATGGGTAACTGTTCCAGAGCAGGAGGAGCAGGGGTAGGGTGGGCACATGTTGATGACATTTGAGAAACACCTCTTTTGGTCATTCCCAAAATGCATGGCCCACAAGGGGAACTGAGAGTGTAGTATGGGAAAATTAAGAAACTCTTTGCACTATATCCATGTATGTAGAACTCTGTGAGAGGGCAGCAGACAGAGAGAGGAAGTTACTGACTCAAAGGGAAGGTACAGGTCGAGGGAACAACTACCAAGGAAGTGATTCAGCATGGAAAGCACACCTGCCAACTGCTCCAACTTGAGCGGGACATCCCAGAATTACAGAAGCCATCTCGGCTTCTGACTAGATCCCAGGATGCCCTGTTTTGGCTCCCGCGAGAGTGCAGCCCCGAAAGATGTCCGTTTTGTGGTGTCGTGCTCTCTCGCAAGTCACCTGGATCCCACAAGAGTGCGGACCCCAAAGACACACATTTTGGGGGGCCATGCTCTCAAGTGAGTTACGTGACTTGCGTGGGAGTGCAGCCCCAAAAGTCACGCATCCTGATTTTCGTTTGCGGCATGTTGGAGGGCATGCAGGACGGTCAGAGAGAATTAGGAGCTCATTCAAATAAAGTTCTGTGTGTCACCTGAGGAGGTGAAGCTGAAGGACCAGTTTGTATGGCAGAAGGACTTCCTATTGAAATTCCTTCTTTCCTTTTTTTAAAAAAAATCTTTATTAATTTAAACTACACACATATATAAAGAATTTACAATCTCATACTACAAAAAGAAAATTAAAGAAAAAACAATTAAGAAAGAAGAAAATAAAAGAATACAGAAAAAAAAGAAAAAGCAGATTTACGTACATAAAAAAACTTAATCTTCCTAATTAATACTTAAATAAACACTTAAATAAAAAAGACTTCTGACAAATTGAGTCTTCCAATCATTCTCATTGTACTGTTTTTACTGTCATTTTTTTTGCACAGTTTTATATACTTTAGTATTGTTCCCGTCTACTCCACAAATGCTATTTGTTGTCTTTACAAGTATCACTCAAGTTCTGCTAACATGATGTGGTTGGTACAATATGATCTTATATAGTCCTTAAATATTCTTCATTCTTCAAATATTTTCCGGTTCAATACTCCTCTAACTCTTCCCGTCAGTTTTGCTAGTTGTAAATATTCTAACATGAGTATCTGCCAATCTGTAATTGTTGGTATTGTTTCATTTTCTCATTTCCTTGCCACCAGAATTCCACCACAGCAGCACAGCAGCAAGAATTTTGGAATTCCTTCTTTTCAACCAGTGCTAAACTGGCTAAGCACAGACAAGAGTCTGTCCTGTGTTTGCATTGGCTTTCAGTCTTGAAAACTCACAACACCTTGAAAAGTGTGTGGTGTGATTAATTTAACATAAAATCAATACACACTGTCCAAACTTGGGGGCTCTATGAACCGAGGGCAGATGCAGTTCCAGGAATGAGAGTTGTTTTTGATGAAGGATGTTCAAGGAGCAAAACTCTCTCCTGTTGTGGAGAGAGAACATAGCCATCATGGCTAGTAGAGATTGATAAATCGTAATTATACTTCTGTACAGTGGTAAGGTAAAGGTAAAGGTACCCCTGCCCATACAGGCCAGTCGTGTCCGACTCTAGGGTTGTGCGCCCATCTCACTTAAGAGGCCGGGGGCCAGCGCTGTCCGAAGACACTTCCGGGTCACGTGGCCAGCGTGACAAGCTGCATCTGGCGAGCCAGCGCAGCACACGGAAACACCGTTTACCTTCCCGCTAGTAAGCGGTCCCTATTTATCTACTTGCACCCGGGGGTGCTTTCGAACTGCTAGGTTGGCAGGCGCTGGGACTGAACGACTGGAGCGCACCCTGCCACGGGGATTCGAACCGCCGACCATGCGATCGGCAAGTCCTAGGCGCTGAGGTTTTACCCACAGCGCCACCCGTGTCTGTACAGTGGTACCTTGGTTTAAGAACAGCTTAGTTTATGAACAACTTGGATTAAGAATGCTGCAAACCTGCAACTAAGTGTTTTAGTTTGTGAACTTTGCCTTGGAAAAAGAACATGTTCCGCTTCCTGTTGAGCGTGTTTCATTTGTAAATTGAGTCCCCCGCTGCTATGGGAAGCACACCTTGGTTTAAGAACACTTTGGTTTAAGAATGGACTTCCGGAATGGATTAAGTTCGTAAACCAAGGTACCACTGTATTTTCGATGAACTATGTAGGTGAGTTTGCCAAATGTCTACAAAACAATTTGACTATTTATTCTGCAATAATGTTTGGAACATGGGGGTGCATGTGGTAGAAATAACACTCTCCCAAAGAAACCTCAAACAGGGTTGACCTTCCAGCAGAAGTCTACAAGACATACAGTGGGTGACTGAATTCGACCTAATGTTATTCCAGAAAAAGGAACGCAGCAAGAGACGTTACATGAGACAAATATTGTTCTGATGCCCAAGCCAGGCAGAAGCTCTGCCACCTTCCTTCCATTTCCTAAAAGTTAATTACCCTTCTGAATTAAGACACCGATCAAGGTCTCTCCCGATAAAGAGAAAATTAAGTAATTTCGAGGAGTAGCATTAATGTTGCAGCTGACAGATCCCACACAGTTCACACTGGCTGGCATGAATTACCAGGGAATGCTTGGCTGCAGTTCCAAACAGATATCTATCCTAGATATCGCATCTAGGAAGCCCTGAGGCGTATGGGCGAGACGGCGTTGGATGTGCCAGTCCCATAGGCTGCTATAGCCCAGTTATACTGACGAGACGTCACATTTTCAGATGCAAACAAATAAGCAAATCTTTCTGTAGGGATAAACGACATCATTTCCAGCAGAAGCAACTGATCTTGTTTTCTTGTTCTACTTCTGGGGTCTCGTAAGAAGACCCTGGCTGCTGGATTAAGCCAAAGGATCCTGCACCGACAGAGGCCAGCTAGATGCCCATGGGTAGCCCACAAGGAGGTCGCTTCTTCTGTCGCCAAGTTGTTCAGCTTATAAAAGGTCGACTGTCATCTGGGGGCTGCCTCTCCATCAGTGGGAGAAATAGGAAGCAGGGTTTATTCCATCAGGTTTGCTGAAGGGCAAGGGGGAAAGACAGTTCTCTTGCATTGCCAATGGCCCTGTATCGTTTCTTAATGGCCGTAGCTTGGCCAGGTCGTTTTGCATAGGATAGCCCAGGAATCATAGCTGTCAACTGTCCCTTATTTGGCAGGAAACTCCCTTATCCCAGCGCCGTGTCCCTCTGCTGTCCCTTATTGATGATGTCCCTTAAATTTCCCGTCCTCCACCACGAGAGAGTGCTTGCGCTTGCGCCGTCGTCCTGGCACGATGAGTTCCATCAGCCCTTCCCCACCCGAGAGAGAGGGGGGAGGGAGAGAGACTCTCACCCACGCCGCCCGTGAGCCCGGAGGCAGCAGCGGTGGTGGCAGCTGAGGAGGCGTCCTGAGGGAGAAGGAAGAGGAGGGGATGGGGAGGAATGCAGAAGGGCAGCGCTTTAGTGGCAGCGGCGCAACCGCCTCATGCTGGATTGACAGCATCTGTCAATCCTACCAATGCATGTAACTCTTTACAATAGCAAAATCCCTTATTTTGGCTGCTGATCCCTTATTTTCGAGGCTGCTGGTCCCTTATTTTCAAATCTGTAAGCTGACAGCTATGCCAGGAATTCCTCTGCAGCTTGTACTTCTCCATTCACATGCTTCAAAATCCTACCATTTATTAATTTATAGTATTTAGCAAGGGTCCCCCTCAAATCTAC
Source organism: Podarcis gaigeae (assembly GCF_964106915.1). NCBI lineage: Eukaryota > Metazoa > Chordata > Lepidosauria > Squamata > Lacertidae > Podarcis > Podarcis gaigeae. The sequence continues at coordinate 17,547,518 of NC_139689.1, read as the reverse complement.
AACACCCTCTTCACTTCAAGGCAACCTGTACACCTTTGCAAGGAGTTTGCGGTTTCTCATTTATAGTGCTCCCCCCTCCCAGAAGCAAGCCAGAAGAGCCCTCCCGCAACAAAGAAGCAAGCAAACAAGTTATCTTCTCCCGCTGCTTCTGTTAATTAACAGATTCCTGTCCCACATGCATCCAGGTCCCCCACTGTAGAACACATGCATCCCTTTCCACAGTCCTTGCTTGTTTCTGCAGTTCTGCCCTCTTGCATCCCTTCCTTTCCCATCCTGCTGCTTGACAGGAATCTCCATTTGCCCACAGCCCAAGCTTCTCATACTGGGTCTGACAGGTATATCGCTGTTAAGATGTCCTTGTCTTCAAATACCTTGTCTTGATCTGGTGTTGTTTGTTCCAGTCTGTTCCCTAGATAAACAATTTGAAATGTGCATTTAAGGCCCAGCTGCAATGCTTATCAGGAGGCAAGTTCACTTTTAATTGTGCTTGTTGCGACGATTACATAAGGGATGCTAATCTCGGTGATAAAATGGAGTCGCCCCTTCCCACTTTTTGCGGTCCAAAACACACCCGTCTGTGTCTTTTAAGGTTACTGCTCTCACTAAAGCTCTTCTACCCAGCAGCCTTGGGATATCTGATGTCATAATTGAAGGGGAAGGGTGTATCAGAGCATGTGCAGAGTGCCTTTCCTTTCCATTTCGTGGCTGAGTTTCTGCCAAATGTTGAGGATGTTTAATAATCCTGTTTCAATTTTATTTTCTTGGGTGCCACGTTAAAAAAACAGTTACTAGCAGGGCAATGAATGTCTCATAATTTGTTTAAAGCCTGTTCAAAGCACTACTGCTTAAATTTTAAGCCTTTAAAAAATGATAGGAAAAGTCGCTAAAGGATGAAACAACACAAGTTTTTACCAGGTATCCCCCAGAGGAACTGCAGAAAGATTGTAGTTGGTCAAGGGAGCTGTGGACTCAGAAAGCTTGAAAACCTCTGATATAATTAATTACATAAGTTACAGAGCTTTGCATTACTCTGCCCCATTCATTTTGGTGCAAAGGAAATGCAGAGCAAATTCTGAAGTATTGTTTGTGGACAGAAAGCAACAATAACAAACATTGAAAGTGCCCCCCCCAAAGAACCCTGGGAACTGAAGTTTCTTAAGAGTGTTAGGAATTGTAGCTTTGTGGGCGTAAACTACAACTCCCAATATTCTTTTGGGGTTTAGGGGTATGGTGCGAACATAGAATCATAGGACTGCAGAGTTGGAAGAGACTCTGCAATGCAGGAATCTCAACTAAAGCATCCATGGTCAGAGGGCCATCGAACATGAGCAAATAATGATTTCACTTTTTCTACAGAGGGTTTAAAATGAATGGAAGATACCAACAAATATTTCAAACTCTGGAGCTTTTGAAATTGTCATGGTTATTCTGAACTGTGGTGCTCAAAAATGAGAGCTCTCTCTAAATTGCTATGTCGTTTTATGACCCACTGGCACTGTGAGTTAAACCTCAGAGCCTAGGACTTCAGAAGGTCAGCGGTTCGAATTCCCACGACGGGGTGAGCTCCCGTTGCTCGGTCCCTGCTCCTGCCAACCTAGCAGTTCGAAAGCACGTCAAAGTGCAAGTAGATAAATAGGTACTGCTCCAGTGGGAAGGTAAACGGCGTTTCCATGCGCTGCTCTGGTTCCCCAGAAGTGGCTTAGTCATGCTGGCCACATGACCTAGAAGCTGTACGCCGGCTCCCTTGGCCAATATAGCGAGATGAGCACCACAAACCCAGAGTTGGCCATGACTGGACCTATTGGTCAGGGGTCCCTTTACCTTTATTCTATGCTGAGCCAAACATGTTGGAAACGTGACAGATTACCTTGGACCATTTCACCTGAACAAACAAAAATGGTAGGATCTCTAAGCAGTGCTGTTTTTCTAGAAAAATAGGTGCTGGAACTCACCATAAACGCCTCCCTCGTTCTCTTATAATGTCAATGGCACCCACCTGAGATGTGCCAAAACTGAGTTCTGGTGAGTTCCACCTGAAAAAAAGCCCTCAAACTAAGTCCGAAATGTTCTATCACCTGAGAGAGCTCAGCTCCACTTGTCTCAAAGTACAGTGGTACCTCAGGTTAAGTACTTAATTCGTTCCGGACGTCCGTTCTTAACCTGAAACTGTTCTTTAGCTAATGGGGCCTTCTGCTGCCGCTGCGCCGCTGGAGCATGATTTCTGTTCTCATCCTGAAGCAAAGTTCTTAACCTGAAGCAATATTTCTGGGTTAGCGGAGTCTGTAACCTGAAGCGTATGTAACCTGAAGCGTATGTAACCTGAGGTACCACTGTATTGCCAGAAACTGCTTGCCATAGCTTGGCCTTATTTTATTTGGAGCGTTTGGTCGGCTTCGGGTAGACAAAGAGCTCCTGACCTGGGTGTCATTTGCAGAAACAGCTTGCCCTTAAACATTGCAAACGCTGACTCAGTATTGACAATCCAAGCTTCCATACTATGCTTTGGGTGTGGGAAAGGTTTTCAACACCTGGAATCAACACCTGGAGTTTTCTTCCTCTTCCCATGTGGGCTCCACCCAGCATTCAAGCAAGCGAGCCCAGGTGAGCTGCTTAAAAATTAAAAACACGGAATGGATATTTATGAGGGATGTGCTCCCATCATCGCTCACCATTGGTCATGCTGGCTGAGGCTGATGAGAGTTGTAGCCCAACAACAACTGGAGTCTTGCAGGTTCTTCCTCCTTGATTTAAATGGTTCCAATAGGGAAATGTTGCTCTCCCAGGGTGAGAGGCTGAGGAGAAAGGGGAAACCCCAGGTGAGAGCTGGGAGGGGTGGGAAGGCTTAAGAACTAAGAGGACTTGGTACTCTATGTATACTGGCCAGCAACCATTAAAATTTAAAATTGCCTGACTGACATTTTAGAAAATTCTAAAAACAAGAAAGAAATCTATCTCTAGGTGTGTCGCCTAAAGTGGAATGCAGAACAGAGTGGGTAACTTTTTACTCTGGCCTGACATATAAAGAGATGGTCATTTATTGACCTGCTAAACAATTGCTTATTCATCTGATATTTTTGGGGCAGAGTTTGGAGAAGAAGAAGAAGAGTTCGGATTTAATATCCCGCTTTATCACTACCCGAAGGAGTCTCAAAGCGGCTAACAATTTCCTTTCCCTTCCTCCCCCACAACAAACACTCTGTGAGGTGAGTGGGGCTGAGAGACTTCAGAGAAGTGTGACTAGCCCAAGGTCACCCAGCAGCTGCATGTGGAGGAGCAGAGACGCGAACCCGGTTCCCCAGATTATGAGTCTGCCGCTCTTAACCACTACACCACACTGGCTCCTATGGAAACTTGTGACACCTGCACACGGAAACCATCATTTCTGTTTTGCCAGTTGGAGTGAAACTTCACTTAGCTGCACAATGGAAAATGAGAAAAAACCACAGCACTCCATTTAGCACAGGCTTCCCATAATAAACTTGCATTTGCTCATTATCGGTGAAATTGTTTCACAAGTCAAGGACAAGCAAGGAAGGAGTCATCCAGCAACGGTTCCTTTCTGCACCTCCTTTAATGAGAATATTTTTTTTTTTAAAAAAAAATCAAATTTACAACTTAAGACTTTTAACGCATAGCATTTATGCCCATCGGCTGAGCATCTACTGAACTGGGATTTTAGATGACCTTAACAGATTGGAGAACTGGGCCCAGGCACGGTGCCTTGCCCCCACGACAGAGGGGACCCGGAGTTAGCCAGTGTTACTGCAGCATGTGTGTGTGTGTGTGTGTGTGTGTGACGTCGGCCCACCCCGGAGAGTGTGTGCATTACGTTGGCATGCCGCAACAGCAGCCATACCCCAGGAATGGCTTTGACTGGCTGGCTAAACCAGCTGAGGGTAGTCGGTGGGTCTCAAATCCTTGGGTAGTTAGGGACTTCCCCTGCATGCAAAGGCAGGCTCCGGTGGAATGAGATTGACAGTGGAATTGACAGTAAGAGCTGTTCGACAGTGGAATTTGCTGCCAAGGAGTGTGGTGGAGTCTCCTTCTTTGGAGGTCTATAAGCAGAGGCTTGACAACCATATGTCAGGAGTGCTCTGATGGTGTTTCCTGCTTGGCAGGGGGTTGGACTCGATGGCCCTTGGGGTCTCTTCCAACTCTAGGATTCTATGATTCTATGAGCAGACAAGACCAAGAATGGGTCCACCGTTCAAGAATGCAGTTTCTGCATGTGCTGGGAAAGGCAGTGAGGGGGCTCATCAACCTGGGAAAGCATCCCATCTAGGAGAAGGCAAACTCTAAAGTGGGGTATGCTATTGTGGTTCCAGGGACATGGGTGGCGCTGTGGGTTAAACCACAGAACCTAGGGCTCAGAAGGTCGGCGGTTCGAATCCCCGCGACGGGGTGAGCTCCCGTTGCTCAGTCCCTGCTCCTGCCAACCTAGCAGAGTGCAAGTAGATAAACAGGTACCATTCCGTCGGGAAGGTAAACGGCATTTCCGTGCGCTGCTCTGGTTCGCCAGAAGTGGCTTAGTCATGCTGGCCACATGACCCGGAAGCTGTAGGCCGGCTCCCTCAGCCAATAAAGCAAGATGAGCGCCGCAACCCCAGAGTTGGCCACGACTGGACCTAATGGTCAGGGGTCCCTTTACCTTTATTGTGGTTCCACCCAGATATTCGGTCTTTGACCATTGGCCATATTGGCTGGGGTTGGTGGGAGTTGTAGTCCATCTAAGGACACACCACACTGGCTAGCCCTCATATAATGTATCCAACAATCTTTTAAGAGGCAATCTAATAAGAAGTTAAATCTGTCCCATTCTGGTTCCTTTCTAATTTCTAGTTCCTATTTCTAATTAAAATAGTTACTAGTCTCCTCCATTTTGTGTTCTATTTCCATCAGTTTATTGTCTATAGTTTATTTTTTGCCCCTTTCTTTCAACATCTCCTCTGTCCCCGCCCCTGCCATTGCTAATTAATTGATTTTCTTTCCTTAAATACACACTATGTTGTATATTGGCTCTGCCCAAAGCATGATGGATAACAGCAACAACTGGGGGAAAGAAAGGCATAACATCTTATGACGACAGGAAGAAACACCACAAACAGAATAATTGCCACACACAGGAAGAACAAGAATATAGTCTGAGTTCCTCACTTGTAATTTTATAAATCATTTAATGTGTCAACACGAATAGAAGTTATTAATACTGCAGTTGTTGTATAAGGGATTATTATTATGACTGGCATGTAATGGAAATTAATAAGATTTCGGAACGTAGAAATAAAGCAAATAATCAAACCATCAAATCTAGCATGCAGGGGGGCCCCACTTTATCTAAATCATATAATTTGGAATTTGCACGATTGGTATTAATAATTGTATTATAAATTGGTATTGTTTTAATGAGGCTATTATTGGATTGTAATTGAAAACTAATAAAAAATCATTATTAAAAAAAATAACCTCTTTGTAAGACACTGGTAGACATCTGCCGAGAAATCACAAACCAGTTTTAATAGTGTGGGTGAACAGAAAGCAGATTAAACAGCATAACAACTACCAGTACTTCCTGAATGTCCTTATTTGATCCATGCATAAAGTTATTTCACTCGCTCACCAGATACATCACTTTTAATAATACAGTAACTAGAGCTATTCAGAACAAATTAGCAGTCATATCTCATCACATAATAAACTCATCTTAAAAAGAAGTTTTGGCCAATTAATCAATCAAATTAATGTTACACCCTGGACTGATAACTGTTTAATCCAACAGAAACTATTACAGTATTTCATACCCCTGGGATTCCCCAAATTTTATTTCATAAGCAGACACTTCCTCCTCTCTGTACAGGGCCAGCCAAAGGCATTCTGCCACCTCACATGAAGGACGAATTGGCGTCCCTGTTCCATGCTCAGAAGCCAATTGGGCTAACAGTTCATTCTTACTTGAACATGGGCAGGTTCTTTAGCATGTGTGGACAACAGACCAGTGTGGGAGATTAGTAGTAGCCAAACCTAATAAATGCATAATCTTGCTACTTAGCATGAGAAGGGGCCAAGCCCACAGAGCTGTACTGCTGATAGACAGATACTCAGACCATAGAAATACAATTGGTAGAGAGGGCTCTGTGTGATGTCATTTCCCCTCGTCACAGAATCATAGAGTTGGAAGGGACCAGAAGGATCACTTAGTTCAACCCTCACAATGCAGGAATCTTTGACCCAATGTGGGTGCGCTGCTCCCAAAAGCAGCACAGCCCGCAACTGGGCTCGCAACTTGCTGAGCTGCTGCTTCACCCCCAGCTGCCAAGGGGTGGCCAAGGAGGACTGCAGCACTTCCGAGCTGGAGGTCAACAACATCTGGGGTCCACAGATTCCCCATCTCTGTGAAAGAAAAATTATACACATCTAATGAATGAATCATTTATTACACTCTCAGACCCTCCAAGTGTCCCTGTTTTCCAGGGATAGTCCCAGATTTTCTGAAGCGGTCCCAGTTTCTGATTTGACCCTGGAATGTCCCACTTTTCCTTAGAATGTCCCTATTTTCATCAGAGAAATGTTGGAGGGTATGGTAGGGAGGTGTTTTTAAATAATTTTTTATGTTTTTATATGTGCTGGAAGCTGCCTGAGGCAACCCAGTCAGATGGGCGGGGAATAATAATAATAATAATAATAATAATAATAATAATAATAATGGAATAGGACATCTGTATTTTCATTGGAGAAATGTTGAAGGGTATGTATTCTGATGTTCACATTGTAAATCAAGAGTTAGATCCAAAAGTATAATTCCTCACTGTTCTATGAGAACTTGTTCCATCTATTTAATTCATCCATAAATTCAAATATTAGTTTACCGGGCAGTTAGGGAATTAATTCATCACAGAGTTAAGGAGATGCCCACTTCTGTAGCGAATAAAAAATTATCTCAAGTGCATAGAAGGAGCTCATCAAGGAGATTATCAATGAACTCAGAATTAGCGGGATCTGAAACCGCTTCCTCAAACCAAATTGCTTAATAAAATAAACCCATAGTTAGATTTTGATTCATATGCAAATGATGCTCCTTGAAGTTTCCTCTGACCTCTTTGGGTCATAAAACCATTAGAGGTAATTGCTCTAACGGAGAAGTGGTTAGTTCTGGAAATGAATCAGAAATGGATTTCATTGGGGCTGCAATCCTAGAAACATTGAATCAGAATCGTGGAGTTGGAAGGGACCCCGAGGGTCATCTAGTCCAACCCCCTGCAATGCAGGAATTTCAGCTAAAGCATCCATGACAGATAGCCATCCAACCTCTGCTTAAAAACCTCCAAGGAAGGAGACACCGCCACCTCCTGAGGGAGTCTGTTCCACGGTCAAAGTGGTTGATGTGTTATCCTGTTTTATGTGTGATGTGAAAAATGAAAATTAATTTTTTTAAAAAAAAGTTTTAAGAAATCATGTCAAATCGGCTTATAACGAAGAAAGCAAGAATGCATATCAAAGCCAAGGAAGACTGAAAGCTGTGATTTCTGTATTGCAGGGACTGAACTGGATGACCCTTGAGATGGCTTCCCTTCAAACTCTACAATTCTGTGAGCTCGACAGCACTCTGCCCATCTGCAGAGGGACTGAACTCTGAATTAGACCTCAATTGTTTTATTTGATTATCTGTATCTTTGCTGTTACTTTGTATTGTGTCTTTAAACTCTGTCTCCTTGTTATTAGTATCACCTGGGCTTGGCTATATATATTTTGAAAAAAATGTTGTTAGCAACAGTGACTACATAATCGCATGAGCACTGTTCCAGAATATTTTTCATTCTCATGTATATTATATCTATTCAGGAAAAGATTGGGTATGTAACTTTTTCATATTACAGTTTATAATTTCTACACTATTTGAAACTGTTGTTATGCATGTGCAGGTCATTGTTTGAATATTTTATTTTCAGTTAATGGAGAAATTGCATATCTTTCTACTTACGAGTGTTGAACTAATTGGCTGATGAAGAATTCAACGAAACAGTAGTTGTTATCCGGAAACATCGTTCAGCAGAGTTCAGAGTTGGACATCAGAATTGGACATTTGCTGATTATACAAAGCTTCACCAGCTTGCTCTCTGCTGGGTAAAGTGATTCATTTAAGGACTTTCAGAGACTTTCAGAGACTTCAGTTTGTTAGTTTTGATGTTTTGAATTGTTCCATAAAGTTTTTCACATTGTAATTGTTTCTGGCCATCGTGTTGCTTTTGATATTGCTACCTGCAATTCCCAGCATAATGCCTCTGACAGTGGTAGTGGACCATATGTTCCATCTGTTCCTAAATTCTTAAGGAAATCAGCCCTGAGTGCTCACTGGAAGGACAGATCGTGAAGCTGAGGCTCCAATACTTTGGCCACCTCATGAGAAGAGAAGACTCCCTGGAAAAGACCCTGATGTTGGGAAAGATGGAGGGCACAAGGAGAAGGGGACAACAGAGTACGAGATGGTTGGACAGTGTTCTCGAAGCTACAAACATGAGTCTGACCAAACTGCAGGAGGCAGTGGAAGACAGGAGTGCCTGGCGTGCTCTGGTCCATGGGGTCACGAAGAGTCAGACACGACTAAACAACTAAGAAGAAGAAGAGTTTGGATTTGGTATCCCGCTTTGTCACTACCCGAAGGAGTCTCAAAGTGGCTAACATTCTCCTTTCCCTTCCTCCCCCACAACAAACACTCTGTGAGGTGAGTGGGGCTGAGAGACTTCAGAGAAGTGTGACTAGCCCAAGGTCACCCAGCAGCTGCCTGTGGAGGAGCGGGGAAGCGAACCCGGTTCCCCAGATTACGAGTCCACCGCTCTTAACCACTACACCACACTGGCTCTAAACAACAACAACAACAACTGCTTTCTGTGGAAGTGAGTTCCATTGTTCACCGTGCCACATGAATAAGTACTTTCTTTTATCTGCCAGGAATATTCCAACATTCAGCTTGATTGAATGTAGCATGGTTTTGCATAACACACTCAGTGACTGATGACAGACATATCTAAAGAGCTTCAAAGCACCGTAATGACTGGACCATCTCTCTATCCTTGAACAATGACGTCCATCAAGTAATTGCTCAGGGGAGCGGGGGAAATGCTTTACAAAATAATTAAGAGAAACTAATTAGAACAACATAATTAGAGAAACTATAACCATAACATAGTATCATTCCCAAGGACAGGAAACGGGATGGTTGAATTGCCCATCCTATTTTTGGTGTTTGATTGATCAGATGAGTTGGCACCTTCTAGCCTCTATGTTTTGTTTGCCCCCATGTTAGATTGCTAAAATTGTGCAGTTCAAAAAGGTTCAAAAGATTAGGCCAACCTGAGCTGAGATCAAAGCTTTTATGGCACCACTTCTGCAACTTATTAGAACAATTAATGGATCATTGCCACTGTCGACCTCTCCCCCCGCAATGCTATGGTTGCCAAGCTAGGGTCCTCTTCCTTTTCCAAAATGGTTTGCCAGTGTCCCATTACCACAGCCCTCCCTCTACTTAAATCTTTTTTTAAAAAAACAACAACCTTTGGGTCATATATATAGGATGGGTACAAGGAGGATAGTTATTATTATTATTATAGTTATTATTATTTCAGGAAGTTTTTAATGTTCGACACTTTATTATGTTTTTGGAAGCTGCCCAGTGTGGCTGGGGCAACCCAGCCAGATGGGTGGGAGTATAAATAATAAAATCATCATCCTCAGAGCCCTGATTCTCTTCAGCTCCTTGCCTTTCTTGGAACAGAAACCAAGGTTTTTTGTTGCCAGCCTGCCTTCTAATAAATCAGTTAGGAAAAGCTGCCAGACAAAGGGCTCATCCAGAATTCCTTTTGCTCCATGCTTTCCATGCACTGCTCCATAGTTTAAAACTCCATGTCTGAGCGTTTTTGGATTTTTTTCCTGGGGGAAACCCGCATTTTTACTGATGAATTGGAGCAAATGGCAATCTGAGTTGCTGTTTGCTCCAATTCAGATACTGCTGGGATAGCAAACAACAACTTCCCTCAGACGTGGAACTTTAAACCTTAGAAGCACAGCATAAAAGGCAGCCTTGGATGAGCCAAAAGTGTGTCACTTCCCAGTCTTCTAATTAATGGATTAAACTTCAAGCTGGGCAAGCGAAAGAGCAGTGAGTTTCTTGTCCAGCCCAAGCCTCTGGAGTAGACAAGATTGGAGAGAGGAGGGTGTGTGTGAGAATCCTTAACCCCTTATTAGTAAAAGAAACGTGAGAGTAGGGAGGAAAACATTTCAGGGACTGGGTGAAGAGCAAGCATAGCTTTGGCTCAGTAAACCCTCAGGAAGAACTTGCGGACAGTAAGAGCTGTTTCATAGCAGAGCAGACTCCCATGAGAGGTGATGGACTTTCCTTCCTTGGAGGCTTTTAAGCAGAGCATGCATGATTTAGCAGAGATTCCTGCATCGCAGGGGTGGACTAGATGATGCTTTCGTTCCTCCCAACACTACAATTCTTTTTCTTAAAAAAAATGTAACTTTATTGAATAATACAATCAAATTTCCAGCCATATCTACAAAAACACAATTTCTACATATTTGCCAAATATAAACAGCAAAGAAAAGGTAAAGGAAAAGAAAGAAAAAGAAAATGCTGTTTTCCATAAACAGTAATTCCAGAATTACACTTGCACACATTATAAAATGCAAATCTCAATTAAAATATCTTAAAAGACTTCCACCGCCTAAACCACACTTCTTTTGTTATTGAATTCTCCTTTACCTCTGTTCTTCACTTCCATCCCTTTAGCTCCCTTAGGATCTTCCATAATCCATTAAATTCTTTATATTCTTTATAGTCTGCACCAAGGTTCCAACACTACAATTCTATGATTCAAAAAACCCACCCTTGCTGTGTGGCTGGAGCATTGCAGGTTAGGCCCCATCTGCCCTATCCATTTAAAGAAGTATCATACCCCTTGGAACAGTCAAGGCTTCCCCCAAAGAAGCCATGGAACTGAACTTTGTTAGGGCTGCTGAGAGTTGTTAGAGGACTGCAATTCTTCTTACCTGATTATCTCCCTTTACAAACCTGCCCCGGTTCTGGTGAGTGCCTTCTCTTGGTAACGTCAACATCAGAGGCAAGGTTGGTGGTGACAGGAGAGAGAGAGAGAGAGAGAGAGAGAGAGAGAGAGAGAGAGAGAGAGAGAGAGAGAGTCTTTTCTGTGGCTATTCCCATATTGTGGAATTTCCTCCCAAGAGAGGTTAGATTTCCTCCCTCGTTCTTATCTTTCCATCAGCATGCAAAGACCTCGCAATTCAGACAGGCCTTCAAAAACTAGCTGCAGACAGTGTTGACCACGGGACTCCTGTCAGGGCAATCGTTTTTTTGGTGCTGGTTTTAAACATGTTTTGTTTTTATCTATTGTTTTCTGCTCTGGGGGAAAAATGGGGTTTGGCTTTTACAGCCCAACTCCCCATCAGGGACCCAATATCCCCAATATTATAGGGCAGAGAAGAATGTGTGGAAGCAGAAACCAGTTGAAGAAACCACAGAAAATCTTTATTCTCTGTTGCAAAAGCGTCTCCCCCAGAACAAAGATTTGTAACAACTTTTAAAGACTTTGGAAATTGCCCAACGCCTTAGATAAAGACCACTCCAAATTATCATGTTATAGGGGGGAATCCGGGGTGAGAGGCTACTCAACAGCCCAGCTCTTCGGGGTGCAAGTCCCACACGGGTCCATGCAGTCAGTAAAAGAAGGAAGTTCCAGCCAAGTAATTTGGAGCAAAACAGCGGTCAGTAGACCATGATTTTTATTGTTGTGCAACAGGTCCCCACAGGAGTAAGAACCCCGAAAATGGGGTGACAGCCTCTTTTAAAACTTCTCTCTTTCCCCCAGAATACACTTTGAGCAGCATCACTGATGCATCATCACTACATCACTAGCATGTCACAGAGCCTAGGGCTTGCCAATTGGCGGTTCGAATCCCCATGACGGGGTGAGCTCCCGTTGCTCGGTCCCTGCTCCTGCCAACCTAGCAGTTTGAAAGCACATCAAAGTGCAAGTAGATAAATAGGTACCTCTCCGGCAGGAAGGTAAACGGTGTTTCCGTGCACTGCTCTGGTTTGCCAGAAGTGGCTTAGTCATGCAGGCCACATGACCCGGAAGCTGTACGCCGGCTCCCTTGGCCAATAAAGCGAGATGATAGCCGCAACCCCTAAGGGGTCAGGGGTCCCTTTACCTTTACCTATACAAGGGTTACACGTTCAACATTAGGTCACTTTATTAGACACCTTTCCCAACACCTCTTAAGTACAGTGGGAGCTCGGGTTGCGAACCTTAATCCTGTGGGATGCACATTCACAACCCACAGCGTCCGTAACCTGTCGCATCTGCGCATGTGCGGGCTGCGATTTGGCGCTTCTGCACATGCAGTATTGCCGAAATCTGGAAGTAACCCATTCCGGTACTTCCGGGTTTCAGCGGTCCGCAACCCGAAAAACCGCAACCTGAAGCGTCTGTAACCCAAAGTATGACTGTACCTGTCACCGAAAGCACAATAAAACTCTCTACGTATCCTTGCCCTCAGGACGCCTTGTCCGGAAATGGGCTTTCAGAACACCTGACTTGCTAACTGCCTCTGGGGATGTCTATTGTTGCCCCCATGGTCACTGCTTCTGGGTTCATGGGGGGAGGTGGAGCCCAAAGTCATCTTTCTTCAAGGGTTAAAATGGTGTTGGAATGAGGAGAGTCGGTTAAAGTATGGATTTTCTACAAATTTATAAAGCTAGGTATCTGGATGCATTCAGGCATAATATTTGTAAAATGTTAACAACTTTAAAGCTGTGCCCCCCCCCCGGTCATTTCCATAACACATAGAAACTTCACAGAAATAGGCAGTCTACAAGAGAAATGTGAGAGTATTGACTTTTCTCCTGTCTTTATTTTTCCATAACAATACTGTATTTTGTTTTTGTTCCTTTGTATGCTGTAAGGATATTTTTAATACGTTGCAAGCCGCCATGAGAAAGGCAGCTTGTGAGAAAGGCAGTATATAAATATATTAAATAACTAAATATTCTCACCGGCCTACAATTCCCAGACCTCTCCGGGAAGAGGGTTTGAATGTTAAACTACTCTGAAACTTCTCGGCACCAACAACTCTCAGCACTGTCAAAAAACTACCATTTCCTGATTCTTTGAAGGAAGCCATGACTGTTTGAAGCGGTAGGATACTGTTTTAAATGTATAGTGGAGGTGGGGCCTTATTTGAGAGTCTTTTTAGGTTCATGGTCAAATGTGGATTTTTGAGTGAATGTTTTGAGTGTGACCCCCACAACACAAACACAATTGTCACTTCTCTTTCCTGCCTCCTCCAGTTCAGATATACAGAAAGGTAGAGAGAAAGTGTGCATACCAGCACACAGACTTTGCTTTTTCCAGAGACCTGGGTAAAAGTTGGGTCCAGTAGAATTAATTTGAACCTTGAAAAGCACACAAAGCTGAAAGAGGAAGTGGGGAAACTGTCACTCTTCTAACTTCCTCCCTCAGCTCCAAGTACTTTGAAAGGGAGAGGAAGAAAAGGAAAACACCTTCAACTACTTCACAGGGGTGGAAGGAAACTTGATTCAGTTTGCATTTGGAAGTGAACAGTTCAGCATTCTTGAAGCAATACGGAAACCAAAATTGAGTCGTCCTTCGAAATTCACAGTTCTCTGAATTTTGCAGTTCATTTCTCCCACCCAGTAACCTGTACAAAAAGGCATGTAGTTGGTAACACGTGCACCAAAAAAAATTGCACATATTGGTGAAAATAGCATACAAAATGCACCACATCAGGGAGATTTCTTGCTAAAATGTGTATATCGGGCAAAAATGCATATAAAAATGTGCATATTAGGAGAAATTTGTGCCAAAACACTTAACTTGCAATTGGAAAAAATGAGGATTTGGCAGAAACCAAAACTGACAGATTTGCCTACCCCTAATAATACCTCATGGCCAAAGGGGCAGTGAGTGGGTCGGGGAGGTACTTCAGCTTTTTGGGTGCCAGGGGAAGAAGACTTCATTGTCTCCATTGGCAAAACCTGGAGTAGCAACTAATGTACTCTACAAGGTGTGGTATACAAGCCCAACTGCAATCTTGCATCCTCTTCATTGTGCAAGAGTGATGATCCAACCGCTCACAAGGAACACTTGGCGTGTTGCTTGGAATAGATTAGCAACTGGTTTATGGATTGGCTGCATTAGGAACAGGCACTGCAGGCCTGTCAAAACCTGTGTAGCTGGCTAGCTTATTAAACTCTATTGTTCCAGTAAGAGTTCATTCTCAAAAAGTGGGGCAGCGATTATTAATAACCACAAGCACTCCTGGTAGCCATTACAAAGCAGAGAAGTTGGGTTCCCTCCCACTTCCTGGCATCAATGTTCCTGGCGCAAGGGAGCGCAGACTTACAAACACTTTATTTTGTACTGTACACAGAAAACGGGGGTCACATCCGCACCAATCATTTAAAGCGCATTCATACCACTTTAACAGTCATGTAATCTTGGGAGGTGTTGTTTACCCCTTGCACAGGTACAGTTCCCAGCACCCTCAACGAACTACAGCTCCCAGGATCCTTTGGGGGAGGCCATGACTGTTAAGAGTGCTTTAGGTATATTATGTAGGTGTGATCTGGACTGAGACGTAGGTTGCCAGATCTCATGGCTTCAGGGACCACTAAAAGCAAGGAATGCAGGCGAGCCTTTCAGTTCTGGGGAGCATCTCTTAATGCAGTTGCCTTTCATTTCCTAGAGCCAAAACAGTCCTGGTCTGCCACTGAGTCCCTTAAGCCCCTTGTTACTTACCTCCTTTGACATCATCCTAGTTTCCAGCTGCAAGCAAACTAACAGCAAGCTAAAGTAAATGTATTCCAAAGAATCTTTGCTCACAGTCTCTCTTGTCTATGAACAGTTACAGATAGGTAGCCGTGTTGGTCTGCCATAGTCAAAACAAAAAAAATTCCTTCCAGTAGCACCTTAAAGACCAACTAAGTTAGTTCTTACCAAGAACTAACTTAGTTGGTCTTTAAGGTGCTACTGGAAGGATTTTGTTTTGTTTTGACTATGGCAGACCAACACGGCTACCTATCTGTAACTGGAACTATGGAAGGCACCACATTGAGCCGCATGAAATGGAAGTCCATCAACCGAAGAAGTGTGCATGCACACGAAAGCTCACACCAAGAACTAACTTAGTTGGTCTTTAAGGTGCTACTGGAAGGAAATTTTTTTGTTTTGTCTATGAACAGTGTTTGCTGTACCAAGGCAATGAAGAATGGTGGTTGGAAAGGACTCTAAGGGTCATCAAGTCTAACTCCCTGCAATGCAGAAATCTCAGCTAAAGCATCCATGACAGAGGGCTTTGCAACCTCTGCTTAGAAAGCTCTAAGGAAGGAGAGTCCACAACCTTCCGATGGAGCCTGTTTCCACTGTCAAACACCTACTCTCAGTAAGTTCTTCCTGATGTTTAGGTGGAATAGAAGAAGAAGAAGAGTTTGGATTTGATATCCCGCTTTATCACTATCTGAAGGAGTCTCAAAGCGGCTAACAATCTCCTTTCCCATCCTCCCCCACAACAAACACTCTGTGAGGTGAGTGGGGCTGAGAGACTTCAGAGAAGTGTGACTAGCCCAAGGTCACCCAGCAGCTGCATGTGGAGGAACGGGGAAGCAAACCCGGTTCCCCAGATTACGAGTCCACCTCTCTTAACCACTACACCACACGGGCGTTCCTTTCTTGTAACTTGAATCCATTGTTCGGGTCCTACCTTCTAGAGCAGGAAAGAAACAAGCTTGCTCCATCTTTCATGTGACAGCTCTTTAGATATGTAAATCTATCTCCTCTCAATCTCCTTTTTTCCCAGGCTACACATATCAAACTCCCTCAAACCTTTTCAGCTTGTCAATATCCTAGAACTAGACACAGTATTCCAGCTGTGATCTGACCAAGGCA
The DNA here is from genome assembly GCF_964106915.1 of Podarcis gaigeae. Classification (NCBI taxonomy): domain Eukaryota; kingdom Metazoa; phylum Chordata; class Lepidosauria; order Squamata; family Lacertidae; genus Podarcis; species Podarcis gaigeae. The sequence continues at coordinate 17,531,544 of NC_139689.1, read as the reverse complement.
GAATAGAGTGGTACTATGACTTGATACCCTCCAACATGTTGAATCCCAAAACTGGGATATGTGTCTTCCTGGCTGTGCTCCCAAACAAGTCACATGACCCACATGAGTTCATAGAGCCCAAAAGACATACTTTTTCGGAGCTGTGCTCTCACAGCTCCCAAAAACGTTCGTTGTGGTGCACTGTGCGAGATCACAGCCCCCCGAAAGCACGTTTTCTGGATAAGAACTCAGCACAAAATTGCGTGAGACCACGGTATCCAAAGTGGCTGCTGTGCTCTTGTAGGGGGAAATGAGATGGCCTGGTTTTTCTGGGACACTTGTGGGATATGTGACTTGCCTTGATCTGGGCACTATACTTCTATTGATGCAGCCTAGAATATCCTTAGCTTTTTTGCTACTGCATCACGCTGTTGACTTATGTTAAGTTTGTGGTCTACTAAGCCCATTCGAGTTCAAACGCCCTACCCCTCTGACGTTTGCAGTGTAACTGTAATGAGAACCAGAACAAAAGTGATTTAGAAACTGATGAATGGTGGGATCAGTTTTAGGTAACACCAAAAGGGAAAGAAAGCTTAGAAGATCTGACTAGTTTTTGTTGTCAATATAATCTGGTGGCAGCACACTTCTAAGTAAAGTTTGTGTAATTCAGTCTCTGTGGCTCTTTTTCTGGGGTTAACAAACTGAGCAACGTTGCCTTATGTTAAATAAGAGAAACAGCATCCAACCAAAGATGCAAATAAAAATGGCCATATTACAGGAAAGTGTCAGTTAAAAGCATAGTTGGGGAAGATAACATACAACAGGGCATGTCAGGTGAAATTTTGCAGAAATGTGTGCATTAGGCAAGATTGCATATATTGGAAATGTACATTCAAATACTGATGTGTTTTCATGGGGACTTTAAAAAAACACCTGCAAACTGATGCAGAAGGTATGGTGAGATGGACTTAAAGGTAAAGGGACCCCTGAATATTAGGTCCAGTCGTGGCCGACTCTGGGGTTGCAGCGCTCATCTTGCTTTACAGGCCAAGGGAGCCAGCATACAGCTTCTGGCGAACCAGAGCAGCGCACAGAAACGCCATTCACCTTCCCGCCGGAGCGGTACCTATTTATCTACTTGCACTTTGATGTGCTTTCGAACTGCTAGGTTGGCAGGAGCAGGGACCGAGCAACAGGAGCTCACCCCATCACGGGGATTCAAACTGCCGAACCTCTGATCGGCAAGTCCTAGGCTCTGTGGTTTAACCCACAGTGACTGGGGAAAAGGTAAGGATCCAAGGTAAAGTAAGGTAAGGTTGCCACTTCCCAGAAGATATTTTCCTGTGTCATCTCCTCTCTTATACAATATAGAATGATAGAAAATAATCATCCTGGATTTCAAAGCATTACAGTCACACAACTTTGAAGTGGCTGTTTGAATGAGGAACTCTGGGCAAGACACCCAATGTCTGAAAGGCAGAAATACAACTGGGAAAAGAGGAAACTGCAGCAAAGCACCCCCCCCCCCAATCTCTGTGTTCCACACATGTAGCAAATCAGTTTTTTAGTGTGGCAACACCCAGCCTTCGGAACTCCCGGCCTATAGACACCAGGCGGGTGCCTTCACTGTCTTCAGTGATTGCTAAAAACAATTTTGTATAGGCAAGCCTAACCAGGCATGTAGAAGCTACAGTGTGTTCTAATCTGGTTTTAGCTTATTGTCGATGTGAGTAAATTTTCTGAACGTTTGAAATACTTGTTTTTAGCCACCCTTTACTGATATATATTCTCTTTGTAAGGCGCTTTTGGGGTTTTATTGCAATCAAGAGGTATAGAAATGTAGTGAATATATCATTGCATTGAAAGAAACTCCAGATTGGGGTGTGGTTGTGAGAATTTAAAGCAGAAATGGGAAGCCACCCTTTTTCAGGCAGCTTATGCTGCTAGAGGTCACATCATAGGAAAATGAGGCAAGAGTGCTATTTTGGAAAGGGCTATTTCAGTTTCTGGCCCGCAAAAGAAACAAGAAGCTTGCGCCAGTTCCTCAGGGCAAGAAGCTGTTTCTCGGCAACCCCCCTGCTCCCCCCCCGGATGTGCTATTGTGTTAATGCTTGCTGGTGTTCTTAACCGCAGACCCAAAGGATGGCTCGTGGGAGAGGCTGGGTGCCAAAGAAGGATGTAAAAAATGTCAGAGTGACCCGTTCTAGTGCTTTATTAAAGAAAGGCGTAAACTTACAACTCAGTGTGTAGAACCTACTGAGGATAAACACCGCAGTCAGTAGCAAGCAATTATCATGACTTGTCCACACCCAGGCAAATGTATACACATTACCTATTCAAAAATCAGCCTTCGTCAGCTTGGCCAGAACTTCCCATCAATCTACCTGGCCCACGAGGGCACAGGTGGCAACTGTCCAAGGCTTACAGATAGCACCAATGTCTGGGCCCAGAGCCCAGTATCCCTGGCCCCAGAGATAAGCACAGCATCAAAGGCAGCCAATTAGCAACTGCATATGCATATGTGAGGTCATTCTTGCAACAACTACAAATTAGTTATGGGGTTACCTTGGCTACCTTGACTACCAAGATGGCGTTTGCAGGCCTTCCGGAGCATTTCCCATTTATCTTAATGCTTTAGATTGAAGTCTATATGCTGTGGATCTGAGCTGAATTTGTAATCAAAAGATTTTCCCAGCTTGTTTTGGTGCTGTGTGGATGACTGCATACAAGACTCCTATAAGCTTTATATATTTAAAGAAGGAGTTGTGAAATTGTGCTGCTGCAGCTCATCAAAAGGGAAAGTGTGCCTTCTAGTAAATAATGTAAGTTAATTGTAGTGACATTTTATCTTTCCTTACCTGGTGACATCCGTAAGTGACAATCAGTCATAAGCAGTAATACTGCCTCACATCCAACTGAACGGTGTTTCAGAATGACTCAAGTGGTAGAAGAATACGGTTTGGCAGGACATTTTCCTCTCACTATTCAGTATTCATTGGTACTTTCAGGTCAAAGATCATAACATCCAAGATGGCTCAGGTGATAGCAGTTGCCAGGCAATCACACTCTCACAAATCCCAGGCATCTCATTGTGTCTTCCTTGCATCAGATATGCTCTTGGACATTTAATGCATATTGATTACATCATCTTGCAGCAAAATTGAGGTTTGTGAAACAGTATGGGAAACAGAGGTGGGGTAATTAATCTCATCTGGGCAACTGTCCGCTTTTTGGAATAATGCACCAATGACCTTCATAGCAAGTGAGACCATTGTTCCATCTTGTGTCCTGGGAGTATTTCCCAGTAGGGTCAGACAGAGGTCCTTCAGCTAGTTCTTTTTGTCTACAGAACCTTGTACAGTGGTACCTTGGGTTGCAAACACCTCAGGTTACAAACACTTCGGGTTACAGACTCCACTAACCCGGAAGTAGTACCTCAGGTTAAGAACTTTACCTCAGGATGAGACCAGAAATTGCACGGCTGCGGCACAGCGGCAGCGGGAGTCCCCATTAGCTAAAGTGGTACCTCAGGTTAAGATTGGTTTCAGGTTAAGAACAGACGTCCGGAACGAATTAAGTTTGTAACCAGAGGTACCACTGTACACAGAAAGTAGGTTATCTGCCACTGCTATAACCCTGTTTACTACTGAGCTACATTTCACCATACCTACCGAGATATTTTTCCTCAGTAAGTGTACAGAGGAAACCCTCAAGTCTCTCCGACACGGGCGTCTTGCACCACAAACTGAGTCATATTATCTCCAAGCCCATCTCAGCACAGTACCGGGGAACATGTCATAATCAAGCCCAAGAGAAGCCACTGCAGTGCCCTGCCCAGCCATGCTTCCTGGGGATGATGGGAATTGTAGTCCAAAACATCTGGCCAGCACTGGATTGGTTACCCCTGATCTGGCCAATCTTTATCCCACATGGTAGCTTTGACTTTTCTCTTTTTTACTTTCTGGAAAGCAGCGTTCAAACTACTGGCAATAACGTTATTGGTCTTGAAGGGGACCTGAATGTCAAGAGCTACCAGGAACTGCAGAGAGCTGCCCCGTGTGATGATCTGCTGAACTGGACATAACTGGACATCTTCAAAGTCTGGACTGACTCCATCTACCCAGGCTGGCCATTGGATGGTCTTGGGCAGGAAGGAGTATAAAAGGCTTCCTGTTCTATTGAAACCTTGCTTGAGCAACATGGATTCCTGAGCTCTGCTGTGGCCCTTTATCCATTGATAGTTTCTGAATTCTAGCTTTCGATTTGCCCTTCAGTCTTGCTTCACTCCTTGGTCCTGACCTCTAGCCCAGCTCAGTTGGAGAACAAGCAGATAATACAGTGGTACCTCAGGTTAAGTACTTAATTCGTTCCGGAGGTCCGTTCTTAACCTGAAACTGTTCTTAACCTGAAGCACCACTTTAGCTAATGGGGCCTCCTGCTGCTGCTGCACTGCTGGAGCACAATTTCTGTTCTCATCCTGAAGCAAAGTTCTTAACCTGAAACACTATTTCTGGGTTAGCGGAGTCTGTAACCTGAAGCGTATGTAACCTGAAGCACATGTAACCCGAGGTACCACTGTAAAACCTTAAGACGGGAACCTAAAGACTGAAATTTTACCTTTCCAATGGGACAATATGTAGATACTATCAGAAAGAGCGCAGGCACAGTTGAAGGCCTTGTCCAAAAATGACAAAGGCACGATGTTAAAAATTTGACCTGAGTGAGCTGAATTAGTCGGGATCACTCAAGACATAGAAGATTTGACCACCCATCATTTGGTGGGACGTGTTTTTTCCAGGATGGAGCCCAACAATGACTAACGTTTTGAATTTCTCACAGTATCCAGTCACTCTGTTTTTGAATCTTATTCTAATTTTGCTCATATTCGCGTGTCTCTTGTGTATCAGAATTAAGCAATTGTATTCAAGGCTGCAAGTCATCGCTGGGAGAGTAGAGAAGGGGAGGGATTAGAAAGATGGGAAGAGGAGATTGTGTAATGCCAAGGGGTGGAGTGCAGCAGAAACAATGAAAGACAGTATTGTTATCTCAAGGAAGTCCTGGTTACCTGGCACAACTGGCCCTTCATATCACTATCAGAGGCAGCTTGGCAGAGGAGCAAGGCTTCACCGCTCTCCCAAGCCAGACCGTGGTTTAATGCTGCACCATGCTGACTTCATTTGCCTTCAAGGCCAAATTTCCTAATTTATGGAAGTGTTCCCTGTTCAGAGATAACACAGCAGTAGTGCAGGGGGTGGATCCCAAGTTAATTACTTTGTTTACCAGCCCGCCCAGATCTTGCCTTGGGCCTTGGAGGGCTAAGCCAACTGGGGGCTTGCCAAATTTACTCTGTCATGCCCTGTGCCTTCCAACCAACCTGGGACTGCTGCCCTGGGCATCAGACAGGCTCAGCCACCATGAGACCCCTGAGGTCAGGTGTAAGTAGTTAAGCCATCACACCTAGCACTTGACCCAGAGGTTGAGCTTTGATGCAGACCTGAGGAAGCTGGTCTTTATCTCTGGGACTCCCCTGCAGCTGCATGGAGGGGCGGTATGTTATCACTACTCTTGTGAATTATTTGCCTGCTGTTTTAACAAATCGTAGATGTTATGTACTGAAGTTCTCACCCTGGGCCAGCAGGGGGATACTGTAGATAGTTATGCAAATAAGGGATCGAAAGTGACGTTCAGTGATTGGATAGTTTTAGAAAATTGTTACAGTTATGTTGTACTGGAGCTCTATATAAGCAGGCTGGCTGAACCCTTCAGTTCAGTGCTGTTCTGGCCTGTGAATAAACAACAGCTGTTTGAAGAATCGCTGTGTCGTCTGATATGTTCACCCACAACCTAACGGTAGACTTCTTCATCCCTTGTGTTTCGCGTTTGCTTGCGAATCCCTGAAAAAGAACCCGCTTGACTTGTCAAGATACTCATCTGCACCTTCATTTTCAAAGGCCTGTCTGAGCAGGAACATTCAGAAGGATAACAAAGACGGAGCCCATCCAGCCTCTCTTGGGAAGGAATTCCACTACAGAGGAGCAGACACAGAAAAGGCTCTGTCTTGCTACCACCAGCTGTGCTTCTGATGTTGATCGGACTGAGAAAAAGTGCTCACCTGAGCTGGAGACGCAATCTTTCAGGTAGTCAGGGCCTAAGTCAAAATCTCAATCCTTGTATCCGCTCCACCCGCCCCCCAAAAAATCTGAAAAGAAAATTAACAAACCACAGTTTCCAGGATTCTTTGGTGGAGCCACAAGTGTTGAAGTGTTATAAGAGTGCCTTAATTGTATGATGTTTTAGGCTTAACTGTCAGTCCAGAGTGGGACTTACTTCCAGGTAAATGTAGGATTGCACATAGATTTGATTTTCTCTTCAAATATGCATTTCCAAAAGTGCATCTAGATGCATTTTGAGCCAAGAATTGTACCAGAAGATTCAGGAATGGTGAATGTGCATGGGAAACAACGCTCTGTTCCACACATTAGCCCAGGAACTGCCAGCCATATCCGTCCATGTTGCAATTCATAAAAATCAAATTTGACAGTAATTCTATGCACAGTCACCTGGGATATGAGCTCCTTTGAACTCAGTTGCCCTGTTCCCTCCTGGTAGGAAGACAAGAAGATGTATTGATATTGATACAAAAGTTGGGTGCCACCCCCACTCTCTGCCAAGCCATAGCAAGATCCCTGGGGGTTCCAGGCACTCAACCCTTCAAATACCCTGGTCAGAAGAGGTTTAATGTGGAGAGTTTGTGGTATTCAGTGGGGAGCGCATCCTTTGGGAGCAAAGCAAGATTAATAATAATAATAATAATTATTATTATTATTATTATTATTATTATTATTATTTATTATTTATACCCCGCCCATCTGGCTGGGCCTCCCCAGCCACTCTGGGTGGCTTCCATAAAAACCAAAAATACAGTAAAATATCACACGTTAAAAACTTCCCTGAACAGGGCTGCCTTAAGATGTCTTCTGAATGTCAGGTAGTTGTTTATCGCTTTGACATCTGCTGGAAGGGCGTTCCACAGGGTGGGCGCCACTACCGAGAAGGCCCTCTGCCTGGTTCCCTGTAACTTTGCTTCTCGCAATGAGGGAACCGCGAGAAGGCCCTCGGCGCTGGACCTCAGCGTCTGGGCAGAATGATGGGGGTGGAGACGCTCCTTCAGGTATACTGGACCGAGGCCGTTTAGGGCTTTAAAGGTCAGCACCAACACTTTGAATTGTGCTCGGAAACATACTGGGAGCCAATGTAGGTCTTTCAAGACCTACATTTCTTATTCTGTACAAGAAAACTACGAAGTTATTAAATTCCATAAGTCACGGTTCCTTGAAATGCCAACCAATCTGTACATATTTTAAGGGTGTGCAGTTTTGGCTGTGCCTTGCTTCCCCCTGCTGGAAAGAATAAAGAGTTTCATACAGGAAATGCAGTGCTATTATCAGAAGAAATACCGGTAGATGCAAATCCTAACCACAAATCTGAAGCCCTGCAAAAAGCTGCAGGCATGTTGTTTTGCTTACAAATCAGCTTCAAGAAGAATTATGGAGATCACAAATGCTTGCTCAGTTCTTTGTGACAATTTAGTTTCAAATACAGTGGTACCTCGGGTTAAGTACTTAATTCGTTCCAGAGGTCCGCACTTAACCTGAAACTGTTCTTAACCTGAAGCACCACTTTAGCTAATGGGGCCTCCTGCTGCTGCCGCACCGTCAGAGCACGATTTCTGTTCTCAACTTGAAGCAAAGTTCTTAACCTGAAGCACTATTTCTGGGTTAGCGGAGTCTGTAACCTGAAGCGTATGTAACCTGAAGCGTATGTAACCTGAAGTACCACTGTAGAAGTATTATCCTTCTTAGGGATGAGTGAATCTATCTGCTTTGTTTTCTCTCAGTTTAGTTTTGTATATAATTTTATTACAGGTATTTATCATATTAAGCAATATTTTATAGAAATATAATAAAAGGCATTATATCAAAAGAAAAGAATAATATAGAAAAAGAAAGTATAAAATCTTCATGATCCTCATAAAAAACAATTACTGTATTTTTCGCTCTATAAGACGCACTTCCCCCCTCCAAAAATTAAGGGGAAATGTGTGTGCGTCTTATGGAGCGAATGCAGGCTCCTTGGCTTCAGCGATAGCAACGCGAAGCCTCTGGAGTGCAGAGGCTTCGCGTTGCTTTCGCTGAAGCCTGGAGAGGTGCACTGATCCCTCTGGCTTTCCTGGCTTTGCTTCACTGGAGAGGCGCTGCACAGTTTTCCCTCTCTGTGCAGCGCCCCTTCAGCCAAGCAGGAGAAGAAATGGAAGGGGCTCTGTTTCTCCTGCAGCTTCGCTGAAGGGGCGCTGAGCAGAGAGGGGGAGATTTTTTTTCTTGTTCTCCCCCTCTAAAACAAGGTGCGTCCTATGGTCGGGTGCGTCCTATAGAGCGAAAAATACGGTGTGTGTATATATAGCAATATCCAATTTATCTGTGATTTCCCAAGAAAAGCTCAACAACTTTCATTCCCTAAAAAAACTCAACAGCTTTGGCTGCACCCTCACGATGGATATAAAGAATGCGGGTTTCAAAAAGCAGTAGAAGCTGCTGGTCGGAGAATCTACAGCACTTTTCACGCATGAATTTGGTGCTGTCTCCAATGACATCATAGTGGCTGCAGTTCAGCAACCAAACAATAGGGGGTGCCAGAGTGGTGTGACATCTCCACTCACCTTAACTGTAACCCTGAGCAATTGAGGATAATCCCATTGTGATAACATTCCTAGAACTGAGAAAGGAACACATAATTTTCCTCGACGAAACATCAGATGACTCCACTGTCATAAAGTTCTTACTTATGTTTACTCAGGAATCTCCTTTCTTGTAACTTGAAGCCAATGGTTCAGGTCCTACCTTCCGGAGCTGGTGAAAGCAAACTTAAGATATTTGAAGATGGCTATCGTATCTCCTCTCTTTCTCCTCTTTTCCAGGCTAAACATACCCAGCTCCTTTGAGCGCTCTTTGTAAGGCTTAGTTTCCAGGCCCTTGATCATTCTGGTCACGTTCTGGCTTGTCCACATCCTTCTTAAATTGTGGCACCCAGAATTGGACGCAGTATTCCAGATGTGGTCTGACCGAGGCAGAACAGAGTGGTTATGATGGATGAAACAGTTGCTCACGTAGATGACAGGTGCAAGCAAATGGTGTGGTTTAAGGATGAGCATGGATTCATATCTGCGGCAGCGTAGCTAGCTGCTTGCCCTGCACCCTGGGTCGGGGCGAGTCGCCCATTGGGTAGGGTGATTTGGGGCAGGGCACGCTACGTGGAGCCTCGCCACCACCTCCTCCGCCGCCGCTGTAGGTTGGCAGCTAGGCAGGTGAAAGCCCCATGCTGCCATTTTGGGCAGCACAGAGCCTGCAGATGCCCGAGCCACTGCACTCGCAAGAGAGATGCGTGGCTGGGGCACACTGCAGGCCCCACGGTAAGGGGCGCCCAGTGGCCCTTCCGCCACAGCTATGCCTCTGCATGTCTGCTGCTGCTTAGCCTACATACTGAAATATACTGTAGTGATTTCATGCTCTTTATTGCTTGTAAAACAGTGATTGATTTGCCCCCTAAACCTCAGGCTTTTATATACATTAATTGAGTCCCATCTGATTGGCTGATTCTGCTTCCCTCCTGGAGCCTGATTGGTCTTTTTCTGCAGGCCAATCAGTTGTTGCATTCTACAATCCTACCAGCCTAATAGGCTGATTAACTTCCTCCTGGAGCCTGATTGGTCTTTTCCTGCAAGCCAATCAGTTGTTGCATTCTAGGATCCTACTTGCCTATTGTTCTAGGATCCAAGCTTAGTATATAACACCACTAAAGGGTTTCAACAGATAATTGACCTAGTTATCCCACTAACACTCTTAACTCTTAACTCTCACTGCAAACCCTGGAAAGACAAAGGGAACAGCAAACTCACCATATTTATCCAAAGAACATTTCCCCCCCAGGTTAAGAACAAGCAACCGCTAATTGCCCTGTAATTTATAGCCCATTATCATTCAATAATGTTGTTTTTTAATGGTAGCAGAATTTCATCTTTGTTCCCAGGATGCTAATTCACCCAGGCCTAAGGTTTATTTTATTTTATTTTATTTTTTATTAAATTTGTATACCACCCTTCATCTGAAGATTGCTGGGCGGTTCACAACATAAAAAATACAAAAACAAGAGGACCAAACCCATTTAAAAGGCCATGGAATGTCAATCAGCCAAAGGCCTTGTTACTATAGAAACATTTTTGCCTGATGCCAAAGCTATGTAATGCAGATGACAGGCGAGCCTCCCTGTGATTTTTAACAGCATCAGACTGTTCAGCCCCATTCCACAATGCAGGGATGGGCATGTGTGTTTACACACACAGGAGCCTGTGAAGAATTCAACATATGTGTTATGTCTTTGGAAATCTATTGGAAAAGCAGTTGGGAAATTGCCCTGAAGCCTAAGGCTAGGGTGGAATGTTGAGTCTGTATGATAAAGGGCTTAAGGAATACTTGATTTGATTGTGAACAGATGCGAACTATTTCATAGGTGTGTTCTCTACCCACAGGAGAGAGAAATCAGGCATTAGGGTGACCCAGGAGGAGGGAAGGGTGAGAAATTGAGGTGAGAAATTCCCATATTTCCAATATTCCAATATTTCTATTGTTATGTTGTTTCTTCTATTTTCCACTTTCTTTATTCTGCTTAATTAAAAGTTAAAAGAATATAATCCTAGCAAGCAATGACTAAACTGGTTATCCTTGTTTGCTTCCTAACTTAGTTATCTTACCATTTTGTCCGTGTAGCAGGAGGTGTTGACTAGATTTTACTGTTAACTAGATTACACGGGCTGAACTTTATGCAAGAGATTAGGAGCTCAGGATGTCTCCTCAATGCATTATTAATTAATTGATTGATTAAATTTATATACCACCCTTTGTCTGTAGATTGCAGAGCGTTTTACAGTATAAAAACACAAAATGCATAACATAATAACAAATTAACCAGTATTAGCCAAGGTTTGTTGCTCCAGGTGACATGACCAACCTTCATTAACAAAAAGCTTAGTATGAGTAGCCCAACTTTTACAATTTTGCTTAAATTCTGCCTTGTTTTCATTAGGGTCAGTGAAGCATTGCTGTCAAAACCTCGCAACCCAGAATGACCCACAATGACCTTACTGGCTGGGGCAACCCAGTAAGATGTGTGGGGTATAAATAGTAAAAATATCATGATGGAATGGGACATCCCTATTTTCATCGGAGAAATGTTGGCAGGTATGGGATTGGTGTTATATGCTCAAACCGTCTTGCTCTGGTGAGAAATCTGGCCATTGAATTATGCACCAGCTGAAGTTTCCGAATGGTCTTCAGACACTCTGTGCCACCAAGGTCACCTCTGGGCCTCAAGCGACAGCAGTGGGTCCAGGAGCAACCCCAAGCTATGTACCTGCTCCTTAAGAGGGAGTGTACCCACCTCAAGAGCAAGCAATCTCCCACCTATCTGGTCTAGAAAACCACCCACTAACAGTGCCTCTGTCTTGTCTGGATTGAGCTTCAGTTTATTCGCCTTGGTTTTTGAACATTTCGGAAGTTGAACGGACTTCCAGAATGGATTACATTTGAGAACCAAGGTACCACGTGGATACTAAATAACATGGGAGATAGAATTGAGCCCTGAGAGACACCATCTTGAAGGCCCCTGGCTGCAGAAAAACAATTCCCAAGCATCACCCGCTGCGAAAAACCATCCAAGTAGGATTGGAACCACTGTTAAGCAGGGCCACCCACACACAACTCAGATAGCCTCTCCAGGAGAATATGGTGTTGATGGTGTCGAAAGTCACTTAGAGCAACAGCTGTTGGATCTATTAGGGCACAAACACTTGAGATCTAGGGCACACATCATCAGATGAATTAATTGTAATTTTAGTTGACATATTTGCAGAACGCACCAGTAATGAGGGGCAAAATGTCAATAGTAGGCCCGTAAGGCCATGAAATGAAAGTAAAAGTACAGTCAGTGCTATTTTAACATAAAACTCAAATGCATACAAGATAAGTGCAGGCAAGAGATGTCAGTGGTGGTGGTAATAATAATAATAATAATAATAATAATAATAATAATAATAATAATTTATTTGTTCCCCACCCATCTGACTGGGGTGCCCCAGCCACTCTGGGCAGCTTCCAGCATATATAAAAAAACACAATAAAACATAATAAAACATCTGGTAACACAATTCCAGAGGGAAGGGGGAACCTTGATATGGCTTGAAAACTAACGGAGTTGAATCACACATAACTCGGACACTCTAACTAGTTCAACAATTTCATTCTGGAGTCTCCCTTTAAAGTTATTGTATGGAAAAAAGGTGGCTTTCTGGTTAATAGCAAAGTGTACTGAAGTGTACTGAGCAGCTTAAACAACTGTCTGTCTGTCTGTCTGTCTGTCTGTCTGTCTGTCTGTCTGTCTATTTATACATACTGCCCTTCATCCAAGAATCACAGGGAGGTTTACAATATAAAAATACAAAAAATACATAACACAATCACAAACAAAATAACACATGCTCCCCCTGCACATGCACAGTTTAAAAGGCCATCAGTTGTTTAACTGCCCGAAAGCCTGTGAGAAGAGAAATGCTTTTTGCCTGGCACCTAAATAGACAACTGGTTTCTGAATATTGTAATTTTTGATATCAGATTTGTGTCCCATTTATCTTTTGCAAGGTTGGTGCAAAGATCTGCCCAGCGCCCCCAAATTTAGTTTAGCCATCCCCAATTTTTTTAGGGGGGGGCAAACTCAAAGTTGTTGAGCTTTATTTGGGAGGGGGGAAGCCAAAGTTGTTGACTTTTTGAGGGGAGGTAAATCACTCACATGTAACAACGACACAGCAGAAATAACTGCTTTTGTTTCCTGACTTGTTGGGAATATTTGACACTACGGAGTAACAGAGGGGGGGGGAACGGACTTTCACCCCATTGCTTTTCATTCATTGATCAAGAGGGACAGTAGGTATACATTTGCCGCCACCCAGAATATATTTGGCACGCCCCAGAATTTGGCGCTGGGGTGCCCTGCACCCCTTGCACCCCCTGGGAAAGACGGCCCTGCAGACTGGCCTATGCAGAAGGCAGGAGGGCATCACTGGTCAAGCAATAACATTTATAATGTTGGAGAACAAGCAGATGAATGCTTTGCGTACCCTGATCTTACTTGGTCCCATAATAGTTATTTCTGAATGAAGCCTGAATATGAGCACACTGTTGGCATCTGAGGGGTGTGTGTATGTGTGTTTGTGTGTGTGTTCAGGAATGGGCAGTGCAGTCATGTTTGCATGGGTTCATGCCTAAGTCCACCCTGTCCTGTTCCCACTTTAATTTGCGATTTAAAAAATGAAATTTATTTACAGTAACATGAGGTGGTCTGAGAGCTGCCTTTTACAACTTCCCCATTTTTAATTTTATTTTTTATAATTAAAAGCCTTTCGAAATGGTTCAAGAAGTCAGCTGCTGCCAACACTAAGAGGCCTCAGATGCTCCCCTCAGACTGACCAGACATGGCGGTGTCTTGTTCCTCACAGGGGCACAATATTAGACAGCGAAAACAGATGACTGCCATTGTGATGGCAGCAGCCAGACTTCCTAGTCAACTGAAGTGGTCTTTACCTGCAAATAAAGCTTTTAAAAGAGAAGCCTCATATAGATAATGAAAAATCTGAGAGAGAAAATCTGAGAGGAACTAATTTAGGTGCAGAATCAGGCCAGTTCATTGTGCAATATGAACCAACTGAACTCAGGCATTCCTAATTGTGCTGATCATCACTGCTGAATTTGTTTAAGGTTAGGGATATCTCTGCAAGTCCACTCTTTCCAGGGTTTCAGTCCTTCCTGGAGTTGCCAGGGATTAAAACTTAGACACTCTGAATACCAAGCAAATGCTCTGCTATTCAGCTATGGCTTTTCCCAAAGGCCATAGGACACTGCAGGAAGAGTCAACAAGTTGTAATCCTGTTGCTTCCTTTTCTGGACCAGTCATGAAATAATAGGCTTTGGCAATTTGTTTATTAGGATGGGGTAGCGTTTCCTGATGTAAATCCTTCAAGTATGAATCTCTGCCTAAGGAACTGAAACAAATGAGCCTGTTTCTTGGCTTTGGCAGTAGATAATTATAGATCAAAGGGACGCAGGCGGTGCTGTGGGTTAAACCACAGAGCCTAGGACTTGCTGATTGGCGGTTCGAATCCCCACCACGGGGTGAGCTCCCGTTGCTCGGTTCCTGCTCCTGCCAACCTAGCAGTTCGAAAGCACGTCAAAGTGCAAGTAGATAAATAGGTACCACTCTGGCGGGAAGGTAAACGGCGTTTCCGTGCGCTGCTCTGGTTCGCCAGAAGCGGCTTAGTCATGCTGGCCACATGACCCAGAAGCTGTATGCCGGCTCCCTCGGCCAATAAAGTGAGATGAGTGCCGCAACCCCAGAGTCGGTCACGACTGGACTTAATGGTCAGGGGTCCCTTTATCTTTACCTTCATATAGATCGAGTGCAGGGGTTGGCAAACTAAGGCCCATGGGCTGGATGCGGCCCGCCGGGCTCGTTAATCCGACTCGCTAACCTTGCGGACCCTGCCGCCTGCTTGGTCATTCCTTGTGCTAAACTGGGGCGGCATAAAGGCCTTGCCGCATGGGGACTGACGTCCGCGACATGACACAGCTTCTGATTGGCTGCAGGAAGCTCCTGCAGCCAATCAGAAGTCGCGGACACCTCTGGGTGGGCGGCGATGCTGGCGCAGCCTCCACACCTCTCGGCTCTTCCAGCTCAGCCGCTTCCTCTCGCTCGCCCATCTCAGCGGGAGGGAAAGGGTGGCACCCAGAGGTGGCTGAGCGGGAAGAGCTGAGCAGGCGGAAGCAGCGGCTGCGGCATGGAGGCTTCCTTTGCTGCCCAGGCCAGAGGCTTGCCGAGACAGAGGACGATGCCAACGCTGCCGAAGACAAGGTGGTGTTGGCAGCTGCGGCGTCAGTGTGGGGAGTCCTTTCGGGAGAGGGGGTCTTTTCGGTTGGTGCTTTTGGGAGAGGGTGGGTCCGGCCCCCCACAAGGTCTGAGGGACAGTGGACCGTCCCCTTCCTGAAAAAGTTTGCTGACCCCTGCTAAAGTGCATGCAGTAGCTGGACTTGCGAACTCATGTGAAGTGGGCGGCAAACCTCTGTATAAATATTAGCTGGATGTTGGGAAAACAAGCCTTCTCTGTAGTCTGATGTTCTTGGTAAGGTAGCCAGGTGAAAAAGAGATCCCGGCTCCTGCACCATTAATAACGGTAGTGAAATGGCAATTTCTCCCTCTTTTTCACAATTGTCAAAGGTCTAGGCATTCTGTCCCATTTTTCTCCTGGCTCCTAGGTGTTGACCATGTTCTTATTGGCTGATTTTAATTTATCCTTATTTTGTTTCTTTTTGTCTGTTTTTTAAAAGATAGATAGATGATAGATGATAGATGATAGATAGATAGATAGATGATAGATAGGTAGATAGATAGATGATAGATGATAGATAGATGATAGATAGATAGATAGATAGATAGATAGATAGATAGATAGATAGATAGATAGATATAGGCAGGCAGGCAGGCAGATAGATAGAATTTATTATTGTAGCTTATGCCACTTCTCTCTCTCTCTCTCTCTCTTTTCTAGTAAGTCACTCATGCCATCTTCAGAAAAGTAGCATTTATTTGCCTATAAATAAATAAATAAATATTCTAAGAAAATAACTTCTGGGCTCGTTGAGTGAGTTACCTGTTAGTGACTAAATAATTACCAGTAGATTTTTTTAAATAAAAAAAGGTATAAGATTATTCTAATCCAAGAGAGGGGGCGGGTTAGTTTTACCATTTTCAATCATCCAATTGTCTAAAGTGTATGGAGAAAATTCAGAGCACCCTAGACTTGGAGTGCGGGGCTTGCATCACATTTCCACGTGTCATTTTGATCTTGACTCATTTTGTCACTATGCGCACGGTAGCATTTGAAATACGCGATTCTTAAAAAAATTAAAAGAAACGTTGGCGTGCTGTCAAGACACAGTGCAGGCAAAATCCAGAATGATGGTGGCCCACGTCCTGCTGTGGCCTGGAGTGAAGCCCAAATAGCATCCCACTCAACCACATGAGGGCCAACCACTTCAAGTGCATTAGTGCCCCACTCTTGCCTTCCTCAGTTCCTCCTCTTACGCCTTTATGATGCCCCTTGAGGCAGGCCGCATTTCCCCCGGCTGCATGGCAAGGCCAGTCCTGTGGCAATCCTTTAAGGTAGCTCTCCACTTCCTCCCCATCACTCGCTCCCACCTTACACCCTCCTCTTGCCCCACATCTCATACTTCGCCATATATTTTACCCCCTTCCCTCCTCCTGGGCTACCTCGGCCCCTTTTGGGCCCAGGCCTCACAGGCTCTTTCATTCGCATCATCCCAACAGTCCAGTTCTTCTTTTCCGGCCCCAGTTCTATGTCTCCCCTTAGCAATTTCCCCTCCGAATCCTCCTTGGTGGGCATGGAGCTCCGGCTATGCCCCGCCTCACTACCCTGGAAGTAGCAGGGGCAGTGCCTATTCTCCTGACAGCTGCAGGCCGCGTTTTTGCCACCGCTGTTGCCTTGGCGGCAGCAGCAGTTCGCTCCCTCTGTCTGGCACCTGCATGCCGCTGGTCCTGCCGCACTGCAGTCACTGCGGTAGCCATATGCCCCTTCCCATCCCAGGCCATCGCCCTGGGCATTGCGACATCCTGCTCCGCGTTCCCCGGCCTCTCCGTCACAGTTGCCGCAGTGACCGGCCGCGGGCTTCCTTGTGCCGCCACCGCTGCTGCCGCCACAAAAACCACAGGCCTGCCCACCATGTGAGGCCAGATAGCCAATGCAAACGCAGACGTTGGCTGCCGCGCAAAAGGCCAGAACCCACAAAATGGCCTGCTTGTCGGCTCGTCCGTTGAGAGCGCACTGGGCCATTTCGGGGCATACTGGGTTGTTCGGCCGGCATGTGACGATTCCTCGGGTCATAATTGGTAACTGGAGGCCAATGAGGGTCCACATGAAGCTCAGCTCTATGGCCAAAATCAAGACTATGGTGAAGATGTAGATCCCGTATCTCCAGCCGCCAAATTGAGGTTTGCCAACTGTTTCGCAGCACCCAGTTTCCCCAGGCTTTGGTTCTGCTTCCCCAGGCTTCCCGGATTTGTCCGTCGTCGAAACGTACACAAACTTCATGAGCGCCACAGTGAAGATGATGGCGATGAAGTGGAAGGTCCAGAGGGCCGAGACGGGGATGGGGAACAGCTGGTTATAGCAGAGGACCGAACAGAACGTCTTTGCATCGCCAGTATCTTTGGGCCACTGGCAAATCATATCGGTCTTGAGGGAGTCCCAGGGTCCAAAGGCAAAAAAGAGAGTAACCATGTGGAGGCCAATGAGGAAGTACCACGGATTGATACCCTGGCATAACTTCTCTGCAGACAGTACCCCAATCGTTGGCTGGAAGAGCCGGGAAATTCCCCCGATAACGGCCGCCATCTGCGAAGGCAGGAAGTCAGGATAAAGAGGAAGTTATTGAAGCCTAAAGAGGAGGCTGCAAGACTCCCCTTTCTCTTGTATTCTCTTATTCCTCCTATCTCTTAATTATTTTCAAATTTATTTATTTTCAAATTTTTATTAATGCTTTTCAAGTTTATACATTTCACTAATTTTACAATCATTTTAACATTTCAAAACTTGACTTCTTTCCCCCTCTTTCTGCGGTTCCTTAAATTTATTTTTAATATCCTCTGCATATCCAAATGAACTCAGTTTGCTCATTTATGCATCTATGTTAAATATATACTCATATAAAACTGCAGGTTATTACAATAATCCTTCCAATGTTCTTATCTGTTTACAATTTATCTGCAAATATTCAATAAACCATTTCCATTCTTTTATAAAAAGTTTGTTATCTTGATTTCCTATTCTTCTGGTAAGTTTTGCCATTTCTGCATATTCCACAAGTTTTTGTATCCATTCTCCCTTTGCTGGGACTTCAGCCTCTTAGCCTTTTTGGGTGAGTAACATTCTTGCCATTCTAGTAGCATACGTTAATAAGTTTCTATACAGTTTAGGTAATTCTGTCCCTATAATTCTCAAAAGAAAAGCTTCTGGGTTGTTTTGACTAATGTTATTTTAAACATCCTTTTCAATTCATTATATATTATTTCCCAGTAAGCTTTAAGCTTACTACAGGACCACCACATATGATAAAAAGAACCTGCTTTCTCTTTACATTTCCAACACTTACTTGATTTAGATTCATACATTTTTGCCAATTTACTCTGTGTTAGATACTATCGATATATCATTTTCGTATAATTTTCTCTTAGACAATAACATGCTGTAAATTTTATATCCATATTCCACAATTGTTCCCATGCTTCCATGTCTATATTATGACCAATATCTATTGCCCAATGTATCATTGAGGATTCTACTTGCTCATCCTTTGTCTCCCATTCCAATAATATTTCATACATTTTACACAGCACTTTTACATTACATTCCAACAGGTCTCTCTCCAGTTGTTGTTCCCCAGATATTTGTTCCGCAAACAAACTTATTTTGAACTTATTTTTAAATTCTAAACGTTTGGGATTTTGAACTTATTTTTAAATTCTAAACGTTTGGGATTTTGAACTTATTTTTAAATTCTAAACCTTTGGGATTTTGAACTTATTTTTAAATTCTAAACGTTTGGGATTTTGAACTTATTTTTAAATTCTAAACGTTTGGGATTTTGAACTTATTTTTAAATTCTAAACGTTTGGGATTCTCTCCTGGAATCCTGGATACCTCCCTCCCATTTCCACATTCTTTCTGCCTTACTTTGTTTCCCCTTACTCACATCCTCTTTCCCAATCTATTTTCCATAAATATTTATGTATATTGATAAGGTTTCTTACCCACCCTTCACCATAAGGTCCCAGGGCCGGTTACACAATAATAAAATACAGAATTATAAAAGGAAATTAAGTATGGTGGTGTGAGATTTAAAATGGACATAATAATAATAATAATAATAATAATAATAATAATAATAATAATAATTTATTACTTATACCCTGCCCATCTGGCAGGGTCTCCCCAGCCACTCTGGGCAGCTCCCAACAGACTATTAAAAACACGATAAAACATCAAACACTAAAAACCTCCCTAAACAGGGCTGCCTTCAGATGTCTTCTCAAAGTCAGACAGTTCTTTATTTCCTTGACATCTGAAGATCTGAAGGGAGGGCGTTCCACAGGGAGGGTGCCACTACTGAGAAGGCCTTCTGCCTGGTTTCCTGCAACCTCATTTCTTGCAGGGAGGGAACCAGCAGAAGACCCTTGGAGGAGCACCTCAGGCTGAATGATGGGGGTGGAGATGCTCTTCAGGTATATAGTTAAGAGGTATATAGTTAACAAGTATATAGTTAAACATCTAACACATGTTTAAACAAAGTACCTTTGCCTGTGTGTGTGCTTTGTTCCAAGGCCAAGTTGTGTGTTAGATGTATTAGATGTTGACACTGATAATACTTTACAAATCAGTTAAAATTTATACAGGCAGCTACTGCACTGTAGTGGTTTGGCTGCATCCCTGCACTATACCTTCAAAGCACATTTTACCTCTCAGAAAATTCTGGGTGCTATAGTCTGGAAAGGGTTTATGGGAATTTTAACTCTGTGAGGGGTACAGAATTCCAGCTTGTGAAGGGAAACTGACAGAAGCTTCAAGAAAGCGGATGGGGTCTAGTAGAGAAAAATTAATCTGGCAGTTTTCTAAACCGTGCCAAAGTTGAAGTAACTGTTAATTAACTTAAACAGGCATCTAACTACTAAATATATTAACACATGAGATATGTTATCTCTCTTCTAAAGCATTAACATGTGTCCAACTCCACCCTTATCTGACTTCTCTTTCAGATGCTAAGCTTCTTGAGGGCAGATGCCTATTTCTTCCCGTAAAACTCTGAAAGATGTCCTACATAGATGGTATGGTGCAAGTAATAAGCCTAAAAATTACCGTATTTTTTGCTATATAAAACTCACTTTTTCTCTCCTGAAAAGTAAGGGGAAAGGTGTGTGCGTCTCATGGAGCGAATGCAGGCTGCACAGCTATCCCAGAAACCAGAACAACAAGAGGGATTGCTGCTTTCAATGCGCAGCGATCCCTGTTGCTGTTCTGGCTTCTGACATTCACAATATTTTTTTTCTTGTTTTCCTCCTCCAAAAACTAGGTGTGTCTTGTGGTCTGCTGTGTCTTATAGAGCAAAAAATACGGTATTAAATTCTATGGGAAGGAACTGGGACAAACTTTAAAAGACACACATGGCAACACATTTATGCTACGTAAATTGCACGTTGTGGTGGTATGTTGATCAGAAGAAATGTTGCATATAAAATGCAGGCAAGATCATATGCTCTCAATGCTAAAAACCTAAAAGAAGAGAATAAAGTTTACAAATACAGATATTTTTTTTCATTTGTTTGGCCGGGGGGAGGGGGTATGAGTTTCTGTGACCAATGTAACATGCTAAACCTATTTAAGTTCCATTGTTCTAAGCTCATTTGCTTTTGTTCCTAACATAAAATTTTTTTGTTAGTTCGCCATTGGTGCAAAAAAGAGCCATTAACCTATTGTCTATTTTCTTGGAGAGGTCTTTAATGTTAGAGAAAGAAATAGAAAGATTCTGAGTCATACTGCATGTCAAGCTTCTGGTTGCTTTATTGACATGTAAAATGTGAATAAATTTTGGAAAAATAATGAAACTTGGGGGTCAGCTGACATTTTCAATACCACTGCATTTCGGTTACTTTCAGGTGAACATGCGTAGGATCAGGCTGTGCATATCTAATCAGAACCAAAATATACCCTTTAAATGCACAGGCTTAATTGATCATCTGAGTTACAAAAACCTGTAATAAAGTAAAAGGTTGACAAACTACACATGTTAAAAATTTAAATGCGAACTTAATTTGTTCTGGAGGTCTGTTCTTAACCTGAAACCGTTCTTAACCTGAGGTACCACTTTAGCTAATGGGGCCTTCCGCTGCTGCCATGCAATTTCTGTTCTCATCCTGAGGTAAAGTTTGTAACCTGAGGTACTACTTCTGGGTTAGCGGAGTCTGTAACCTGAAGTGTTTGTAACCTGAGGTGTTTGTAACCTGAGGTACCACTGTATTGCAGTAAATTAATAGCTCCATAGATAAAATTGGATGTCCATCTGGAAACTGATTTCCCCCTTCTGAATCTATAGTCACACACCCCTTCAGAGTTTAGGGACTATTTATTTCCTGGCAGAAGACCATTTTTGCTTGGAGTTTCAACTGCATCAACACTGCAGACCAGGGTACCATGGGAGCGTCAGTGTTATGATGCCCACAGGAAACACAGGTGACCTCTGTCATTTCTCCCGTTGACAGTTTTCCAGCTGTCATTTCTGCCTTCAAAGCATTGGCCGTATGCAGTAGGGAAGCTGCGATGAAGGTTGATCCAATAGGGCAAAGGGGGGCATTGCCCCACCAACTTCAATCTGCCCTCAGCCAGCCCCCAACCTGCCTGCCTTTTTACTTAACAACCAATCTGGGGCCTAACTCTTGTCTGTTATCGGCTCTGGCTGTACCTACAGCTGGCAGCCTTCCACCCTTCCCGTCCCCAAAAGTACCAGCCGCTAATGCAGCAAAAGAGTTATCTGTGGCCCTCCAGTTGTTGTTTGACTCCAGCATCCATCCATCTTTCCCAGTATGACCGACAGCCAAGGATCATGGGAGTTGGAGTCCAACAACACCTGGAGGATACAGGTAGGATTAGCGGCACGTTAATGTAAACTGGAGCACAAAGTTCTGTAAGGGGTGGGGGCACCTCTAACTCTCCCTCTGCCCTCTTTGTTTTGCCATGCATATATATATTTTTAACCCACCTTTCCCCCCAGGAGCTCAAGGTGGCAAACATGGTCCCCACCCCAACTTCCATCCTCCATTTTGTCCTCACAGCATCCCTGCGAACCAGTTTAGGCTGGGTGACAGTGTCTATTACCCGAGGCTGCGCATCTGAGCTTTGTGGCTGAACTCCCTGGACTCCTCTCAGCCCTAGTCCGACATTCTACGCACTACACCGCAGCATGTGAATGGGCTGGAGATTATTTATTAACGTTCTTTCATAAAATGCATATACCGCCTGCCTAAGCAAAACAATTATATTAGCAGTGCCGAAAAGACTACGTTGACATCGATAGGCAGGGAGTTCCAAAGTGCAATGGGAATATTTCCTCCTCCTTTTGGAAGAGTACTGAGTTATCCATAGCTTCAGAGCTTTCTGCTTTGAGTTTGCCTGAAAATACTATGAACTGTTACCATCATGAAAATCAGGGGGCACAGAAAAGCAGGTGAAATGTAAGAACATTCGCCCTTGCTGATGAGACCAAAAGGTCCATCTAGTCTGAAAATTCCATTTCTCACAGATGCCTCTCAGAAGCCCACAAACAGACATGAAGGCGATAGCCCACTCCTGGCAAACTTGCGGAATTTGAAGGAAGGCTGCCTGCTTCTGAACTTGGAAGTTTCAAGTCAGGACTTCTCCACACCTGTTTCCCTGCTGCTTTCCCCCTGGGTAAACCTGATTTTTAGCCCTGAATTGGAGCAATTGGATTTTCCACAGATTGCTGTTTGTTCTGATTTAGCATTAAAGAGCAGGTTTTCTAGGGGAAAGAGGCAGGGGAAAGGCAAAACCACTTGGACCCCTACCTAGAAAGCAGAGAGCCGCTTGGACCCATGCTTTCTAGGACAAGTGGAAGTGTCCTAGATGGGTCCAAAACACTGTGATTCATAACCACTGATAGCCCTGAATCCATCTAACCGGCATTTAAAACTGACTAAGCCAGCGCAGTGACCAACACTGCCCCATCTCCCGGCAGAGAGCTCTGCAAATCAGCCTTGAGTTTTGCGAAGAAAAAAGACTGACTCCCTGTTGCCCACCCGGATTTTATGCGGACCTCCAACGAAGCTGAATGTAGGGAGATCTGGGACAGGAAAAAAAGAAAGGACTTCTTCAGAATTAATCTTTGGGATTTGCTCTCACAAGAGGCAGCGGTAGTCACCAACTTGGACGGCTTTGAAAGAGGACTAAGCAAAGCCGTAGAGGACAATGGCTACTAGCCACAAAGCCTTAGAGGACAATGGCTACTAGCCTCTTCGGGTTGGGGGCAGTGTATGCTTTTGAATGCAAGTTTCTAGAAAGAGCAGGAGGGGAGAGTCGCCGTTGCACCCGGGTCTTTCTCATGGGCTTTCCACGGGCATCTGACTGGCCCCCTGAGAGAGGAGGATATTGGCTTAGATGGGCCACTGGCCTGATTTAGCAAGCTCTTCTTATGTTTTGTGCTCTAGTCTTATATGAGAAGAAGGAGACAAGCCTCTTGCCATCTACTCTCTTCCTCCCCCATAAAGTTATTCGTCTCTCTCCTGTCTCTCCTCTTAGTCATTCAGATTCCTCAGAGTGAGGCCTCCAGGTCTTTTGGACTACAACAAACACATCAGCATCAGCTACCATGGCTGCTGGGGATCAGTCAGAGCCAAAGTGTAAACAACCAGGTTGGCACCATGTTGGGGAAAGTTCTAAGATCAAAAAGGACATCTCCTCCCTCCCTCACATTGCTGTGGATGTTCAGCGAGTTTCCTCCCTCCCAGGTAGAGGATTGCCTTGGTACCTTTTTTGCTCAAAGATCCTTCTCCTTCCCGATGGTTGCGCTCCTTCGCTCCTCTCCTCCCTCTGAGCAACTTAATCTCCCTATGAAATATGGCTCCACCCTGTCACCCTTAACTCTGCCCAAGGAGGTAGCCAATCTAACTAAATTAAACTTTGAACTGGAAGAACCTGCTGCCAGGATAAGAACTCCCACACAGTCCCAGCCTAGATGATCACAGCGTTCATAGGTTCCCAGTGGGGAAACCCCTAAACCTGCTGCGCAGGATTGTCCCTTGAAGAGGACCCAGGTGTCCTGTGGCTTCCAGAGCCCTTCTGAGCTTAAAACAGCTGCATGGCAACTCTATTGCAGGTCCAGAGTCACGGTGCCAGTTGGCCTTAGGGAACTGCAAGAGTTCCAAATTACTATGGTAACTAGGGCAATAGTAGTGGAGGCCTTCTTCCATTGGAGCAGACCTGCGCATTAATGGGAGACACCAATGTATTACTTTATTTGGCGATGACATTTTATGGATGCTAGAATAGTCCCTTAACTGCTGTTCTTGCCCTTCGGACTAGAATTAATGACTTTGGGAGGGTAGCAGGTCTGGTAGTTAACAATGATAAATCAGAGCTCGTATGTCCCTGCCTGCACAAAAGCCAATCCAACATATGTCTGCTGAAATTCAGCAGTTTAAAACATTTTGGGATCCATTCCACAAAAGAGATTAAACAACTTCGTAAGAGGGATTATATGGGTTTGTAAACTGAAGTGCAAAAGGACCTGTCCCAAAGGAAGAAACTAAAACCTTCTTGGGTCGATAGGAATGCCATACTTAAA
This sequence comes from Podarcis gaigeae, assembly GCF_964106915.1. Classification (NCBI taxonomy): domain Eukaryota; kingdom Metazoa; phylum Chordata; class Lepidosauria; order Squamata; family Lacertidae; genus Podarcis; species Podarcis gaigeae. The sequence goes on along the minus strand of NC_139689.1, from coordinate 17,506,987 downwards.
ATGACACTGCTTCCCAATTTCTCGCTATTTAAAGGCTCCTGATAGATATTCTAACCATGAATTTCAAAGATGGGAGAAAATAGACTCTTTTACTGGAGGAGAGGGAAATAGTTTGCATAAGTAAAGCTGCTCTATATATAGAAGTAGCAGGAAATGCGGGTTCAGGGTACCTATCTTGAGACTGTACACTGATGCCTTTCAGATCCAGCAATTGTTCAAAGTTATCAAAAATTGACTGGAAATTCATTGAGTTGGTACAGAACTTAGCCCACATTATCCTACCATTAGGGCAATCCCTTTTTTTACCCTCAGTGGGAAAAGATCTCCAAGGGATTCAGAATCAGTTCCTTCATTCAGCCCTCAAAGTGTGGGGCACTTGGGCACACAGACTAATCCCTGTATGTTTATCCCATTTCTAGATCATCCACAATTTTGTGACCCCTGTCAATACAAGCAATATAAGGAGTGGGGAGAAAAATACTTAAGATGCAATACAGTGGTACCTCGGTTTACGAACAGCCCTGTTAACGAACTATTTGGTTTACGAACTTCGCAAAACCGAAAGTAGTGTTCCAGTGTGCAAACTTTACCTTGGTCTACAAACAGAAGCCAAACGGTGGAAGGGCACCGGCGGCAGGAGGCCTCATTAGGGAAAGTGCGCCTCGGTTTATGAACGGATTTGGTTTAAGAACAGACTTGGTTTAAGAACAGACTTCAGGAACAGATTAAGTTCGTAAACCGAGGTACCACTGTACAAGATTTGTTTCACAGAGGTAAGCATCTCTCAGCAGTTAGATGAGTTGCTGGAACCTTTGTGAGCCTCATAGTCTAGAAGATGCTGCCATGTGCCAAGACCCCTCACTATTTGAGAAATAGTGTCAGCACCACCCGAGGCGGGCAAAGGGCGAGGTGACCGCTGCTTGCCAAATCCTTCTTGATCAGTAGCAACCTGATTTGGAGAGGGAGGGGCAATGAGCAATTTGGGAGGTGGATATCGGGAGAGAAATTTCTGAGGGAGACTGGAAATTACTCTGGCAGGTGTCATCCTTCAAATCGGTTTCAGCTCTCGTGAAGGGATAATCACCCGAGTTGATTCATGTGTGATACTTGATTCATTCCAGTGTACTTGTACCATATCTACAGTTCGATGTCCATCCCCTGCACAGGTGGTTATAAATCCTGGATTGGCACTTCTTTAATTGTTTTGAGGAGCAAATTTTTGCCATTCATCTGTCTCAGAAGAGGATGGAAGAATGTGCCTTTGGGAGTCAAGATACATTATTTAAACTTTTAAAGCTACACATTTTGGTGGCTCTTTCAATGGAGATTTCATTTCTGTGGAAGAGCAGAATTGGTATGAAGTTTGTAGAATTGGTATGGCAGAGTGTGGACAAAGGACTTCACAGACGATAACTCAACTCTGTAGAGTCATTAGGGGTGAAATTGAATGAGACAAATTCCATGGCAACTGGTTCCCTTTTATTTCTTTTATCAATTCTTACCCCAGATGCAGTGGTGGAGGGAGGGGGTTTGGGGTGTGTGGTTCGCCCCAGGTGTCATCACTGGGGTGTGTGTGACAAAATGAGTTTGGTTTTTTTTATTAAAGAAATGGGCTCACGAAACTTTTTAGGAGTGACGTGGTGGCTTAGGTGCCTGCAGGTTCCTCACTGCCTGAAATGGCAGCGTGGGACTTGCGTCTGCCTACTGCCTCTCCCTCAGCCACCCTACAACTGAGGGGGAGGTGGCGGAGAGGCTCCAAGCCTTGGGGAGGCTCGCCCCACCCCCATGGCCAGATTGCCCCACCCCCGGTTGCAGGATATGCCCCCCGCACCAGGCACCCCAGCAGCTAGCTATGCCGTTGCCCAGATGAACCCCAACCATCTACTGTTCTTTTTAATTTTGAGAGGGACCTCCTGGTGTTTTAAGTCTAGGCGTGCTCTCTCTAGAATATTTTGGTCAACATAATTACCGTATTTTTCGCTCCATAAGATGCACTTTTCCCCTCCTAAAAAGTAAGGGGACATGTGTTTGTGTCTTATGGAGCGAATGCAGGGGGGAGGCTGGGCTTTTCCCCAGGAGGGAGAAGGGACTGACGCGGCCAGTCAGTCCCTTCTCCCTCCTCATAGAAAAGCCCGCAGGAGCCGCGTGCTCCTTAAAGGGTGCGTGGCTCCTGTGGGCTTTTGCGGGAGGTGGGGGAATTGCGCAGCCTCTCCCGGCTATGGCAGAAGCCAAGACAGCCAGTGGGGTGGATCCCGCTCACTGTCTTGGCTTCTTTGCTCTTTGGGGCTGGGGGGGGGGGGAATAATATTTTTTTCTTGATTTCCCCCTCTAAAAACTAGGTGCACCTTATGGAGCAAAAAATACAGTACTTTTCAAAAGCGGATTGTCTTTGTTTTAGTCCATAGCAGGGTATACACATAAGTCCTGTTGCTTTGCCTGCTTCTTTACTAAATGGGACCACATTCCTTGCTTCTTTCCTTTCCTTTTTTATGTCGTCAGTGGTGTGATTTGTATCGTGGTAAAAATAATAATGTACCATTGTTGTTTGCTTTGATGGTATTATAAAATTTAATTAGACAAAACTCAAAGCCACTCCCATGGAAGAATGCGATCCTCCGGGAAGTTTGTAAAAGAAGAGGAGGAGACGTGAGGCAGGAAATGCATGACGAGATAAAAGGGAATCTGCTGATTCAACGACATGAAGTAATATTACAATTAAGATTTGGGCACAAATGACCAAAGAGTGTATGGAATCTTGGAAAACAGGTGATCTTTCGACAGCCAGAATATTACTAATCCTAAAAAAAAAAAAAACCCACCACTAATTGAACTATATAAAGTTCATTTTAACGAAGTAAGTATACCTGACATTAGAACACTTAATATTGAGACCCTGCCATGAGAGCAGACGGGCTTTAACCCTGATCTGGAGCCTGCCATTTGCATTGTCAAAAAGGATCCATTTAAACCATCTGGATCATGATTCCAATGGGACAGAGAGGGTTTTTTTTAGTATTTTTATTTTAGTATTTTTATTTTATAAAAGCCATCTAATATATTGTTATGAGTTCCAGACTCCCCTAAATTCCTGGGTCCAGCGGGTGTTAGAAATTAATTAAGGCTTGGGATGCTAAGCTGTGTCCTAGACACTTCTAATCCCTGGAATTAGCAAGTGTTTGAAATTCATTAAGGCTTGGGGTGCTAAGCTGCGCCCCATTCAGCACCCAATTATATGCACCCCACACGCCCATTTCCGGCCTATGGCAGGGGCGTGCGTGTATGTGCACGCACACACTCACACGCAGTGATGACAAATAAGACTCCCTCTGTCATCTACACACCTCTCCTCTTCCAGCTGTTAAAGGCCATCTACCTCCTGCACCATGTTGGGGTTCCAACCCAGTTTGGGGGGCCCATCACTTGCAATGTCTTGTCCCCCCTCTGCAGCCAGCATGGAATTTGAAGAGCAGTGAGAGGGACCAACGAAGGAAGACCCTTGGCTCCAAAGGCCACATCCAGCCCCAGGGTCAGGATGCGCGCTATTCGCTGAATTAAGAGGATGCTTGGTTGCAAGAAATAAATCCCCCAGATTTCACAGCCTACAATTCTGTATCCGAATTCTGCAAATGGTGGGAGATACTTCAAAAAATCTATAATTCCCAACGCTATGCTTCCCATTATTCTTTGGGGAAATCCATGTGCTTTCAACATATTGTGTGGAGTACGCAGCCTCCGTCTTGTGGTTCCCAGTTTGGCCAGTATAATAACCAGTTACCAACCCATAACCCAGAGCAGGTACAGTCGTACCTTGGGAGTCAAATGGAATCCGTTCCAGAAGTCCATTCGACTTCCAAATCGTTCAAAAACCAAAGCATGGCTTCTGATTGGCTGCAGGAAGTTCCTGCAGCCAATCGGATGCCGCGGAAGCCCCACCGGATGTTCGGCTGCCAAAAGATCATTTCAAAACCAGAACAGTCACTTCCAGGTTTGCGGCGTCTGGGAGCCAAAACATTCAAGAACTAAGCTGTTCGAAAACCAAGGTATTACTGTACTTGATGCATTGTGACTTTCAGTTATTTTTATTGATCATAGTTTAAGTAATTATTAATTGTAATTGTTAAGAGTGAATTTCTGTTTAATTATTATTTGCTGGTGTTCTGAGATTTAATTTTATTGTGTACTATTATATTTAATATTACTTTATTTGATATAAGTCATTCCATTTTAAAGCTACTGTATGGTTTATTAGGACGTTTTGCATTGGATCAGATTGTTACATGATGTGTGCTCTTCGTTGTATATTTTGTTGCTGTAAATCGCCTTGTGTATAGTAATATAGAAAGGCAGTATATAAATTTGAAGTGAAGTGAAGTGAAGAAAGAAACCTGCTCCCAGCCAGTTGCAAGATCAGCCCTGAGTTCAAAGCACACTCCTTGTACAGACCTTCCAAGTGTCCCGATTTTCCAGGGACAGTCCTGGAATTACAGAGATCTCACTCAAAACGGATGCAATGTAGCCGAAAATCGGTGCCAGTGGTGGCACCAATTCTCTGCCACTGGCAGAGGTGGTGGGACAGGCGGGGCACTTGTGGGAGTGCTGCCTGACGGTTTCTGCCACCTGAGGCAGTGGCCCCACTCTGCCTAAAGGCTGGGCCAGTTCTGCTGTTTGGTCCAATTCAGTGGGAAACTGTGGGTTTTCCCTAGGGGAAAGCGGCAGAGAAAGCGGAGGTGAGGACAAACCTCAGATAATAGGACTTCAGCAGGAAATGTTTTTGAGGGAAATAAAATTCCCAACACAGGCCCGTGGACTCGTTGCATAATTATTGGCACAGAAATAAGATACTGCACCTGATATTGCAGCAGTCATGTACGGCTAACAGTACCCAGTTTGTCCTTCAGCTCAGTAATTGGCATGGGATGGATGCCAGATTGATAGGAATCTTTAAAATAATGGTGACCTTGTTGCTTCCAACCTTTAAACTGTTAGACGTCATTGTTGTTATATTTTGACAAGGATGATTTTAAAAGGGGGTCATATGGAAGAAACCTTTAGTTATCACCTTTCACAACAAGACTCATGTTTTTCAGATGAAAGACATAACAACAAAGCTTCAAATTAGGAAAACCCAACCCCCCCTTCCATCGTTTCTATATATAAGAGTCAATTTTGCAGTCATCTTCTTTTTTTAAGAAAGTATCTTGCCCAGCCAGGATAACTGCATCTTCCTTCAACTGGATTTTTTTAAAAAAATTATTATAAGGAATAAAGGATAAATAAATATAGAAACAAAGTGGAAGAATGGTTTAAGATTTAGTACTTCCACTTTATTTAAATCATGGGGTATTATCATACCCAGGTATTTCAAGAATTCCAAATAATTAGTTAATTAGTTTGTTAGTTCACCCTATGCTCCCACAGAATCACCAAGTTGGAAGGGACCTTGAGGGCCATCTAGCTCAACCCCCTGCAATTTCGCCCAACAGGGGCTTAAACCCATGACCCTCAGATTAAGTCTCATGCTCTACTGACTGAGCTATCCTTCAGGGCAGCCATGGAGAAGGCTCCTTCTTCGTTTTGAGACAAGGCGAAGAATTGATGACATGATACACATTTACTGTATAAAATGATGCATGGCATGGAAAAAGTGGAGGGGGGGAATTCTCCCTCTCTCATAACACCAGAATCCGTGGTCATTCTAGGAAGCTAAATGTTGGAAGGTTTCAGGAGCCGTAAGGAAGAACTTCTCCACACGGCACACAGTTAAGCCATGATGACCACCAACTTAGATGGTTTAGATAGGATTACAGAATCATAGAATTGTATAATTGGAAAGAATCCCAAGGTCCTTTGGTTCTGCAATGCAGAAATCTCAACTCAAGCATCCATGACAGATGTCCATCCAACCTCTACTTCAAAACCTCCACTGAGGGAGTGTTCACAAACTTCAATCCCATGGTCAAAGAACTCCTCGGAAGATTCCATCACTGGTGTCTCTGACCATTTTTACACATCACTTGGGAAGACAGGCGAACTAATGCCAGTGTACTGGAAGAAGCAAAGATAACCGATGATTCTTCAACATCAACTTCGTTGGACTGGTCATGTTGTGTGGATGACTGATGATCGTCTTCCAAATCGACTACTCTATTCCCAACTTAAAAATGGAAAGCTGGTGGTCAACAAAAGAGGTTTAAAGACTCTCTCTCAAGGCATATCTTAAAAAAATGTAGTATAAACACCGACAACTGGGAAACACTGGCCTGTGAGCGCTCCAGTTGGAGAACAGCCTTTACCAAAGGTGTCATGGGCTTTGAAGACATTCCAACTCAGGACTCAAGGGAGAAACGTGCTAAGAGGAAGGCACACTTGGCAAACCCTCACTGTGATCAACTCCTGTCCAGAAACATATGTCCCCACTGTGGAAGGACGTGTGGATCCAGAATTGGCCTCCACATTCACTTATGGACTCACTGTTAAAACCGTGTTCATGGAAGACAATCTTACGAGTGATCGCCAAAGAAGAAGACTGTCAGGAAGCTCTTCCTGATGTTGAGTCGGAATCACCTTTCTTGTAACTTGAACCCATTGGGCGTTTACTCTGATTCCACGTTGAAGAGCAGGTTTTCCTTGGGGGGAAATGATGGGTCTAGTAGAAGTTGTGGGTGAACCCTTGGCTCTGCTCATTGATTTCAATGGGTCTACCCTGCATAGCACTAGCAATGAATACAATCCTGGCTTTTAAACCTGGGGTCCCTTCCCTGTGGCCAACCTGGGGCTTTCCAGTTTCAGTGACGCTAAAATTGGGTGCTTCTCGCAGTCTGTTCTACAGCGTTATTTCTGTGGCGCGATGCCCGGTTGCAGCTCCCCACCCTCTTAAACCACCTCTGCCCTTCTGGCACATAGAGACAAAAATATAAGCTGCTGTTTCTCGATCTATTTATTGAGAGCAAGAGGGGTCTTCCGCCCCAGGAGTTTAGCAAAGCCCGCAAAGGGATTGCGCAGGAAAAGCAGCGGGTGGTATCATCTGATCTGCTGTCCCATTGGCTTTTGTTACCTACAAGACAAGAACGGTTGTGAAACAGGAGCATTAAGTTGGCCTAATGCAGTCCACTCTAAAAGGCTGCCGCCTCTCTCTCCCTTTCCAGCACGACCACCTTTTGAACGAGCCACAAACACCCAATTTTGACTACAAAACCGAGCAAACTTCCATCGGGTTTCCCCCCAATGGCTGTTTGCTCCAATTCAGGTCAATAGAGCGTTCCCCCCAGGGAAAGCAGTGGGGCAAATGGAAAACTGCTCAGCTCTGTGATTTATAAACATGGGGTAAGCCAAGTGTGGACAAGCCCTGAATACGAGGTTTCGACAAATACATTCCAATAAATTTGTCCATGCATCATCTTTGTCCATAGGCTTGCAAGAGTCTATTGCTTGCAAGAGTTGTCATATCATCTGTCTATTGGTTGACGAGGGCCATATTTTTGCCCTTACAATGTACCAATAGCAATTTTTTACAGATGGGAGGGCATGGAGAATCCATTTGCCTTGACCAATGGTCAAACCCCATAAATTAGGCATCTAGTTTAAGAGGTTATCTTCTGAAGTTTTTAGCTCTTTATACATCCTAATTTCGCCATTGTCGTCGTTCCCCCACCCGCCCCCAATACCGAACACTGTATAAACCTACGTTTCAGGGAAGTGTTTTCCTTATTGCATTCCTACACTTAACCCGATCCCAAGTCAAGACACTGATTTGACCAGCTGGTGGCGGAAAGCAGTTCTCCATGGGGTCAAGCAGAGAGGAGTCTTTCTGAGTGAGTTCTCTTAATGGGGGATGAAGAGACTTGAACCCGGGACCTTCTGCGCTCAGAGTATGTGCTCGGCCACTAAGCTATGGTGGAAAAGCACATCCCGAAGACTTTGTTGAAAGAGGAATGCCGTCTGCAGCAGACATTCATCCCTGCAAGTGGATTCTACCCTCACTTTCACCAGCAGAATTCTTAGGGCTTCTCATCTTTTCCTCTGCCCACTGCCCCTCTTACGCAGAGCTTCCTACTCAGAAAGCAGAAAACAGACAGAGCTGCAGACACCACATATCTAAAGCAACACACACATACACACACACACACACCCTCACAGAGCTGTAATTCCAAGCACCCTTAACAAGTTCCCAGGATTCCTTGGGAGTGCTTTAAATGTACTTCCAATCTAAGGTGTGTGCCATCACAGAAAGTGTCACTCATGCAACTTGCTCATTGTCTTTCTAGAGAACCCGGAACATATCTTAGTATCAGGTGGAGAAGCAGAATAGGGGGGGTAAACCAGGGGTCAGCAAACTTTTTCAGCAGGGGGCCAGTCCACCAGACCTTGTGGGGGACCGGACTATATTTTGGGGGAAAAAGAAAACAACAACGAATTCCCATGCCCCACAAATAACCCAGAGATGCATTTTAAATAAAAGCACACATTCTACTCATGTAAAAATACGCTGGTTCCCAGACTGTCCATGGGCCAGATTTAGAAGAAGAAGAAGACGAAGAAGAATAGGAGGAGGAGGAGTTTGGATTTGATATCCTGCTTTATCACTACCCTAAGGAGTCTCAAAGCGGCTAACATTCTCCTTTCCCTTCCTCCCCCACAACAAACACTCTGTGAGGTGAGTGGGGCTCAGAGACTTCAGAGAAGTGTGACTGGCCCAAGGTCACCCAGCAGCTGCATGTGGAGGAGCGGGGACGCGAACCTGGTTCCCCAGATTACAAGTCCACCGCTCTTAACCACTACACCATGAAGGATCCGGGCCCCGGGCCTTAGTTTGCCTACCCATGGAGTAAACAAACAAACAACAACAACCCTTGTTCTCTAAGATGCAGTAGTGATTTGAGGCATTCAGAAGTGGATCAAAGGATTGAGCTCTGCCTGCCCCCCAATATCACCTTTTAGGGACATTTAATTAAAGCGACATATGTCCTTTTTATTTCTGTGCCCATATTCTGCCACCACACAAACTGCATTGAGTTGCAAAAGGGCCTGCTCCTCTTTATGCCTTGGTCCTAAATGGAATCGATGCCTTAAATAAATCTCACCTATTGTCTTTAGTCTGCACAGGCCACTGTGGAAACAAACCAAGAAACAAGATTATTGCATCCGTCAAAAATTACTGGTGGTCCAAAGTGGGGGAACATCCTTTGCTTATTGCTCCAGATGTGTCTGGTGCCTTCATAGCTTAGAAGGCAGCTTGTGTGTAACTCGCCCAGCCCAGCCCCAGCTCAATGGCCTCTAGCTGGAATCCCATCATCCCTGAGCGTTGGCCAGGCTGACTCCAATGACTGATGGAGGCAACACCTTGAGGACACCTGTCTGGGGAAGGCAGAAACAGGGCGACATGACGGTGAATGAACTGGCGAGTTCGTTGTGCAAGAAAAAGGGCAAAGAGATGCAGGAATTCTCCCCACGTGCACAAAATCACATTTTTACACCAGTCTTCGCTTCTACAGTTCTTGAATCTGATATCTCCCTTCCCCAAAACTGAGCCCCCCCTGAAAGTTTTTATATTTCTAAGCACCGTGGAGTTATCTGTTCCTTAGTACCTGACAATCGGGTGTTCTCTGCCTCACTGGGACATACAAGAACAACTTCTCTCAGGTCTTACCTTCTGGAGGAAATTGTACCAAATACTTCTCTTCCAAGCCCAATTTTGCGAACTGTTTTGCAAAGATCTGCTTGGACTCTCGCGTGGGAATTTTTGCAGTACCTGGAAAAGAGACAAGACTTGAACCCGACATGCGTTTCATACCTCCCATCGCTAGAAGGCAGCATTTGTGCAGCTAAAAAATGTATGAAAAATATTGGAAGGGGGAGAGGGAAAAGAGTGAATTTCTGGCTAAGTCTTCCGAATAAGGAATGTGAGGTGATGATGTTCAGGGCACAATACCACCCCTTCCAACATCACTCCAGTGAAAATAGGGACATCCTATTCTACACCAGGAAGCTTCTGCCGTACAAATAGCTGCCATGGACACGTCAACATCGGTCACCTTGAGCTAATTGCAACTTTTCCACCTCACCTACATCACAAGAGTGTGGTGAAAAAAATGTGAGAGGGAAGGGATGGTATATAACACTTTCCACACATAATGGGAATGAAATAAAATTTTAGGTAAGGATTTAAAGCAGATTGGTGACCTTTTCTTTCAAAATTATTGGAACAGCTTTGCATTCCAGCTTTACCATTTCCTTCATGTGGTGTGGGGAATTTATTTTCAGGATAAACGGGACTCTGTTTTTGCACCTATACACGCCACTTTTAACTGTTCCCCAAGGCGAGGAGGAAAAACAAAGAACGAGACATACTGGGATCCAAACAGAAACCAGTATGGCTTCTGTAGCTCTGGGACTGTCCCTGGAAATTCAATGTACTTGGGGGTCTGGGAAAAGGAGAAGTGCAACAGTCTGGGATCAAATGAGAAACTGGGGCAGCTTCTGTACTTCTGGGACTGTCCTTGGAAAATCAGGACACTTGGAAGTTATACTATGCTAGCTAGGGCTGATGGGAGTTGTCATCCGAAGCCTCTGGAGGGGACAGGGCTGACACAGGCTGTCCTACACCATTATTTTGAATTGCAAATCCCCTTGATTATATGGGCGGAATGGTGATATGTATAAATGTAACGACTTAATAAATGTTCTCTCTCTTCCCTCTTCAAGGTGAGGGTGGGAGTCTCCTTGGCTACATACCATAAAGTGTTAAATAAACAGACATGACGCCATCCCGTGTGTGTGCAGCCGTGACAACGCAGTAGCTCTTACAATCTGTCTGCCCATCTAGGACGACGCCTTTACCCCATTCTGGAGAAAAAAGAGAGAGGAAGGCTTGCGTAATGAATTGGGGACTCTTCAATCGGTGCGAAATTTAGCACCAACGGGAATGTTTCCCTTAAAAATAAGTGAATAAACTTGACTCATCTGTCCTTCACGGCTGTAAGCTGTTAAAAGCGCATTAAATCATCAAACCATTAAAACAGAAAACAAGAATGGATAATACTTGGGTGTGGGTGTTATTGAATAGTTCAGGAGACATCACACGCACAATGTTGTTCGTGTGACGTCACACCCATTACATGCAGGCCTGTGTGTGTGACATTGAATGTCTGCGTTGCAGCTGTGGGGGAGAGAGAGAGAGAGAGAGAGAAGGTTCAGCTCTGGTCTCCACCACCAGCAAGGCCCCCTGTTCCATAGGGAGGAAAAGGGTTCCCCCCGCCCACAAAAGTTTGATTATCTGGCTGTCTGTGGAGGTGGCGCTGAACTGCTTCTCAGTTGTAAGCAGCACCACAGAGGCCATTTGTTCACTGACTTTGTGGGTACCCAGCCCCCACAATTAAGGAGTTGGCTCCTATGGGCTCTGGCGTGGGTGGCTCAGGGTCGGCGGTGGCAGAGGGGCTATTGGGCAATTGTCCTTAAAAAGCTCAACAACTTTTTGTGTCCAGTTTTTTTACTTCTTGGAATATGGTAACCCTAGGGGAATAAGGCTCTCAGCGGCTACCTAACCATAAAGATGGCTGCCTGCCACCACTGCTTGTGGGGATCAATCTGTTTGGCTGCTGTGGAAACTGGGATGCTGTGCTCAATGGATGCTCATCCTTATGTTCCTAAGACTAAAGAGGATTTGGGGGCCTCTTTTGGTGCAGGATTCCTGCGTTGCAAACGGTTGGACAAGATCACCCTCGGGGTTCCTTCTAACTCCTATGGTTCTGTGGTTCCAGGATTCTATGGAAGGTGTCCTCTGTTTAATGGGCTGTCTAGTTCATGTCTGGCTTAAAGATAACCCTAAAACGATTGCTTGGTTTGCATCTACACATTTTCCTTTGGCTGTGCCAATCGGTGTCCTCCTTTTGGGCGATGCCTAACTCAGCCCTGAGTGCTCACTGGAAGGATTGGACTGGACAGATCCTGAAGGACAGATCCTGAAGCCTCCAATACTTTGGCCACCTCATGAAAAGAGAAGACTCCTTGGAAAAGACCCTGATGTTGGGAAAGATTGAGGGCACAAGGAGAAGGGGACAACAGAGGACGAGGTGGTTGGACAGTGTTCTCAAAGAAGAAGAGTTTGGATTTGTTATCCCGCTTTATCACTACCCAAAGGAGTCTCAAAGCAGCTAACATTCTCCTTTCCCTTCCTCCCCCACAACAAACACTCTGTGAGGTGAGTGAGGCTGAGAGACTTCAAAGAAGTGTGACTAGCCCAAGGTCACCCAGCAGCTGCATGTGGAGGAGTGGAGACGTGAACCCGGTTCCCCAGATTACGAGTCTACTGCTCTTAACCACTACACCACACTGGCTCTCAAAGCTACTAACATGAGTTTGACAAAACTGCAGGAGGCAGGGGAAGACAGGAGTGCCTGGCATGCTGTGGTCCATGGGGTCACGAAGAGTCGGACATGACTAAACGACTAAGCAACAACAACAAAACTGGCCCATCTGCCCTATAGGAGAGCAGCAGACTTTCCTGCCACTGGAAACATCAAGCTGCTGCTGAAGACCACAACTACATTCAACTTGTAAACATGCAAATTGACTTAAATATTACAGAAACACCTTATGTTTCCCATCCTCTTCCCTTCCAAAGGGAGCCCAACTTGGGTATGCCAACTGAGGCTTCTCACACCGCTTAGGGAAGCAGGGTGAATAGCTGTAACAGGTTAAAACTGAGCAAGATTTCACTCATACAGACCGCTATTGCAGGTATACTTTCCATCTTTCCCTAGGGTAAAGGCCATATCCATTTTGAGACAGCCATAGGGCCTGTGAAAGGAGACAAGGAGGAAAGGGGTCAGGTCACGAGGAGCAGTGGTGCAGTTGTGAAATCTGAGGCGCTGGACTTGGTAAGGACATCAGAAACGTCTGGCTGAATCAGGCCAGCCTCAGACCCTCCAAACGTCCCAATTTTCCAGAGGCAGTCCTGGAATTACAGAAGCCATCCAGGTTTCTGATTTGATCCCAGAATGTCCCACTTTTCCTTTCAATAGCATGTCCCTAGGTCATCAGAGAAATGTTGAAGGGGATGGAAGAGGACGTCCCTATTTTCCCAGGGGGAAATCTTGGAAGGAATGTCACAGAGGTTTTGTCACCTTTGGCTCGGAAAGTGGCCATCTAACTCAAGGTCATCGCAAATCTGAATTTGCGTTGCTGGGGGTTAGACCAGATGACCCTTGGCCCCCTTACAACACTACAATTCTATGATTCCAACATAGTAAGGTAAAGGGACCCCTGACCATTAGGTCCAGTCGTGACCGACTCTCGGGTTGTGGCGCTCATCTTGCTTTATTGGCCGAGGGAGCCGGCGTTCAGCTTCTGGGCCATGTGGCCAGCATGACTAAGCCACTTCTGGCGAACCAGAGCAGCACACGGAAACGCCGTTTACCTTCCCGCTGGAGTGGTACCTATTTATCTACTTGCACTTTGAGGTGCTTTCGAACTGCTAGGTTGGCAGGCGCTGGGACCAAGCAGCGGGAGCGCACCCCGCCGCAGGGATTCGAACCGCCGACCTTTCGATCGGCAAGTCCTAGGCGCTGAGGCTTTAACCCACAGCGCCACCTGCGTCCCCGCGGGGATTCGAACCGCCAACCCTCTGATTGCCAAGTCCTAGGCTCTGTGGTTTAATAAGGACGTAAAAAGAGCCTTCTGGATCAGATCAATGGCCCATCTAGTCCAGCATCCTGTTCTCACAGTGGCCAACCAGATGCCCATGTTAAACCAGCGAGCAGGATTCAAGCCCGAGAGCAACGTTCCTCTCCTGTGATTTCTAGCAATTGGTGTTTGGAAGCATAGTTAGCAGCCATCAGTAGCCCTCTTCTGCATAGTCAGTAGATGCATAACCATAGATTCAAATTAAAACTTGCTCAGTGGATACATAGTGCTGCTCTAATTTCGTCTCATCTCTCAAAACCACAATGGGGAAATCTTCAAATTCACATGTTCAAATTCAGAAATTCTACCTGACGGTGAGCAAAAGAACTCACCAGAGCAACCGCACCCCGGGGTTTTCTTCCATCTGTGGGCGATGCTACAACAGCTCAGCAAAAACAGGCAAACTTACGTTGGCAAAGTGGAAGAGACATTGAAGTTTCCACCCTTCGTGATTGTTAAGTTGGCAGCCACCATGCTCATTCCATCTAAATAGTCAGAAAGCAGGGTGCTGTTGGTGGCGAAGATCTGTGTGTACCAGGTCCTTGGGAACTGCTGAAGACAAAAGACGAGTGGCCCTTTCAGAAGGTGCAGCAAAACACTGGGGCTCCGAGCAGAAATCCCTGACTGCCCACCTGGTACAAGAGTTCCCTTCCAATAATGGGACTTATCTGAGGATCATGAGGAGTTCTTGTCCATGAAGATGGTGAGCAGAAATGGCCAAGTGCACACATCACGGTGCACACCCTCCAAAGACCCCAATGGACCTGGAACATTTTCTATTTGTACAGGAACAAGTGTCCATTGAGGAATGGGCCATATGACATTGCCAAATTCTTCCCCAAATGGTGTCTCCCCTCCCTGGGGTTGTCCCGCCACGGCACTCGGTTGGAGCTCGACAGAAGACCAGAGCTTGTGGTTACCTTATTTGGGTCACACTTTTTAAAGTCATAACGCATAGCATGGGCAGCATAGAGGAAGGCAAGACCCAAACCAGTCACCCAGAACTTCATCTTGCTTCTCTGCTTTCTCGCTTCCCAGTGAGAGGATATTCTGAGACAAGTTAGCTCAAGGTATGCACGCTTCCTGGCTTTTGTAGAGCTTTACTCTCTCCCTGCCACACCCTCTGAAAAGCTTGCATCAAGTCCACCCGCCGTCCTTTCTCACCCACCAGCCACGTTTGCAGCTGCTGATACAACAAGGTTGTTGTTGGCTTGGGAAGAGCTGCCCCAATGGCTCCTTCTGCAACACAAGGAGGTGTTGCGGTTGTCCAAACAGAGGAGGCATTTGCCTTGGCCCACGATCCAACGGGCATTTGGACAACAACCACCCGGAAAGGTCACACTCCTCTTATCTAAAGCAGGGGAAGAAGAGCTTGGAGTGGGTGACCCAAGGTCAATATGTTTCTTGGAGTGCAATAAATGAAGGAATGACGTCAGCTGCTTTCCTGGTCACCCTTTTAGAAAGATGCAGGAGAGCAAAGAGCAAAGAGGGTCATGAGACCGGGCTGCTGCTGCTGCTGCTGCTGCTCCCATGTCAGGAGGGCTGCTGGGGCCCTCATGGTGTCCCAATTTTCCAGGGACAGTCCCGGAAGCCATCCGAGTTTCGGATTTGATCCCTGAATGTCCCTCTCGTCCTTTTCCTTCTGCATCTCAGAAAGCAATTAAAAGTGGTGTGTGTAGGTGCAAAAAATGGAGTATGGTTTATGCTGCAAATAAAATCCCTGCAACAAATGAAGGAAACGGTGAAGCTGGCATACAAAGCCATTCCTGTAATGTTGAAGGAAAAAGTGACCAGTTCACTTTAAGTCCTTTCATTGCAATGTTTCCACAGCCAGCCATTTCTTAGGAAACACGGGGAGTGCTGATTCCTTTACAGTCAAACCTCGGTTCTCGAACGCTTCTGCTCCCGGAAGTAAATGCTCCAGTTTCCTATCATATTTTGGAACCCGAATGTCCAACATGGCTTCTGCTTGAGTGCAAGAAGCTCTTGCAACCAATCAGAAGCTGTGCCTCGGTTGTCAAACGTTTCAGAAGACGAACTGTCTTCCAAAATGGATTACGTTCAAAAACCGAAGTATTGTAAATGGAGCCTGACACTGTCTACTCAGATGTAGGCCCCCTTTATTCAATGGAACTGACTCCCAGGGAACTGGGTCAAGACCGGGCAGCCTTACACTGCAATCTGAAGCATTTTGACTCAGAACTAAGTCCCACCGAGTTCAATAGGATTTCCTCCCTGTTCTGATCATTCCCACAGTTTCCTCTATTATTAATATTATAATTCCATCTTTTTCCCTCATGGGGACTCAAGGCAGATTACAACTACAATTCTATTTCATTCCATTTATCTGCGGAAGGTGTTATACCCTTCCTTGCACAATTTTTATTTACAACAATCCTGCGAAGTAGGCTTGGCAGAGAGGTTGCAATAGGCTTGAGGTGACCAGTGTCAATGCGCATATGGTGTCTATGCGTACAGGAGATCCAACACAGGAGAGGTTTCCTTTTTATAATAATAATTTTATTAAGTTTTCCATTTTAAAAATCCAATCAAATCACATTAATTATTCCAAATTATACAAATACATATCATAAAGTCCTAATATTTTGCCAAATTATAATTTTTTTGTTGGGGGTTCCCATGCTTCAAGTTCAGTAGGGTCCAATCATCTCATATTTCTGCTGCTTTTAGTATTCACCAGTCCCATCTTTCAATCTTCTTGTTATTATCCTTCTTTCTTTAATAGTCTCTGAGTTGTTTCCACAGGTGAGTTAAGGTAAACAATATTACGCTTCTGTGTGAACTTTGTATGACTCTCCCTTTTTTATATCTGGTAAGTCTTTTGTTTGCAATAAATCCTCATGCACTGGTATTTATGCCGAATCCATCCAAAAGTTCTCCACGGGCGGCAGACGCCATTTTTTCTCAGTTCCAGTGAAATAGAATCTAGGCATTAATTTTCCCAGACAAGGTGCACCATACATTAGCCTTTCCAGAGAAGGTCTGCCAAGTTGAACTTAAAATACAGACATGATAACAAAGTGATAGCTCGCCTCCCCCACACAGGAGAGGTTTCCTGATGGGGAAGAGGATATCGCTATTTTCGTCAGAGGACTGTTGGAGAGCTGGAGAGCTGGAGTGGACCACAGGAAGGATCTTTCTTCCTACCTGCCCAGGAGGATGAAGAGCCAAGCCTGGTCTGGGAATTCAGAACATCAGAGGACATCGCTGCTTTGAATCCCTCTAGTCATTCTTAGTCCACGGGGAGGGACCCATGGCTCAGCGCTGAAGCAAATACTTGCTGTCCCTTGGGCATTTCCAGAGATTAGGAAGGCCGGGGAAACCATGTCTCTGGCAGAGAGCTTGGACAGCATCTTGCAGCAGTGGTCCACAGCCCAGAGGCAGGCGAAGCGAGGTTCTGCTAGGACAGCTATGAACTCAACTCATCCCAAGGCAGGGGTGCCAACTGGAATAAAGTATTGGGTAAGCCTCACCCTGCATCATCAACCACAAGACACCATTTGAAGGGCGATGCCCATCAACTGGGGGGGTGTGTGGTGGTGGTGGAAGCGACCTGGTCCCTAGGAGCTGGCGCCTAGGCCACAGGGTGCAAGCAGATCCAGTGATCTCCCAAGGGTGCTGGGCAAAAGAACTCCCTTGGCAGCTCTTATAATATAATATAATATAATATAATATAATATAATATAATGATAATAATATCTTTATTGTCATTGCCCCCTCTCGGGGACAATGAAATTACTTGGCTGCCCCATCCACCCAGGTAGGGCACTCCACTCAAAATCAGAACAACTATAAAAAAACTAATTAAAACAATACAGTATAATACAGCAAGGAAGATTGGATGACTTTCAAAGTCCAGGTTTCCCATTCAGGGCCGAGATCGCTCTGGAGAAGAAGCTGTTCTTGAGACGGCTCGTTCTTGTCTTCATCGTCCTGTATCTCCGTCCTGTATCTTTCTTACCGCAAGAAAGAGCAACAAACTGGTTTAGCTGATCCCGGCCAGCCCTTCGTCTTCTTGATGTTGCCCAATTGAATGGAGGAATTTCTTAATGTACTCACGTCAAGTACTTGTGTAAGTCCTTCCTTGAATTCTCCCCGTCATGCTTCTCAATATGACCTCTGTATCTTCCTCTTATTAATTACCCTGGCTATGATTACAATTTTGAATTTATTACATCACACCCTTCCTCCCGAAGGAGCCCAGGGAGATGAACCACACGAGCAATAAAACGTCTTAAGAACGATTCCAATGAAGATGGAGACTGGGAAAGAGCTTTGCTTAAAGGTGTTGTTGGAAGAGGGTCCATCTTCAGGAGGGTGTCCCTGTTTGAGGTCCTGGAGGTACCCAGTTCTGTGGGTAAGTAACACACGGTAGCCATTTGGGCAGGAATAACAACAGCAGTGAAACTGGAAAAAGAAGCTACTCCAGGCTTTGTCAGCTCATGCACTGGGTTAGAAACCTGCCCTTTCAGCACATCCCAGGACACCTGCCCCAGCCCCAGAGCTGCGGCCAGAGGGAGCACCTGACGGGGTGCAAATAAGATGGGTGGAAGGTGAAACCAGCTTTTAAAAATATTGTTTCCAGGGTACAGATCCCAGATCCCCAGACTATAATTTTAAAAAGGAACCATCACCAAGCTCCTTTGGACTGTGAAAAGTTCAACCAATGCTGTTGTTACTTAATTTTTTTTTGCCATCCAGTCATTAGGGATGCAATTTTAATTGTGTTCTCGGTAAGCAATTTACCGTGTTTCAGAATAACAAGCAGTCTTGGCATTTTTTGTTATTTTTAATTAGTCACCTAAGTGATAGAATCTGACTGACAGATTGACTTTGCCGGCTAATTAGAATCAGGCTGGTAATGTAAAAGTTTCGGGATTGTTTGTGTGTGTTCTTTTAAGACGAAAAATAAAAATAAATAAATGAAGAACATCAGAAAATTGGGCCTATCGAGCTAGCTGCTGTTATTCCATCAGGCTGCAGAAAAGAAGAGAGAAGCGTAGCGGCATGACTCCCCTGAATCAGCTCAGCTGAGAGACCAGCTGCTGTTTTGCTCCTTCCCTCTCCCTCAACTGCTTCTGTTAACTCTGGCTATTATAAGAACTATGCAGCTTTTAAACACATGAAGCCTGACTCTGCTTGTTTTCCTCTTCCCTTCCCATTGCTTTTTCTTTTTGTGCCATGTCTGTTGGACTGCAGCCCTGTTTTTGACCTGGGGTTGTTTAGACATCATAACTCATGGACATAATAGCCACATGAATGTTCATAATAGCCTAATGATTCAGTTCAATAATGCATAATAATTCAAGCGTACATGAGGATGCAAGGAGGATTAAAGGAAATGGGATTGTTAAAGCAGGGGGTGTGGAGGAAAGCATAGAAATGTCTCCTTGCCAGACACAACTACTTCTGGGCATTTGCATGTAATGAAAGCACTGAGGAAATATTTACTGGAAAGCCATGTACATTACACCCTGTTGCATAAATGAGCGCCTTTAATGAGGTCTTATCTACAATGCCTAAAATGAGAATGCTGTTCCTTTTAATTGCCATCACAGTTTATTACAGGGATCAGGCAACAGAGATTCTGCAGCCAAATCTGGGGCCCTAGAGGAATACCACCCATTCACTCCAAAGCAGGCATAGGCAAACTCCGGCCCTCCAGATGTTTGGGACTACAATTCCCATCATCCCGGACCACTGGTCCTGTTAGCTAGGGATGACATGAGAATTAGTTGACCTCTGCCTGCACTTGGCTTTAGCGCCACCTACTGTTGACCTCCCTGCCCTCTGCCCTACCAATCCCAATGGGTACCAGGCACCGCTCCAAATAAAAGGCACACAAGAGACACTTTTTTGCATCTTAAGACGTCTGTGCATTTACGGCAGTGCCAAAAATCAAATAAACAACCATTGCAGGCGGTAGGGAGGCAACCCAAGGCAAGAATTGCCAGCCGCTAGTCCCTAGGAGGACTTCTGCTCCTTCGCCATAGTGGCAAAGACCACTTGGGGTCTGATGGCACATGCCAAAGCAGTGGAATCTGGCGCGAATGGGGAAATGCCCCACAAGCCTTTGTTGCCCCTCCCGGCCTGCTTTCTTGCTCACAGCCAGTCAAGGGGGTGGGGGTAGTGGCTGCCCGCTTCATCCTCCTAAGTCTCAGTGATGCCTCTTGTAGAACTCATCCAGGGAGCGCATGGGGACAAAGCTGGAATAGGCCTGCGGCACAGGCGCCTCAACTTGGGCCCCACATTAGGGGGGCTGTCACGCATGCATGACATCACACACGCGATGCCCTGCGGTGGGCCACACCTGCTGGGATGCTCTGGCGATCGCAGCAGGTGGCGCGGAGGGCGAGAAACGCCCCTCTCCCCAAGCCTCCCGCCTGGCACGCCAGCGTTTGCCCCGGGGTGGCAGGGGATGGCAGCCCCTTCAATATTGGGGCTGCGAGCTGCCTCAAAATATTGAGGGGGCTGAAGCCCCTTCTGCCCCATATACCTGGCACAGCTGCTCCGGTGGCACAATGGGTCAGTGTGTCTGGTTGTGAGCCAGAAGGTGGTAGTTCGAGTCCACCCAGGGACGGCTGTGGGCATTGCAGGGAGCTGAACTAGGCTCCCTTCTAACTCAACAATTCTTTGAGAAATCTACAAGGTTGGCCCTGACAGTCATAGGCTTGCCAGTCCCAAAGTGCATCCGCTGGCAGCTTAGATCTCGCCCCACGATGCGAGGAAGGCCACATACAACGTTGCTCCGAGAATGAGGCACTGTGAGGTGGCATCTGAGGCAGCCCCACCTGGGCATTACCACAGTAGGAAAAACCACCACCATCATTGTGTTGCCGTAGCTGGAAAAACTGGTTTTTTAATGCTGTGTCTGCAGCAGGAAGCAAAACAGAATGGGCCGGCCCCGGCTGTCAAAGACCAATGATGATGAAGATGATGGTGAAGGTGACAGCACCTTGAAAGGATTTTGCATTTATTGCCACTCTACGTGGCGCTTTTAGAGTTCTTACCAAGCCTTGCAGGTGGAAAGGCTGCCCAGCCCAGTATCTATCTGATCTTCTTATGAGATATAACCTGTTTTCAAAAGGAGCTGGAAGGGGGGGGAACCTTGTATACATCAGGATGTGTTTCGGCAAGCTTTCGTTAGGTTTGATTAAAGATATAATATGCATGCTATGAAGCAACTGTGGCCATGGATAGCAAAAAAGAAAAAAAATAGGCAGCGCTCCTGGGAAGACTGCATTGCGGTGCTGCTTTGATAGCTCTCTCCGTTCAGCCCTGAAGAAGAGGTATAAGGTGCCTAACTGTATACACAGATTGAGGCCAGAGTTTTGCTTTTCTTAAGATTCGCTAAATGTTTCCTCTTCCCTGCCAAGGTCTGTGATGAAGGAAGAGGAAGCTGATAGGCAGTACCTGCTGCAAATCTCAGGGGAGATACCCACACAGTGATAGTTTCTCCCAGTGCCAGTCATCGCACGGAAACAGAGAAAGGTTCAGTGAGTTCACTGTTGCAGAAGATAAGGCTCAACAAACCAGTATGAATATAGATACATACAGCTTGTAGGCTTTTGCAGATACAGATATATGCAGTGTCGGGGACTGGTTGGATGCAGAGGAATGGTGGGAGGAACCGGCTGAGGAGTCCCCAAGGGAAGAAGGCTCAGAGCCCAGGGAGTGGTGGTGGGACAACCATGAGTGGTCAGAGGGGAGCAGACTAGGGGGACGAGGTGTCAGAAGCTGAAGAGGTAGCAGGGCTTAGTAAGCTGGGAGAGTCTGGGGCAGAGAAAAGCCCAGAAGCTGAAGCAGAAGAGGAGGGAGGCCCAGAGGCAGAGATGAGTCAGGCTGGTGAAGATCCAGAAGGGTCACCCTCTCCTGCTGCAGCAAGCTCCCCTCCCCTCTGGTCTCCTAGGACCAGGAGAGGCATGAAGTGGGAGGAGCAAAGGTAGACATGCAGGCACAGTCTCAGATTGCAGCAATACCAGCCTAATGGACTGGCAGGGGGAGGCTGGCTGGGGGACGGACTTTAGGTTGCTGGGGCAACACCTGATTCACCCTGAAAACGGTATTCAGTAGACCTGTTTCTCTGCCTGCAGGAGGCTTACTGGGAAACCCATATAAGAATCTAAAAGGTTACCTATCAGTCAGAGGAAGGAAACTCTATCAACCACGATCATGTCAGAGCAAAGTGGCTATTAAACCTGATTTTTATTACTGCTGTTGCAACAGGGTGCTCACTCACCCCACGCAGGAGGGAGGAGGAACCCAGAACAATGCTGTGCAAACTCTTATATAGACTTATATTGCCCACCCTGTAGCTCAAGACCACCCCAAAAAACATCATACATACATCACAGAAGGAGGCGGGGCAGAAATACATCACAGGGGGGCGGTCTACAACAGAAATCCTGTCTGCTAGGATACCTGACAATGGCCAGTGGTTGCTTTACTTGGGCAGCCCGGCCAATCTTTTGTGATTAAATTAAATGCTTTAATTCCTGAATCCAGATCACAGGTTCACCCTATTCATACACAAAGATGTCCTAAAGACAGGTGAGCAAAAGACAATGGAGAGGTTTTCCCATTTCCTTCCTCCTTGCAGAGAAACATTTGAGGTCAATTTGGGAGAGTCAAAACGGTTTCAGGATTGCACTCCTGTACTATTTCAGACACGTGGTGTATATACATATGCATGTGTCTTGCCTTGTAAATTTATGAACATTTCATTTCTATTCAGGTAGGTAGCCGCGCTGGTCTGACACAGTCGAAATAAATAAATAAATAAAAAAAATGTCCAGTAGCACCTTAGATACTAAGTTTGTTCTGGGTATAAGCTTTCGTGTGCATGCACACTTCTTCAACAGTCGTCAACAGGTTTACCATACCCATTGCGTCAATCACCCATCTCCTACTACCTTCTGAGAAAAACCCCACCCCACCCTTCCACTATATATAAGGGTCTGGTGACTTCTGTTTCAGTGTATCTGAAGAAGTGTGCATGCACACGAAAGCTTATATCCAGAACAAACTTAGTTGGTCTCTAAGGTGCTACTGGACAATTTTTAAATTTAATTTATATATTTGAGACCTTAAATTGTTATAACAACCCCTTAGCACACCAGGCTTCGCTGTTCCTACAGCAGCTGTTGTGTGCATAACCCCTCATCACTTTATCTTTCCCCTGGATGCCTGCAGAGGCATCCAAGGTTCACAATTAATTAAGATTGAGGGGGGCATTGTAATTCCTCTCTTTTAAAATATAAAAACAGGCCGTCTAGACCAGCATCCTGTTCTCACAGTGGCCGCCTGAATTATGCCATGTGCGCAGGGAGCACAGATTCTGGTCCTCAGACAAAAGCCAGTTTCCCAGGTTATGTCACATTCTGGCGCTACCAAGGAATGGAAAACAAGGCCATGAAGCTGGCAGGAGGGATGCTATCAGGCCTGGAGCAGGTGATTCTTTTAAAGAGCTTTCCTCTGAGGAAGAGAGCACTCAAGACAGCTCCAGACTGATGGTGTTTGACAGGAAGGATTAAAGTGCTGTCTATGAAATGTTGGTTTGTGCAGTTAAAGTGGATTATGTCAGAGATGGAGGATTAAATCTGCAGATTAAAATTTTAGCCTCCTATCCCGTGTGTGCGGGAGAAAGACGAAAAGTAAGCAGGCTGCAAAGCCTTTTTAGCAGCGTAAAACACTTAAAACGTTTTGCAGCTTACTAAATCTTAGGAATAAAGCAATCACACCTTTTTATCCCTTTTATTTGTGGTCGGCTGACCTCCCCCTCTTCATCCCCGTTGCAGAGAACGAACCACACGTTTTAGAAAGATAAACAAAAATGGTTTGCCGACATGTTAATGCAAGCAGCAAATATGATACAGCTAAGAAAAATTATCAGGTACAAAATACAACAGTTGGCTTCAAAATGGGCCGTGTGCATCTGTGGGAGACCCCAGACATACATGTGATCAGTTTGGAAGCATGACGGCGAAGAGCCTCCTCAGAGGCTGAAGGAAATACCTCAGGTGCTTCAGGTTACAGACGCTTCAGGTTACAGACTCCGCTAACCCAGAAATAGTACCTCGGGTTAAGAATTTTGCTTCAGGGTGAGAACAGAAATCGCGCAGCGGCAGCGGAAGGCCCCATTAGCTAAAGTAGTGCTTCAGGTTAAAAACAGTTTCAGGTTAAGAATGGACCTCCAGAACAAATTAGTTCTTAACCTGAGGTATCACTGTATAAAGGATTATCTCCTTTGTTACAGAATTCCCACCCAGAGGAGGCAGGGCAAGAGGCCACACAGAGGGTCCTCTCTAGGAAATTTGAGAACTCTCTGTGTACTAGCCCTGTGCTAGTGATTTGGCTGCAAACCCCACGGATGAAAGGGTTTTGTCACCTCGATGCAACAAATCCACTTCAGAAAAGAAGCAAACTTATTGCAACTAGGAGGGTAACAGAGAGATAATAAAATAGGAAGAGCCTCCTGGCTCAGGCCAGTGACCCATCTAGACCAGCCTCATTTCCTTTACAGCGGCCAACTACATCAGAAGTCTGAAAACAGGGCCTGAGTGCAAGACAAGAGCAACTCTCCTCACTTGCGATTCGCAGCAACTGGCATTCAGAGGCATCCCTGCCATGGAGGCTGGAAGGAGAGCATAGCCATTGTAGCTGTAAGATGCTGATAGCTTTACCCCGCATGCATTTGTCTTAAGCCTCTCTTTTAAAGCTCTCCTGGTCGGTGTCCACCACTAAGGATTGGGGGGGAGGGGAATTATATTCAGATTTAAAGGCAAGCCTATGAAATGCACGCTTTCCATAACAACATGAGAAGTGAAAGACAGCCAACCTTTGAAATTCGCACCGTCCATATTTTAGGATGTAGTAAACAAATGAAAAATCCTTCCAGTAGCACCTTAAAGACCAACTAAGTCAGTTCTTGGTATGAGCTTTCGTGTGCATGCACACTTCTTCAGATACCTGCATGCACACGAAAGCTCATACCAAGAACTGACTTAGTTGGTCTTTAAGGTGCTACTGGAAGGATTTTTTTTTGTTTTGACTATGGCAGACCAACACGGCTACCTATCTGTAACAGTAAACAAATGGTTATCAAAATACATTACAAAAATGAACATGTTAGTGAAAATGGCATACAAATATGCATGATGACCTTGCAAAAACATGTGCATAAGTCAAACCTGCATACAAACGTATGTTTACTGGTAGAAATTCAGACTAAAATGCTGATAAAAGTTCCCCGATGTGTTAATAATCCATGTGGATGGGCAGTTCCGGAATATGTCATTGGTCTCCTTCACAGTCCACTTTCTTGCATTCTCTTCTCCAGGGCCAGCTCAATAAATTTTGCCACCCAAGGCAAACCACAAAATGGTGCTCCCATTCCCACCAGGGAAAAATGAGTGAAGATCTACCCCAGGAACATGCGGGAATAAAGAACTGCATCGTGACCCCCTGCCCCTGTGGATTCTGCTGTCTGAGGCGGTCACCTCACCTTGCCCCATGGGTGGGCTGGCCCTGCTCTCTTCTTTGCTCTGTTATTTTCCTCTGTGGCATCGGGAAGCCCTCCCTAGAGTCAGGAGAAGGTAGGCCAGGCAAGCCGCCATGTTGACAATGGCTGTGAAAGCCAACGTCCACAGTGCCATGTGCTTGTCGGCTTGGCCTGCAAGGGCACATTCAAGTGCTTCGGGGCAGGAGTGTGCTCCTGGAAGGCATAAGAAGGTTGTGCGAAGCACTGATGGGATCTGCAGAAATATCACCACCCAGAAGAAGCCCAGCTCCATGGCCAGGAGGAGAAACACGCAGAAAACGAAGGCCGCCGAGGGCCAGGTGCAACGGAGGGACATCTTGGATTCCGACGGAACCATTTTGGGCAAAGGAATCGTTCCGGGAGCCATGCTGGATCCGGCGGCCATGTCGTGGCTCACACTAGTGATGTCAGTGAGCTCCTCGTCTCCTTCCTTTGCCGCCTTTCTCTGATGCTTGGATCCTGTCCTTATGAGCCCCATTAGCCCCACTGGGAGCAGGGCAGCCAAAAAGGCAAAACCCCAGGCAGAGGAGACAGGGGAAGGAAAGTGGCGATTGAAGCAGAGCGCGCTGCAGAAAGGCCGGCTGTCCGCTTCCACTGAGGTCCAGTTGCAGACCAGGTCGGGGTTGGGAGAGGACCAGGGCCCGTCGGCGATGAAAAGGGCCACCAGCCGTAGCCCCAGAAGGAGATACCAGGGGGCCAGGCCTCGGCAGCCTGGCTCACCTCCAGGGAACATCATGGCTGGCTGCAGGAGCCGAGCCAGGCCAGCGACCACAGCAGCCATCTGCTGAGAGAAGAGATGAGAGGAAGATGAGTTTCCTTTCTAAACATTATTGTGCAAAAGTTGGTTGCTCTGTGGTCTTCAGAGGCCTGAGAGAGTTAAGAATGCCAAATAGGCTTTTGGTTTTGTTTTGAATGGAGGGCACTGCTTCTTCTTTTTTTACATGTACATTTTTAAAAACTGGTTTTCAGGGCCTTTGTGCATTCAACAAATACATAATATAGTGGTACCTCAGTTTAAGTACTTAATTCGTTCCAAAGGTCTGTTCTTAACCTGAAACTGTTCTTAACCTGAAGCACCACTTTAGCTAATGGGGCCTCCTGCTGCCGCCGCGCCGCCGGAGCACGATTTCTGTTCTCATCCTGAAGCAAAGTTCTTAACCTGAGGTACTATTTCTGGGTTAGCGGAGTCTGTAACCTGAAGCGTATGTAACCTGAAGCGTATGTAACCTGAGGTACCACTGTACAGAAATTCCTCAAATGACGTTTTCCCCATTACAGCATCGTTATGCTAGGAAAGGGTTTGCGCCTGTACCACTCCTATGAGAAGCACGGGGGGTGGGGGAGGTGGCAGATATTTTTCCAGGCACATTGGGGTGGTGGGTCTACAGAATTTGGTCCAGCTTCTTTCCAGGATCATCCACTCCCACCCTTTACTACTGAAATTTCTTTAGACTATTTAGTGCCCTGGTCCTTTTAAGCACCTGTTCTGTGACAGGTGTGTGGAGCCATTCGCCCGCCACATAATGGTGAACTACAGCTCCTGCAACCTCAGCAAGCCTGGCCAATGGGAAGGGCTGATGGGAGTTGTAGTTCAGCAACATCTGGAAGGCCAAACGTTTCCCACACCTGCTCTATGGCTTTTAGATGATAAATTGTTATCGAGGCATCACTTTAAAATGAAGGATTTCCAACAAGATTGACCCTGCATCTCACCTGTAGGTTGGGCTATTATTATCTTACTGTTATTAATCATAATCTATGTGTTAAATACGCAGGTGGCGCTGTGGGTTAAACCACAGAGCCTAGGACTTGCCAATCAGAAGGTCGGTCGGTCGAATCCCCGCGACGGGGTGAGCTCCCGTTTCTCAGTCCCTGCTCCTGCCTACCTAGCAGTTCGAAAGCACGTCAAGGTGCAAGTAGATAAATAGGTACTGCTCCAGCAGGAAGGTAAATGGTGTTTCCGTGCGCTGCTCTGATTCGCCAGAAGCGGCTTAGTCATGCTGGCCACATGACCCGGAAGCTGTACACAGGCTCCCTCGGCCAGTAAAGCGAGATGAGCGCCGCAACCCCAGAGTCGGCCACGACTGGACCTAATAGTCAGGGGTCCTTTTACCTTTACCTTTATGTTTTAAATCTCTGTTTTACCTTTCTTTGGACTTTGCCCCGTTTCTCCTGCCTGTATCTACACCAGCCAGATATCCTCCAAATATTATTCAAAGCACTTCAAACATAGGATCGTGTGTCAATCTGAACTTATTCTGTGGTTTAGATCATGGCACATGCAAGAAAACTGACGTAACTCTAAAATGACAGGAGACCCTCCGTCATGAACCTTTGCAACCCTGATACTAGCCTGGTCTCAAACCATGTCCTGAAGGCATTCAGGAAACATATTGTGTTCCTCACACCTTGCATAAAGGTGAGCACCTGTAAATTTAGTTGCCAAGGTAGTCTATTCACCACCTGAATGGGGCCATCAAGATAAAGGTGAGATGGTTTGAAGGCAGCAAGCAAACAAAGGATGCCTGGTTTAGCCAACACCCACCAGGTGGTTTTCTTTAACACAATTAATTTGCAAGATGGGAGAGATGAAGCTGGGCAGGAATTGCAAGGAAAAGGCGATAGAATTGCTCATCCGAAGGGCCCTTTCCTTTCTCCATGAAGAAAAGGCTATAAGGAACCCTAAGATTTGTAGTCAGTGGCATTTCTTAACTTATTAAGAAGTGTGAGTTCTGGGACAAATTTTTCATGCTCACTTCTGTAGGCTTTTGAGAATATGTAGAGATTCTCCCCCTCTTTAGTTCAAGGTTTGTGATGAGGGATTTGCTGCCTCCTTAAATTGTAATTTTCTTGTTATTCTGTTGCTTTCATTTCATAGAATAAAACAAGCTTTCTTTATTCCTTTGTATAAGAATTTCTTGTGGGCGTACGGTTAAGGGTGACGCACATATTCAAAAAACAGATGCACATTGTAATTCCAACAAAATATCACAAACCTCTTTAAAAGTTACAGATAGGTAGCCGTGTTGGTCTGCCATAGTCAAAACAAAAAAAATTCCTTCCAGTAGCACCTTAAAGACCAACTAAGTTAGTTCTTGGTATGAGCTTTAAAACACTCTTTAAAAGTGTGTGTATGAATACATGTGAGCAATGTACACGCATGTGGGTTCAGACACATACTTCTAACAATTCTATTATGTTATATAAGACACACAGACCCTTATCCAGTAAACCTGGTTCCAAATATCTCTCCGGTTTTACCCTATAAAACAAGACCCAGAAAACTCCAGGGTCTTATGCAAAATCATCATCTGCAACAAACACTCCAGCTCTTCCCTTCTCATCCTATTGCAGCCTGCCAGAAGTCTAGCTGCAGTTATTCAGCAGGGAGTAAAAAGCACTCAACACATGCTCAAAAACACACACACATTCATTTTGTTCCAGGACTTAAGCCCTGGCACTGAACACACACACACACGCGCGCACACACACAGAGAGAGAGAGAGAGAGAGAGAGAGAATAGGTTCTTCTGGGGCTGAGCCTAGGCTAAATTTAAGCCAAGCCTGTGCCTTTTCAGAATTGGGTTACAACAGTTCTGTCTTTGGATTCCTGAAGTCTGTATGAGGACAGGGTTAAGGTAGAAAGCCGGACTCCTGGGTTCTCTAGGAAGAAGGAAGAAGGGCTGCAAAGGACTGAGGATTTGGCCGTGGAGCTGAGGGGTTGCAGGCAAGTTAGCAAGACTAGTCCTGCAAGAGCCTCCCTGACAGTGGCCATTTGGGAGGACCGCACTCACTTCCCTGGGTTGCCCTTTGAGGACGGCCCCTAACAGTCCCTGTTTAAGCAACCACTCATCATTTTCAGCCCCCCCCCCCCATGCTCAAGACAATGCCTTTGACAGCCTTTTTGTTCCCCCGCCTGCACTCACTTCCCCAAGTGTTCAGAGAGGAAACATCCACTTTTGTGTCCAAGGATAAAAAGGCCCCTTGAGAAGCATAAAATATAACTCTGTTGCTGCCTGCTTTAATTTTACCTTCTCCTCTAGAGTCACCTTGACACTTCAGTTCTTCTGTTTGTCCACCGTCTTCTCCTTCGTCCTCTTGAATCTGTTCTGCCTCTTGTGTTCTGCTTTATAGGGGGGGGAAGGGGTTGTTTTTTGGTTCCACTTTATCAGAAAGTCCCTTGCACGGAACAGGCCGGCCGCAGACAAAGGGAAAGCTGAAATGAAACTCCCAAGAGATGTGGGAATAGCTGCCAGAGCTAACGCCCCCCCACAGCTGCATGGATGTGGGCCCTCAATATCCCCCTGATGGACCACCCTTCTCCCCACCCTCTGGCTTTTACTTCCTCTGCTTTCTCAAATTAGACTGCCGTCTTCTCTGCGTCAGCCAACCTGGTGCCTTCCAGATGTTTTGGACTCCAGTTCCCATTAGCCCTTGGCGATGGGAGTTGTAGTCCTCCATGTGGAGGAGCCGAAGTCAAAAAAAGCTCCTCTTCATGGAGCAGAGGTGGGAAACTTGGGGCAAAACAGGGGCCTCCAACCCTCTCTATGTGGCCCTCAGAACTCTCCCAGGCTACATCCTTATTGGCCCTGCTTGGCACCCTTCCTTGATTGTTGTTTGCCCAGCTGGGAATGTGTCCCTGAACTCTCATAAGGCCGCTTGCTTGCCTGGATCAAGAATAGAGCAGGGGTGCAAGAGGGTAAAAGTTTGGTTACTGACCAAAGGCAAAAATAAAATAAAAATGAAGCCCTCCCCCCAATTTCACGTACATTTCAATAAAAACTCTCCCCCAACTTCCCATCCCCTTTTCCATGGTGTTCCTGTTCCTCTCCCTCTGCTGCATTCTGCCTACTATCTCCTAAACTGTTAAGTTGTGGGTGAACATATCAGACGACACAGCGATTCTTCAAACAGCTCTTGTTTATTCACAGGCCAGAACAGAACTGAATTGAAGGGTTCAGCCAGCCTGCTTATATAGAGCTCCACTACAGCATAACAGTAAAAACTTTCTGTAACTATCCAATCACTGAACGTCACTTTCAATTCCTTATTTGCATATGTGGACCTGAGTGAAAACTATCTATAGTATCCCCCTGCTGGCCCAGGTGAGAACTTCAGTACATAACATAAACCTTAACAAAACTGCTGAAATCTTAGATCCCTTCTGTTGCTCATAGTTCAAATCCTGCTTGCACGTTCATCATATAATAATACTTCTTTAATAATCTGAAAAGGGTTTCCGTTCTTCCACAAAACCACCCAGCGTGGTATAGTGGTTAAGAGTGGTAGACTCGTAATCTGGTGAACCGGGTTCGATTCCCCCGCTCCTCCACATGCAGCTGCTGGGTAACCTTGAGCTAGTCACACTTCTCTGAAGTCTCTCAGCCCCACTCACCTCACAGAGTGTTTGTTGGGGGGGAGGAAGGGAAAGGAGAATGTTAGCCGCTTTGAGACTCCTTAAAGGGAGTGAAAGGCGGGATATCAAGTCCAAACAACTCCTCCTCCTCCTCCTCCTCCTCCTCCTCCTCCTCTTCTTCTTCTTCTTCTTCGTCATTACGTTCTCTTATTTTAGCTGTTAGCTTTGCCAATTCTGCGCAATCCATCGCCTCGCTTATCCATTCTTCTGTAGTGGGTATCTCTGCTCATTTCCATTTTTGTGCACAGAGAATCCTAGCTTCCTTTGTAACATATATAAACAACTTTATCATCTTTTGAGGGGACCTCTGTCCCTATGACCCCTAAAGGCAAAATTTACATTTGCTGCTCCGTCTGTGTTTTTCTCTGGTGTGTGGCCCTCAGAAGGTTTACCAGAAGGAAACGTGGCCCTTGGGCTGGGAAAATGGTTCCCCACCTCAACATAGAAGCTGTGGCAGCGATTCTAAGCACACTTGCCTACAAAGAAGCCCTACTGAACACAGTAGAACTTACTTCTGAGGAAACAAGCATGGAGTGTGTGTGTGTGTGTGTGTGTGTGTGTGTGTGTGTGTGTAAGAGAGAGAGAGAGAGAGATTTATTCAAGAAGGGACTTGGGCCTAGAGCAGTGGTTTTCAACCCGTGTGCCGTGGCACCCTTGGGAGCCTTGAATGATGGTCAGGGGTGCTGCAGGCAACACTGGCCTCTGTCCCTCTTTCCTTCCCTCCCTCCTCTGATGCCCTCTCAAGTCTCTGCCTCCCAAAGGCTTGCACAGCTGTTTGTTGCAGCAGCAGCAGCTCTCCAAAGGACCCCCAAGGAGAGAAGAGAGAGGAAAGGAGGACCCCAAGGGAGGGTGTTCGGAAAAGGCTGCCAGCTCTGCAGGCAAGGGGTGACGCAACTGGGCTCCTGAGCCCCACAGGGGTGCCGCAGAAAGAATGCAGTGAGCTGTTGAAAACCCCTGGCCTGGAGAATTAGAGGAACAAGTTAATACGGACTTCTGGGCCTTTGGGGAAATGGTCCATAGGAAGCTGCCTTAAACTCTGTCAGGCCACTTGTCCAGCTATACAATGATGGCTCTCCAGGACCATCATGCAGGGACATTTCCCAGCTTCAACTGGAGATTGAAGCTGGGACGTTCTGCATACAAGTCAGAGGCTCTTCTGAGGGAGCTGCAGCCCTTTCCCAAAAGGGAAGTAGAAATGTGAGGAAAGATCCCCCCACCAGCCGGCACGTTCTTTTCACATGTAGGCTGCGAATGACCAAAATAAATCTGCCCAGAACAAAGGCTCTTGTGTTGTTCCAACAAAGGCGAGGATTCAAGAAACTAGGAATGTGTGGTGCTGCCTTATCTGAGTCAGACCAAGATGGCCGACTCTGATGTGGTACCTCCAGGGCAGTAGTCAGTCTTTCCCATCACCAGGAACTTCCTGCATAAAAATGAGGTGCTCTGCTAAGCGGTGCTGTGATCCTTTCACAAACCCCACATATTAACTGCGCTCATTTGATTGCATTACTATAGAGCAGGAGGCAGTGATGATTTGGGATGATATCTGTGGGTCCCATCCAAGCCTGAGGCTTCGTATCTGTGGGGTGGGATTCTGTGGTGGAAGGAGCTGCTGTAGTGGGGAGACCAGTCTCATGGTGAAGTTAATGGCCCCAGCTAAGCCTGTCAAAGCCTCTTTTTTTACATGTCTAAAGAGTTGGGCAGGTAAAGATGTGTTGCCATAGAAACAACCAGCTAGCCGTGCCTTCGGGAGGAGTAGGCAGGCCTCCCTCCACACCCGGTTGTCTGCCATATAATTCCAGGGGAAGGAGAGCAATAGGCCAGGGCCTAGTTCAGGCTAGTCACATCCAGAGTACGGAGGACAGGGAAGCTTGATTTGCTCTCTTTGCTACAACCAAAAGTATAGCTTGGGGAGGATCTCCCTGAAAACTTAACAGGAAAGCAAGATTTATTGGAGTGCCAATGCAATGAGCCCTTCTCTCTTATGTTCAGACTGTATAAAGGTAAAGGTAAAGGGATCCCTGGCCATTAGGTCCAGTCGTGGCTGACTCTGGGGTTGCGGCGCTTATCTCGCTTTATTGGCCGAGGGAGCCGGAGTACAGCTTCCGGGTCATGTGGCCAGCATGACTAAGCCGCTTCTGGCAAACCAGAGCAGCGCACGGAAACGCCGTTTACCTTCCCGCTGGAGTGGTACCTATTTATCTACTTGCACTTTGAGGTGCTTTCGAACTGCTAGGTTGGCAGGAGCAGGGACCGAGAAACGGGAGCTCACCCCGTCGCGGGGATTCGAACCGCTGACCTTCTGATTGGCAAGTCCTAGGCTCTGTGGTTTATCCCACAGCGCCACCCGCGTCCCTCTGTTCAGACTGTATAGATGTGTATAAATAAAGCCATATATACACAAAAGACACCACAGCCTCCAATGAATTTTATTCCAAGAAAATAAAAAACTGCTGTCACCCGTGAACTCTCTCACCTGTTTGAGACTGGGCTGCATGTAACTGTATGACCTCCCTTGGTCTCTTGTCCTGTGTCCTCCCCTTAGTGAAGGTCTTTCCCCACCCCTTACCACAGGGATATATACCTGTTTGCTTGCTTGTTGCTTGCTTGCGCTACCCTGTGATATGCCACTTAACAAAAGCCAGTTTCCCCAGGTCATGTCACACTCTGGCGTTACCAAGAAATTGAACACAAGATAGCCTATAGAGATAACAGGGAGGAGCAGGTCAAATTTTAAAAATCTTTTCATCAAGGAACGAGGCATACAGGTGTCTCTAGATAGATGGTATTTGATAGGAAGGAAGCACATTGCAGGAAACATGGGGCTGCGCAACTCAAGGGAATTAAAGGTTTCTGCCACTGTGATGCAGCAGAACCGCTTCTAAAAAGAAGCAAACGTGAACCCAGTTGCTTGCTCTCCTGAACAGCGACTTTGTCAGTCAAAGAACAGGATTTTAGAGCTGGAACAGTCTTTGGAGATCATCTAGTGACCCCTGCTCAATGCAGTAAACTTAACAGCCACAGCATCCCTGCTGGTGGAGAAAGAGAGTCTGATCCGCTGTCCAACAGTTGTTGCCTTTGGATCACTTATTAATTTCTTAGCCGCTTTTTCCTGGTATGGCAGCTCAAAGCTCTTAGAAAATTGCTTGCCCCCAAATAATAATGCATAGATTAAAAATGGGGAGGATACGTTGAAACATTCCACCCATAGGCCATAGTTAAAAGCCAAAGGCCTGGTTAAAAAGGAATGTTTTTGTCTGGTGGCTGAAGATATGTATCAATGGCACCAGGCGAGCTTCTCTGGGGAGAGCATTGCACAAATTGAGAGCCATCGCTGGAGCAACCGAGAATAAGTCTGCCCCATCTTCTGTGTGACGACCCTTTCAAATATTTGAAGGATGCTGTGGCTCCTCCTCTTCATTTTGTCTTCACCTGGCTAAACTGTCCTGCTTCTCCAGCTGCTTCTCACGGGACTTGGTTTCCAGGCTAATCACAGCTAGATTTCAAGGACATGTTAAAATAATGCTAGTAGCCGAAGAGGGACAAGAGAAAATGTTAGACAGAGGAGCCTTGCGTCTCTAACACAGGTGGGATTGGAATCCCAAGCTTATCCGTTCTTTCCAGTGGCATTTGCCCTAACGGTGAATTGAAGTGCTAAGTCCCAGCCAGCAGATTGGGAACCTCCAGGGCTCCAGTCTTGCTCCACAAAATTGGATTACACATTAAGCTGGTTTTCTGCCTGCTTAATCTGTTTATTCTGAGTCAGGACTCAGCCCTAAGTGCTATAGCATAGGGTTTCTTGCATTAGCGCCAACTTCCGCAACTCAGAAATTCTGAACATAACAGAATTTCCTGCCGCAACTTAGAAGCAGCTACAACAGCAGTGTGGACTTCCAGGGGTGATCAGACACACAGGTTGCTTTGGCTGCAATGTGGATACATTTCCCTGTGAGTAGATACATATACCATATTTTTTGCTCTATAAGACGCACTTTTTCCCCTTCAAAAATTAAGGGGAAATGTGTGTGCGTCTTATGGAGCGAATGCAGGTTCCTTGGCTTCAGCAATAGCAACGCGAAGCCTCCAAAGTGCAGAGGGAGAGCTCCCCCCACGCTCCGGAGGCTTCAGGCAGCTATCCGCAAGCCTTTGGAGTGCAGCAGGAGTTCCCGCTGCGCTCCGAAGGCTTGTGGATAGCCGCCTGAAGCCTGGAGAGCGAGAGGGGTCGGTGCACACCGATCCCTCTTGCTCTCCAGGCTTCGCTTCGCTGGAGAGGCGATGCACAGTTTTCCCTCTCTGCGCAGCACCTCTTCAGCAAAGCGGGAGGAGAAAAGGGGCTCCGTTTCTCCTGCCGCTTCGCTGAAGGGGCGCTGAGCAGAGGGGGGGAGATTTTTTTTCTTCCTGTTCTCCCCCTCCAATGGTCCGGTGCATCCTGTGGTCTGGTGTGTCCTATAGAGCGAAAAATACGGGTACCTCCATTACAGCCTTGAAATCACCTCTGCTTTCTCTATCATGTCTACCCTTAACCTTCTCTTGGTAGCTCAGTCAGTACAGCAAGAGACTGAAATCTAGTGGGTAAATCTCCCTCTGATGACAAACAGTGATTACTTTAAAGGGGCACAGACAGATCCACAGAGGCTAAGGCTGTTTTCAACTGCTATTTATTTATTTTACTTATTGGATGCATTTATATACTGCTAAGCACACCCCAATCTCAAAGCAGGAAGAGATCACCAAGGTCTTGGTTCATAGCAGAGTTTTGGTCTCCTTGGAATGAAGGTCACATGGAAAGAGAAGGAGGGAAGTCATTGATATTTTAAGGATGTTTAAATGTGCATTCTAAATTGTAAAACAGAAAATTTAATAAAAATTTATATATACACATACACACACACATATATATCAAAGAATACATTTTCCTTCCTGAAGTGGAGCACCAAATCCTCTGGCCACTGGAGCCAATGTTTCAAAGAGCCTCACTGCACTGTCCTGACATCGATTTCTGCTACCTGCATCCATTCTGCTAAATTTAATCTAACTGCATGATACAGCTGGCCCTGCTCTGAAAGCTAGATGTTTGGAGGAACACCATCAACATGGGTTCCCATTTTGAAGGCACAGATGTAAAAATGTGATTTTTTAAAGCTATTGTTTACAACCCAATGGTTGATTGTTTTTTAATGTTGGTGACTGTTGGTGACAATCTTTTGCAGATTAGTTTTCCGACCTACTAACTAGGCAATCATCATTTGAACTGATTTTCACACGTTGATCATCACTAGTC
Organism: Podarcis gaigeae; assembly: GCF_964106915.1. NCBI lineage: Eukaryota > Metazoa > Chordata > Lepidosauria > Squamata > Lacertidae > Podarcis > Podarcis gaigeae. Next base: position 17,471,051 of record NC_139689.1, on the reverse strand, counting down.
CTCCCACACCTGCCTATTATTATTATTATTGTTATTATTATTATTACCTGCACATCTTGGGTTAACTCTCCACACGGGAGTCTGCAGGTGTGGAAGCAACAAGGAGCAATTGAAATATTAACCAGCAGGTGGCGCCAAAACACCTCTCACCAGCAGGGTGGGTGGGGGAAGCGTGTGAATGGCGATGGCAAGTACCAGAGGACTCAGAATTAAGGGTGAATGGCAGTGAAAGGAGCCAATAGGGAACGGCGTTGCCACTCTGAGTCCCTCCCACCATAACTTCCATTGCCCAGTTTGGTATGAATGGATTTGCAGGAGGCTGAGTTTGGGGAGCCGAGATCTCCAATAAAGGACAAGCCAGAAGCACGCGACTTTCTCAGTTCAATCCGGTCCAGTTCAAAGAGTACTAGGCAGGCCTGGCCACACATACTAAACCGGACATGGGTACCCCCAAAATCTAGACTTTGCCAAATTGGTGCTCTCCAGATATTTTGGATGATATGATGCTTTTTGCTTGTGATCCGCTTAGTGTATGATGTATCTCTCCACCCCCACCTGGTTGTGGGAGTCTTTAAGGCTTGATGCTCCTAAAGGTAAAGGTAAAGGTACCCCTGCCCGTACGGGCCAGTCTTGACAGACTCTGGGGTTGTGCGCCCATCTCACTTAAGAGGCCAGGGGCCAGCGCTGTCCGGAGACACTTCCGGGTCACGTGGCCAGCGTGACATCGCTGCTCTGGCGAGCCAGAGCTGCACACGGAAACGCCGTTTACCTTCCTGCCAGTAAGCGGTCCCTATTTATCTACTTGCACCCGGAGGTGCTTTCGAACTGCTAGGTTGGCAGGTGCTGGGACCGAGCAACGGGAGCCCACCCCGCCGCGGGGATTCGAACTGCCGACCTTTCGATCGGCAAGCCCTAGGCGCTGAGGCTTTTACCCACAGCGCCACCCGCGTCCCTGATGCTCCTGGCATGAGGCAATTAGGACACATTTGGGATTTTGCAGCTCTATTGCCCACCTTGCTGGCCAGCAGTCTCTCTCCCTGAGCTGACAGAGCTGGTCTCAAAGGTGGTGTGGAGGACTCCTAGACTGCTGGTTTGGGGGGACACTTCAACATCCTTGCCAAGGCAACTGGCTCTGGGATGGCTGGCACGACGACCATGGAGCTTTTCAGTGCTTTTTTTCTGGGGGGGAGATGCATGGGTACACATACCCCTAAACATTTTGTGAATCTAAGTTTCGCCTCATTGAGGGGCAGTACAGTGGTACCTCGGGCTGCATACACTTCAGGTTACAGACTCCACTAACCCAGAAGTAAAAGGGACGCGGGTGGCGCTGTGGGTTAAACCACAGAGCCTAGGGCTTGCCAATCAGAAGGTCGGTGGTTCGAATCCCTGCGATGGGGTGAGCTCCTGTTGCTCGGTCCCTGCTCCTGCCAACCTAGCAGTTCAAAAGCACCTCAAAGTACAAGTAGATAAATAGGTACTGCTCCAGCGGGAAAGTAAACGGCGTTTCTGTGTGCTGCTCTGGTTCGCCAGAAGCGGCCTTGTCATGCTGGCCACATGACCCGAAAGCTGTACGCCGGCTCCCTCGGCAAGTAAAGCAAGATGAGCGCCGCAACCCCAGAGTCGGCCACGACTGGACCTAATGGTCAGGGGTCCCTTTACCTAGTGCTCCTTGGGTCAGGCTGCAACTCACCAGGTGAAGACCTAGGGTATAGCAGTGTTATGAGAGAAAAAACCCTAACCCTAACCCTAACCCAAGAGCCCATAGAGTCCTTTTGTAGGTTTTCTATCGGTAGGAGAAAAGAACAGAGAACAACCAGAGAATATTGAGAAGCAAAGCAGCTAGTAAGCCTGATCTTTATTAAAGCTGATGCAACAGGGTGCTCCCCTCACACGCAGGAGGATGGAGGAGGACCCAGAACAAAGGTGTGCTCGCCCTTATGTGGACTTTTGAAATTGCCCACCCTCAAACTCCAGACCACCCCCAGAAACATCAAACATACATCATAGAAAGGTGATTTCCAGCAAAATCCTGTCTGGCAGAAAACCTGTCAATGATCACTAATTGGATCACTGGGCCAGACTGGCCATTCTTTTGTTATTACAGCTACTTAATTCCTGAATCCAGCTCACAGTCTCACCCTATTCATATCTTAAATGTGCCCTTAAGGCAGGATTGTTGAGGACAGAAACAATAGGGAGGTTTTCCTCCCTCCTTGCAGAGAAACATTTGGTCCGTTTGGGAGAGTCAAAATGGTTTCAGGACTGTCTTCCTGTACTGTTTCATACATGTGGTGTATATATTTATGTATGTGTTTGCCTTGTACATTTAATTTATATATCTGAGACCTTAATTCTTATAACAACAGGATGTATCTTTTCAGCCCTGAAGATTACTAATCGAGAGGCTACCAAGGGATATACCATTAACTGTTCACATAAAAGATCCACATTACCTTGATCAAAATTAGGAAAAAATACACAGTTTAGGGCCGGATTTAGGTTTGATGAGGCCCTAAGCTACTGAAGGTAATGGGGCCCTTAATATGTCCAGCTGACCTTGGTCAACAACAAATTGTCACTGTTTTTTGTGTGGAATATATGCTATATGGTAATTTATGGATCTAATGGGTATCTAACCAGTGATATTTTAGGGAGCAGGCTAGCAGGCCATTACTTACACCAGGGGTCAGCAAACTTTTTCAGCAGGGGGCCGGTCCACTGTCCCTCAGACCTTGTGGGGGACTGGACTGTATTTTGGAAGGGGGAAATGCCCCACAAATAACCCAGAGATGCATTTTACATAACAGCACATATTCTACTCATGTAAAAACACGCTGATTCCCGGACTGCCCATGGGCCATTTGAGACGGCAATTGGGCCTGATCCGGCCCTCGGGCCTTAGTTTGTCTACCCGTGGCTTACACCATAGGAGCCTACACAACACAAAACACTATTGCTGTATGTAGGTTTTATTTTATTTGTTCTTTGTCTTATATTTTGGAAATGTACATCCAGGTGTTTTTTCCCTTTAAATTTTTTGGGGGCCCCCAAGAGAGTGGGGCCCTAAGCTGTAGCTTGTTTAGCTTATACATAAATCCCGGCACTGAGTCCAGGAACACCTGGAAGGTAATTTCTCCCATCCTTGGAGTAGTCAGTACAGGTGCTGGTAAACATGCCCTCAGGCTAGCATCCTATGAAGGCATAACCTGGGGAGAGCTGTGGTTATTTAGCAGCAGCATAGCAAAAGTTTTAATTCGCATACCCCACCTCTACATTTTAAAATGGCTCTTGGGCTTTCATCCAATTAAGCTCTGGCTGTTCATATGCACTAAGTGAAGGGTATACCAAGAACTGGACTTGCCTGCAGGTTGCAGCAGCTCTTTGGCAGGCAGACATCCCCACCCCCACCTTGTCCTCTTTCCCTGGGGAATTCCTGGATTGCACAACCATCTCGCCAGAGTCTCCTGCCTATTGAAATCCAGGGCATTTCTGCACTGTGGAAGTGAGATGTTGTGTGGCAACCTAAAATGTACACTTTTAGGACACCTAAAGCATAGATGTGTCTTTCCTGGGGGGTGTTGGGAGAAACTGTGCATGGCAAAGTCAGGATTTCAAACATGAGTTGGTGGGGGCACCTTTGGCACTAGTGGAACAGCCAGGGAAATGGCTTCCACTTTATTTTAAAAAAAGAAATTTGCTTAATGTAAAACACATGTACCAGTTATTTCCTTTGGAATGCGGAGAGGCAAATATGCATCTCTGAACCCAGAAATGTGAGAGTTTCAAAGTTACATACATACTCTCCTACTTTGGTATTTTTAATTTTGATAAAGTGACACCAACGTGTAATGAAGAAAGGAGTGTTGAAGTGTGTTGAAAGGAGTGTTGAAAGGAGTGTTTTGAGTGTTGAAAGCCAGGATGTTCTAACCAAGTGGGTTCTTTTTCCCGATTTCCAGAGAATTTAGGAAGGCTGGAAACCACACACACACACACACACACACACACACACACACACCCGAACCTGCTCAGAGTTCCCAGAATCCAGCAGAGGAAAATCTGAATGAATGAAGACGAGGGTGCCTCTTAAGCATGTACAGAATGTCTTTTCATCGCCACCCAGTAACCACAAGGCTCCTCTAGGTGGCTTCTCTGAAATATCTCCTTCAATTTGTTTCCACTTGCGTTGGGGTAAAAACAAGAAGCAGCAGTCGTGCTTCTAACGAGAGTGGTTCCATTCGTTTAGCGACTGACTAAACCTCTCAGACCAGACAGTCCCGGAGACGGAGTTTTCCAAAGAACTCAGAAGCCCCAGTTATTTCCTTTAAACCAATACCATCCCCTCCCAATCTCCTTCCCCCTGCCGTTTCCTACAGGAGCTCTTTATATTCATTCATTCTCTATGCAGCGCTCCCCTCCCCACGCTTTTAAAGTAACCTTATTAAAACAAACAACCGCAGTCATTTCAGAGCAGCTTTCGGCTTCTGACATATCCCCTTTGATCTAACGTCTATTTATTAGAAATATTTTTATACCGCCCTTCGATCATATTCCCCGGGCGGCTTCCAAAAGGAATAAAGCAAAGTGTACCTATTGAAAGAAAACCCCTAAGCATAATAAACTTAAAAGCCACAAAATCAAGGAGCAGCATGAAACAGGCTGTAGGGTTTGTTTTTGTGGGTTAAAGGAAAAACCAAAAACCTCATCGGGACCCTCCTTCTGGGGAACCCAGGCGTCCTGGCACCCAGCTCTCCCGCCTCCCAGTCCCCGGTTAAATCCAGGCGACTCGTTGCCCTGCCCAGAAAATCCACAATTTCTCGCTCTGAGCTTTTCCTGCTTTAACTTGCTAGACAGCCCCCCCCCCCGCCTCCCTCGCCCCCTTCCCAGATCAAAGGATGGAACCCAGGAGTCCTGGCTCCTTGCCCGCCAATCCTGGCCTTCCGGATCTGCGTGGGCGTCTCTATAGTGAGCCGAGGAAAGTCTTTGGAGTTGAGTCACAGACAGATCAGCGGTTCAGTCGCTCCTTTTCCTCATCCTCGGAGGCAAGGAGAGCGGTCGAGAGATGCTGCTGCCTTTGGGAGCCGTCCTGGTGGGGCTTTTCCCCTTCCTGTGCCGGATAGCCTCGGGAGAGCCGGTTCCAGGTAAAGGGGTCTCCGGAAGCGGCGGGGTGGGATGGTTTGGAGTGGTGTCGTCTCACCCAGCCGCCTTCACAGCTATAAAGCCAAGGAGGTGAAACTTCTTCTCCCGGGCATGGAGATGGGGAGGCTGCACCAGTTGAACTTCCTCTGCCGCCTGCTAGTCCATCGAGCTTACTACTGTCTACACTGACAGTGTAGGGGCTCTCCGGCGTCCCAGCCCTACCTGAGAATACTGGATCTTTGACGACGGGGTGGGCTAGGGATGGGGGCTGTTGGGCTCCCCCCCCCCCCCCGAGAACGCGAAATGGCAAAGCAGCCCAGGTTAGCAGATACGAAGCGGGCCAAGCGAGTATGTCAGCTTTCGAATCACACAGAACTCCGTTCAACAGCCCTGTGTCTAGACGTAGCGGCGTTGCCATCCCTTCCTCTGCGTGGGTGTAAAGCTGTCGCCCTCTCTTGTGCTGCTCTAACAGTTGCTCTCCGGGCAGAATTTCAACAGGTGCAACCTTATAAACCATTCGCGTCTGAGAGAGGGCTCGACCTGTTGAATGTTTGCCTGTAGCGGAGCTGCTAACGACACATAGCTGCGGGGACAGGGAAAGTGACGAGTCCAATGTTTGGAACGGATCCCCCCAGCCTGGCTTAATCCACAGCAGAGGCGATGGGGAGAGGGGGCGGGGTTCCGCCTAGGAAAGAGAAGGCCGTCTGCCCATGCCCAGAGGCGCTTTCGACACGCACGATTTCCGCGAGTTAATGGCGCGGAGCCCCGCCCCCCGCGAAAATAAGATCAATGGCAGAAGCGAGTCTGGTCCGCGTTGGAATTTCCATGAGTTCGGTGCCACGCCCCCTCGGCCAGCGCCGCCTCCCCATTGGCTGCCTTGCGGGTGAAAGTTTCTTGTCCCCGCGAGTCATAAGTGAGAAAACTGGGACAGGAGAGCAGGATCCGGGCAGCGGACAATTGGGGGCCTGGGGGGGGGGGGAGAGAAATCTGACGTCCGCTGCATCAGGCGACCCACATGATGACTCACCCACCGGCTCCGCCCCGCCGTCTCTTTCGTTCTACTTCTGGGCCCGGCGCCATCTGTTTGCTCGCTTGCACGGGGCATATTTTATCAATGAAGTCACTTGAAAGGGGGGAGGGGGGTCCTCGTCCTCCCCCGCGCCACAACTTCGCCACGTGATGCTCTCAGTCTTGACCCCCCGATGCTCTCCTGCTGCTGCTCTGGGCTGGTTCAGGTTTCGGGGCGAAACACGACACCCCTTTCCCTACTGACGTTACCCCTCTGGAAATAGACCCTCATGTCATGGGAGGGAGGGAGGGAAGGAGGGAGGGAGGGACAGGAGAGCCTCGTGTATGGATCTTTTTCTTCTTTTTCATTCAGCTGTTAAGCGTCTTCATGTTCTGACTTGTCGCTTGGTTGCTTTCATTCATTCAGCTTCTTCCTAATCGTCTTTCTCTCCCTCCCACCCCGGCTCGTTTTACAGCGCGCTCCTCCTAAGCCGCGATTTGCTCTGGAGTCCAGAGGCTGCAATGAGCCCAGCGGGCCTGGCTTCCAAGAAGCCTGCTTGAGAATCCCAGCCCCCCCCCCCCAAGCCCTTCATTTCTCCCTGGTTTTTGAGAGCCAGCCAACACGGATGTCACATCCACACAATCCATTTAAAGCACATTCATACCACTTTAACTCTCATGGCTTCCCCCCACGGAACATAGAGCCAACTCCTAGGGGCTGAGGTCCTTTCGCCCCCCCTAAAATATTTGAGGGGGCCATTCCCCCCCCCCAAGAAAGTTGATGGGCATTTCCATTCAAATGGTGTGTGTGTCGCATCATGTGATCAGTTATGTGGGGCAGGGCTTACCTGCCCCCTCCCCCCCCCCATATTTTATTCAAGTTGGCACCTTTGCTGGGAACCATAGCTAAGGCTGTTTGGAATTGTAGCTCTCTGTATGTGGGTAAACTACAGTTCCCAGGATTCTTGTGCTGAGGGAGTCAAGACTCTTACAGTGGTACAGTATAAACCTGGATGTGACTTACCAAAACACCTGTATGTACTAGCAACATTCATGTTTTTCAAGTTTGATGTTTCATTATGTTTTTATATATGATGTAAGCCACCCAGAGTGGCTGGGAAACCCAGCCATAATAATATAATAATAATAGCCATAACAACAACAACAACCACCTTTCAACAACAGCAGCAACCTTTCAACAACAACAACCTTTTCCTCTAAGTAGCTCAAAGTGGTATATGTAGCTCTCCCCATTTTATCCTCACAACAACCCTGTGAGAAAGTTTAGGCTGATACAGATGTCAGTGCTTCCACAGCCAAGAGCCTCCTGCCTAAATCTTCCTTTTCTTCCCCCCGCCCCACCAGCTTCCGTGTGCCCAGGAGGCCAGTCTTGGAGCCCCGACCTGGAGAAATGCATGGACTGCTCTGTCTGCCAGCGTCAAAACAAGAATGACTTTTGCACCACATGTGAGTGGCTGACACCAACCCTTACCCACCATGCACTGGGGCGGGAACCTTGGGTTGCTCCAGCTGCCTTGACTTCTTATATCGACAAGCCATTTGTGAGAGTAGAACTGGGATTTTGGGGGGGGGGGATTGAGGGCTGGAAACCAGGAATGGTAGCTTTCCACCTGCAAGGGTGCACTGAACCCCTCTCGATTTCATGCCCCTCCTTCCATTGCCTTCACAACAGCCCTTTAAGCCAGGCTATAAGATAGTGATGGGCCTGGGTGTCACCCCTCCACCTGGCAAGCTTTATGGCTGAATGGAGATTCGAACCCAGGTCCTAATCTAACATTCTCTACTCACTACACCGCACTGACACTGAAGGCTGCAGGACTCTGTGCATGGTGGGTATAGAGAAGCTGGCATGAATCCAGGGAGAGGAGGACCAAATATCAAATGTACATGGAAAGAGATCTTCATCAAATTAAACAGAATTTGAAAAACATTATTTTTTCCGTTTGGGGTTTTGTTTTGCTTCTCTTCTCCCTGCACCCCCTGCTCCTCCCAGCTGACATAAGTGTGTGCTGAAATCTGGTCCCCAAAAAGCCTGCGGCTTGAAAAGAAAAAGATCAGCAACATCCCCCAGCCTGAATTCGAAGCTGAGATTTGCAACTTTTTATTTTTGGCACCATTTCGTTCCTCTTCCAGCCGTGGGTCAACCGACTGGCCTTGTGGGAAATGGTTCAGCAGGAAGGAAAAGGGGATGTTGTTGAAGACAAGTCTGGTTCAGATTGTTAAGAGACTCTCGTCTGAGGGGAGCCCCAGGAGGAAGTGCTGGGATCAGAAGCGGATCAGGCTTTTGGGAAGCTCCGCTGAGTTTAACCCTTCCCTCTCTCTTCTCTCTGGCAGGCGGAGACCCTCAACTCCCAGACAACTTCAACATGTGGCTTATGGTGGGAGCATCTCTGGGCGCCTTAACTCTGGCGGTTTTGATAGGTGGCATCATAATCTACGCCCGCTGCCGACGGCGGGAGAAATTCACTAGTAAGTCGCTCCTTTCCCATTATCTAACCCTAAACTGGAGTCTTTCCTGGGAGCATCTCAACAGCAGAACCCTCCCCCCCCCCACTTATTGCTAAACTTTGCCTTCTCTATTTCCAGCACCAATTGAAGAGACTGGAGGTCATTCAGCTCAGGAATCGCTGATACACTGAAGGTAAGAACGGATGCTTCCAGTCTGTAACCACAGCTCCATCCTACCCCGCTCACTTCTCCCAGTTGCATTAACTTAGCATCTTTCGCCAAGTTTATAGTCCTCAAGAGCTGTAGGGAGAAAGCTGGGTAATGTCTCCAGGCTTTTCCTCTTCCTCCATTCCCATAATCCCAAAACTGGGTTTGAGAAAATGACAATGTTCGTTTGCAGGAGTATTTATTAAATTAGCAGGACTGATGGTTGCAAATAGGGTTTTCTTTAACAAGGCATAGATTCAGTTGTGGGGATCATAGAATCATAGAGTTGGAAGAGATTCTGACGGTGATCTAGTTCAGCGCTCTACCATGCAGGAATATGAACTGAAGCATCTATGACAGATGGCTCCCAGCCTCTCAGTGTCCAGCTCTTCTGGCCAAGCTGGGTGGTTGTTTCTCAAATCTCAACCCTTGGGGCGGGGTCTTTTTATTTGAGAAGTAAATAAATCCTGCCCTTTCTCAGAGCAGCGTAAATGGAGCTCTCTGCTCTCTAACCTGTTGTCTTTGTCTCTAACCCTCACAACAGCTCTGGGAAATAGGATACCCTGAAAGATGGTGTCTGGCCCAAAATTACCCAGTATGCTTTGGACCTGGGTCACTCTTAAGCCCACCTTCCCCAACCTAGATATGATGGGAGTCTTACAGCCAGGATGACTGAGCGGCCTAAGGCGCTAGGCTCAAGTTGCAGCTTTCACCTGGAGGCACGGGTTTGAATCCTGCTTCTTCTTGTTGTTGTTGTTTAGTCGTGTCCAACTTCTCGTGACCCCATGGACCAGAGCACGCCAGGCACTCCTGTCTTCCACTGCCTCATGTTTGTAGCTTTGAGAACACTGTCCAACCATCTCGTCCTCTGTCGTCCCCTTCTCCCTCTGCCCTCCATCTTTCCCAACATCAGGGTCTTTTCCAGGGAGTCTTCTCTTCTCATGAGGTGGCCAAAGTATTGGAGCCTCAGCTTCTAACAATACGTATTTTTACATGGAAGCAGCGCTCTGCCTACACCCCACTTTGTCTCCATGCCTTTGACAATCAATTTTTTACATTCATTCTTTTCTCTCCCGCCCCACAGATCATCTTGGTCGACATTTCAAGCGCAAGAGAAGAGATCAATCCAGCCTCTTCATTACCTCTGATTTTTCCTGAAGAATCCGGACAGGACATTTTCCTTTGGCCCTGCGGGGGCCTTACACTTTTGCACACATGCCAACTCACTCACTCACACTTGGGGGGGGCAACGTGGTGTGTGGGGAGGTCTTCCGCCTTCTTAACCTTCTGTACATTTCGGGAAAGGAAAAGAAAAGTATTTGTTTTCCCCCTTTGGAACGGCACATCCGTCTCCCTCTAAATTTTTCAGTGTTAGGGGAGGAGCAAAATGGGTGGGTGGGGGGGAAATGTCTCTCTTTTTCCCTCCGGTGCCCCACGATCTTAATGCCCCATATTGGGGAGATGAAATTTCATGCTGGGGAGTCAGCTGCAGAGAGAGCTTTTCAGCTGCCAAGTCTTCCCAGCTAGGTCACTTTTTGCTAGGAAGGTCACGGCATCGCCTGTGCCGTTTCCCGCTGCGGAGCATCTTAGGGCTAACAATGAATGTGATTCTTAGATTATCTGTATATAGAGAAGTCTTATTTGGGTGCTAAGGCTCTCCCGGAGAGCAGCAGGGACTGTCTTTTCAGCTGAGCCTCTTGCGCGGTGGCTGGGCCACGACGCAAGGAGCCACAAGACCCCCCACTACCTTCAGTTCTTCCTGTTTCTCCTCTGCCCTTGGTGCTCAAGCAGAGAGACACTGCTATTTATATCTCTAACGTTTAATTTTATGGGTGTGATTTTCAGGCACGGGGAGGGGGGTGGGGAACAGCATGTCGTTTCATGAACCAGAGTTTGTGGATTAAAATAAAAAATAGAATTAATTATCGATGAAACGAGGGGTGCTTTATTTCGGTTACAAAAGCGTGGCAGCAGGACTGAATACTCGACAGCGATTTATGCGGGCAACTCCCCATTTACACACGTGTGTCACCCCAAACCCGGAAGTGGCACTTAAGGGGGCAAACAAAAATGGTGCACAAACAGCGTCTAGCAATCCCACGAGCCTTTGCAAGTCCAATCCCAAGAGTGCTGCTGTTTTCTTAAAGGGTTTCCTTTAAGAAGGGTTTCTACAGGTTTAGAGGGTGTTTGCGGGCTTTTTCAATGGTGTCCGCCATATACACAATTTCACTTAAACGTGTGGTGCCTTGGAACGTAACCCCTGCATGAATGGGAAGCTGCCTGAATTATTATTATTTTGAGTGTTCAGAGCATTATGTATCTCATGAATGAGGAATCCTTACAGCAGAAGTGGGCGGTCTGTGGCCCTCCAACTCCCATCAGTCCCAGCCAGTGAGGCCAATGGGTCAAGGATGACAAGAGATGTCATCTAGGAACACCTAGAAGGCCATTGGGTTCCCTGTCCCTTGCCGTCAGGTGGGTGAGAATGAGGAGGACTTTGCAGGCAGGGGGGCTGCAGGTCTGACTTGCCTGAATTGTCCCCATTCCTTGGACTAGGAGGGGGAACCAGAAGGCAGCATAGCTCAACTGGCAAAGCCAGTTTTTGGAGTCCTGAAGCTTGAACTGCTATGTGGGCCCCTTCGCAACCAGCAACGAGGTCTGAGTAACGCATGTTACCTCCTTCAAGGGGGTTGTTCCATGACAGATCACCACAACTGACTCCCAAACTTTGGGGTTGTTGAAATACAGTGGTACCTTGGGTTACAGACGCTTCAGGTTACAGACTCCGCTAACCCAGAAACAGTACCTCAGGTTAAGAACTTTGCTTCAGGATGAGAACAGAAACACCCCATTAGCTAAAGTGGTACCTCAGGTTAAGAACAGTTTCAGGTTAAGAATGGACCTCCAGAACGAATTAAGTTCTTAACTAGAGGTACCGCTGTAGAGAGAACAACAAAAACAATTCGTTTGAGTCGTGCGACTCAAATTGGGTCTACTAGACCCATCATTTTATAAGTCGCTTTTGGGGTCCCTCTGGGATTAGAGGCCTTGAAGCTTTAGCTTCACAGTAGACCCACCCCTGATCATGGACACTCCTGTAAAAAGCCTTGAGTGGTCCCAGATACGCAGTGCAGAATCAAATCACTTGAAATGACTGAAGCTTCCTTCCCTTTGGATGGGAAGGGAGGGCATGGTTGGGAATGCAGCTGTTTGGGTGGTTTCCTGTCTTCCTTTACTTCCAGAGTGTAGCCTGAAGGCACCTTGATGTAGCTCTCTCCTTAGGAACGGAGCAGGCCTCAACTTGGCCGCTGCTCAGATGGGAGACGGCGTGAGCTGTCGGCACTTTGAAAGGCTGGGGCTGGATGTTGTAATTGCCTTTAATTAGCTTCCTCCGCAGACAAAGCACAGCGTCTAATGGATGACTACCTGCACTCATGGAAATTGTGCTTGCACCCCATTACCTTTCTGGGGCGTATCTCACCCAGTGGCTTCTTACATGTGGCTGGGCCCCCTCCCAACTCCCCAGCTCTCATCACAGGACCTCTTCCAGGTTTCCCATCCCCCCTTGTGTACCTGGAAGGCTACAGTCTCCCAAATGTACCTGCCTGTTCTTTTCAAAGGTCAACAGAGGCCCTGCTCTGGGTAGCTGCACCTTTAAATGTCAGGCAGGTAATGGCAGCCAGCAGGGCCATAGTAGTGGTGGCACCTCATCTTTGGTGGCGCTTTCTTGCCCAGTAACATTGGCTCAGCAGCTTCCGCAAGATTAGTGTTTGCACACCAGGCAGCAACTTGTTCTGATTCCCTGAGCAGTGGTGTCTTTGCTCCGGTTGCTTCTTATTACAGCTTCTCCAATTATTACTATTATTATGAGGGTCTGTACACATGGTGGCTATCATACATACAAAGCCTGCTTGCATATATAGGACTGCCGCCTCAGTTTAATTTTCTCCCGATGCTCATCTCTCAGCTCGGTTGCTTAGAGTGTACTGCTGATAACGCCAAGCTTGCAGGTTCGATCTCCGTATGGGACAGCTGCATTGCAGGGGGTTGGACTAGATGACCCTCGGAGTCCCTTCCAACCATACAATTCTATTATTATTATTATTATTATTATTATTATTATTATTATTAACCACGCTGTGTCTCCTAATGCTCTGCTTTCACTTGTTCTTCCTTTATTCTGATGTTGGGATCACTTGGAAGACGGCCAAGTTGCGGCAGGGGGAGGCCCTGTAGGTAAGGAAATGCTTATTAACTAAGCCACATAACCATTAAATGCTTCTGCAATCTCCCTTCTCTCCCCCGGCTCCTCTCTTCTTTAATTTTATTCTTCACTTCCCGATTTCTGTCCTTTAAAAGCCTTTGGCTGGGTCCTCCCCTCCTCCCCCATAATTTCCTTTCTCCTCTCTCTCCCCCCCCCCCACCTCTCCCTGTGACTCACCCTCTCCCTCTCTTTTCCTTGCACTTGCCCTTATGGCCTGGCTGGCTCCACATTCCTGTCCCCTTAGTTCATACCAGCCTGTCCGCTGACACCACCCAGTGAGTCATCTGAAGGTGGTGGGGCAGCTTGAGCCAGAGAGGGAGGGAGAGCACGACTTGGGAGGGGGGCAGAGAAAGCTCTCCACACCTGAGAATCCCTCCAACTGCAGAGATCAGTCCAAAGTCTGCTACAAAAACCCCTTCAATCAGTCTAGTTCCCACCCCACCCCCCACAGAGATGTTGTCTGTGAAGCAGATCAAACCAACTCTATTTAAACCCTTAAGGTGTGTGAGATTTTAAAAAATAAAATAAAAATGAGGTGATGTTGATCCACTGAGAGAACGTCTGTTCTGTATTGTAAGAGAGCTTAATATAGCTCAGGGATCGACAAGTGTAACTTCATAGCGGCGGAGCTCAGAACCTCAGCAGCAAAGAACTTGAAGAGGCAAGAAGAATTTAAAAAAGCAAAATCTTAAGAGTGTCTTAAAAAAGAAAATGAAGCCACAACTGGCCCTAGCTAGCCCTGGTCTCTCTGGGAATAAGAAGGGGCGGGGTGTTGGTCACCGGTTACTTTAAAGCATCATGGGGTTCAAACACCTGAAATAGATGAAACTCGTTTTTGTGGACTGGATAAAAAAGATTGCTTAATTCTCAGTTCTTGGCTGCTTCCAGATGGCCTGCTTATTGAGCATACATGATCCTGAGTTGTTTACATGTTGGTGAGGCTACATTGGCACTTTTCATCCTGATTTGTTTGTGGGGAGGTTAAATGTCATTATCCCACATTTTCCAGTCTCTTTCCCCATCACTTTCCTTATTGCAAACTGTCAGGTCATTGCTGGGCAAAAACTTTCCATTGTAATGGTGCAACCTGAATTTGCCAGTGTGTGGTTGAATCTCACCCCAAAATAGCAGCAGTCTGAAACTGCCCTTAGTAATGTGGGTAAAGGACCACTTTGATCAGGTTGAATTATGGGAAACAGGTAAGAAGACAGGTAAAGGTAACAGACCCCTGGATGGTTAAGTCCAGTCAAAGGTGACCATGGGGTTGCTTTCAGGCCAAGGGAGCCGGTGTTTGTCCCCCGTCAGCTTTTCGGGTCATGTGGCCGGGACACCAGGATGGAAACCAGAGTGCACGGAAACACCATTTACCTTCCCGCCACAGTGGTACCTATTTATCTACTCACACTGGCATGCTTTCAAACTGCTGGCTTGGCAGGAGCTGAAACAGAGCAATGGGAGCTCACCTCGTCATGGGGATTCAAACTGCTGACCTTCCAATCGGCAAGCCCAAGAGGCTCAGTGGTTTAGACCACAGCTCCACCTGTGTCCCCACTGATGGATACAGAGTGGTTGAACAATCACTCTGTCTTTGTGGGGAACTTTAGAAATTGTAGCTCTGTGAGGGGAATACTGGTCTCCTCAAACCTCTCAGCACCCCTAACAAACTACAGTTGCTAGAATGATTTAATGAGTGTTAAAAGTGGCATCTCAGTGTTTTAAATGTATGGTAAGAGAGATGGTTCAGCATTCTCCAACATACTGTCATACCTCGGGTTACAGATGCTTCAGGTTGTGTTTTTTCGGGTTACGGACGTGCCGAAACCCGGAAGTACCGGAACGGGTTACTTCCGGGTTTTGGCAGTTGCACATGCACAGAAGCACTAAATCGCACTTTGCGCATGTGCAGAAGCACCGAATCGCAACCCGTGTGTGCACAGACGCAGCACTGTGGGTTGCGAATGCTGTGGGTTACGAACGCGCCTCCCACACGGATCACGTTCGCAACCCGAGCGTCCACTGTACATCCAACTCCCAAAATTTCTGGGTTGAAGTGTCAAGTGAGCTGGGTTCTGCTGCCCTCTGCCTGGGAAGTAAACCCTTTTCATGCATTATTTTGGCCAAGGCAAAAATGTGGGGGCCAATCACCCCACAATTGACATCCCTATCCAAATAGGGACAGATTGCTCCCAGTATTCAAGAAGATACTGTCCAACATCTAACCCCACTGTGTTTACAGATACGGGGATAATTCCCATGACTGGCTGATTACTAAAGGCGCTTCCAGACTGTCGCTATTTCTGGAATAGATTCAATCACATACCAAAAATTCAGGACAGGAGAGGGTTGTGAAATACCAAACACAAGTCTAACATGCAGCAACCATTGCAAGGAAGCATATACTATGCTAAAACATGGAAAGAGAGCACTACTACGAATAGGATTAATCAGGAAAACCTGGGAGCAATTGGAGAAAATAAAATTAACCGTTACGATGCACCTCTATAAAATTATCAGAGAAGAAATGTTGAAACAGGTGGCTGGAGTAAATTGCATTGAAAAATAACTGGGCATAATAGACCCAGGGTTAAATCAAATGCTGTCATTAAGAGTTTGCGTGTGGCAGGGCAAAGAAGTTGGGTTTTTTTAGAAGTGGTTTATGCTTATTTTTACATGTGCCTATGGTGGGACAGTTTTGTAGCTGTGTTTTGTCACATTGATAAAAGTTAAATAAATAAATAAAAATCAGGTTGATTTGGAGGCCTTGCATAACAAACCTGCTTCCCTCCTCGCCAAATTTGACTTTTAGTGGTTAAAGAAATTGTTGGGGAAATGGACTGAAAATTGTGGGGGGAATTTGCTCTCTCCCAGCCTCTCCCCCAATAAATCAGAAGGAATTCTCAACAAACAGCCTGTGCGATCTAGTCTCTGTGCAAACAGCTCAGGATAAACACTCAATAAACAGACTGTCTGGAACAGATTGAATCATCATAACTGTGAACTTACTCATCACCTTAAGCCAGCTGTCTTCCGCCTTTGCACCTCTTACCTCAACCTGCAAAATGGTACTCCACTTTTTAAAAAAAGTATTTATTTCCAAGTGGTGCAGTTGGTGCAGCCCATCACTTAAAGACCAAGAAACCATCCTGTTATTCATACCAGAGCATGAGTCAAAGCATAAAGTTTGCAAACTTTTCCCAACCTTGTTTGCCTGGAGTCAGCTCCTACTTGCCAGCACCGAGTGGCCATTCTCAAGCCTGGATGAGTCTTTGGTCATCCTGCCCATCAGCCCTAACCATTGGCCATGCTTTCCCAGGCTGATGAGTCCAAACATCAGGATGGTACCAGAATGGAGGAAAAGTAGCCTTGATCATTCATGTGCTGGCCTTCCAGATTTTGTTGAACTCCAGCTCCCATCATCCTCAGCTCATGTGATCAGTGGTGACGGATGATGGGAGTTGTAGTCCATCAACATCTAAATGGCCACTGCATTTGAGGAGAATGGTTTTGTCTCTGGCCACTTCCTGCACTGCTAGATGTGTGTGCATGCACCTGTCTGGCTGTCCGTCTTTCTAATCAAAATAAAAAAAATTCCTTCCAGTAGCACCTTAAAGACCAACTAAGTTAGTTCTAGGTATGAGCTTTCGTGTGCATGCACACTTCTTCAGATACTTCTTCAGTCTTTCTTATATGATATATAATCTGTAGAAAGTGGGTTAAAAAAACCAAAAACTTATAAGCATAAACAAAAGAAAAGCCCCCCTCCGCCGTGAAATGAGACTATCCATTCTGCCAGTTTAATGGTGAATTTTGGACACAGTGAAGGGGTAAAAGATTTGGATTATTATAACAGATACAGGAGGAAATGATTAACAATAGGACCCACAAAGGGGAGGAGGGAAGGTTCTTTGGAGGTTCTTTGGAATCTTGTTTCTATGGATATGTGACTACAAATTTTTAATCTGAAAAACCAAATAATTATATATATATATGAATGAGAGACTATCCCTTCTGCCGCCTCAGAACTCTGATCCCCTCATTCTGCTGGGGAAGCCCAGCCAGATGGGTGGGGTATAAATTTTATTATTATTATTATTAT
The DNA here is from genome assembly GCF_964106915.1 of Podarcis gaigeae. Lineage (NCBI taxonomy): Eukaryota > Metazoa > Chordata > Lepidosauria > Squamata > Lacertidae > Podarcis > Podarcis gaigeae. Next base: position 17,453,868 of record NC_139689.1, on the reverse strand, counting down.
TATTATTATTATTATTATTATTATTATTATTTAGACCAAGGCTTAATATAGACTTAATAAGGTGGCAACAGAAAGTAAGACCCCACTGATCATTACAATGGGCCTCACTTCCGAATAAACACACGCTCACGGACTGTTGTGTGAGGGTTGCTATCCTCAAAGAACCATAGAACTGTAGAATTGGAAGGGACACCTAGTCCAACCAGCTGCAATGCAGGAATCTCAGCTAAAGCATCCGTGGCAGATGGCCAGCCAGCCTCTGCTTAAAAACCACCAAGGAAGGACAAGAAACACATGCGTCAAATATGGGAAATCCTCCTCTTCTTCTTCCTTTTTTTTTTTTAAGGACCATAATTTTAAATTGCATTTAAAAATCGGGAGAGGCAACCACGAGAAGATTAAAGAGATGGAAATTGCAGAAGAGGAGGAGAAAGCTCAGACGGGATAAACTCATGGGGAAGGAATGTGTGGGGCTGTGTGTGTGCGCGCTGGGAGATCGGAGCTAGCCAGCCGGAACAACAGAATGAATCACAGATTGAAAGGAGGAGAGTCGGCAGGAAGTTGGAGGGAACAAATGACTCTCCCTCCCTCTCTCTCTCACACACAGAGGGAACCCAGGAGATCGGGCTGGGAGTCCACGTGTTCTGGTGTGGGACCCTCCCTGCCTAGCCTATCGCCCCTTTTTGGGTAGGGGGGCTGGTCCGCTTTCCCCTCCCAGGCTGTCTCAGGAGTGCTGGTGGTCCCATCTCACTCAAGCCAGTCCCCGTGGTGCCACTTGCTAGTCAAAATAATTAATTTCAGACATTCCAGAGGAACTCCAGCCAAAAAGAAAGAAAGGGAGCGAGGCTCCTTTGAAGAGGTGGATGAGTCAGGCGGTCCAGTTCCGGAGGAAGCAGGGTGGGGAGGGGGGCTTTTAATCCTGCAATGCTCCTGTGGCCTTAACTGTTGCGCTGCAGGCAGAAATTCACAGGTGAAGCTTCCTCCCCTTACAGATAGTGCTAAGCTTGGTTCGCCAACAAGTAAGCCTGTGTGTGTCTCTCAGCTTCACCGCACCCCTGTCAGTAGCAACAAGGTAAAGGTAAAAAGGTAAAGGACCCCAGTCAAAGGCGACTCTGGGGTTGCGGCGCTCATCTCGCTTTTCAGGCCGAGGGAGCCGGCTTTCCGGGTCACGTGGCCAGCAGGACTAAACCGCTTCTGGTGCAACGGGACACCGTGACAGAAGCCAGAGCGCATGGAAATACCGTTTACCTTCCCGCCGCAGTGGTACCTATTTATCTACTTGCACTGGCATGCTTTTGAACTGCTAGGTTGGCAGAAGCTGGGACAGAACAACAGGAGCTCACGCCGTTGCAGGGATTTGAACCGCTGACCTTCCGATCGGCAAGCCCAAGAGGCTCGGTGGTTATAGACCACAGCACCACCTGCATCCCTTTTTATCTTTAACTAGCAACAAAGACCTATTTTGCAAGGCTGTTGTGAGAATCTGCTTGATAATATGACAAGCAGCGCCTAAAGAAAAAAAACTAACAACAACTGTTTCGTTGCTCTGATTTCATTTCTTGGAAGTTCAGAAAGCTACAAAGATTGCCCCTTTTATTTCCTGGCAGGGCACTTGCACCCTCAGGGAACTGCCTGAAAAAGGGAAATACTCAGCTAGTTAAGAGTTTCTTAGCTCTGTGCCTCCATGCCAGGAAGAAAATATGCACATTTTGTTTTGTGTTTTGCCTGCTGCACAAAGGCTGGAGGCATGGGAGTCCCGGCAGAAAAAGTGATGGCAAGGATAAAAGGTAAAGGTAAAGGTACCCCTGCCCGTACGGGCCAGTCTTGCCAGACTCTGGGGTTGTGCGCCCATCTCACTTAAGAGCCAGAGCCGCACACGGAAACGCCGTTTACCTTCCCGCTGGTAAGCGGTCCCTATTTATCTACTTGCACCCGGAGGTGCTTTCGAACTGCTAGGTTGGCAGGCGCTGGGACCGAGCAACGGGAGCGCACCCCGCCGCGGGGATTCGAACCACCGACCTTTCGATCGGCAAGCCCTAGGCGCTGAGGCTTTTACCCACAGCGCCACCCGCGTCCCTGATGATGGCAAGGATACTTTTCAGCAACTCCAGTTTCACACAAAAAAACACTACACTTTTAAAAGCGCAGTTCTGCTTCACAGGTAAAGAGGCAAAGGGAGAAGACACAGAAGGGATGGTCTCGTATTTTAAAAGAACACAGACTGCTACTCCCCAATGGCTTTTCCCCATAAGAGCATTAGCACCAACTTTTTTACTGCACCCTACTCCTGTGCTGTATCATATTCACCTGCAGGTTAGAAGGTGACTGCTACAAAAAAAGCTTGATCTGCTTTTTCCTGTGTTGAAAAGCAAACCTAAAATCAAAGCCAGAGGTCAGTTGGCAGCATTAACTGCTACAGTCGTGCTCCTTTTCTTTCACTGATTCCCAAACTTTTGCCCCACACAGAACATTTTAAAATTGCTGGGAGTCACGGCAGAGCATTTATTGTTTTCTGCTTACTGTAGCAATTGTAATGTGCTGGATTATTTTTAATTGCATTTTTGCAAACATGCCACAGACCGCCTGGATGAAGCTAGGTTTGGGAATCCCTATACTACACACTGGTCAAAACAACCTGCAGGGGATGGGAGAGGTCAGGATCCAGCCTACTGACCAGATTTTGTTTCATAACTCCCTCTCTATGGCGCAGACTCTATGATTTCCCAGGGGACCTCCGTTCAAAGCCAAAACACTCTGTGATTCCCCTCTCCCTGTCCTCTAGCGACGTCACAGAACATGCTTCTCTGTGTGGTTTAAAATGAGGAAATGCACATAGTGTTCATGAGGTTGGCATTTTTTTTCTTACAGACAACAGCTACAGACCAAGTCACATTTCCTTCTGGCAAGATGCCGGTATTGGTGCATAAGAGGCAGAAATTCAACCGGTGAAATTATTTCCTTCACAACCCCTGGGAATGATTCTCCTGGGGGAAAGCAGCTCATGTGGACAACCCACATGGTGCAGCCCAGATTACACCACATGTTGGACCCAGGTTCAGATTCTTGTTCCCGGACCAGCTCTAGATTTGAGGAGTCCCTGGGCAGAGCATCCGCTGGTGGTCCACCTCCTCTGTCGGTGGGGCCTAGCGGACTCATACATTTAAAGCTAATTTAAGGCACATTTCCTCCACCTCTTCCCAAAGAATTCTGGGAAATGTAGTGAGCAACAGTTCCCAGCACCCTTCGCAAACTACAGTTCCCAGGATTTTTTGTGCTTTAACTTTATGGTGTGTTTCCACAGCCTCAGGTTGCCGCACCTCGCAGGCTCCTTGTGAGGATAAAAGCACCTTGAGTTTCTTAAAGGAATGGCAGGATGAAAATATTGCCAAATATTACCTGTTAACGTTCCAGTCTGGAGGGAACTGTGATCATTTCTACAGCAGAAGATGGTAAAGGTAAAGGTAAAGGTACCCCTGCCCGTACGGGCCGGTCTTGACAGACTCTGGGGTTGTGCGCCCATCTCACTCAAGAGGCCAGGGGCCAGCGCTGTCCGGAGACACTTCCAGGTCACGTGGCCAGCGTGACATCGCTGCTCTGGCGAGCCAGAGCCGCACACGGAAACGCCGTTTACCTTCCCGCTGGTAAGCGGTCCCTATTTATCTACTTGCACCCGGAAGTGCTTTCGAACTGCTAGGTTGGCAGGCGCTGGGACCGAGCAGCGGGAGCGCACCCCGCCGCAGGGATTCGAAACGCCAACCTTTCGATCGGCAAGTCCTAGGCGCTGAGGCTTTAACCCACAGCGCCACCTGCGTCCCCTACAGCAGAAGATGACTTATCTGTAAATCAACCCAGGTGATGTAAATCAGCAATGGGGTTGTGGTGGTAGTAAAGTCACCATAAGGTCGTTTCAAATTCTTAAAAGGCTGCTGCTATTCAGATATTATGTCTATGAAGTAGCTAATATAACTATACCGGTAATATAGACACAGGCTCTGCCACCCAGGTTATATGGCAGCTCTGCAGTGTCTGCTGCCACCTTGTGGCATTTCTGTGCCTCTGCAGAAAAGTGTCACCGAGATCTGTGTTGGGTTTAATGCTGTATATACAGTCTTCTAGGGAGGGATGGTTACTACACTGCAAATTCCACCAGCCTGAAGAGAGGCTAAGGTCCTGCTTCAGCTTCTCACACTGCAAACCTGGGTGCGGCATGACCCCTCCCTGATGGGCAGATCAGGGAGACCTTTAATCTATTAATAATCATCCCTGATCCACACTCATTGGAGTCGCTAAGTTTTTATAGCTGGAAAACTGCCACTCAAATATTGTTAATTGATGTATCTAAGAAATGTTGTAAGGCTTTCAAAAAACATATCCCCTTCCCCGTTCCCCCACTATTCCTCCCCCTTTAGGTTTTCTTTTCTTGTTGATACTTAAATTTCTATAGGATTATAATACAGTGGTACCTCGAGTTAAGTACTTAATTCATTCCGGAGGTCTATACTTAACCTGAAACTGTTCTTAACCTGAAGCACCACTTTAGCTAATAGGGCCTCCTGCTGCCGCCATGCCAGAAATTTCTGTTCTCAACCTGAAGCAAAGTTCTTAACCTGAAGCACTATTTCTGGGTTAGCGGAGTCTGTAACCTGAAGCGTATGTAACCCGAGGTACCACTGTATCGCAATCAGAACTGTTTCTTTTTTAAAAAAAAAATATTTATTAAAGTTTCAAAAAAAGTTACAAAAATGAAAAAAGAAAAGAAAGGAATAAAAATAAAAAGAGCAGAAAATATGGCAGCACATATACTAAAATTGACTCTTGACGCTGCTTACTCAGAGCTATGCTGTTATGTATTGTTATATATTGCTAAAAACTGAATAATAATATTTTTTTAAAAGGACCAAATATTGCCATATTTGCGGAGGAGTTGCTAAAGTAGTAGAAAGGCAGGAACACAATCTATCCTGTAGATTTAAGTATCTCTCCATAGTCGCCTACTTGTTACCAGAGGCCCAGAATCCACATTCCTTTGTAAGAAAATATGAAGTAACTAACACCATTTTTGCAGGCAAAATAATAATAAAAAAATCAATGTGGGGCGGGGGTGACAAGAAATTTTCCGCACCAGGTACCACCTGACCTTCCTACGCCTCTGAACCAGACCCAGAGACATTTCACGGATGAAGACTGTGCTTGTTTTGTCTTTATAGATTTGGAGGAGAGATGCCAGATGTTGGTGCCAGTTTTCAAATCCTCGCCCTCTGGAAAAGGACCTGTTCAGTAGTTAAGAAGGGCTTAAGTGCATTTTTGCATGCCCTGAAAAACTTCCAGCGACTGGTTTTGTGTTGCCCCAAACTGCTGTTAAAAGCACACAAACAGGCCAGACCACTTTGTTCTTCTTGATAAATTGGTAACCTTAGATTTGGCAAATTTCAATGCAAATTATTCCTTCTGTTTCCAAAGTTCAGAGATGAGTGCCGTTATTTATGTTGCCTTCATTGCTATTTAAGTTGCATGCATGGAAATCTTAAGACTCTTTATTTTCTAATATGTCACGGCAATAGATTTTATTTTTAACCCTAGGCAGCAAGGAGATGCCCATATCTTTATTTGTTGCAGCAGTTTTTAAAAAGAATGTTGAAGCCTTTGGTTACATTTCTGTTCTGATTTCTGGAATCCAGCTTCGCTATTAGATCACAATAGAGGGACTGTTTGGTAGCCCAGGTGCCTACAAGCAGGTAAAACGAAACTCACTGAGTAAGATAACCTGGTGCCAAACCAATAGGAACCACTTTTCTCAAAGAGAAGGTTGTATTTTCTGCAGGAGTGGAAGGTTTCAAGAACTTGTAATGCCTTCTTGGCGTTAATGTAGCAGAGGCACAAGGAGGGGTCCACCCCACTTCTCTTGCCTGAACAAGGTAATTTGCTGGAGTTTTGCTGGAGAAACGAGTATTGCTGTAAGTAGACTCACCAAAGCGACAAATTGCAAGGCTGAAGCTATACATAATGCAGCATCTCTCAATATTTTTCGAGGGAAAAAAATATGGGATAAATAAATACATTAAAAAAGAGATATTTATTTATCCCATATTTTTCCCCTCGAAACAGTAACAGCGAAAGCCAATACAGCTCTACTCAAAAGTAAGTCCCATTAACATCAGTAGGACTTGCTCCCAGGTAAGGATTGCAGCCTAAAGAACCTAGGTGCTTTTTTTAAAAAAAGTGTGTTTTAATACATTGTCGTTAACATGGCGTTTTATTCTTTAGCTTCAGATGATTTTTTTTCTTTGAAAACTCTTCTGACATTTGCATCTAAAATAGAAGTTAGATACACCCAAGGCTGTATACAGAGCTTAGTCATCCGAAAACAGAGAATTTGATTCTAAAAGAACAGTGTGGCTTGAGAGCATTTAAAAAAAAAACACCTTGGAGGATTGTATTTGCTATTTTCAATACTATTCTTGGAGCGAATGATTCCCTCCTTCAATGGCTTCTGCCTCGTCCCCTCCCCTAAAATAAAAAAATCTGGATTTGACTTGCATAAATTCTATATTCCATGCCACAGATTCTCACAGGCTACCATTGCCATGAGAAGAGGTGACAGCCGAGTCATTTTGCTATCTGGTTAAAAATTGATAAGCCCATGTGAGCTGTAACCTTGTCTCTTCCCCTTTTCAGCTTCCAAGATGCCAGTATTCATTCTTCTGAGTCTCCTCCTCCGTGATGTTGTGTCTGGTAGTCCAGGTAAGGTCACAAATGTTGTGATAATTTGCAAGGAGGAGGAGGAGGAGAGAGAGAGAGAGAGAGAGAGAGAGAGAGAGAGAGAGAGAGAGAGAGAGATGGCTGCAACGCTGGACTAAGGCTGTGCGTATGCCTTTAAATCTCATTTGAAGCCCATTCTTCCCTCAAAGAATTCTGGGCCCTGTAGTTTATCCCTCACAGCAATGCAATTCCAAGCAACCCTTAACAAACTACAAGGCCCAGAATTCTTTGAGGCAAAGAATGGGCTTCCAAGGGATAGCATGCACACAGCTTAAAAGAAGCAACAGCCTGTGCCGCTAGGTTGGAAAAGATTCAGAAAACGGCAAGCAAATTTATCCAGGGGATGAAGTGAAAGGTTGTAGCTTCTGGGACTTTTGAGTTTAGAGAAAAGGGTCGATAATGGATTAAATCAACCTGCCTTTTAATTCGTGAACCCGTTGCTCACCCCCCTTTGTGGATCCAGCCCAGGCAAGTTCCTCATCTTACTCCGGAGAATATGGCGGCAGCAGTGGGGAACATTTTGACCAGTCCAGGAATCAGCTGGATGGCCCCATAACAGCTCTGAGGATACAGGCAAACAACAAGTATATACTGAGGTTTGTATGTCTTTTGGGGTGCTACCTGTGTGTGGCAGATTCAGGTTAGCAGAGGGGATCTTCAGTGACTGGGGAGCCACAGTGTCACTGAAAACAGTGGCGCACATTTCTGAGTAAATAGCACGGGTAGGATCAGGGATCATCTGTATACAGTCGTACCTCAGGTTACAGACGCTTCAGGTTACAGACTCCACTTAACCACTAACCCTCAGGTTAAGAACTTTGCTTCAGGATGAGAACAGAAATTTCGCGGCAGCAGCAGGAGGCCCCATTAGCTAAAGTGGTACCTCAGGTTTAGAACAGTTTCAGGTTAAGAACGGATCTCCGGAATGAATTAAGTTCCACTGTATACAGGTACCACTGTATACAGCAAGCAATTAATTAATTAATTAATGGCTGGCTGGCTGGATAAGGGTGGATAAACCCACATGGATAAACCCACAGGATATACAACAGCTTTTGGCAAATATTTATATCTGACCCAGGCTCAGTTCTTTGGGTTGTTGGTGGTGATAGGGCAAAGGCTTTACGGGAATAGGAGTAGTTCTTGCTGCTAGATTTGGGTTGGGCAGAGGACCCAAGCCACAAACAGCAGGAATGGGGAATTTGATCCAGCCACGTTTTACAGGGAGGTTGGGGCTGCCGACTTGTCAATCGCTTGATATCACAATGATTTCAGGAGACCTGTTTCAACTCACCTGGAAGATCAGATTATCAGGATTCTCATAACTCCCTGAAGCCCTGGGGGTACTGCATCCGGCCAGTGGGCGGAACACTTATCTCCCCCACCTCCTTGCGGGGGGGGGGGGGCCACCGAGCTGTCAGTCACCTGGCATCAGATCACAGTGACATCAGGTGACCCATTCACCTGGTTGTCAGGATTTGCAAAGTGCCACACACAAACCTATGCAAGCCCCTGGCTCTCAACTAGTGGAACTGGGCCCAGAAATTTCTGTGCGATTTCTCTGCTGACTGAGAACTGATGATGTACAAATTGCCTGATATGGTGGCGAAACCTGGGTGGTAATTAAAAGTGGTTGTCCGTTGGTTTCTATCTGAAATACAGCTGTTAAACACTGTCCCTCAGAAGGTGGCGGCCTTCACTAACCACAATCCATCCCTTGTCACTGCAGCATCCAGGTTCGCTACGGTGGCCTGTGGTCCAGGATTGAAGGGAACCCCTCGGGGAGCCAATCTGTGATGCCGCTGTTTCCTGGAGAAGGCATCGTGCAAGTCCTGGGCCGCTTTGGAAGCTTTGTGGAGTATATTGCCTTCCGCACCAACCTCGGCCGTGTCTTTGACTATGGGGCTGGCTCTGGTTTGGGGGTCACCTTCGACGCTGAGCCTTTGTTCCCAAACACCATCTTGCGCTACATCAGCGGCCGCGCAGGGCCTTTGGTCAGCGCTGTCGGCTTCCACTGGGACAAAGAAGAAGGAATTGGAGGGTGGGACCGATCCACTGGCTCTCCACACACCAAGAATAACAGCCCATAGGACAGAATTCTGATCCATCTGCCTTCAACGTCTCCTTGGGTATCAATAAAAGCAGCTGAGTTTTCTTGCCTTCCTTGGAGGGATTATGGGAGAAGGTAAAGCTGGAAGTCAAGAGAACTGGAAGTGAAGTGGCAGGGAGGTTCATGCTATATCTATCTATATAAATGTGTAGAACACATCAACCAAGAAGGAAGAAGGAAAGAGAGGGACCACAATACATATGGTATTTCTCCCTTCTTATAACAGGACTATATTATTCAACATTAGTATCCTATCCATTCTGGAGCATATTGTGGTAAATAAAGGTTCCTGTTTTTCGTCTCATCCCATTGTGTCCATGCATTGATAGCGGTTGCCAGTCATGTTCCTTATCAGCTACGTACACAATAAAACATTGCCAACGCTTGCAGAATGTGTCCTTTGTTTTAGCGGTTTTACTTAAAGTCTGGATTTGCTATGATGGTTCATATTTCGTATTACACCGGTCCTGAAAGATCTCCATTGGCTCCCGGTACGTTTCTAAGCACAATCTCAAAGTGTTGGTGTTGAACTTTGAAGCCTTAAACAGCTTCGGCCCTGTATACCTGAAGGAGCATTTCCAAGCTCATGAGGGGGGGGGGGTAACTGAACATGATTGACATGGCAGACCAGAGCCCAGGTGGGATGAGGGCAAGGGGCAAAAAAAAGATGTCTCACTTGCCAGGCGGCCACGGGTGGGTTTCTCCTCCCATTTTGTGAGGGCAGCAGGAACACCCCCTGCCCCCCACTTCCAGATCTTTGACATCAGCTGGGAGGGCGTCCCATAGGGCAGGAGCAACTACTGAGAAGGCCGTCCGCCTGGTTCCCTGCAACTTCACATCTTGCCATGAGGGAACCACCAGAAGGCCTTCAGTGGGCAATGGGGGGGGGGTGATGGGGGGCAGAATGATGATGGAGCTGTTGTGTGCCGCACAACCTGCCCTCTCTGCCCCCTAAGCTGAGCCTGCTGCCCTCAGGCATGCTGTCCCATTGCCAGTCTGGAATGGGCCAGGGAGAGGGAAGAGGGGAAAGAATCAACTAATCTGTCACCTCAGGCAGCAAAATGGGTAGAAACTCCACTGGCATGATGCCTGGTTCCTATGTTAGAGAATCGCTTCCAGCCAGGAAATTTTGCTGTGGCTTCTAATTCTTCCTGCTTGACGTTTCCCCTCCCAGGAAGGAAAATGAGTGGGAGCGCGGCTCGGCTAATAATATCTGCATAAAATGTTTATCGGGGAAGAGGAGGAGGAGGGGAGATCTCTGCTCACTTTCACTTTGCAGGAGAGTTTAAAAGCTGGTTTTTGCGTCCCACCCCCTTCCCATCTCTGACACAGCCAGGAGCAATAGTCTTTGTGAATGAACAGACCTCGGCAGGAAGGGAAAGTGAAAGCTGAGAGGGGAGGAGAGGCAGGCAGCAGGAGGAGGATTTCAGAGGGATCCACCATGGCAATGAGCGGGGAGGGGGATCCTTCCGGCCAGCGAGAGGCGATCCTGCAGCAGTTCTACGCCGACAGGGTCTTCCTGTCCGGGGACAAAGACTGGAGGGTCGGGAAGAATTTCTTCGTGGTAAAAAGCATGGTGGAGAAGATGGTAAAATGGGCCTATGAATCCAGCACCGGGCTCTACCCCAACGACCCCATCCCGGTCGGCAGCCACAGGGAAGGGCTGCACCTTCAAGTGGAAGGGAGTTCCAACGGTTTCGACTTCCTCATCCCCGCGAGGTATAACCCCAAGCTGGCGCTCGCAAGTGGGGGCATCGCCAAGGAGCCTGGCAGCTATGAAAAGAAGCTGCCCACCTACATTTTCCGTGAGCAAGGGCTGCCCGTGTTTCGCTGGGGCACCAGAGTCCTTGTGGACCTCGAGGCTTTCGGGGAGATGTACGTGGAAGTTCACTGCCACCGGCAAGCGGAGCGCCTGGCGGACGAGGATGACGAGGAAGACCTGGATTTCTTAGATGAGTGCAAGGTAGATTTCGACAGAGCGGCATCATCACCATGGTTGTTTTGATGATGATGATTAAGTAGTTTATATACTACTTCTACTTAAAAAAAGACTTTAAAGCAGTTTACGACATTATAAAAGTATCACACACAAATACAAAAAAAGAGAGAACTAAAAATAAGCATTTTCAAGTGGTACAAAACAATTAAGTAAAATCCTCCTAAATATCAAAATAAACTAGAACTACTATCATGCAGGTATCATTAACTTGGTGGAACTTCTGAGACCTGAATGTTCACCGCACATTTTAAGTCAGTTTTCTGATTTGTTCAACTTGATTTATTTGTATTGTGCCTTTTATACTGTGAAGCCACCTAGAGACAGGCAGAACAATCCGAGCTATGGGAAGCTGGTAAAATTTCCACTGTCTTAAATGATGCCCCCTTAAGTTAGCCTGGTATAGTCTGAGGTTGCGCTTTATGCTGGTGTGAGCACAGCCAGGGCGTGTGGGTTTTACACTGGTGTAGCCCCAGCTCAGCTAAGACCCGCTGAATCCACACCGCATCCTCCTGGTGGATCTGGGGTTCCTTTTCTCCAACTCAAGAGGATGCAAAACCCAGTGACCCGCTTTGTTTTCTCTTTGTCTAGGAGAGCCTCAGCCACCACCAACTGGACCCTGTCCAAATCTTGGAGGACTTTCACCGACATATAGAAATCGCTTTGGACCCAGGTACAGCCATGTCAGCGCAGGTGGTGTGCTAACATTTCCTTTGGTCTGAGGGTTGCTTGAGAGAGGGGCAAATTGAACTCCCAAACTTGGATTTAGTCACACACACACACCCTGCCCCCGTTATAGCATGCTATTCTGTAAACCTCACAATCCAATTCCTCAGATACCTGGTGCTTTTCCTCTAAGGAACCTGGCAGCCATCCTAAAGAAATTCAGGTTGCCACCTTTGTTCTGAACAGGTACCCTATATTTATGCAACAGAAGGAAATTCAACAGGCTTATCACCATGCTGAGAAAAGCTGCACCTGTTATAATGAATTTCCACTTGTCATGTAATTAAAAGCAGAACAATCCTTTTTAGGAAACAGTGGAGTAGGGGTTTGGGAGCCTGAATGTCAGGCCATTCGCAATTCTCCATTAACTCATTTTCTCAAACTTTTCTTTCCTGCCTTCCCAGAGTGCACGCATCCCCGGCAAAATGGTAAGTCCAAAAAGACGTAGAAATTATTTTCCCATTGGGAGAAGCCGTTTGGAAGGGGGGCTGGATTTGGCCTACAGTTGCTTATTTCCAAATATATAATTGAACTTAGCAGCATTTCTTGAATTTCCCCCTTGACAATTAGATCCTGTTTTCCAGCAAAAACTCTTCCGCTCCCGCGTACCCAAGATAGACAACTGGATGAGACGTGAGTCTATTTTTTGAGACGTATGTTTATTGCATTCCCTCAAATGTAAAAACATCAGAGTGAGTTCTGTCCTTGCCAACACATTCCTTCAATAATTAATCGGTCAGATATGAATATATTTTAAAATTGCATTGGAAGAGCTCTGTGGACAGAATATGACCTCTTTTCTGGAGTGGAGGCAGGTAACCACATCACAGATCTGCCACCTATCCTTCTGTATAAGGGACAGACTTTATACTTAAATAAAGATATTTCTGATCACCTAGCCTTTTAGATTCTTGGGAGAGTAACAGGACTGCCTTGCTATTATGTTTGCTTGTGTTTCTATTAACACTTTTTAACATCTTTATGCGCCCCCTTGCCGATTATCCGGAGCTTTGGGCTGGGCTGTCACCAATATGCTGATGACACTCAGCTCTATCTGCTGATGGATGGCCACACTGACTCGGCCCCGAACACACTGACCAGATGCTTGGAAGCTGTGGCTGGATGGTTTCGTGGAGCCGATTGAAACTAAATCCTTCGAAGACAGAGGTCCTATGGCTAGGTCGGGATGGCATGGGGATGAGGGACCAACTCCCTTCTCTTGCGGGGGCCCAATTAGTGCCATTGCCTTCCGTTAAGAGTTTGGGTGCAATCCTTGATGCCTCCCTTTCCATGGAGGCGCAAGTTGCAGCAACAGCCAAGGCGACATTTTTCCACCTTCGCCGCATCAAGCAGTTGGTCCCTTACCTTTCCCGCCCCGACCTGGCCACAGTGATCCATGCGACGGTCATCTCCAGGCTTGACTACTGTAATTCGCTCTATGCGGGGCTGCCCTTGAAGCTGTCCCAGAAACTCCAGCGGGTACAGAATGCTGCAGCGAGGCTCCTCACGGGGTCTCTGCCATGGGAGCATATTCACCCAGTGCTTTTCAAGCTGCTCTGGCTCCCGGTGGAGTACAGGGTCAGATTTAAGGTGCTGCTTTTGACCTTTAAAGCCCTTCACGGCCTAGGACCCTCGTACCTACGGGACCGCCTCTCCTGGTATGCCCCACGGAGAACCTCAAGGTCCATAAATAGCAACATCCTAGTGGTCCCGGGCCCTAAGGAAGTTAGATTGGCTTCAACCAGAGCCAGGGCCTTTTCAACTCTGGCTCCGGCCTGGTGGAACGCTCTGCCTCATGAGACCAGGGCCCTGCAGGATCTGATTTCTTTCCGCAGGGCCTGTAAGACAGAGTTGTTCCGCCTGGCCTTTGGCTTGGAGCCAATTTGATTCCCTCCCTCTCTCTTTTTCTTTCTTTTCCTTCTCCTCCTGCGATGAGGCTACATTTTAATATTTTAATGTTCCATTATTTTAATGTTGTATTTTATTTTTGTTTTTAAGTTGTAATCATTCATCTTGTTTTTATTATTGCTTGTAAGCCGCTCTGAGCCCGGCCTTGGCTGGGGAGGGCGGGGTATAAATAAAATTATTATTATTATTATTATTATTATTATTATTATTATTATTATTACTGCTGTAATGCCATGACTGGTACCATTAAGATTTATAGGCTGCACACTGCTGCAGGTATTCCCACAACCCCTCAAGAAAGGCACTGAAGAAATGAAAAATGTAGTAACTTTATTGTTCTTTCCCCTTGATTCCTGCGGGCAATCATGCTTTGTCTATGCCCTATGCAGAGAACATCACACTGGAGGCCCTGAATTTGGAGAGTCCTGCCATCCAATTGGTTTTCCTTGAAGGGACGGAAACTGTCCCAGTGAAGCTGGTCCCTGCCATCCAGGGAGCCTTCAAGCTCTCCAACCAGTGGCTGAGAGAAGACCTGGCCCACCTTTCTGACTGGTGGGATGGGGACCTGGCCAACGAAAAGAAAAGCTTTCTCCGGAAAGCAGCCGTCGTTCAGGAAGTTGGACCAGAGCTGATAGCCAAGGGAGGATTTTGGAGGTAAAAGAAAGTAAACAAACTTAGCAGCCGAGAAGGAACAACGGGTTACCCTCTGGTGGGAAAGCAGCACTTGGCATGCATTCAGACAGGCAACTTTTTCAGTAGTCAAAAGTTGACCAGTTGGCTCAATTTTTATTTCTGAAGTTTAATAAAAGGGGTTCCCTCCCCCCAAAAAAGACCTTTTATATTAAGGCAAGATATGTTAAGCTTCCACTGAAATATCAAACCTTTCTTTTTAATATAAACCTTTCTTTTTAATACCATCTCATTTTTGCCTCCTGCAGTAACAACAGGAGCTAAGAGGGCTATTAAGAGTTCATCCAACTAAGGAACTGTTTGCTTTTCCATAAACACTGTGTTCTAATGGAGCCAATCTCTCTCTGGGCCCAGGCTCTCTTTCAGCCATGCCGAGACTGTGATTCTTGAGGACGTTGACGCTGATGGCGGACAGAGGGCGGCAGCTTTGAGACTGCTTAAGTTTGTCAACGTGACAAAATGGACGCCAGAGTACGGCAAAATCTTGACTTCCTACCATCTCAAGGTGAACCTCCTAATTAAATGCTGCACCGACTGGTGAGGTAAAATAACCAAAATGCAAGCAGTGTTATCTATCACCAGGCCAGTGTTTACCATCCCCTCAGGGGCCTCTTTCACACACCTGGAACCTGATATCAAGGCCCTTATATTTGCTTCTAGTCAAAATGGAGGAAAACGTAGCCAAGGAGTCAGCAATATGATGCCCTCCACATTTCTTTTTCCCAACCAGAACTGCCCGTGCTGTTGAACTTCTAAGAGCCACAAATACCTAACATTTCCCTTCTCTCTTCCTCTTCCAGACCATTTTGCTGTGGTGCTGTGAAATCTACCCGCAGAAGGAACAGTGGGAGACTCTCCTCTCCTCCCTGGAAGCCCTCCTGAGGCTCCTCCGCCACACCCTCGCCAAGAGAAACCTCCCGCACTACTTCCTGCAGTCCGTCAACCTCTTCAGCAGGCGCTACAAATCCAGCAGCTCCACCTATGGCCCCTTGGCCTTGGAGGTCCTGTGCTGTGAGGTCGAAGTGATGCTGGCCGACCCCGTGGGATACCTTCTGCCGGATCCTGAACGGCAGGACCACTGTGCCAGTGGAGAGTTTGAGGAGAAGATGGCAGCTCTCCGGGAGTTTAAAGAAAGTCACCAGGAAGATCTGAAGGAGCTGAAGAAGATGCAGGATGAGCATATGTATGAGGAGGTGGAAATATCCGAAACGTAAAGGCCGAGTCCTGTGTGAAGGACTAGAAATCCAGAAAAGCGTTGTTCCACGTGGCATGGAGCTGTCCATTCTGCCATAGCTTTCCCACAATTCCAGACCTCATGACCACAGAGGTAAAAAACTGAATAGCATTTGGGCAAAGTCAGACGAAAGATCACAGAAGGGTGTCAAACAAGATGGACATCTGAACCGCTCCTTGACATTTTTGCCCACTGGCTCCCATCAGCTCCATATGAGTCACTGCAGTGTGATGGCTTGCCAGGATGAGGAACCTATAGCCTTCAATATGCTTTGGGACTAAAACTTCCAGCACTCCAGGCCAGCACTGCCAATGGTCAGGGATGATGGGAGTTGTAGTCCACCTGACTGGAGGGCCCTTAAATTATCCCTGTCACCCAGGCTTGAGTGCTGGACTGGAGAGACCCAAGTTCAAGTTCTGCCCCAAAGCTGAACATTGTGCCAGCCATCGCCTCTCGGATTCACCTACCTTACACAAGATGTTTGAGAGAACAAGAAGGGAACTCCGTATGCTTCCTCAAATGAAGGATAGGACAAAGACATAGCAACAAACATTCCGAGGGCATCCATATTTCAGTCTAAAAAAAATTGTTTTAATGCATTTAACTTGAATTTAACAGCTTCTTGCCTGTGATGTAAGGTTTATCCTGACTGTGGAATTGGGGGTTGCTAGTTAACTATAAACACAGTTCCCAATTCCTTTCATTTTTTTACCACAACTTTAAAACCCATGAAGTTCATGCCCAAGCAGGTCCAGGGGTTTCTTTTTTCTTAGTGAAGAGCCTCCTTTTCCCAACTGACAGTCCAGCTAGCCGTGGCTCACTCATCCCTGAACGTAGCAGCCTGTCGAGTGGGGCTGCCTGTCTGCCCAGGCACTCCTTGAACAGCACCAGTTTATGGAAACGGAATCAGCCGAGCCTTAAGAAAAGGTGAGGGAAAAGGCCCGGTAACCAAAGTTGGTGAAGACGTCGATGCGGTGGCTGCTTCCGGCAGCTGTCAGCACCTGATGGCGAAGAGGAAGGGAAGATGAGAGGGAAGAGGTTTATCAGGTATGGAGCAGCGGAAGGCCCACCCACTGCCCCACCCGCTCTGCTTCTAACCTTGCCCACCCCTTCTCTCTTGCTTTGCTCCCCGCCATCACCAGCCACGGAAACAAAACCATTGCTCTGCCCAGCAGAAAACAGCAAGTACTCAAGCCCAGGGCTGGGGAACCTCAGGGCCAGGGACCACATCCAGTCCTCCAGGTCTCTGAACCTTGGGATTCTCCCCGGGCCACACACCTTCCCAGGCCATGCCCTCAGTGGTCATGCTTTGCACTCTTCCTTGAGTGATTTATTTTATTTTATTGCCTGGCTGGGATGCGTCCTAGAACTCTGACAATGCCTCGTTTGCCTGGAGGGGAGTGTGAGGGTGTGTAGGAACTAGCCTAGGGTACTAAGCTAACGTTTACATTCCTTGCCTCCCACCCCAACTTTTTCTCTCTAGTCCTGCCCCTCCCTGCATATGACCCTCCGAATGTTGCTTAGAAGGGACCCCTGGATTGCAAAAGGTTCCCACCCCCACCCCAGTCCTAGTAAAAGACCATCTTCTCCCACATGCCTCTGCCTACCTCCAGTCAGATCTCTGATGGAGGCTGAGGAACGCAGAACTAGCAAGTATGCAGGGCAGGGCCTTCTGGGTTGTGGCACCCAGACTGAAGAATTCTGCCTCTTATGGGGCACATATGGCTCCCTTTCTGTTGCTATTTCAACACCTCCATTCAACCTCTTAGGTTCAATGGGCCTATGGCCCACCCCCTTATTATTGTCTGGTTCTCCAGTGCGGTTTTCGCTTCTGTGCCACGGATATCGCTTCAGGTTTGTTTTTTACATACTTTTCCCAATATAATTCGCCGTTTACTCATAGCTGTGTTTTAAATTTGGTTTGTCGGCTACCTTGAGAGATTTCCACTTTATAGGGATATAGTTGCTTTAATTTACCGGGGGCAAGGGTCATACAAACTCGCCATTTGCCTGTCCAGACCTCTGGGTTTCTACAAACTGAAGCCCAAATTCACTACTTCACTACATCCAACCCCAAGTGACAACCCGCCTCTCATTCCCCAAGCCCGCCTTGCTCCTTGGAAGCTTGGCACATTCTTATTTCAGCCCCCTCCCCCACATCCACCGTCCTACCTACCAAAGCTAAGCCCTGCCCCTTCCAAGCAGAATTCCAGCCGCCTCCCTTTGCAGGCCAGCCACCCTCCTGCCGCCCAGCTTACCTTGTGCTCTGGTGAGTGTTCGTTGATGGAAAGAGAGTGGATGCAACGTGGGATGCAAGGGATTTGAGCCTTCACTTCCCCACTGATTTGTAAATGGTTAATGGTGGGGCTGTGGCCAGCCGAAAGAATCTGCGGAAGACAGATCATCAGGGCGGGGAAAGAGGGTGCTGAGCGAAAGGGCGGGTTGCATAGCTGTCAACCTTCCCTTTTTTGGTGGGAAATTCCCTTATTCCAGCACCGTTTCCCGCTGCTTCCTGCTGCTATCCCGGATTGTTAGATATCCTGTAGACTGTCCCCGGGACAGGTGAGGCTGCTGGTCCCTTATTTTCGAGGATGCTGATCCCTTATTTTCAAATCTGAAAGTTGACAGCTATGGCGGGTGGCAATGAAACCATTTTTATGAAGAATAAAAAATTTGGTGCAAAAGGGAAGAGCAAAGGAAGGGAAAATAAGACTGGTTGGGTGAAGGAATAACAACAAAGGAGCAGGGGGAAGAAATGCAGGAATCAAGGGAATGAGGAAGCCAGCGAGATGGGAGGCTATGTGCCCCCCAACCCCCAGGGGGAATGACTCACCAAGTCCTGGTAGAACATGACTTGTTGCTGACACTGGGGCACGGGGAATATCGTGGTAGGTGTGACGGACCGCAGGTGCCACAGAGTGAGCGCTGGGCCTCCACCACACACCTGTGGAAGGAGAAACAGGAAAAGGAGTGGACACCTGAGGGGAGGGATCTTAAACCGGCAAGTCAGGGCCCTCCAAACTAGGGCCAGGGCCTGGTCTAAGGTGAGTCACAACAGCAGGATGCAGCCACCATGCAAACCTAAGGGAAACATTAAGAAATGGGTCCCTCAAATTCACGTTAAAGGGGCGTCCCAGATCTGAAAAAGTGGAAGACAGCTGCCTTAGGGAACCCACAACCTGCCGATGACAAAAGCTCTCTGCAAGAGCTCTTTTGCTCACCCGGTGCACCAAACACTTGTCCGTTGCAAATGTCAGCAGCCCCCCTTGCTTCCAAGGCCAGTTTCAGAAAATATGGGCAGAACAGGGAGCTCCAAAGAAAGGGCAAGCCAACGTCTCTGGACGTCCCATGCGACATCCGAGAACAGCAAGGCTCAGTGAACAACAACCTCCTTCCCTCCCAGACCGCTGCACCCCAGCTTAATACATCTTGGGATATTTAAGCTGTTCTCTTTCTGCAGCCAAGAGTCAAGGAACTCACCATCCAGTCGGACTCGGTTGCCAGGCAACGGATCCACTTCCCGTTCTGCGGCCTGTTGCATTCCTAAGGGAGTTGAGGGGAGCATTAGGGGAAGGTGGCCGAAGGAAGCAAGGGTTAAGTGGTGAAGCTAGTTATCGGAAATGAGTAAGGGCTCCATTTCCTCAAAGGTTTCTCTTCAATAAAATATGAGATCGCAAGTGTAGTTCCTAGTTTTTCTTAGGGTTTATAGTTTTGAGGAGTTGCAAACAGTTTGACAATAACAGCAGCTTAGTTTGCATGTCTACTTTTAAATTTTAAATTTTAAAAATATGTTCTGGATAGATGGAGAATGGAAGAATGGGGAGGGATAGGAAGGCACTGTTCCCTGGGGCAGAGGGAAATAGGATAAAACTGCAATACCTCATAAGGTTATCTAAAAGGGTTTAATCCTGGATGGTGATTTGGAAATGGGCTATTAATCTTTCTCATTGCTGCTAAGATCAGTATAGTGGCCAATTAGACCACTACAGTATTTATCCGAGTGGTTTCATAAAACATGGAATATAATAGCTCCATTATCTAAACTGACATATTACAGGAGAATGCATAAATAACAACAGTCAACCTAATCTATGGAACAACAGTTTGTTTATGATGTTTTGGAATGACAAACCTCAGGAAAATATCCAGTCCTATACTTAATTTTGCTTTATTATAACTAACTAATCTTTTATTGTTTGTTTTCCTTTATGACTATTTTTAATGTAAGAAGGCATCAAACAATAAAGATGTTGATGATGATGATTACATTACCTCATATTTATGTACTTCAATTGATTGAACCTGACCTCCAGTACGTAAATCTGAAGAGAGAGAGAGAGAGAGAGAGAGAGAGAGAGAGAGAGAAATAAAGTCCGTAGTTTGTCTAGTCAACTGTAGCTCAGTGGCAGAACATCTGTTTGCATTCAGAAAGACCCAGGTTCAATCCTCATCATCTCCAGTAAGGGATGGGAGGGACCCCACCTGAAACCCCACAGAGCCACTGCCATTAACTATAGACAACATGTTGCTAGATGGACCACAGGCCTCAGTATAGGCCGCTTCCTATGTTGCATATACACCATCCCAGTCCTAGAATACAAGCCAAAGAGGGTGTCAGCAACTGATCATCTAAAGAGATTGGAAGAAAATGGAGCAGTGGGATCCCTGTGGCATTGGCTCATCCCAAAACATTCTGAAGATATTCTCTGTATCAGCTTTAAATAAGTGACATCCACTCTGTTTTTCAAGAAACTTCTAAGAGCAAACAAATATGGAATCCAAGATATAATCCAAGAAGAGTTAAAACAAGCCTTATGACCATTAGCCATATAACAGAGAACAGAAGTTTAAAAGGCACAGATTGATACCCAAAGATGGGTTACATCCACAGCATACATTTAAAGCAGGATGATACCACTTTTAACAGTCATGGAGAATCCTGCGAACTGTGGTTTGCTCAGAGTGCTGACTTCACATAGATACAGTTTCCTGCACTGTTGACCAACTACAGTTCACAGGGTTTCTTATATCTGTTAGAGGTATCATAGTGCTTTAAATGTATGGTGTGGATGTTGCCAGTCATATTTGAATCAAGGAGCCTCTTTCAGGATTGCGGGGTCACCACCACTGAGAAGGCCCTACCCTGACAGGGTTCAGATTTGGCTTCCTTCGGAGACGGGACATGCTGCAGGATCTGCCCAACTGGTTTTAAAGCACAGGGCGGGGATTATATGGGGAGACGATCTCTCAGAGAAACAAATGCATGTAGCGAGTCTGAGGGAGGTACAGAAGAGAAACAGCAGGCAGCAAGGGGGCTGCAGATCTCACCCCAAAGGCGCACGGTGCCATCCTCACTCCCTGACAGGCACTCTCTGAGCTGGTCTCGAAGGGCCAGGCAGTGGATATAATCGGTGTGGCCTTGATATTCATGCTGTGACAGAGAGAGATGAAACAGACTATGACTTGCAATGGATGGAGGTAGGACACATTCTGGAGGTTGAAGATATGCTACAGAATAACTGAGAAATTATATTATGATACTCTATTGCTGTTGCAGAACAACACAGAATCGTGAAAAGCTATTTTTATTAAGTTTTCAGTAACCATAGGCAAGGGAGAAAGCCTTGGAGTCTGGAAATTGATTGACGAAATTGAGAACTTGACAGATTAAGAGGATTTATTTCCCGTTTATAATAACAATTTGGGGATACTCTAATGAGGAGAAGCCCCTGTAGGAGATGAGAAGGAACTGCCTTAAATAAACCTCCTCTCTCCCCGCATTTCATCAGCCCCATGATGCTAGAGGCAGGACTCACCGTGAAGGTGCCAGATTCCAGATCCATCATGTGAATGGAACAGTCTCCCCCAGCCATTAGAAGACTATTATCCTGAAGGAGGAAAAGCAGCAAGAATGAGGCCGAGGCAGATGAGTGAACCATGCTGAACCCTCCCCATATTGCGCTGCGCCTGTACCTTGAGGTTCAGCTGAAGGCTGTTGATTTCTGGCACCTCTAAGCTGCTCCTGAGCAGAAAAGAAAAGAGAGAATTTTTGCCATCTGTACATGCATGAAGAGGAAGAAAAGATGGTAATGGTGAAAGGTGGAAATCAAAGTTATACCCATAAGGCGGCCTCCTGCTCCAGGCTTCTTTGCAACCCTACGGCAGAAGGCAGAAGAAGGTTAAGAGGAACACAGTCAAAAGGAAGTCGGGAGAAACGTGGGAGAGGAACCGATGAGCCAACCACCCTTACCTTCTTCACAATCTCACTCCAGTTCCAGGCCTTGACTTCCCCATTGCCAGCACTGAGCAGCTGCCGGTCTGTGGAAACCAGGGCATAGACGGGACCTTCGTGACCTGTGGGAAGAAAAAACACCTGAAATGGATGGATTTTGGCATGGCAGTGAAGTGCATTCTGGGAAATCCCCAGCTTGCCACCCTGAAGTTCCGGAGTTTAACTTTGCCAGGAACGCATTTTATTTCCATCTCATTTGCAGAGGGCTTGCAAGCCCGTGGCCGGATTCAAGGGGGCCTTGGGGGCAAGGACAGTCCAGGAAGAGCCCCCTCCCTTGGTTAGCTTATCAATCAGCAGGGGCAGGACTGTGACAAGGCGAGGCCACTGTGACCACTTGGCCCACTGCTCCACTCATTGAAGGGCCCTTAAAATTAAAGGAGTCATATTAGGTATGTCAACACGGCAAATCATCACGCAGGCACCCAACTAAGGTGGCCCCTCCAGACTGAGGTGTTGGGCTTTTTTCAGGTGTAGCCTGCAATGCATCATTGGCACAGTAATAGTGTGTCGGTGGTGGATTTATACGACCATCCACACATCATTCTGCTTTATTAGTTCTTCTGTGCCCCCCCCCCAATGATACTGTATAAAAGGCCTCAGCCCAGTATACCTGAAGGAGCGTCTCCACCCCCATCGTGCCCCATCGAGCCCAGACACTGAGGTTCAGCTCTGAGGGCCTTTTAGCAGTTCCCTCCCGCGAGACGTGAAGTTACAGGGAACTAGACAGAGGGCCTTCTCGGTACTGGCGCCCCCCCTGTGGAACGCCCTTCAGATGTCAAGGAAATAAACAACTGTCTGACTTTTAGAAAAAAAAATCTGAAGGCAGTCTTATTTAGGAAAGTTTTTAATGTTTGATGGTTTATTGTGTTTTTTAATATTCTGTTGGAAGCCACCCAGAGTGGCTGGGGGAACCTAGCCAGATGGGTGGGGTATAAATAATAAATTATTATTATTATTATTATTATTATTGAAAGCAGGACTGCGAATAACCATCCGATACCACCAAAGACAAATAATCATGAATGCACAATAAATATGGAGAGGCCCTATGTAAGGGCCCAAAGGCTGTGGGCTTTTTTTGGGTGGAAGGTGGAGCCACCCAGCCCAGTGCTTCTCATCTCAGGGCCAGGCCCTTAATTTGTTTATTTAATGACGCCAGCATGAGCCACAGCAGGCTCTCCTGGAGCCCAGCCAATGCTGCATGCTGACACTGGGCCTGGGGTTCTGCTTTATGGGAACTCCTGGCATTGCCACAAGTGGCCAACCGTAAAAAACAAGCAGGTTGGCATGGGAATGAATGCTAATGGGATATAAACAAATGTTGTTATTTGTTTATATCCCATTAGCCTTCCCGAAGGAGTCCAGGGCAGCAACAACAGGCAACATAACTGTCAGGGGTTCAGAAGGAGAGACACAGAAGGGGGAGCAAATGGAGAGTGAGGAGGAGGAGTACGAGGGGGGCGCAGGCAGTGACAGTGGCCAGAGTTATTCCACAAGCCTCTCTAGTGAATCGGAGGACTCACAGAAGGGAGCGTCGGTGGCCAGAGCGAAGGGGGGTCCAGGGGGGAAGCCCCAGGAGGAAGGGGCCAGCGGGGAGTCCCTGAGCAGCAGTTGGAGCGCAGTGGGGAGGGGGAGTCCCAGGAGTCGGGACCAGTGTCCTCACCACCAGAGGGAGGAGAGGAGTCAGGTTTGGCAACGCCCACATCAGGAAGCGGGGAAACGGTCAGAAGGAAAGTCACCGGCTGGGCGCGCGCGCCAAGTTCAAATGTACAGGAGCGCGGCACAGCAGGGAGCCCGGAAAGGGAGCCAGGTCCTAAAGCCCGCCGGAGGGAGGGGCAAGACTCAGGAGGCTCAGCGTCAGAGGAGTCCAGGAAGGAGGGAACCCCAGAGGGCAGAAAGACCCAGCGAAGGAAAGAACAGCGTAGGAGGTGGAGCCGGGCTAGAATCTTAAACTGGTGTGGGTGGAGCAGTGAGTCAGAGGGGACTTAGCCGGTCTAGCGTCAAGACGTGGGTCTGCGCGCCCAGAGCTTGGAAATGGAAACTAAACTTTAATAAAGACTTTTGTATATAACATCCACTGGGCGTTGGTCCTCTGTGAGCTGGGACCTAGCGGCAGTCCTGACAATAACAATAAAAGCACCTTAAAAACAATTCCAGTAGAGGCTGTGTTTTTCACCTACCTACAAAGGACACCACAGGCTTCTTGCTCTCCTCCTTAGCCTCTGAACTCAGTGCTGCAGAAAGGCTGGAGAGGAAGAAACACAGAGGTGTGAGAAAATGCAGAGATAATTGCTCCCTCTCCCAATAGAGGACAGTCTTTGTTAAGAGGCGCCAGATTACCTGAAGATGGCAATCTCTCCATAGTTGTTCCCAGCTGCCAAGTACTTGCCACATGGTGAGACGCTCTGGGAGTAGACAGTCATGTGCAAGAGTTCCAGGGATCGCTGAATATCCATCTGGCAAGAGGAACAAGCGGGAGAGGTCAAGGCAGCAAGTGCTGCCTGGATGGACACTGGTTCTTGCTTTGCTAAGAAATACTGTTTTATTTGCCCAGGCATGTCCCACCCCAAGCCTTGATTGCACTACAGTATAAGCAGATTCCGTCCTTGGCAAAACAAAATCCCACCTATGTAGTTGATTTACCTGCTGCGGAGCTTGACCAAACTCAATTTTTTGTACAGCCCAATTCTGCTAATTCCTGCAATATACCAAAGCGTAGATCTAGGCAGCCTGGCCTTGGATGTCAATAGGTAAGATGGGAGCAAGATCTCTCCAGTATGACACACTGGTCTCACCAGCATCCCAGTGCAGTACATGGAACCACAGAACAGGCTGCCATGTTATATGCTCCCCATGTCCAATGAGCCTCACACAGGGGTGTGACAAATGATCCTAAAGCACGTGGAGTTTCCAGCAAGGCAAAATAGGATACACCAGGAATAGGGAACCTGTGGCTCACCAGATGTTTGGGGGGGGGGGTATTTCAGCTCCCATCAGCTCCAGCGAGTATGGCCAACGATCAGAGGTGATGGGAGTTGTAGTCCAGAAACATCAGCAGGGCCACCAGTTCCCTACCCACACAATGCAGGCTGCAAATCATCTGGCTCTCTCTTCAAAAGGAGATGGAAACACTGCATTTAATGTGAGTTTTTAAAATGCCCCATGGGTCAACATAACGCTTTTGTTTTGCTACTGCTTGTTGAATTTGGTCACTGTCAGGACTGCCGCTAGGTCCCAGCTCACAGAGGACCAACGCCCAGTGGATGTTATATACAAAAGTCTTTATTAAAGTTTAGTTTCCATTTCCAAGCTCTGGGCGCGCAGACCCACGTCTTAACGCTAGACCGGCTAAGTCCCCTCTGACTCACTGCTCCACCCACACCAGTTTAAGATTCTAGCCCGGCTCCACCTCTTGCGCTGCTCTTTCCTGCACTGGGTCCTTCTGCCCTCTGGGGTTCCCTCCTTCCTGGACTCCTCTGACGCTGAGCCTCCTGAGTCTTGCCCCTCCCTCCGGCGGGCTTTAGGACCTGGCTCCCTTCCCGGGCTCCCCGCTGTGCCGCGCTCCTGTACATTTGAACTTGGCGCGCGCGCCCAGCCGGTGACTTTCCTTCTGACCGTTTCCCCGCTTCCTGATGTGGGTGTTGCCAAACCTGACTCCTCTCCTCCCTCTGGTGGTGAGGACACTGGTCCCGACTCCTGGGACTCCCCCTCCCCACTGCGCTCTGGTGGAGACGCTGGTCCTGATCTCCAGCTGCTGCTCAGGGACTCCCCGCTGGCCCCTTCCTCCTGGGGCTTCCCCCCTGGACCCCCCTTCGCTCTGGCCACCGGCGCTCCCTTCTGTGAGTCCTCCGATTCGCTAGAGAGGCTTGTGGAATAACTCTGGCCACTGTCACTGCCTGCGCCCCCCTCGTACTCCTCCTCCTCACTCTCCATTTGCTCCCCCTCCTGTGTCTCTCCTTCTGAACCCCTGACAGTCACGATTTCTATTCTGATGGTAAGCTGCCTTGGTTTTGAGTTTTAATTTTGCTGCGATACTTATATGTTTTTCTCTATCAAGCTACCTTGAGTTTCATTTTATAAGAAAAACAGCTTAACAGAAATGCAGAGTTCCTTTTAAAATAAAATAAGAAATCACTTGATAATGCTGAGCGCGGAGCAAAAAGAGGAGCCGCATTGCAGCAAACGTTAGTCCAGGCAAAGCGCACTCCCTATGCACACTGTCCGAGGAGTAAACCCATTGAACACAGTGGGATTTACTTCTGAGTAAGCACGCAAGCGACCGCGATGTTAAATTGCTCATCCAAACCCGCCCCGGTCAGTGAAAGCCAGAGGCGCCCGCGCTCCATTCATTCCGTGCAGAAGCGATGCGCTTTCCTTTTTCCTTCACTTAACGAGGCCAATGCCAAAGTCGGACACTAGGGGGCGCGCGCACGAACCCTTGAGACTTCGTCTCGTCTCTATGATTACGAAGAGCCAGAGCGACGAGAAAGCGCAAGGCACGACGGGATTCGGAAGCTCCGCGGTCAAAGCAACATGGCTCGAGAGTGTAAAAAGGAACTACGTTTCCCGGCACACTTCGCGCGAGTATCGGAGGGTTCCCCCCTCCTCGCTCGTCACGTGAAAACGAAATTTGGTCGCTGGTTTACACCCTGCTGGTTCCCCAGGCTGCTGTAGAAGCGCCGCCGCCGTGAAGAGCAGCGTGAGGAACAGACTTCCGAACGGTAAGAGGTATATATTTTTAAATCCCCTGCCGCTATATTAACGGCGCATGCGCAGACGCTATCTCCAGACCCACATTCTAACCTGCCCCCCCTCGCGCGTGCCTGTCTACACCGACCGTTACTGGCGTCACGTTCCTTCCACCGCACAGCGGCAGCCGCACGTGCCTCAGAGAATCAAGGGGCACCCAGCCCCACCTTGAATATAACCACGCCCTTTCCTGTGCAGTGGACACGCCCACCAGGTTGAGGCGAGCGCAAAGCATCTTGGGATTCCGTTATTTCGGTTAGCCCTATAGCAAGGCACCATGGGAGCGTTTTTAAATGGCTGCCTGTGAGCGCAAAGACTGCTGGGATTCCCAAACCTTGGCAGGCAGAGCTAAGCGCCAGTCGGGTCAAAGCAAACTTCCTTTATCCTGAAGTGGCCTTAAGGATCACGGGAGAGGGACCTGCTGCCCTTTTTAGATCATGAGTCTTTAGGACAAAAAGGGGCAGTTGCAGAGTTATCACTAACACATTAGCAACTCAACATCAAAAACACACATAACACTTTTAAGGATGGTAGAGCTGAATCCTACACAACCATCAGGTTAAGGTTACCAGATTTTTTCCAATGAATCCAGGGTAACCTTACATCAGGTATTACGTACTTTGAACAGACACACTGCGTTCTAGATTTATGCACAACTTCCAAGAGTTATCCAGTATAAAGACCACCGCTATCTGATGGAAACACTTTGCTTGATTAAGGTGTTGGAAACCTAAACAGCATCTGATAAGACCTTACCTGATAAGAGACAGGAAGGAGCTTTGTATGTGGGACTCAGCCTTACATCTCAAAATGAGCAGCTTGAAAAGCACCTGAAGACAACAGATGCAACATCTAATGCAGTGGCTTTTCCGAAGGATTTTATTTATTTATGCACCACCCCTTTTCCCTGGCAGAGACTTGAGGCGGCTTACAGACAAAATAGGAACAAATAGGATTTAACAGTATGCAAAGGGCCCACTTAATAAAACGATCACATGAGACCAGCTTCCTTGCTCATATCAATTGCCCCCTAAAGTGCACAGCTTCAGAGGATCATCGGCCATGCTCAGTCATATACAGGGTAACGAGAAGGCTCTTCAGGCCTGGTCAGTGTTCTGCCTGAACCAAGTATAAAACCTAGGATGCTCTCTCAAATCCTTTCTAACACACAATAACCCACTTCCATCAATATACAAGCTCCACTTTGCATTGGGCTGAAGGCTCCAGAACAATCCTTTAAAAATAGACAACTTTTTCATAGGTGAGTGTGATTCAACAGCTCCCTTGCACTAACAGTGTTTCAGGGCAGGATTGGTGCTACAGAGGAGAGTCTCAGTTTAACCTCCTTCATGTTTTACCTCACAGATGGATGAGACAACTGGCCAGCAATCGCCAACAATTATTCCATCCAGCCCATCTACGTGCTGCTCCTTCTTGGCTGGGAGCAGGGGTTGGAGCCACACCATGTCCTCCGGCAGGCAGCGGCACACAGCACGCAGAATGCCATGGATAAGGCAAAGCCAGGGCTTGGTGAACTTCAATAAAATACAACAGTCCCGGTAAGCATGTTTACAATGAGGCTTTTTGCTTGGGTGAAGAGGAAAGGATACATTTTGAGGATGGGTTGAGGGAGAGAAAAGTGGATTTTGATAGCGCCCACCTCTCTGGCATTTATTCACAGGCAAAAAGGTGACCCACCTGCTGGAAGGTTTAAAAAACATGCCAGGGAAGGAAAATGCAGCCATTTTGTTGGGCTTTTTATTTTGCAGCTTAGTTCTGGAGGAAAGAGGCAAAAGGGCAGACAGTGGGAAACAGTCATAAACTTGCAGGGAACTTACTTAATTGATTACAGGACTTTATATATTCTGAAGGCACTTTGCAATACAGTTCACACACAATTTAGGTAAAATAACTGTAACAAGACAGTGAAACTCAGCAGTGTAAAACATGTAAAATGTATTTACTTGCCAGCAAAGTAGGCACTAGGCAAGCCTCCCTGGGGGAGGTATTTCACTCCTGCTGTCTCATACCTTGTCTCATATGGCTGGCACACTTGTAGAAGATTCTTGGCTAAATATTTTAAAGTATAAATAGAAGTATGCAGTCCTTCAAGCATTCTGGTTCTGTAAAGGGCTTTAAAGAATATGGGGTGGGTACAGAGCCGTAGCTAGGTGATCTTGCGCCCCTGGCAGAACCGTCCAGATTGCGCCCCCTAGCCACGGACAAATTAGCTCTTCTTTCTGCCTCTCCTCCAACTCTACCCCCCAACCAATTCAATTCACACTCATATTTAAAAACTTTTATTTATAGACCTATTTATGTACATGTTTTTAACCCATTTTGCGCCCACTCCTTGCCTTCGCCCCTTACAGGGCCCTACCTCACCCCCCCCCCAGCTATGGCCCTGAGTGGGTGTGGGTGGGGAGAAGAGAAAAAACCTAATTCAGTGCTGTGGGGAAGGAAGGAGGGGCCCTGCAAACCCATGGACTTTGGGGTCTGCGAAGAGGAAGAAGCACAGCTTTTATAATTACAGTAAAAGAGGGACCAGTGGGAGAGGAGCAACCAGCGTGGGGAGATCTTTGGGTCTCGAGTACAACTGTAGCTTTTTGTTTTAGGTGCCGGTCAACATCCTTCGCTTTCAAACGCCATCTGGAGCATAGAGATCAGTAAGTGTGACGTGAGATGAGGAGTTATGGCTGGTGCATGAAGTGAGTGGGGCTAGAAACTTCTATCTTCATATTCCACTTTCTTCTTCCATATACAGGTTACAATTGCATCATGTTTTCTTGAAAGCTTTTTTTTTGCTGATTAAATATATTCCATTGTAGTTTTCTGAGAACAATGAATAAACTATTGAACATACAATTTTCATTTAAGTAAGTGTGTGCTTTTTGTATCCGACACTAAAAATGCCAAATGAATTTGGAAAGCTCTCCTGTTTGCCTTAATGTGCTGCAGTGCATGATGGGCCATGCTGAAGGGCAGAGTGGGGAAAGCGTGCTTGGCATGAATTGGTACGGGACAGGGTTGGTGTCACTGGACCCTGGGCTCCTTGCCATTGCTCTCTGTGCCCCAACAGGGAACCCAGTTCCAAACACTTCCTCTCAGAGGACAAGATGGCTGCCCGCTTCAACTCTCTTAGCCTGGACAATGACCATGTCTACAGCTCCAACGGTTTCCCTCTCTACGATGAAGATCCCAAGTGGCAGGAAGCATATGCACGCCTGAAAGAACTGCAGCAGAGGTACTGGGGACCACTGCTTTGTGAGGGGGGCAGTCAGAGAAGCAGAATAACAAGGCTTCATTGTGTGAGATTTTCTCTCTCTCAGGCTGTCCCAAGATGGAGCAAGTGAAGAAGCTAGTTCAGACGAGGATGAGCACAACAGTGTACTTGTGGATGGGGAATTCATTATGGCAGATTGCCCCATACTGGCACATCTATCCTTCCTACAAGAGCCTGTTGGAGAAGTCAGCCTTGTGCCTGAAGAGGTATTTCTTTCTCTGTAAGTATAGCATAAGACTTGGGAAGAGGAACACTAGAAAGCAAAATCATTTGCATCAGTAACTAGCATCCTCCTTCATTCTTACAGGAATCCTTGTACAGAAGTGGTCCTTTGGAGCCCTCCTAGTAACTCAGGCTTTCACAGTATCCGGACATTGATGGCTATCCCATCTGCCCTCAGCTCTCCTGCACAGCCTCAGCAAGCAGCAGCGGCAATACAAGAGGAAATGGAAATATGAGCTTTCACCCATCTTGGTCTAAAGCCAAAACTCTTTTTTTCCGGTTGGCCTGTCAGACTTTCAACAAATGACATCATTATCCAGCATCAACACATTTGATTGCAATTTTTTTTACAGCAACATAGGAACACCCATCATTTTTCAACCGACTGCAATAATCTGATCCTCTCCCCTCTACTAGATGTAAAAATGTGTGTGTGGTCTTTTCTGGTGTGTGTGCATATTGCTATTTTCTTTTCCAATAGGGAAGATGCCAGTACTTAGGAAAAAGTGCAACTGTGGTGTCTCAAGGTGCTATGACTTAGAATGTTAATATTGCTTTTTAGAAGCAGTTTCAAAATGAGCTTTCTGAACTTCTCCTTTTTATTTTATCAGAGAGCTGATACCCCACCCTACAAAAAAAAAATGTTTGTGTGAAGATCAACTAACATTTTCTCTTTCCTTGCGGGAGCAGCATCTTGACCTTTTACTTCCAGAGAGCTGAAAACAAGATGTTATTCCAGAGGGTATCAACAGATGGAAATATGACCAAAAAATCCACCAAAGGATGGGTAGCCACATTTTGGAGAAATAAAAGAATAAGAGGTGGTTTCATATCTAAATTTCTTTATTGAACAGTGGTGTCTCCTTGACAGGTTTAATGCCATTAGCAGTGGGTTAACACAAGATGTTTTAATTATGTACATAATTCATTTTTGTGTATATAAAATAATTCATGAAGCAGACGTATTGCACAGTCAGAAGGTCCCCATATTTAAAGACAGAGGTGGGAGGGCAGATACAATTTCAACCCTGTTGTACCCACCATTTTGGAGTTGTGGGGTGGAGACCCACCTCCCAGATCCAAACAGTGTTTCATATTCCAAGTTTGGCATATACACACCTTCTGATTAGTTCCTCAGTTTCAGGAGGGAGGCTGGGCTGACAGGATGGTACCCCAATTGCTAATACAAGGCAGGGAGGTTTCAAAGAGACCTTTCCAACCCCAACCTTGTTTTGAATATGAATATACATGACAATTTGCTCTGAGACTGGAGAGGGGTTATTGGGAAGAGATGAACAATCCTATTCCAAACCCAAGTAGGAGAGGTTTGCATCCTGGATTTTAACCCAGGCCTCAGGACAGTATTCTGACCACATTTCTTAGCAAACGCAAGCCAAGAAGAAAATTGGGGCAATCCCCACTATTGCTAGGTGAAGTATTGTGAATTGAGGCACTGGATTCCCCCAGTTTCATCCTACCCCTCATTAGTCACAGGTACAACTGTATTGTCCTCCCCCTTAAAAAGAAATACACATATTTCTCCCGCAACACACACACACGTATCACAGTGACCCAACAATGGATACTCGAGCTGCACTGCGCCATGGCAACACAGGGTGGGAATGGAGGTCAGAGGAAGACGAGAAGTAAAATACATGAGAAGAGTTTATAGGCAACACTGCAGAGGTCATTTTTGTTTTCTGGAAGTAGAGAATGCCCCTCATCCTCCTATTCATCACCTTTATGCAATTTGTTTCAGCATTGTTTGTTTTTAATGCTCTTCAATGTTCCCCCGCCTCTATCCCCAATGCAAGAAGGGATTTCAGCGCCAGTATATAGATTTTTCCATTCCAGCAACTCAACCTCTCCAAGGGTTGTCGGGAGGGGAGTGCCATTCCAGTGCTGTGGGCATTCATTCACACAGACGCCCGTGCCCTCCCACCAGGATTCCAGGACCCCCCTCCCCCACCACACATGCGCACATAACGGCAGCTATTTTTACCCACCCACCCAGCCCTTCCACAGTCCAGTCAGTCATTCTCAGGATTTTGGGGCAGGGAGGAAGAGGAGAACACAGGGGGTGTCCCTTCAGCAGCATTTCTTGACAGACGGTTTCTTTTTGGGCTTGTTGATTTTGACAACCTCATTCTGCTGCTGGAGCCGTGCCAGATTTTCCTGTTTAGTCCGGAGCACCATGGCTGTGATGGCATTGAACATCTGTAGCGGAGGAAAAATAGAGTGATGGGCCTGCCTTTCCCTACCAACAATGCACGCGCGCACACACACCCATTAGGCACAGAGACATTTTAATAGGGAGTGGGGGGTATTCTTGGCTCACAGGCCAAATCCTTATCAGGATCTACCTCGCAGGATAAAGTGGATGGGTGGCTGAGAGAGCACCTACCTGTCAATCACATTATTGTGCCTCGTGACTGACATGCAGCAGGGGCACCCACCAGTCAAAACCCCTTTTGCAAGCCTCTTCTCCCACACGCTCAAGATCGGAACAAGCTCTGGAGCTGAAAGGGGAGCAAAGAGGCTTGCAAAGGCTTTTTGCAAACCTCCCTCTTCTCTTTCAAGTCCCCAAGATCAGGAACGTAAAAAGGAAGAGGCCCACCCCACTTCCCATTTAAGGTTCCGATATTTAATTCACTGATGACTGAAAATTAAATCCTGCCGACTAGGCTACGCAGTCCTGTTCACAACCAATGCAGGATTAAACCCTATCCTCCTACCCATCAGTTGACCTCACTGATGGGCAAGGGGTGTAATTTGGGGGCCAAATTGGTTCCCCATCCCTGTTGTATAAGTACTGTGTGTTTTCATTCTTCCCGTCTCCACACACACACACACACACACACAGTCAGTCCAATACCTCTTCCACATTGAGGTTTTCCTTGGCGCTGGTTTCAAAGAGGCGGACTCCCATTTGCTCACTGAACCTCCGGGCGTCGGCTGTCTCCACTTGCTTCCGCGATGGGTCCTCGCATTTGTTACCCACTGATGACAATTTGGGGGAGAGGAAGGAGGAGGAATCAGAAGCGGAATCAAATGCAACAAAGAGGGATCCAACAGCCTTAATTATTACCAGAGGAAATACTGTAAGAGTACCAGCGGTGTAGACAAAAAGAGTACGGCGAATTCCCAAACCAGAGTATTCAAAGGAAAATTGCCCCATAAGCTACCAAGCTGAGGCAGTACAACCGCTCAACAGAAACCAGATTGTCAAGTTAGATCAGAGAGCCATTTATTGCACCAATTTAAGTTGTTAGGAACAACTTTCCCTAGAAAAAGCTTTAAAGCCACCTGTGACCTTAGCTCAGTTGTGCAGCACATGCTTCCCACATGGAAAGTCCAAGGTCAAGCCCTGGTACCTTAAGGTTTTCTTTTTTTTAAAGGATCAGGAAGGAGGTTATGGGGAAAAAATTATCTGCCCAAGACCCTGCTACCCATTAAGTGCACATGGTCTGAACCCCACTCCAAGCAACTGCACACAGGATGCAGTGCTTCCCTTCTCCCGACATGAAGGAACATAGAGCACCACCAGCCAGGTGACTTAGGGCTGCTTGAAGGCTATACCCTCTGCTGCCTCCCAGAAAGAACATTGGGGGCGGGGAGACCATCCTTTGGCTGCGCCAGCATTTGCTTTGATCTCCATTCCTTTCACTTTTGTGTCATGTCTATTTGCTTGTGAGCCTGCGGGCAGAGCATCTTGCCTCTTAATATATGTGCAACACTTAGAAAATGTTAGGTAATTTCTAACATTTCTAAAGGGGGTTAAATCATCACCTCCACAGCCTGTTCCATCCACAAATGAATCCACAGTAGTCCAGAAAGAACTTCCACTGATGGCTCAGAAGTGCATATTTGCTCCTATATTAACCAGAATGCACTATGTGTGATTCTAGCCTAAACCTCAGGGCTTAGGTTTCCTGTTCCCCAAACCTACTGGTACATCCCAAAGTTAAAATACAAGTCATACTTATCTGGGGTATTAATGCATCCACCTGACCCAGCATGAATAAGAGCACTGCATCTTGGGAAAATCTTTTGGCCTTCAGCTTAGATAACTAGGTTTCAGTATGCTGTGAACACATGTCCGTTAAACACTAGACGACTGAATGTGAGAAGCTAGGATTTCAACTCTGATTCACTCACCCAAGATCTTGCAGACGCTGTCACAGTTCTGCCCAATCTCGTGCAGCCAACGCTTGACATTGACAAAAGACTCCGCATTCGTCACATCATAGACGATGATGACACCATGCGTGTTACGGTAATACCTGTCACAGCAGAAAGAGAGATCATAAAATGGGTTCCCTATCCTAGAATAAACCTCTGCACCTCTCCCAGAAAACATTAAAAAAGGGTTATTTGCTCTGAAACCAGAAATCCCAAACTTTCCACATCTTTTCATTGTGGATTTTATCCCACCTGTTAACTAAGTTTCAAGGCAGCTTGCTCCCCATATACGTGCATCAGAGCCAATCCACATCCCTCAAAAAGAGTTCAAAATAACCTCCACCCTCCATCCTGCCCCCAGAATACCCAGGCATACCCCACATCTATGCCATGCTTACGTGGAAGTGATGGTTCGGAACCGTTCCTGTCCAGCAGTGTCCCAGATCTGCAGTTTCACTCGCTCTCCATTTATCACTAGCGTCCGAATCTTGAAATCTACCCCAATGGTTGTGATATAGCTGCCTGGGAGAGACATGCGGAAGGGAAAAGTTAGAGCAGGAGGTCAGAGGACAGGAGGAGAAAAATACTGGCACGGAGATTTAACAAAACTAGAAATTTTCCAGTGGGAAATCACCCCCCCAAAAAAAAAAAATTATATGGGGAACTACAGATAACAGGAAGATAAAAATATGTACAACACAGAGATAGAAACAGGTGACCATAAAACAGGCAACTCATAATTCTTGGAGTCAAAGGGCACTTACACTGTGGTGGCTGAAACACCAAAGGACATTGCAGTCATCACAGTGGATAAAACTGGGATGAGATGCAGGTTGGGTCTAGGGGATAATCCCACCTTTAGCAACAGATTCACAGGGTGGCTTTGGGCAAGTGTCTCATCTTCATCTGAATACCTGCAGTGAGGACTCTGCTCTACTCAAGCAGACTCTCTGCGTGGTTTAAGACTGCAGGAAGATCTGGGTTCTACATTACATGGGGAGCCTTTTCCAGTAGCCCCTTCTGCCGACATTCTGCCCCCCAACACATGGGAGAGGGGCTGCATGAATGGGAATGTGCAAGAGGCAGTGGGAGCAATGGGCTCGTCCCTGCTCTCCCTTTCATAAGACCTGAGGAAGGGGTTGAAATAATGAGAGAATATGGCCGCTGTTGCAATATGCTTGATAGGTTGGCAGTCTTGGCTCCTACCTGATCTGTGTGTTGAGAACAGCTCTTTATTTATCCCATTCTCTTCCAAAGCGCTCAAGGCGGCATATGTGGCTCCAGCATTAGAAACTCAGATCTATACGCTAGGTGCCAAATGGCTGCTTAAACCAGGGTTACAGTCGCAAAAATGGAGTGCCTAAGTTGCCATTTTGGGGGCAGACAGTTCAAAAGTCCTATTTTTCAATATGACTTTTTGGCTCCTGAAATTCATTATGATGGTGCAGATGAAAATAGAACAGATAGAATTCTACAGGACATGTTGCTGGTGTGTGAAAACAGTCAATATCCAAGGATCCCTAGTCATGCACCTCCAGATGGTGGAGATGTCAGGTGCCATCCTGGCGCCAGGGCATCTTCACTTGGTCGCAAGTGGCCGATAGCCAGGCACAAAATGTGCCTGGCAAATTTCAAACACTCTGCGGTTCTCTTCCTCCCCATTTTATTCACCCAAGAACCCTGAAAGGTAGGTTAGGCTGAGACTGTGACTGGCCCACAGTGACCCAGTGAGTTTCATAGCTGAGCGGGGATTCGAACCCTGGTCGCTCTTGGGTCCGAGTCCGACCCCGGCTATCTAATGAGTGAGAACAAAGGGCAGCACTTACCAGAGAAGGTGTTGTCCGCAAAGCGAAGTAGAAGACTGCTTTTCCCCACCCCTGGACAGGAAAAGAAAAAAAGAAACAGGTTGCACAAACTTTATATAGGATGGATCTTTAACATCCTCCCAGCTTTGTTTTCGATGGCCTCTGATGCAAACATAATCACCTCAGCAAAGGTTGCCAGCTCCCCACCCAAAGCAAACACACCTAACTAGCATATTTGCTCAAGACGGCCACTCCCACCCAAAGCTATTGTATCCCATTCAAGGGCAGAGAGCAGCAAGGGATTATGGGGGGTGGGGAGGCATGAGGACTCTGGATTAGGTCACATGACTTCAGGGAACACAATCTGCATTGGGGGGAGGTGGGGCAGAGAGAGAAAATGGGATATATACAAGTGAATTTATTTGTGGGGAGTCACTGAGCACACTGGGATATGGAGTGGGAGGGAGTGCTCCGAGGAGGAAATTGAATGACAGGGAGGCGTCTCTCAAGGCTGCAGTTGTAGCCGTGTCAATATTACCTCATGTGGCATAACTGGGCAGAGCCACCTCCACCTGACAAACCCAACCCTTCTAATGCATGGTGTCACCTGCTGACATGACCCCAAAAGGGTAGAAGAAGAAGAGTTTGGATTTGATATCCCGCTTTATCACTACCCTGAGGAGTCTCAGAGCAGCTAACATTCTCCTTTCCCTTCCTCCTCCACAACAAACACTCTGTGAGGTGTATGGGGCTGAGAGACTTCAGAGAAGTGTGACTAGCCCAAGGTCACCCAGCAGCTGCATGTGGAGGAGCGGGGAAGCGAACCCGGTTCACCAGATTACGAGTTCACCGCTCTTAACCACTACACCACACTGGCTTGTCCACTCAGCTTTGCAAGCCCACTCCGCCGCCACCCTTTCTTCAGCGGAGTCACAGCCATACTTTAAAGCTCCTGATGCACGCCGGCCTCCCTGCAAAGCGGTTGCAAATTCAGCAGGCCCCCTTCGTACACAGAGTGACGCCTTTGGGCCCTCAAGGAGATACAGAGGCCTCCCTGCGCCACTCCAAAATGGAAGGACGCCCTCGCGGTTGCCATTTTGCTACGCGCAAAGGCCAGGTGGCGCCAACAGCAGGCAGTAAGGGAAGAAAGAATCCCAAGTGCCAGAAATTTATTCCAGGCCCAGGGATAGCAAGTCCAAAATATAATACGTAACACTTATGTGTGTTCAGAGTCGGTGGAAGAAGATTGGAAGAAATTTAAAGTTTATCTACAGAAACATTGTAAAATTAAGGAATGTTAGAAGGATGTTGGAATGAAGTTACGTGGTTTTAGCAGAAATGTTATAAAAGATTAAGTAAAAATAGATTGTTAATTGGTGAGAATGTAAAGTTACATTATATTAAGATAAATTATTAGGATAAAAACAAAGATGGAAAGGATTTGCTGAAATAGCTAATTGAACTAGAATACAAAAAAGGGAGGTGTGAGGAGGTCAAGGAAACAAGCAAATGAAAGATAAGTTATGAAAGGATTGATTTGTTTTTTTCTTTTTTCTCTTAATTGTTTTTATTTCTCTGTGTTTTTGCTCTTTTTTTCTTTTCTTTTTCTTTAATTTTGCAATCTTTCAAAGCCTTAATAAATATTACTTTTAAAAAAACCAACACTTATGTGTGTTCAGGTGCCGTTATCAGAGTTCTCGACCGCGCAGTTTTCCTCGCGTTTAAGCAAATGCAAATCAAATCCCTATGCAGAGTTTCCCCATGAAACATTATTATCAATTAAATTTACTTAACTTTCCCCCCCCCCCCCAAAAGCAGCTCAAAGCGACTTACAAAGCAGAACACGGTGGCTGAGCAAGGGGAGAGCCAGAACAACCAAACCAAAGTCAGACCTGGCATGCATGCATGCATACGTGCGCGCACACACACACCCTACACAGTTTGGCATTCCCATGTTCAGCTGAATGCCTGAAGAGACCTCCATTCACACAATCACATACAGAATATATGACAGACAAAAGTTTTCAATCTAACCCTTGTAAAAAGAAAAAGTTAGTGGAGGAATTGAAGGTATGTAAACAAAACGTATAACAAAACCTTTTTGAAAGCAGAAAACATACAAATGAGCCAACTCCTAAATATTGAGAACTACCAAAAATTCCCATTAGTGAGGCTCAAAAGTAACCAACAAACCCAATATCAAACCATTTGTATCAGCTGGAACTCATTATTATACAGTATTTTGTACAGTACTTAATAGCCGATTTCCTGTGTTATGTTACTCATATATTTACAGCGCTCCTGAGGAAGGTTTTTGGTTTTGTTTTTTACAAAATACATCAGACCTGGAGTAAATCTTACTTCTAGCACCTGGTGTTCTGTCTTTTTTCTTTTCTTTTTTTTTGGCCTGCCATTACTGCATACAAATAACTTTTAAACTATTTTGTGCCTGGTTACATGTTACACATTTTTATATAGAAAATATATATCCCTACCTTTGTTTCTCTCATACAAATACACATTGTGTCTTACAAAGCAACTCAGTGCTTTCTCTTCTCTTTCCGGAATCTTGCAACATTAGTTTCACTGAATGTCCACAAATTCTAACGTGGAGAGACTGAGAAAAACATTTGTCTATCCTTTTTCTTCATGCTATGCATAATTTCGTCAACTTCTGTCAACTCTTACACACTGTTTCTCTAAACCAAAAAGTCTGAAATGCTGCAACCTTTATTTGTTGGAGAGTTGTTCTA
Source organism: Podarcis gaigeae (assembly GCF_964106915.1). Classification (NCBI taxonomy): domain Eukaryota; kingdom Metazoa; phylum Chordata; class Lepidosauria; order Squamata; family Lacertidae; genus Podarcis; species Podarcis gaigeae. The sequence continues at coordinate 17,415,159 of NC_139689.1, read as the reverse complement.
TTCTGCCCCCCCCCCCCATCATTTTGACTGCCCTTTTCTGAACCTTTCTAATCCAGATTAAAAGGGGGGGAAATACGGACTGGCATTTTGATGTATGGATGCTGCAATGAGGAGCACTGATCCCACAAGGAACACCTGTCTAGAAACAGCCCAAGAACCCTAAACTCTGCACCAACCATTAGGGAATGCCCAAAACCAAAAGGTTCCCAATTCTTTTTTTACAAAAAGATCTTCATGAGATGAAAATATCAGGTCACATCCACACCATTCATTTAAACTCTTACACCATTACAGTCATGGCTTCCCCCAGAGACCTACAATTCAGAGCACCCTTAAACTACAGTTCCCAGGATCCTCCATGACTGTCAAAGTGGTATAAGAGAGCTTTAAAAGTATTGTCCCACTGAATGCACCTCTAAAGATGAAACAGAGAAGATCTGGAGATAATTATTATTTGTACCCCGCCCATCTGGCTGAATTTCCCCAGCTACTCTGGGCGGCTTCCAACAAAGATTAAAAAATACATTAAAATGTCACACATTAAAAACTTCCCTGAACAGGGCTGCCTTCAGATGTCTTCTAAAAGTCTGGTAGTTGTTGTTCTCTTTGACATCTGGTGGGAGGGCGTTCCACAGGGAGGGTGCCACTACCAAGAAGGCCCTCTGCCTGGTTCCCTGTAACTTGGCTTCTTGCAGTGAGGGAACCGCCAGAAGGCCCTTGGCAGTGGACCTCAGCGTCCGGGCAGAACGATGGGGGTGGAGATGCTTCTTCAGGTATACTGGACTGAGGCCATTTAGGGCTTTAAAGGTATCCCTATCTTAACCCATAAACAGGCTTGTATGGGAGGAGACGGCCTTTTAAGCCTTTTAAGGCTTCCATGGTGGGCTTGTTATACTGCCATCCCTGCACCTAGGGTTTTACAAAGAAACACAAAACAGGAAGTCTCTGCCCAGAGAAGCTTAAAATTTGCAACTTGGCAAAGAAGTGGCCACAGAGAAAGGAGGAGGAGATGGAGGTGAGCAAGGGTAGAATGCGTAGTTAACCCAGGGTTAGCATCAGTAGGTGATGGAGATCACTTGGGAAGCATCACTGAGTGGCAAACTTGGCTGGTGGGTGCCAACAGGGCTGTAGCCAAAACAAGGCCATTTAAAAAATGATATATCAGCAGGTACAGGAGAATTCAAAAGTTTGCAGAAGTACCAAAATTAGAACAGCAGCCATTTAGGGGAAAACACCTACAAAGGCAACCCAATAGGGACAGAGCATGCTCAGTGCTCCCACTGACTATGTGTAGAAGGGAATGGAAACTGGGGCAGGAGGAGGGGGAGAGAGAAGTAGCTACCAGTTGTGTGTCTCCAAAGGCAGCTCCAAAGGTTCCCCAGAGAAAGCTGGAGGGGATCAGAGCCACTGCTCAGCATCTATGCACTTGTATTCTCATCACCTTCAGAGGAGGAGGATTTTCCTAGGGATTTGGAGCAGTAGAAGATGGGAAACAAGGAAGCTGTACTACCCCCCCTCTTTCATCCTTCCCCGCATGTCTCCAAGCGATTCTCAAAGATGCTCATGATCAAACCAAAGCAGGCTTACTTTTCATGCAATTTGTATAATAAGAGTAGCCAGGCTCTTGCTAGAGGCAAAAAGTTGCGTATTCCACCTGAACCCCCCTTGGCGGTTGTCCATCAATATTGACATCACCATGTGGGGTAGAAAATTACCTATTAGGTATTTCTGTCCCCGGAAAAGTGTCGTTAATTAAAATAATTGTTTCCTTGAAAAAGAAAAAAAGTAGGAGCCTAAGGAATGGGGTAGAACGCCAGTCCAAGGCAGCTTCCGTGTTGTGAATAGCTCTCTGCAGGTGAGCCCCATGGCTTTTGTTTACTAAACCAGATTGCAATTTGGGACTTCCGGGAAAAATCCAGAACATTTTCCAGGGATTGGAATTGTAGTTCTCTGGTTCCATCAGGATACCTCAGAAGTACCACGCATACATGGGAACACTCCTGGCTGGTGAATCCCTTTCCCCCTTTCTGATCGAATCAGGCCTTCTGCCTGCCAGCCCTGATCAGCTGGGAAAGCTCTAACTACCTTCAGGTATTTCATTACATCAGCAGGTGCACGCAGGAGACATAAAGGCCTCAAGAATGCAGGGGCCACACTAACCCCTTTTAACCCTATCTCTGAGCCCCAGAATTTCACCTGATTTCCGAATTTATTCCATGGGGGGAAGCCCCCTCCCCAGCAACCAGACCTGCCAGTTGTACAGCCAGATGCTATGGCTAGTAAATTATGTCTGCCTTAACGAACCAGTAGACAGAGGTGCTGGTTTAATTCCAAGTCACTTCTACCTCCTGTTTCATTGCCACGTGTGACTGTAAGCAGGCTGGGGCAGGGAATCGTGCAAATCCTTTTTCCCCTCTGCACAGCAAACTGCTACAACAACAGGATTCATTCCAGAGCCGCCACCTCCTTGCTTCTTTCCTTCAACCACTTTGGGCTTTTGATGCATTTTAAATCTCAGCACGCGCTTGGAATTTGGGAAGCCCTAGGCTCAACCCTGAAACACACAGGGCTGGGAAGGGCTCCCGCCTGAAACCCCAAAAAGCCGCTGCCAGCCAGTGCAACCAATACTGACTGAGAGCCAGCACTGCTCAGAGGCAGGGAAAGGCAGCTTCCCACATGTGTATTCACATCCAGTCTGGAACTGCATGAAAAATGAAACAAAGATAAATATCAAACGAGACAAGGCCTCGCGGCAGGAAGCAATAGAGGACTTTAAATGCCAAGAAGCTGCACAGGAATGATTGGCGGAGCTCTTTGTGTGCAACCTGAAGGAGAGAAGGCTGGGGAGGCAAGATCAGAAGGGAGAGAGAGAAGAGAATTGCATCCACCCCTTTGCAGGAAAACCACCACAGCAAGGAGACAGGCCTGGCTCCAGCCATCAGAGAACAGCTGCAAGGAGCTGGCTTCTCTTCCCCCAACCCAGTGCCTCAGAAAGAGCTCTGTTCCAGCTATCAGTGGACCTGTGACTGCAGAGGCAAAGGGGGAAGGGCCCTCTCCACCTCACCCCATTCAAGGAACAAGGACTGCACAACTCCTTTCCAAGCAAAGAATACCGTCAATGGGGGGGGGGGGGGAATCAGCCAAGCCCCAGCCTGATCGTAATTCATCTCTTCGCTCACTGTCAAACTGATCCCCTTCCTCTTCCACCTTTTTCTTCCACTTCCCTCACCAAAGTCTTGTAACCCCGAGGACAGGGCTTCTCTCTCATTTTCATCTGTGTACAAAACACCCACAAGCAACCTCGTGTGTTGAATTTGAGTGACAGCAAGCCACTTGGGGAACTAGAAATGTAGATATTATTTGCTAGTAGCTGTTTCTATTTCTGTGGAAGAAGTCGGCATTCACAAGACCGCCTCAAAAAATGTGATATGAGACACACAGGACTCGGTAGCAAAGTTTATGAGTTTTGGTTCCAATTATTTTTTTGGAACTGATGGCAGGAGATCAGGGCTCAAAAACACTGCAGGGGAACTGCAATGGGTTGAACAGAATGGTTTGCCACATTTTTTTGGAGGAGATTTAAAAATTAAGGTAACATTTCTCAGAAGTCAGTCCCATGAATCACGTTGGGCTTACTCCTAGATATGTAGGTGTAGCACTGAAGTCCAAAAGACTTTCTTAACCATGTTGTGTATGCATTTGGCGAATAGGTACTGCTTTAAAACCATGGCTGGCTAACCTGAGGGCCTTCATATGTTGCTGGACTACAACTCCCATCATTCCTGACCATTGGCCATGAAAGCTCTGGCTTATGGGAGATGGAGTCCAACCATATCTGGGGAGGACACAGGCTTCCCACCCCCATTTTAAACAATGGCTTAGCAACTAGGAGCCCTCCCCTCCCTCCCTCCCTGCACCAAGCTACTAAGGGTTGTATCCAGTCGTATACTAAGAGTATGGAAAGACTAACTGAGGTCCATTCTTTTAATGGGGGTGCATTCCAACTTGGGCTGCAATAGCTCAGTTGACAGAGCATGAGACTCTTAATCTCGGGGTTGTGGGTTCAAGCCCCACATTGGGTGAAAGATTCCTGCATTGTAGGGGGTTGGACTATATGACCCTTGTGGTCCCTTCCAATTCTATGAGTCTATCATTTAAAAGGCTGTGATGCCACTTTAAACAGCCATGGCTTCCCCCAGAGAATTCTGGGATCTGTAGTTTAAGACTGCTGAGAGTTGTTAGGAGACCTTTTATTCCTCTCCCCCAAATTAAAATTCCCAGAGTTCCTTGGGAAGAGGTATTGCCTGTTAAACCACTCTGAGAATTGTACCCCCCCCAGGGAATAGAGCAGGCATCCCCAACCTGCGGCCCTCCAGATGTTTTTGGCCTACAACTCCCATGATCCCTAGCTAACAGGACCAGTGGTCAAGGATGATGGGAACTGTAGTCCAAAACATCTGGAGGGCTGGAGGTTGGGGGTGCCTGGAATAGAGGGTCTCTGTTAAGCACGCCGAGAGTTGTTAGGAGGCCCCCTATTCCCCTCCCAGGGCTATAATTCTCAGGAGTGTTTTAATGCCTCTTCCCATGGAACTCTGGGACTTGTAGCTCTCAGCATGCTTAACAAACTACCGCTCCCAGAATTCTCTGGGGGAAGCCATAACTGTTTAAAGTGGTATCACAGTGCTTTAAATGTATGAATGTCTTAAGAAAGATGCAAAGAGAGCAAGTTGCTGACCAGGGCCTGAAGTATAGCAGGCTAAATTTGAATGAATGTGAACAGTATTGGAAACATACCCAGGTATATAGAATGACTTAGTCAGGAGCATTCTGGGAAGCCATTTTGAGAAGTATCATTCTTGGTTAGCTTTAGTATAAGTACTATAATTTCCTCCTACCAAGTAGCAGCTCAGGCAAACTCATACACCTTGTTTTTCTCTCCCCCCCCCCCCCGAAAAAAACTATGTGTGAATGTTTCTAGGTGGCAACCCTCACAGGTTGGCGCAACTAGGCCCCAAAGGATGCTGGGAATCCTAGAAATTAGCACAAGGGAGACTCGTGGAAAAAACTGCTTCTGCACGCTTGCCATGCAGCCAGAATAAGCTCTTGGTACACTGTGAGTAAGCTTCCCACAAGATAAATCTCCATGGGATTATGGGATGCTAAAACAGTGAGAGAAGGCAATATAAATCCAGATACTAACGGGGTAAAGTTACAAGGCAAGAGAGCGCTATCAGTCCTATCACAGTTACTTCCAAATTCATTAAAAAGTAACCTTTTTATTACCTTGTGCACATTTATATTGCATGAGGATGTTTGCAGGTATGAAAGAGAAACAAGGAAAGAGCTGTGGGAATAACAACAAAAAACAAGAGTACAAAGAGGAAGAATGACAAGGAATAGGCTTAAGTGGGGGCGGAGGGGATGCTGAACCGATAACCAATTGGAATATATGAAACAAGGTGGAAGACCAAAGGAGGGAAAAGATGCAAGGAACCAAGGCTATTTAAAAAATCAGATAAGAAGAAATGTGTTAAGAGTCTGGAATGAAAACTGAAAAGAATGAGATGAGTTTAGAGAGAGGAGCATAGTTTAAGAGGAATGAAAAAGACAGCAGGAGACAGAACAGCCAAATATAATAAGATGAAAAAGTGGGTTTGGGGGGAAGAGAGAGAAAATGGAAGACTTGGGGAACAAGGGGAAAACAGCCAATGCTTACCAGAGTCCCCAATGATGAGTAGTTTGAACAAGTGGTCATAATCCTTGGCAGCCATTCATGTGCTGGGTCAGCTCCTCCTCCTGTGTCTTTCACGCTCCCTGCAGGGATTCTCCACTCACTCCCACACTTTCCAGTGGGAAATTTGTTCTGCCTCAGTGCCCCATTGCAGTTAATCAGGACACGGTGTTGAGCATGCCAGTCTCTTTTCCTCCCGTGTCCAGAAGATCCTGAAAAACTTCCAAATGCAAGATCAGGTCGATTTGACAAACGCAGTTGTTTCCTCGGAAATGAGAAAGTTTAAGGCTGCCTTTCTGCCAAAAGTCCCTCCAGGGTTGTTTTTTTCTGGAGCGCAGATGTTACAAACTTCTCTTTCCAGATCTTTGCTTCCTTAAAGTCAAATGACAAAAAGGAACCCGCTGGAGCCTGCCAAGAGAGTTTCTTCCTATGTCAACAATCTGTAGAATGCAGTGTCGAAAGCGTATCCGCCGTTTTTGGATTTTTAAAAGAGAGGGCAGTCCACAGATGTAGCACAGATCCACAGTTTATTAAGACCTCAAGCTTCCTCTGATGGGATGGGACAGAGCAAAAAGATTAGGAAGGTGAAAAAAGCATCAGGAAATGACAGAATATATATATATTTTTCCAAAGGAGCTGTTTTTCCCACATTCAGAAGCGGGGTGCCAAAGGGTGTTGCAGTTTACAAAGAGCTTGACGCTGAGGTCTCCAAAGGAAATAAGTAATTCAGAACTTTCAGAAAAAAATACAGGACAGAAGATTTATTCCAAAAGGTGGCTTTTAAAATTAAAAAAAGGAAACACAGAGGGGGAAACACGAATCCTCAGACCAAAATTTGTGGTTTTGCCAAAAAAAAGGAAAAAGGAACGAACTGATTAAGGACCAGAGAAATTATTTAAATATATATATATCCAGAAAAGAAGGGGAATTTAAGTCCTTCCAAAAGCCTTCCTGTATCCAAAAATAAATGGTAAAACAGAGGGGTGACAACCAGACATTGACCGATACTTTCAATTGGGGTGGGGAAGAAGAGAGAGGAGGTTAGTGAAATAAGAGAAAGGGGTGGGGGGGAGAACGAGGGTCAAATAAAGCAGGGAGTTTCGCCCCCACCTAAGGGATCTAAGCCAATCGGAAGGACCTTAAAGTTTCTCTCCAAATGACCTGGCAGCCTTTTCTTTTCCTAACATTCGCTGGGGCGGGGTAGAGAGAGGAGGAGGAGAGCCACGAAAACAGGCGAGAAAGGGAAGGAGGAAAGGAGGGAGAGGAGAGGGAGAGATGTGCCGGGTCTGGAAGCACGAGGAAACCCCGGATCTCGGGAATCAATGAAGGATCGGGGGAAGGGGAGGCTCAGGCTGGGCAAGGGGCGCGGAGCGCATCTGCAAGGGGAGGGAGGCCAGGCGGGTCTCGCGGCTGTCGCCCTCCGTCCCTCTCCCGGCCGGACGCTGGGCTGGAATCAGATGACCGCGGAGCTCGCAGGCGGCCGCTTCCTTCCTGCCTCTCCCCTCCTGCTGCTGCTGCTGCCGCCGCTTCCTCCGCCTCCTTCCCAGGCGCAGCAGCCGCCGCCTCTCGCGCCCGCTCGGGCCGATGGAACGCCAAGGCGCGATTGGAATCAGCCGGGAGGGGGCGGGCCTGGGGGCGGGGCCCGACTTATAATGGGCGGTCCGGTGGGTGGGCGGGGCTTCCAAGTGAGGCGAGGCGGCAATAAAGAATGGGCGGGGCTTAAACGCGACAGGGCGGGGCTGGGGATCTGAGTTCCATCGAAGCCAATTTAAGCAACCTTTATTATTATTTATTATTATTATCATTATTATATTAGAATTTAACTCAGTCCTCGGGGTTAAGGACATTTATGCTGATATGCAGTTAGACGTAAAGCAGAAATGTAAATATACGTGGGCGGGTCAGTGCAGCAACCCGAGAGCCTTCAGCAGGTTTACTCGGGAGTAAGCCGGGCGTAATTTAATTAGGGCCCGTTTCTGCGGAGGCGAGTGCCCCAACAGGATTACCGCCTGAAAATAGTCCGTGAAGGCTGCATCCCGGTGCACTCGGGGAAGCAAATCCCGCGGAATGCATATTTATTTCTAGCAATCGCCGATCGGGCATAGGATCGGCTTGCCAGGGAATGAGCACGTTCAACTCCGCCCCGCGCCCGGGAAATAAAGACCTAACGAAGCAGGGGGGGCTAAATTCCGAGCAGAAAAGTGCCAAGAGCTGTGCTGCATTTAGCACTAAGGATCAAAGGAGACGGGGGATGGCGATTACTAAGTTAATGATAATTAACTCAGTGATTTAAATTAATTACAATTCATGATTCAATTCATAATTATGACGAATATTTGGTAATATGCAGCTGGGAGACCTCCGTGTAACAAGCAACGAACGAGTCTAATAAATTTAATGTTCACACCAGCAACAACCCTGTGCGTATAAATAAAGCCGGTCCCATACAGGTAATATATGGCTTAAATAATGCCGGCGCTGATGGGAAACAAAGCGCAGTGAGGAGGATAAAGGGTGTGTGTGTGTGGAGGGTTTGAAGTCCAGTAGGAGGGGCATCAGTTAGCAATGGGAAAGTAGGATTGCAATTGGGGTGGTGCTTCTGTTTGCTTGTTGTGGTTTCTCTTTTCCTTACAAGGCCCCTGTGTTTAAAAGCAGCTGCACAGCAGGCAGAAATTCAACAGGTTCAGCTTTTCCTTGCATGGTGATGTAGTGATGCAACTCTCTCCACTATCTTGGGAGCAGTGACTGGGAGATAGGTGCTCCGCTCTTTTGGAGTAATGGTCTTGGAAGGACTCTTAAGCTTCCAGCCACTTCTTCTTGCCCACTAGTTAACCACATCTCCTCTCAGAGGGCCCAGGACTCCTTTGTAAGCTGCTGTTCCACCGGGGGGGGGGGGAGGCTGGAAGATTGACAGCTGCGTCCTCTGTTTACTTTGTCCATCTGCCTCATCTGTCTGTTCTGCATTCCTCTCTGCAAGGTTGAGATGCCAACTGCAGCCACCCCCTCAGCGCTGCAAGAAATGTTCATATTGTTCTCTTGTTAGGCCCACTTGCGGGTAGAAAAATGCCACCCAGATGGGCACGGCTGGTGTGCAGTGGGGAGGGCATGAACGGAAAAGGCCAAGGGATCCTCTTTGCTAGAACAAGGGGCTCCATCTCTCCCTGGCAGAATAAAAAAAAAAAAACTTTGCTCATGTTAGTTTAAGTGAATGCAAATTAAAATAGTTCATGACCCAGGATTCAAGTCCTATTAAAATGAAAGTATACTCTGATCAAAACAACCCCTCTGCAGTGCCACAAATCCAACTCAATGTTGTAACGTTTGAAAGTGTCAATGACTTCTCCTACCTGGGCAGTTATCTTTCCACAAAAGCGACATTGATGCCGAAATCCAGCATTGCCTGAGCTCTGCAAGTGCAGCCTTTTCCCAACTGAAGTGCAGAGTGTTTGAAGACCGGGACATTTTAATTTAAAAAATGCTTGTTTACAAAGTTATTCTACTACCAACCTTACTGTATGCTTGTGGAACACGGACCACTTATAAATGCCATCTCCAACTCTTCGAAACATTCCACCATCAGTGTCTCCGAAAAATTTTACACATCCCCTGGGAAGATAGACGAACTAATGCCAGTGTACTGGAAGAAGCAATGATTCTTCAACATCAACTTTGTTGGAGTGGTCATGTTGTTCGGATGCCTAATTACCATCTTCCAAAGCAACTACTCTATTCCAAACTTTAAAATGGAAAGCGTAATGCTGGTGGTCAATAAAAGAGATTTAAAGACACTCTCAAGGCAAATGTAGTAAAACATCGACAATTGGGAAACACTGGCGTGCGAGCGCTCCAGTTGGAGAATAGCCTTTGGACACTCAAACTCAGGATGAAAGGGAGAAATGTGCTAAGAGGGAGGCACATTTAGCAAACCCTCACCATGATCAACTCCGATCCGGAAACCTAGGTCTCCACTGTGGAAGGACATGTAGATCCACCACTTACAGATTCACTGTTAAAACCGTGTTCATGGAAGACAATCTTTCTCGGCTTTGAGTGACCACCAAAGAATAATACTCTGATCAGATTGGTTCAAAATTTGATCTGATGGTAACAGGAAATATAGTTATTCCCCACCTCCACTGCTGAGGGATGGTGGAAAAAGCAGCCTGTCTATTAAAACAGAAACAGCATTTTTGTTAATCTTTCCAGGATGGCTTTCAGAAGGTACAAGTGAGGGCTCCCCCCCCCCCCCATAACAAAATGTTGCAGCGTGTCACCAGCTCACAACTTTGAGCATGTGCAGCTTCCAGGCAACATCCAAGGCCCTGATTACAAGTTGGCTGTGACAAAGCTTTGCAAACTTAAGCACCGTTTCCTTAGAATTTCCTAGAATTATTGGTTCCACTAAGAGGTGCCCAGCCTTCCCAGCATTCCCTGCTCTGTGTGAGTAGGCCGCAACCTTCCTCCCAAACAACCTGCTTCCCAAGAGCAGACAGTGAGGGAGGCGTGAGGTTTAAGAACCATACTTCTTTATTTAATAAACAGAATAGTATTAAATCTGTATTAACAAAATATACAACCAAAAATATTCTATAACAATATACATCTTCAGCTTTGTAGATAAATATTTTCTCTTTCTTGGCTCTTCCCAGCAGCTTGGCTTTGTAAATTGTTGCCTGTCCTAAGCAGCTGAAAAGTGACACACTGGCAAAATAGTATCGGTTTTGGGGGTTCCCCCCTTTTTTTGCAACAGTAAGGGGAAAGGGCGGAAGGAGATGAAAGTAGGGCAGTACCCTCTGCTGGCGGTGCCCATGTGACAAAGTAATCATTGTTCATTTGCATAAATGTATACACAAGTCACCCACTACCGAGCACAGATTATTCATCACCCCCCCCCCCCGCAAAATGAACAGCAAGGAAAATCTAGATAAAGCGAGGCCCCTAATGCTCGGTGGGTAGTAATACTGCCGCCTACTGAAGGGGGTCATTCTGCCCCTGCTGGTGTGCAAAGTTCGTGAGGAATATTTGCAAGGCTCCACCTTATGCCTCCTCCTCATAGCAACTGGCTCCACTACCCAATACAGAGGGTGCCCCCCATTTAGCAAAGCCCAAGCTCAGAGGAAGGCACGCCTTCAGAACCTCTCATTTTCAGTCATGTTCAGAATATACATTTAAAGAACATTACAATTATAGAAACAGAGAACTGTAGCGTTAGAAGACACCCCAGAGGGTCATTTAGTCCAACCCTCTGCAATGCAGGAATTTTTTGCCTAATGTGGGACTCGAACAGACGACCCTGAGATTAAGCTTGACTGACTGAGCTTTCCCCCAAAGAATCCTGGGTATTGTAGTTTGCCCACCCACAGGCAGAACTATACTACCCAGCTCCCTTAACAAACTGAGATTCCAGGATTCTTGGGGGGTTGCCATGTGCTTTAAATGTATGGGATGGGTGTGGACTTGCTGTCAGTGCACAGGAAAGCATGGGAAGCTGCTCCCAAAACAGCAAACCAGGTTTTCGCAGGGAAGTAAAGTGGTAGTACAGCTAGAGCATGTGCAGCTTCCAGTACCGCTAATCTCCCGTGGCTCACAGTTTGTCAGCCATATCTCCCCAGACTTCTAAGAAGTCAGCATAAATTCTTCCCCACTCACTACGGAGGGAAAGATGATTATTCTAGCCAGCCCCACAGTATGAAAGGGAGTAAAAGACCAGTGATTTATTTTATTTTTTTTATGGGGAAATTTGGATGATGTTGACATTGCAGGTTTGCATCTGCAACATCCTCTAGAAAAATCCACTTAGCTGAATCATGGCTCTTGCTGGGCAAACTTGGAACATTTGCTGGAACACAGACAGGCCAGCTGGCATTGGAAGGCTAAAGGTATATTTTTTAAAAAAGAAGAGAGGTGCAAAATAAGCTAGTTTATTTATATGGCGAGTAATTCCACTGGCACTGGAAATTGCACCAACCATGTGATTGTTTTTAGTTGCCCCACTGTAGCTATGTGGCCAGCTGATGCCCCCAATCGGTGGTGGTAGCCTGTGGTAACTTTTATCGCCAGTTGGATACAAGTGCCCCGATTTCAGATGAATCATTTTGTTAGGTACTTGGGGCCCTGACTGACAGGACCGGCTGATCTGAGGGTGTAACTTGGAACCCACAGTTGTTCCAAGCAGACTATTAAAATGCAAGGAAATATCTTGTCACCGCATTAGTCACATTAGTGCTCGAATTGGTCTATCATTAGAACTCAGATGGACAGCTCAGTGTGTCAGTCTCGCTGACGGAGAAATGCCATGAAACCTCCCTCCATTGCTGGAGACACGAGGCCTCTGAATACCACGTCCTCAAGCAGGGAGAGTAGTAGTACTTGCACCCTTCCCACAGGCATCTGGCTGGCTGTCGGGAAAACAAAACATTGGGCAACAGGGGCCTTTGGCCTGATCCAGCAGAGCTCTTCCAAAGTTCTTAGGAACCCAACTCACGTGTTGCAATAGGAACAGAGTTGCACCGCTGGGCCAGCTCCCAGCATCACATCCTGTACCTCCTGCCTGCGCACCAAGCACAGAAGTCTGTAAAACAGAGGCAGCTGACCTTTTTCTGGCTGAGGGCCACATTGCCCAAAGGCCAGCATTCCAGGGGCCACATGTCAAAGTGGGCATGCCCAAAGGGCAAAAGTGGGGTGTAGCAGAACCCCAAACTTCTTGCCATTATTAATTACCTTTTATTCCTTTCCACCCCTTCCTTCTTATCAACTTACTCTTACCAACTTTCTTTCTTACTCCCTTCCCATATTCCTTATTCTCTTTCTCTCCCCCTCCTTCCTAATACAGTGGACGCTCGGGTTGCGAACGTGATCCGTGCGGGGTGCATGCTCGCAACCCACGCTCGCGTCTGCGCATGTGCAGGTTGCGATTTGGTGCTTCTGCACATGCGCAAAGCGCAATTTAGAGCTTCTGCACATGCACAACCACTGAAACCTGGAAGTAACCTGTTTCGGTACTTCTGGGTTTCGGCGGTCTGGAACACGAAAATACACAACCTGAAGCGGCTGTACATAGGGCTTTCTGCCCTACTGCAATGGACATTCCAATCTCTCCGTCTTTCTCTCTCCCTTTCTCTCACCTGTAAAGCGCATCTCCAGTACAAAGGGACCCCCAACCCTACCCCTGACATCGTGGCCCCAGGCTAACCATACGCATGTGGGATCCACACATCGAGTGTGCATGCTTGTAAACCAAACTCCTGGGCCCACCCCTGACATCATGTTCCGGGCTAGCCCTGCCCACAAGATCCGTGCAAGGAGCATGGACCCCTGTGTGTCTTGCATGCTGGTTCCTGTACACTCACAGATCTCCGCGCTCAATGCTCTGCTACTGGGACCGGCAGTGTGGCTCTGCTCCTATTACAACACGTGCTAGTATCCTCTGTGTGTATAGAGTATGAACAGTGGGTCAGGTATGAGCAATGTAATGGAATCGGAGAACAAATTCCTTTGGCCTGGAGTTAGTTGACAAGCTGCTAAGAGGCCCAGAAGCCATTTCAGCCCTGGCCACCTCAAGCCTTGGTCTCATCAACAGCTGCCACTTCCGCCACCAAGGAGTTCTGGCGTTGATATTCCCTCCACCACCTGTTCAGCTCCTCAGCTTTTCCGGAAGAGTGAGAAGAAGCCAGTGCCGTTGGGGATGCTGGTGCCACGGCGATAGAAAGGAGGGTTCTTGCCTTCTGCCGGGCTTCTAGGCGACGAAGCGATGGGGTGGGTCTCTTCCTGGTGCTTCTGCAGCAGTTGCTGGTGAATGATATACTGAATATCATCCTGTGTGGCAGGAAAGAAAAGAAAAGAGGATGTAACCACAACAGTGCTCCTAAATTGTGAATTTGTCTATTCCTCTTTTAAAGCCATGCAAATTGGTGGCCTTCCTTACATCATTCCACAGCTTCGCTAGGCGCTGTATGAAGAAATGCTTCCTTTTTTCCTGCCCTGAATCTCCCACTGTGCAGCCTCATCAGATGGCCTCAAGTTCTAACATTATGAGAGAGGAAGAAAAACGCCTCTCCTTTCTTCTAAGCTTAAAGAGCCCCATACGTTTTAACTTTTCCTCATAGGGGCAGCAGCTTCAGCCTCTCGGTTGCCCTTTTCCGGCTCTACAATATCTTTTTCGAGGCGAGGTGATCAGGTTTGTGAGCCTGATGACAGTAGAGGCTCTTCCCCTCTTTTAATTGATGTGAGCTGCTTTGGGAGACAATCGTCTGAAAAAATGGGACAAGGACCCCATAAACAATTAAATAAATACATTTTTGTGTTTGCTACCCTCTTCTTTTTATTCGTCATCTCCCAGCTGCTGCTGCTGCTGCTGCTACTTCTCCTCCTCATCTTACCCTGTCATGGTCTCTTTCCCTTCCTTTCTTTTCGGTCCCTGTTCAGAACTGGAATGAATCCATAAAGCAAACTTGGAACAAATTGTGAATGCAGGGAGAGAATCAGAAATTCTCACGCTCATCCCATTTGTGTCACTGCGCAGATCTGGAATTTATTAAGCATGGCAGGAGCCAAAAAGCTGTTGTCTGACTTGCAGTTTGGGATTTAAAAAATGTTGCGTTTGCTACTATGAAGTTCCCTGGGCCCTTTTGGCTGCTTCCTTCGGCTTCCAGCATATAAACTGAAATGACAATTGGCGCAGTTTAAAATGTTCCGGGTTAAATTTCTCTCTCTCTCTCTCTCTCACACACACACACACACACATATTCTGGTGTTTTTTCTTACTCACTTGCCAAGCTTCCAGCTCCTGGGAAAGGGCCATCTTCTGGCGAATGACACGCAATAGCTGCTGGCTCATGGAATCCCGTTCCAGGGAGACTTTTGCCAGTTCCAACTCCATCTCGCCTTTCCTGATAAGGCAGCAGATAGAGACATACACGAAAAGATAAATAAGGCTGCAAGCCTGACCACGTCTACTCAGTGAATTCACTGGGTGCTTTCAGATGGTCTGTTTACTTATCATTCATTCTGATTTGTTTTGGGGGAGGTTAGACAATGTTGCATCACAGCAAGTGTTATCCCACAATTTCCAGCTCATTTTCCCTTCGCTTACCGGATTGCAAATGCCCTGACATTTTCGGGAAGTGAGTTTGTTGTGCAAGCCCTTCCAATCACCTTGGAATTTCCCAGTTAAGTGATTGAATCCCACCCCAAAATAGTGACTGTCTGGAAATGCCCTTACTCCCAGGTAAGTGGGGTTAGGATCACAGACATTACAAGGTCCTCCAGGTTGGCACTGTTTCATGGGAGGGATTCAAGCACATACCATACATCTGCCTAGCTAAAGTGGGTTAAAGGACCTCGCCACCCACAGCACAAGCAATCCAGTTTAAAATAAGAATTAAACTTTTTGCGGTTTGGAAAGTGACAGAGAAATTCACTGAGAAGTGTGGGATGAATGAAGGATCAACTAACAGGAAGACGTGTAAACATCCCACAAGCAAACCAGAAAGCACGTTCATTGTCGAATAATCACCCCATAAACAAATCAGGATAAATGCTCAATAAGGACTGGATATACTATCGAACCTCTACGCAAGCTTTGTGCAAGCAAATCAGGATGAAGGCTCAGTAATTAAGGAACAGTTTTACATGCAGTTCCCAGTTCAGCCTGAAGATGTCACAATTCCATGGTTTAAAAACTTCCCCCTTCCCTGTTGCCTGCAGAGGGGGTGGGGGTAATCCATGGAGCCCTTCATCAATGGCTGCCAGACTGGACTTTCCTGACTCTGCTGCCATTTACGATCAGCCCTTAAACTGGGCAGCTGTAAAGGAGTGTTCTTAGTGCTCCAAGGCAGATTCTCAAATTACACGAGGAATGGAGGGACCCTGCATAATCGGAATGAGTGTTCTAGGAGGTTCCCAGAATCCTCTCTGGCTCACAGGGGTTACAATAGCAGACATCAGTGGCGTAGCGTGGGTTGTCAGCACCCGGGGCAAGGCAAGTAATTTGCACCCCCTAACCCTGAGTGAGCCAGTGCGAGCGCCCCCCCCCCAGATGTTGCGCCCAGTGCGGCCGGCCCCCCCTGCACCCCCCATGCTACGCCACTGGCAGACATACAGGGTTTTCCTCTGAAGACAGCTCAATGCAGAAAGGGTTTCCTGGAGCTAGAACATTCGCTTTAAAACACTGCAGAAGAGAAATGCATACAGCTGTGAACTGATTAAGATCATTTGAGTTAATTCCCTGCCTTTAAGGTTACTCATTAACCTGCGGGAGTAAACATTGCAGCCTCTCAAACAACAGTAGGTATTTTGAGGATATTTAACGAAGGCGTCAGGTTTACTCCGGGACCGAAACTGCTGCTTTTTGAGCATTTGCTCTGATTTGTTTGCAAGGAGGTTATGTGATGTTGTGTTATTATCCCACACTTTCGAGTGCAATTTCCCATCACTTCCTTTATCACAAAAAAAATCCAAATTTATAGCGAAGCAGGTTTGCTATGCAAGAGCACCAAATCAATAGCACCAGTCTGGAAACGCCCTGAATTACACTGCCCAAAAAACAGGTGGCGGTGCTTGAAAGACTGAGGATCTGCCTTGTGTGCAGAAGGCAATATCTAATTCCTCTAGACAGAGGGCTTCTGACAGTCATAGTAGACCAAGGTTTCCCAAATTTGGGTCTCCAGCTGTTTTAGGACTACAATTCCTATCATCCCTGACCACTGGTCCTGCTAACTAGGGATGATGGGAGTTGTAGTCCAAAAACAGCTGGAGGCCCTGAAGTAGATGATACTGAACTAGATGAGCCTGTGGTCTGACTCAATAGAAAACAGCTTCCTATGCTACTTTGAATTATAGGGTAACTTGTCCGGTTTTCTTATTTTTTGTGACCATCCCTTTAAAGGTTTTTAGAAGAGAACTGAGTGTTTGGGAGAGACAATCTGACAGAAACTGGAGAGTAATTTGATCACTGATGAAGGAAGAAGCCATTATGAATAAGATGTTCTGTGGCTGGTACTGTGGTTCAAAAAAGCAGCAGAGATAAATATATATCTTACATATAATAAAAAGGTAAGGCTGTCATCACGTGGCAGTTCACGTGTCTGCCAACAGGTAGCACTGCGATCTGATGACAGACTTCTGAGAGTTGCCAGGCCCGTGATGGAGGGAGATGGAAGCAAGCAGGCATAAATGGAGGGAGGTGGTTTTGGCAAGATTTAAGAGATGGGGGAGATTGGCAAGTGGGGCAGGATGAGGGGCAAAGTGAGCAGGGGTACAGCGCCTAGTAGGCATGTATATGTGTGTGTCCATATATACATTTATACACACACAGAGAGAATAAATATGCAATCAACTCACTTTATTATAGCCTCATCTCGATCTACTATGGCTAATTTCAGTACTTCGTCCCGGTTGCTCTCTTGATACAGGCGCCTCTGCCTCTCGATCTCAGTCTTTAAATTGCAGAGTTCTACATACTGTAGTGTAATCTGAAAATGGGGAAAGAAATTTAAAAAATGCTTTTTAGAAGGAAAATCATGCCACTCCACAATGTAGCATCCTCTGGTGGAGAAAGCACAGCTACCTGATCCTGAAGTTTCATGATCTCTGCTTCTTTCTGCCTCAGCAGATCCTGTTCCTGGTGATTCAAGGCTGACACCCGTTTGGCATAGTCAATTCCTTCCTCTTCCAGCCTCTTTGAGGGGTGTTTTGCTGCTGTGGGGATATGACAGGAGCCATTGCAGGTGCCGTTGGCCATCAGCTAAAGCAGACAAAGAAAGCCAAACACATACCCATAAACCAACGAGATCTCAATGACACTAAGACGCAGCTGACTCTAAGGTGAGTCACAGCAGTTGCTTATGCAGGACAGTAAGTCTTCAAATGCCCAGAACATATTTTCATGGAAATTCTTCATATAGCACAAACCTCCCATCTGTGTGACTCTGGACATGTGACTTAAGGTTGAAAACCTATGCAGGTTTCACTGAGAGTAAGTTGTACACATGTTCAGTGGATTGCAGTGTAACTGAGCTTAATTGCAGCACTGCAAAACAGAAGCCATGTACATATTTAGAATTGAGAAATGTTTTTGAAGTGCATTGTGCAGCACAGTTCTATACACGTCTATTCATTGAATTCAATCTCATTGAATTCAACAGGACTTACTCCCAGGTAAGTGTGCATAGGTTTGTACCCTTAAATCACTGGTGAACTGATTCATGAACACAATGCTTTTACACATTTGTGGGTTTTTTTTAAAAAAAACACCTTCTTTTTTAGTTTTTTTCAATTTTTCCAGCCATGAGATAAACTTTACATATTGCTTGTAGTCTTGTGTCATAGTGAGGAATGTCAGAGAATTCTGGCAGAAATGGGAGCAGAAATTGCCAATGTTTGCTCATTCATCCCATGTCCACAACAGAAATGAATTCAGTGAAGACCACTGGCTGTTGTTTTCAATCCACAAACTATATGCAATTGAAAACACTCCCCCCCCATGTGATGCATTTCCTTTGCCCTGAAAGGAATGGTGTGGAATAACGTAAAAATAAAGTAATCCATTATGCAAAATTCTGCCATAGCCAACAGCAAGATGAATAACCTGGGTTTTGTTGGAAGTCGAACTGCAGTGAAAAAGAAACAGCGCTTACATCCCTACTTGTGGTAAGACATAAAGGTGTACTATAAATACTCTTCTCCAGCAGTGAGTGGGAGCAGCAAGCCATAATTATTGGCTTACCTCTATGTCCAAACCAAGGCGGGGGAGGTGCTGGTTTCATGGTTTGTTTTGCTTGAAACAAACCACAGTCTGAAGCCAAAGTTTGTTCTTGGCTCAACAAACCACAACCCCTACAGGTTGGACCTAAAGCTAAGCCAAGGATCACTGGCTAGAAGGGAGCTGTGAAGTGGGAGATTTGTTTAAGAACACAAGAACAGCTCCGCTAGATCAGACCAAAGGCTCATTTAGTCCAAAATCCTGAGCTCACAGTAGCCATAAGCAGGACTTGAGCACAAGAGAGCTCTCTCTCCCCTCCTGCAGTTTCCAGAAACTAGTATTCAGAGGGATAGGGCTATATCCAGTTCTAGTCCTACTAGAACACAAGTTAATGAACATGGCTAACTTAGAGTCATTGGTTTTAATGGGTCTACTTTGAGGAGAACCAGCATTAGCTACAACTCTCGTTGTTTTTTAAAAAGATATTACGCAATGTAATTCTGTACACGTTCCACTGAGCCCATAAACTGTGTATTATCATGCTACGAAAACACAGCCTTCCTCCCCACTTATAAATCTAACAGCATCCTTAATTAAGCATTTTGGAGTGGAGGGGGAGGATATAATTTGCACTTAAATGTGAATTCCTCCTCCCACCCACTTAAAAAACAACAACTCAGCTTCGTTCTGGATTGCAAGCATTATCCCCCCCCCCCAACTTAGTACAAAAAAGAGAAAAGATAGTATGCTTCAGTCTTTCCAAAAATACATATTTTTGAATTTGCACTGTGTGGGAAAGACTGGTGGAGAATCAGGTATGCCCAGCAGTGTACATTTCCCAAATTGGCACATGGACAGCAATCTTCTTTTGGCATTGGAAACTTTGCCCGTGACACAAACAGGTGAACTTAGATGCCCCTCCACCACCGCTTCCTTCCTCCCGTACCTTAGGGGCCTTCCCAGGCGCTCCAGGGGCATCCTCCAAGCTACTTTCGATCTCAGACTGGATGGAGGTGACGGAAGTGTCCAAATCGTGCAGGCGGATCTCCTCCTTCATCTCCTTGACCTGATGCTGGAGGCGACGGTTGGAGGCCCGGAGCTCCTCAGCTTCCACTTCAACCTGCTGCATCTTGGGAGGAGAAACAGGAAGTGGGTACGGAGGAGCACGAAAACAATGTGCTTCTGTGAGGGGCACCTACCAATGAGTCCTTCCCTTCCTCATTCTCTGCATTAACCACAAAAACGCCTTCCTCATTCTCTTACACACAAGCCACGTGTCCCTCGTCTTTGTTTTCAGTTGACCCCAAGGGGGAGGAAATTTCCCCAGCCAGAGAGCCGCCTTTCCTTTTTAGGCAATCTCCTGAGGGCCACAGGCCAGTGGAGGACAAGGGGCCTGGAGCAAAAGTCAGTGGGGCAATGAATGTCTACGTCAACCTTTGTGCACTAGGATTTTTTCAGCTCACACTCACACTCACTCTAGCCTCCATCCAGACAAGGGAGAGGCATTACCAGGGCAAGCATAGGGTGGAAACCATCAGGGTGTGGTTGGAGGAGAATTCCAGGGGCCACCCCTGCCCCACATCTCCCATTTTCACCCTTGAGCCTCAATGAGCCCCTTGCTTAGTAGTTACCCGCAGCTCCTTCTCTCGGCTCTCGTTACGAAGGAGGAGGAGGTTGTTGTGCAGTGTGTCTACCAGCGCCTGGATCGATTCGTTCTCCTCCCGCAGCTGATGGGTCTGCTTCTCCAGATCTCGCTTCCGATCTTGTAACATAAGGTTCTAGGGGAAAGGAATGTGCATGAAAGCAAATAAATGGTTGGAGCTATGCCCCCGATCTTCATTCCCAGATCCATCAAGTGGTTGTGGTTCAGAGCTAGCACCTCCCAGGGGGTTCCCGTGTCCTTTTCTGTTGGGCCAGGTAAGCAGGGCATTTTCCTGCCAAAGAAGGGATATAAAAATAAAAGATTTGTGGAGCTGGGAGGGACCACAAGGGTCATCTAGTCTAGCTGCCTGCAATGAGGGAATCTTTCACCCAACGAGGGGCTTGAACCCACAACTCTGGGATTAAGGGTTTCATGTTTTACCAACTGAGCTATCTATCCATCCCATTCCCTATCCTTAGAAAAAAACACATAATAACAGCAAATCATATAAATGCCCACCCTTAATGGCACACAAAATGGCCCACATCTCAAGGCAGCCATTTTGCTATCCTAATGGCAGGGTGAGGCTGGGTGGCAGCATGTAACTCCAAAGCAAGGGGTTGCCTCCAACATTAATGGTATGCTGAGCAGATCCATTGAAACAAGTGGAGGTAACTGCCCATTAGTTTCAATGGGTCAATAATTGGATGCCACCCGCTTTCTGTGAGTGTATGCAGAACGTCCTTTTGCTCAGGTGACCCAGGTAGCCACAAGCAGCCACAGCTAGCCCCCTGCACAACTAGGACTCAGGTGTGGGAAATCGAGGAGGGCTTCTGTGAACAACAAGGCCCAGCATCACTTCAAAAACTAAGGACTGGGAATTTGGTCACCATTGTCTTATTCCATGGTAAAGCCACAAGTCAGCTTCAGAGACAGCTTCTTGAAGAGGGCTAGAGGGGAAAACATAGTATTTCCCTGTTCCCCAGTGCCTTCCTTGCCCCATCTGCCAGTTTGAAGATCTCCTGTCTTACCTCTGCCTGCAGGCTTTGTGCCTGGGCCGCGTGTTCAGCGCTGCTAAGGGACAAAGTCCGATGCTCCCCGCGTAACAAGCCCAGTTCTTCCTGCAGCTGCTGCTCCAGGTGTGTGATCTGTGGAGTGGTTGACAGGTGTTAGGTTTTGGTTTGGCAAAAAACTGACACTTCAACCTGTTTTTCGGCACTAGACCTCAGTCCTCGGCTGTGATGAAGTAGAATCTGCATCTGAGCCTATGTATGGCACACATTCACCTTCACCACCAAATATTCAGTCTGAGTGGTATGTATACAGTGACATGAGAGAAGAGAATGCCACTGAACATATGCAGAGTGCCTTCCCTTCGGGCTAAGAGCTCTTTTTCTTCTGGTATGAAGTTTGCAGCAAAGCCCCACACCTCTGTGACCTGTGCACTATATTCTCCTCTGCCCAGGTTCCCCTAAGCGTGCTGAGGATGAGAGACCTGAAGTTTAAAGGAAAACACATCCTTGAAGTTGTAGAAATGTATTTTATTATAATGAAGTTTTCTTGTATTTTGCAAGCTGCCTTAGATACCAATAATGGCAAAAAACCATACCCCACAAGTGTCCTGGGGAAAACTGAGACATCCCTTTTTTTATTGTACACTGCTCCAAAATGCATTATTTTGGTTGCAGTGCCCCCAAAAAGCACCTTTTAAAAGGGGAAACTGTGGCCCGAAATCATGTGAGATCACAGCAACCAAAATGGCAGCTGTGCTCTCATGATAAAAAACGGAAGATGGTGTCCAGGAAGATGGAGTCAGGGATTTGGGCTTCAAAGTGTTGGAGGGTATGAGAAACGTAGCCTATACCTTTAAAAACAAAGAAGAGCTACCAGATTTGGTGATGATGTTTCCTGGGAGCCAGTTGCCAGAACAATGTAGGCTGCTTTCCTAACCCTACACAGCTGGGAATAAGCCTCGGTTGCATTCAATTGGACTAACTTCTGATCAGACATAGTTAGTATTGTGCTTTTAATTGTTTGTTTCACACAACAGGAAATAGAACGCCAGAAGCTGCCTCACGCTGAGTCAGACCAGTGGTCAATCCAGATTAGTCCTGTCTGCATCAGGCATTAAGCTGGTGTGAAAGAGTTCATTTGGTCCCTGAGGTACCCTGGACCCAAATTGTTCAGGGTTTTGTAAATTAATACAACTTGGTTCAATAGTAAATTAACTGGGGGCTGGGGGTGAGGTGTTTTGGTGCCAATTAAGTCATGTGGACCATGGGGGGAAAATAGCCCCGCATACCTGAGGAACAGACACCCCACCACAAACACCTGTCTGTAGGTGCCCTAACTGGTTCTGCAAGTTCCAGTAAGCATCAAAGTCAAGAGAGTGACCAATCCAGAGCCCATAAGGGAACATCCTTTTAGGGAACAGACCCAGTGACTTTTAAAAAGTCTAATCTGGATTCATTATTATGCACGTATCCGACTTTTGCAGCAAATGGAACACTTCGTAAGGTTTGTCTAATTTATTTGACCTCATTAGCAGCTCCTCCCTGCAGTTAGTTTCCTACATTCCTGGAAACCTGCCAGTCTGGGTGATGATGCTATGGCACTGTGATCTCAGCCCACATGGCTTGTTTGACTCAATGAATTCCTTGTTCTATTTTCGGAGTTCAAGCATGGCGTGTGCCTCTGTCCCTCCTTCCGTGGCGCTGGTGAGCTAGTATTTGCATGGAAGCAGGAAGCTGCCTTATATTCTCACCCCCTCCGAAACAATAACAAAAGAACCCCTCTCTGCTCACAGAACATCAGCAATAGCAGGAAGCGTACAACGCTAAGACAGACCACTTCTTCCTCGCAGACTAGATCTCTGCAGGAAGGGAGTCATTGGTTTTGCAGAAGTGTCCAATCTGCACCACACACAAACACCTGCCTGCATGCTGAGATTGTGCAGCTCCCGGTAAGGCTGTGACACATGCTTTTTTCTGAATGTACACAAGATGGCAATCCAGCCTCCTGTCTGCCCCAGCTTTTCACAGGACCACCACCCCACACACTCAAACATATTCCAGGCCCCCACAAATATTTGGCTTCAATCCCCACTAGTAATTTGCATACAAGACCACGCCCACACAAACTGCAGCCATAAATCTGGACTGGTGACCATGTTCCCAAGCTTTTATCAGTGGCATGTTGGGTGAAGCATTCAACGTAACTGCCAAATTAGCGTCTTCTAACCCAGTGCCCTGCAGGTGTCTTGAACAAGGGCTCCCATGGAAGTCCTGTTCCAAAACATCCAGAAGGCACCAGGTTGGCTAAGGTATGCTGTGCAATGTCAGACCCTCCAAGTGTCCCTATTTCCCAGGGGCAGCCCCGGATTTACAGAAGCTGCCCCAGTTTCTGATTTGATCCCAGAATGTCCTGCTTTTCCTTAGGTAAAGGTAAAGGGACCCCTGACCATTAGGTCCAGTCGTGGCCGACTCTGGGATTGCGGCGCTCATCTCGCTTTATTGGCGGAGGGAGCCAGCATACAACTTCCAGGTCATGTGGCCAGCATGACTAAGCCACTTCTGGCAAACCAGAACAGCACACAGAAACACCGTTTACCTTCCCGCTGGAGTGGTACCTATTTATCTACTTGCACTTTGATGTGCTTTCGAACTGCTAGGTTGGCAGGAGCAGGGACCAAGCAATGGGAGCTCACCCCATCTCGAGGAGGACATCCCTATTTTCTTTGGATTAATGTATTAATGTTGGAGGGTATGGAGTTATGCGACCCCCAAGCCAAGGAGATAAGTAACTAGAAAACCTTTAGAAGACACCTGAAAGCAGCCTTGTATAAGGACGTTTTTTCCCTAATGTTTAATTATGTTTTTATATATGTTGGAAGCCACCCAGAGTGACTGGGGCAACACAGAAGGAGGAGGAGGAGGAGGAGGAAGAGGAGTTTGGATTTGTTATCCCGCTTTATCACTACCCGAAGGAGTCTCAAAGCGGCTAACAATCTCCTTTCCCTTCCTCCCCCACAACAAACACTGTGTGAGGTGAGTGAGGCTGAGAGACTTCAGAGAAGTGTGACTAGCCCAAGGTCACCCAGCAGTTGCATGTGGAGGTCAGATGGGTGGGGTTTAAATAATAAAATTATTAGTAGTAGTAGTATGGAATAGGATATCCCTATTTTCATCGGAGAAATGTTGCAGGGTATGCTATGTGAATTCAACAAACACAGCACTTCCCAGCATGGAGAAGCAGTTGACGAGAGCTACACCTGCGGAATTCCTGCCCGTCACACAAATGCTAAAAAGCACCGGTTTCCCTTAGGTAAGGAAAAGGGGAAGTACCGGCCGACTTCCCAGCTGATCCCTCTTGCCTCTCTTCCCCTCACAGACTTGAGGAATCTCTGTGAGCTGCGTCTCCTTTCCCCTTACCTGACTGAGCTGCTCCACCAGGCGCTGGTTCTGCTCCGAGAGGTCCAGGACGGCCTGTGAACTCTCCCGGCTAGTGTCCTGCTGCTCCATGCGCTTCTGCCCCAGCTGGGCGCGGACTGTGGCCAGGTCAGTCTCCAGCTCCGCCACGCGAGTCTCAAATTCAGCACTTCTGGATTCAAGGTGCAGGCGGAGTTCGTGCTTCTCTTGCTCCAGTCGCTGGGAGAGGCCAGAGAAAAGAGTCAGGGCCAAATATAACAGGGAGCTGTGAATTCATTATTGAGTGCAAACATTTCTAAAATGCCTTTCATGCAAGGGCCCCAGGGCAGCGTCCAAAAAGCAGGGATAAAATTATTCATATGCAATAAAAACACAGTGGCCACAGCTAAATTGTACATTTAAAGCAGTATCACACCACTTTAAACAGTCACGGCTTCCTCCAAAGGATCCTGGGAATTGTAGTTTGTTAAGGATGCTGAGAGTTTTTTGGGGGAACCCCTATTTTCCTCACAGAGCTACAATTCCCAGAGTGGTTTCACAACCAATCCTTCTTCAGGTCACATGTAAAATTCAGGTGAATTTTCATTTGATTTTGATTTTTTAATGTAGACATGAGAAGAACTGAATTTAAGATTGTGGCAGGGATGAGAAATGGAAAGAACTTGAAACAGACAGGTTCCTCCACCCTTCTTGACTCGATGGCAACTGATGCTATCTTTGGTTAGAAAGCCAAGTTTTGAAAGATACCAGAGAAGCCTCACTTCTGCTCTTGTGGTAACCATCAACTGAAAACCTCCCTTGCTCCACCGGTCATGGAAGGAGAGGGAGGGATCTCTCCCAAGCAAACTGAAGAACTAAAAATACTGATTTACCTTTATAACATTTTTAATTGCTAGCAGTAACATTGACGTAACTCATAAAGTTGGCTTTATTTCTCCTGGCTTTAGCAATATATTTAACTGAGGCTTTATTTGCTTGCCATCACATTATATAAGTGGTGATATAGAAATTTAGTGTGTTCTACTTTTAGGGGGGTGATTGGCCAATATAAAGCCAATACTTTGGAGTGTCACGAGGTTCTTTCTTGTTCCATATGCTTTTTTTTGCATGAAAAGGCTAAGGAAAGTTACCCAGGACTTTAGCTGAAGTCACTAATCCAGAGGACACTCAGCTTTACTTTGCTTTTCCTTCTGCTAATCCCAGGAAAGCACTTGAACTGGTGTCTGGAGGTGGTTTTGGGGTCCCACAGACCCCTTCAGTGCAGGACTTTTTGGAAAGCTCTGAAGATACTTCTTTTTTCTTTGGCCTTCTCACAGAGTGTACTTGTTGGATTGATAGGCATATCTTGTTACTGGGTTTAACATTTTGGGACCGATTGTTGCTTCATACTTTATCGCTGGTTTTATTTATAAAATACATTGTGCTATACCGTACTCTGTTTTTTATCTTGTAAGCCTCCTCGAGAGGACTTGGGCCCTTGAAGGTAGTCTAAAGATATCTATATGGGTTGGTGGGTCCAGAACTCCCCAAAATTCCTGGACCCAACAAGTGTTAAAAGCTGAACCGGGCTAGTTTCACCCTCAGGTAATCGCCTGGGAGAGGAGCCATTAAGAAAACAAATGAAAGGCGATGAGCCGTTAAGAAAGCAAAGAGAGGGTGGGGCCCCTCCTTCAGCTCTTAAGATAGTTGGAAGGACAAAAGCCAGAGTTTTTAGGGTTGGCTGTGTTGTGACCTAGGGGGAAAAGGTTGTAGGTTGGAAAAAGCAGAGAGAGAACATGCTGTTTGATTTCTGCTTGAATCCAAGGCCATGGCAGTAACAAGACCCTTTTGGGGTGTTGATGCTGTGGGCCCCTCCATTGTAGGCTCAGGTTCTATATATGCGGAAATAAACCGCATATCATAAAAACACCACAGTCTCCACTGTGCCTCATTCTCAAATGAAACACAAACCCTGGATAAGTGCACGGAACCCCTGGAATGTGGCTTGGAGATGGGGGTGGCCTGCAACAATATTTTAAATTACATAACAGCAACTTTATGCTGTATTGTCAGGTAAAGGTAAAGGGAACCCTGACCATTAGGTCCAGTCATGACTGACTCTGGGGTTGCGGTGCTCATCTCACTTTATTGGCCGAGGGAGCCAGCGTACAGCTTCTGGGTCATGTGGCCAGCATGACTAAGCTGCTTCTGGCAAACCAGAGCAGCACACAGAAATGCCGTTTACCTTCCCGCCAGAGCGGTACCTATTTATCTACTTGCACTTGCTTTCAAACTGCTAGGTTGGCAGGAGTGCTGTATTGTAGCTAATGGCTAAAATATAAATCTGGATTAGAAATTCCAGAAGTAGTAGTAGAAGAAGAAGAAATTTGTGATGCATTGTATGCCGTGATGGCTGAACAATAAAAATGAACTGGAAGCCCCCCTTCCATGCAAAACCATCTCTCCACCACCAGCCAAGATGTGAGTCACAAATAGTGTCCCTTAGAAGGGACCAACAACTGGATGCAGCCACTACTGGTAGACCATCTAGCTCTGCATTTACCTAGGTGGATATTGATTGAGACAGTGTGCAGGCCCCCTCCAATGATTTCAAGTCCCTTTTTGAAACTCCTGGTTCTGGTGGTAACTATTCTGCTCCAGCTTATTTGCTTCTGTAACATCCACATGCAAATAAAATTGTATGCCACCATTCCCACCCCCGAGCTGCCTATTATGAAGGAAAGTATAACTATTATTTCATCTCTTGCATATTGTCTACCTGATGATCCAAATCCTTAATTGCATTTCCCTCAATATCCAAAAGCTATCCATATAAGACATAAGGACACCTACAGTCATATGCATGAACAGATGACACAGTAAAGTCTTAAGAAAAGAGTGTTGCCTAGGCTCACGGCTTCCTGGAATCCACACCCCTCTGACCTCAAACCTCAGACCCTAATCCTTGATGCAAAAGGCTATTGGTCAAGGTAACTAAATGGAGCTTCAATGTTCAGGTGCAGTCTACCTCTGGGCACCAGGGGAAGGCACCTGCATATCTTGCTTGAGGGAACCCAGAGACCTCTTGCAGATTGATACTGTAAACAGAACAGTCTGGTCTGATCCAGAAAGCCAAGGCAATTCACATGTTCACAATCCACAAGCCCTGTGCGTAAACTCCCCTCCTGGAGCAAGCCAGTCCTGCTTCAGAAAGTTCCTAGAGAAAGTGCCCCCAGTGACAGGTGCCTACACCCAAAAAAGAGAAAGCTTTTCCATTTGGACACACCTTGGATTCCGCTGCGGATATGGATGGCAACTCTTATTAATGACAGGGTCGTGTTAACAGGCTTGGGACAATTTCTGGCTTCGCTTTTCAGCCCAATTGCCCAATTTCAACCCTGGGCCTCCACCCTTGAGGCAAAATAAATAAATAATGCAAGTGGCTGGCATCCTTCCACCCAGTTTCTGTAAGCAACACAGAAATATATGGGCCTCGGGAGGGTACAGCTGGTGGGTGAGGTTCTTTGTGGGTGATTCATGCTGGGCGCTTTCTATTCCTCCTCCTCCTCCTCAGTTCCATTTGGTCACTCTCTGTTCTTCCTTCCCTCTAGCTGGCTAATTATACCCACTCTGTCACCACAAACTCCACCTCGCCTCCTCAGTGCCCTCCTGCTCTGTGCCAGACTGGTTCGACTAGCTGCCACAAGTATCATGCCCAGAGGTTGCCTGTGCCAACTTCACCCTAGGCCAGGACCTTGGGGATTACTTGAGAGGCGAAACGGGTTTAGAGCGAGGTGGATGAAACTGAACTCTGGAATTTCTCAGCAATACAGAGAACGGAAGGATCTCTGGCAGAGAAGGTCTCAGGCTCAGTCCCTGGCAGGTAGGAATGGGAAGGCCCCCTGCCTGAAACTTTGGAGAGCTGCTGCCAGTCAGTGTGTGCAACACAGAACTACATGGTGCCATGGCCCAACCCGGTACAAGTCTGCTTCCTCTGTCCCTAGGGTTCACATGTTACGAAAGAGCTTCTATGTAATAAACAGCATGCTGTTGCAGGTTCACACAACAGCAGTCCCCACATGCATGTAGGATTGTCCCCATGCTCTAGAGGAGATATGTGAGATTTCCTACACGGGCCAACAGTGTGTGATGTGTAAAGCAAGGGAGTCAGGAAACCCAGAGTTTGGGTTTCGAGGGATGTTATAACAGCAGCAGTGTTGCTTTGGAAAGAGGACAGGACACCCACAGAAAAAATGAAAGCCAGAACTACTTTGGGCAGAGAGCTGCTGGAGTTCAACAGCTGCCAGCTGTTGCAACCTCAGGTGCCACTACAGTGGTACCTCAGCTTACATACGCTTCAGGTTACAGACTCCGCTAACCCAGAAATAGTGCTTCAGGTTAAGAACTTTGCTTCAGGCTGAGAACAGAAATCGTGTTCCGGTGGTGCAGCGGCAGCAGGAGGCCCCATTAGCTAAAATGGTGCTTCAGGTTAAGAACAGTTTCAGGTTAAGTACGGACCTCCAGAACGAATTAAGTACTTAACCTGAGGTACCACTGTATTGCCCCACCTTCCTTCTAGAGAACTTGCAGTGACAGAAACAACGGCAATCCAATTTTGCCCTTACAACAACCCTGAAGGTAGGCTAAGTTGAGTAAAAGAGAGGGGCCCAAGACCACACAGGAAGGTTTCTGACCGAGAAGGGACTCCCCGGCCCAGGCCTGACATTCTCCCCACCAAACCACACCCTCCGCTGTGCCCCCTTACCTCTTTGGTCTCCATGTGCTCCTTGGCCACTTCCTCAAAGCGCCTTTCCAGCTCCTCATTGCGTTCCAGGAGCATCTTTCCCAGCTCAGCTGCCAGCAGCAGGTCCTGCTCCTTCCTCTGCAGCAGTACCCCCAAGTCCGCCTCTTCGGGGTCCCCGTCCCCAGCAGCCACATCGCCCCCAAAAGTCTGTTGCCGCTCGCCCCCAAAGGGATAGAACTTGTCCCCCAGGGCAGGTGGGGTCAGAGGGAAAGGGGTCCGGAGGGCAGCCTCCTCCTCGGGGAACATGGAGGGAGCTGTGGTGGTTGCCATGGAGTGGGGCTGGGGAGAAAGAGGAGGGAAAGGGGGGCAGAGGGTTAGAGTGGGGAGAAGTGGGGAGCCAGGATGCAAACCTTGGCTGGCAGGGCTGTGGCTTCGAGGAAGGGGAGAAAGGCAGTCAGCAACCAGGGCACTAGGGCCCAGTTTCTCCCATGAGAGAAGATGCCTTCTGAGGGAGGGGGAGAAGCAGGTAGGTCGTTTCCTCCAGGTATCCAGGTGTGAAGAGGCAACCTGAACTGCTCCTGAGGGAAGTGAAGAAGCAACAAGCTTGCCCTGGGTTCTCCGCTTCTTCTTCTTCGACTCCCGGTTGGGTTTCGCTGTTTATTTCCCGATTCCTGCCTCCACCCTCCCAGAGGTTGTGACAGGTGAGGTTTTCCACTCGGCTGGCTCCTCCTCCTCTCATTCACGCCCTCACCTGTCGCTCCTGTTCCCTCCTCCTCCTCCTCCGCTCTGGGAAATTTCCAACTACTCAGTGACTTGTGCTTACAGGGCCAGCAGGGACCTGGTCCAGGAATCCTCCTGCCTCCCTTACAAACCCTTCCCAGTCAGATACAAAGAAGAGAAAGCCTCAGTGTCTTTATATAGCCTGTTTCCTAAGTGATCACCCACCATCACAAATGAACGTTACAAAGTTAGCTTGCTCTGAATCAGATTATTGGATTGTCTCACTATTCTGCTCTGTGGCTGTCAGAGCACCTGCTTGGCATGCAGAAGGTTCCTGGTTCAATCCTTGGCATCTCCAGGAGGGGCTGAGAGAAAACCCTCTCGGAAATCCCGGGGGACTGTGATCCTTACAGCAGCCCTGCAAGGGAGAGCAGCATTACTAGTTTTATGCTTCAGGATGGAGGCTGAGGATGAGAGAATTTAAGCGAATGCTTCAGGGCACCTGTATATTTACAGCAAAACTAGGATTTGAACTCTGAGGCTAAAGGGCTTGTGAGGTTGATCAGTGGCGTAGCGTGGGGGGTGCAGGGGGGGCCAGCCGCACCGGGCGCAACATCTGGGGGTTAGGGTTAGGGGGTGCAAATCCACGGGTTAGGGGGCACAAATTACTTGCCTTGCCCCGGGTGCTGACAACCCACGCTACGCCACTGAGGTTGACTACTTTGGCTCTCAAAACAAGCCAGCTTTATTGTCTTCTGTATAAACCCAGCAATCCCAGCTTCAAATTTTCCCTTTCCCAAAAAACCCTTCCCTATTTAAGATACAATAATAATAATAAAGCAGGTTGAAAAAAATAAATAAATGCATAGCCTTGGAATAGTTTTTTCCTGAGTGAAAAAATAAAGTGGGCAAAATCTCTCTCTCTCACACACACACACGGGTGATCAGCCAGGCTGAAGGGGAAGAGTTCCATTGTTCATAACTAAATATGTTTTAAAAGAAGAAGAGGGAAATAAAAAACACCTGTGATACTTGGGCAGCTACACCTGTCTCCTCATTCCAGCAATCTCAAGGAATACTTTATCTTGTGAACTGCTCTGAGGTCTTTTGATGAAGGGATAAATATAATAAATAAATAAAAATATCCTGCGTGGGAAAATACGGTTGCATTTTCCCCAGATAAGATACAAAAACATGGTTGCTTGAGTGCTGGGACAATGTGATGCCACTAGAACAGAAGCTCAGTCATCAGGGACGAGGAACAGACCTTCAGCCCCAAACAGCAGACAAATGCTATATATTTAATTCAGCCAAGAACTGCACAGAAGTCTCTGCAGAACCCCGGAGCCTAGGAGCATCTCCCTCAGGTTTCAGACCACATGCCATTCTTCCTCTGGAGCAGGTTTGGGGAAAAACCTATGGCCCCCCAGATTGTGGCTGAACCACAACTCCCATCAACCCCAGCAAGCGTGGCCAATAGCCATGAAGCATGGGAGTCGTAGTCACTGATGTGGTCCAAAGGAAAGGAGAGCAACACGTTTGGCTGCAGGAGTTGCCAGAAGGAGGCATATAAGGTGCCATTCAACCATCCTAGGGACTCCACTCCTGATTTGTATTGTAGAGCTTACTCCATAGCCCTTTCTTCTCCCAAAGATATCTTGCAAGGCAGCAGAGGTGTAGGATTAGAGTTTTCCTTTTCCTAGATGGGCTACTTTCCCAGGCTGGTGAGCTCCATCTGCCCCTTATTTCCCTCTACAGCATGTGCAGAAACCGCCTTCTTGGCTGTTAGACCCACTATCGGTCTTGTCCGCCCGATCCACTGGAGCCGGTCTTTGAGTGCAGGGGAAATCCCTAACTTGAGACCCATCGGCCGCCCTCACCTGGTTTAGCCGGCCAGTCGAAACTGTTTCCAGGGTGTGGCCACTGCCGCATGCCGACAGCTTGGAGGAGCCACAGGTGAGAGAGCTGAGTGCAGGGTGGGGACCAAAGGTGGACAAATCACCCCAGAAAGAGCACAATGTGCCCCCCACCAGAGATACTACCCCTCCCCTAACACCCCATGCCCCCTGCAGCTTAAATACCACCAACGAAGGACAGCCCACCAGCTCCCTAGCCAATCTGTTCCACTGCCCAACAGTGATTAACCGCTAGGAAGTTTCTCCTGGTGTTTAGCAAAAACCTGCTTCCCTGCCATTTCCACCAAAATTGGTTCTGCCTTCTGTAGCAGCAGAGCACCAGCCTGCCCGCTTCTTCCGCACGACAGCTCTTCAGGTATTTCAATATGGCGATAATGTTTCCCCTTAATCTCCAGTCTAAACATACCCAGCTCCTTGAAGCCATTCCTCATAGGAGCTGGCTTCCAGATCTGTCACTATCCAAATCGCTCTCCTCTCTCAGTATCAGGGTGATATGGAAACCAGAAGTGGACAACCACAGAACAGAGAGGTGCTATTACTTCTCGGCAAGGCACAAATCCTTTGGATTAAAAAAAAATGTGTGCGTGTGCATGCGTGAAGGGCTGGCCTGTGTTGAACACATCACTGGAGCTATTCAAAGTCAGCCACAGCAAATCCTTTTTAAGAGGCTATCTAATCTTGACCACATCCAACAGCAAACCTTGCTGATTCCCACCCTCTGCCAGCACTCAGGAAGTGGCTCTGAGCTTTTTACTTATTTTATTTGTACACCGAAGATCACAGGACAGTTCACAACCTTGAAATACATAGTAATAACACAAAATACAAAATGAAAACAAACCAATAATATCCCTCTGCTCCCACAAACACACTGAAAAGGCCATAGAATGTTTTGGGCATTATATTTGTTCGGATCGTGAATTAATGAGTGAATAAAATAAATGCATAGCCCACTAGTTCTCACTTCCTTCCCAGAGAAACCAGCAACCACTGTTCTTTTCCTAACTCACGAACAGCGCAATCCTGTGCATGTTTACTTTAGAGTAAGCCCTACTGTGTTAAATTCCTAGGAAGTGTGCATCGGATTGCAGCCTACGTTTACAGACAAAAGCACATTTTCTAGCAAGTGCAAACAGGCTTAGCCTTGTGCCGGCAATCACACCCTTGCTCCCCTTATGACAGGAGGTCCGGCTTATAGTGCATATGGAATAAAACTACCAGCATGAGTTTGACCAAACTGCGGGAGGCAGTGGAGGACAGAGGTGCCTGGCGTTCTCTGGTCCATGGGGTCACGAAGAGTCGGACACGACTAAACGACTAAACAACAACAACAAGGCAAACTAAGGCCTGGGGACCGGATCCGGCCCAGTTGCCTTCTCAATCCGACATGCGCACGGCCTGGGAATCAGCGTGTTTTTACATGAGCAGAATGTGTCCTATTATTTAAATTCATCTCTGGGTTATTTGTGGAGCATAGGAACTCATTCATCCCCCCCCCCCCACAATATAGTCCAGCTCCCCACAAGGTCTGAGAGACAGTGGACTGGCCCCCTGCTGAAAAAGTCTGCTGACCTCTGGAATAAAAGCACCTGCTCTGCCCCCACCCCCGCATGGCACAGCGCCCCCTAGAGGCAAAATGCACATTTCCATCAGGCCTTCCATTTTGCTCAAGGCACCAGAGCTTTAACAAGATGTAAGATGTATTAAAAAAAGGGGGGGGGGAAACCTCAGTAAAAACACACACTAGATAGATCGATAGTCATGGCTCCAGGCTTTCCACTTCACCTCCTCCAGGGAGAAGATGGGAATGAGAGAAATAATTT
Source organism: Podarcis gaigeae (assembly GCF_964106915.1). Taxonomy (NCBI): domain Eukaryota; kingdom Metazoa; phylum Chordata; class Lepidosauria; order Squamata; family Lacertidae; genus Podarcis; species Podarcis gaigeae. The sequence continues at coordinate 17,381,477 of NC_139689.1, read as the reverse complement.
CCGTGAATGCATTGACAAGATAGATACGTGCCACAGTGCGAGATGTTTACAAGCCCTTCCAATTTTTTATTCAGATCAATTTGGCAGCAAGCAGGGATTTTAGTGGGATCTGCTCTCTTCTAGGGCAACAAATGTTGGTAAACTTACTTCCCCCTGTGGGTTTTCCAACCGGCTAGGGTGGGGGGAAAGGGGCCCCCTCTTCTGCTAGTGAGTCCTTTTTATGGCATGGAGATAAGCATTATCACCTGAGGACGGATATATCCCAAGCCTAAATGTCTCTAACAAGCAGTGACTCACTAAGATGCCAAATACACAAGTTGTCCCTTGTGCTTCTGCTTTATTAGGGTTGCCAACAAATTAGAACTATGTTTAAATAATACAGAATACATTTTAATCATGGCATTTACACCTGCTAAGGTCTGGAGATCAAGCTGTTATTAAAGGCACAGGAGCAGGGCTGGTAAAAAAAAAAGTTGGCAACATTATTTTCTACTTTGGGTTGAAGTGTTGTTCTTATGTGTGGGATTTTTGAGGAAGGGGCAGCACTCTCCTTCAATGTTTGAAAAAATAAATTCTTGTGATTTCATATTCCTTAATACTGGAATACCTTAGAGTTGCCAACTTTTTGACCAGGGACTGCAGCTGTGGCAGAGGACAACATTCAAAGCCAACCAACATATGTAAATAAGTAAGTAAGTAAGTAAGTACATAAGTAAAATGCTGATAATCACCACACTGCCTGATTTTTGCACGTCCAACTGCAAAAAAATTAAAAAATGGCATAACATATTCCAGACCCTCCAAGTGTTCCTATTTTCCAGGGACATCCCTGATTTAGAGAATCCATTCTGGTTTTTTTAATTGAACCTGGAATGTCCCATTTTTCCTTAGGAAGTCCCTATCTTGTATAGGGAAGTTTAAAAAAAATGTTTAATGTATTATTATGTTTTTATATATGTTGGAAGCTGACCAGAATGCTGAGGCAACCCATTAAGATGTGTGGGGTATAAATAGTAAAATTATCATTATGGAATGGGACATCCCTATTTTCATCGGAGAAATGTTGGAGGGTATGCGTATTCTTTTCTGATCAACTGGCAATCCTAGAACACACACTCAGTGAAACACCAACACTTTCTCCCCTCAAATCTGGGGATGGGCGTGTTTCCCTGCATACAAATTGTTATAAATGTTTTTTTAAAAAAAAACAAACAAACAAATTCTCCCAGATTCATATTATCCCATACTGGAAGTATTTGAGAAGAGGCCTGGAGAACCGCCTGTTTGCTCATTATTTATTAATAAAAATATTCATAAACTGCCCACTCACATGAAATATCAAGGCGGTGTACAACAATACAATTAACATAAGAGGCTAAAAAATAATGCAGTGTGTGTGTATGTGTGTATGTATATATATATTTGTTGCTGTTGTTTAGTCGTTTAGTCGTGTCCGACTCTTCGTGACCCCATGGACCAGAGCACGCCAGGCACTTCTGTCTTCCACTGCCTCCCGCAGTTTGGTCAGACTCATGTTTGTAGCTTCGAAGACACTATCCAACCATCTCATCCTCTGTCGTCCCCTTCTCCTTGTGCCCTCCATCTTTCCCAACATCAGGGTCTTTTCCAGGGAGTCTTCTCTTCTCATGAGGTGGCCAAAGTATTGGAGCCTCAGCTTCAGGATCTGTCTTTCCAGTGAGCACTCAGGGCTGATTTCCTTAAGAATGGATAGGTTTGATCTTCTTGCAGTCCATGGGACTCTCAAGAGTCACCTCCAGCACCATAATTCAAAAGCATCCATTCTTCGGCGATCAGCCTTCTTTATGGTCCAGCTCTCACTTCCATACATCACTACTGGGAAAACCATAGCTTTTACTATACGGACCTTTGTTGGCAAGGTGATGTCTCTACTTTTTAAGATGCTGTCTAGGTTTGTCATTGCTTTCCTCCCAAGAAGCAGGCGTCTCTTAATTTCGTGGCTGCTGTCACCATCTGCAGTGATCATGGAGCCCAAGAAAGTAAAATCTCTTACTGCCTTCATTTCTTCCCCTTCTATTTTCCAGGAGGTGATGGGACCAGTGGCCATGATCTTCGTTTTTTGATGTTGAACTTCAGACCATATTTTGCTCTCTCCTCTTTCACCCTCATTAAAAGGTTATTTAATTCCTTCTCACTTTCTGCCATCAAGGTTGTGTCATCTGCATATCTGAGGTTGTTGATATTTCTTCCAGCAATCTTAATTCCGGCTAGGGATTCATCCAGCCCAGCCTTTTGCATGATGAATTCTGCATATAAGTTAAATAAAGAGGGAGACAAAATACAGCCTTGTTGTACTCCTTTCCCAATTTTGAACCAATCAGTTGTTCCATATCCAGTTCTAACTGTAGCTTCTTAATAAGCCTGTAGGGGGAACTCTAGCTCTGGAATCTGCTGCATTGATTGACCAGACAAGGCCTGCTTCAGCAATTAGGTTTTTCCAATGCAGGAAGAGGGCTGGTTCCTTTCCCTAGACCCTATTCCCACCACTCACATTGCCTACTGGGAAGTCTCTGACACAGACATATTTCGAAATGTGTGTGTAGGAGGTACGGACGGAGACCATCTTACTCATCTGCTGCAATACAGACAAGAGCACAAAGTACTTTACAGATGTTTAAACCAGGGCCTCTCAACAACGCGCCTCCAGTTTTCAATGGTCCAGCCCTACTTCATTGGTCGCCACCCTCTTCTGGGGATTGCAACTTGTTTTAAACTCTTTTTTTAATGCTGCATTTTAAATTGTTGTGACCTGCTCTGGGACCCAGGGCCTTAGGGTGAAAGACAGGCAAGCAAATGCCAGAGAGCATCATCTTAGTCAGAGGAGGGTCTGGCCGCAGTCTACGTGCACTTGCCATAAACAACTTGCCACAGTGCCTGTTATGTACTGAAGTTCTCACCCTGGGCCAGCAGGGGGATACTGTAGATAGTTTTCACTCAGGTCCACATATGCAAAAAGGGGATTGAAAGTGACGTTCAGTGATTGGATAGTTACAGAAAATGGTTACAGTTGCATTGTAGTGGAGCTCTATAGAATCAGGCTGGCTGAACCCTTCAGTTCAGTTCTGTTCTGGCCTGTGAATAAACAAGAGCTGTTTGAAGATTTGCTGTGTCATCTGATATGTTCACCCACAACTTAACAGTGCCACTCTGCTTTCCTTGGCAATGAAAGGCAGCAGGGTGCAGTGGACAGAGCGTTAGACTAGCACCTAGGAGCGCAAGCACTCAAGTTGCCTCTCAGCCATGAAGCTGACTGGGTGATCTTGCCTCAGCCAGAGTCATTTCTCAGTCCAGCAATTGTGCAGGGGAGAGAACCTCACATGCCACCTTGAGTTCTTTTGGGGAAAGGTGGGGTATCAAGGAAACTTAACAGAAAATAATTCTATACGCTTTTCAGATCTGTAAAAGAACTGGAGGCATATGGTCTGTCTATTGGCAGGAACAGGGAAGACTGTTGTTTTTAATAGTTTTTGGTTCCCCCCACAAAAGGGTGGTGTTTAAATAAGTTTTACTCCGAGTAGCTCCACTGAAATTAATGAACATGACCAAGGCTGCATACACATTCTTTCCCTCAAAGAATTCTGGGCATTGTAGTCTCTCACAAAGCTGCAGGTCCCAGCAACCCTTAACAGGCTACAGAGCCCAGAATTCTTTGAGGCAGAGAAATATGCTTTAAAGGCATAGTGCGTATGCAGCCAAAGTTAGGGCCTTTAATTTCAGTAGGTCAACCCTAAGAAAAATTTGGCTGCATACAACCCCCCACCCCAAAAAAAGTTTAACTGTCTGAACAGCTATATACAGAAGCAAGCAAAAATTATAGTACATTGATGAACTGCTGCCCTGGGGGTGTTGCAGATAGTGAATGAGGCCTGCCCCCCAAAGGACTAGGTCGGGGTAGCCAACACAGTGCCCTCTAGATGATGTTGGATTACAGCTCTCTTCTGCCCCAGCCAGCATGGCCAATGGTAAGAGATGGTGTGAGTTGTAGTCCGACAACATCTGAAGGATGCCTCATTGGCCAATATGGCGAGGTCTCCTGCAGCTTACCAGTTATATAGAAGAGGGAGCTGGACCTTCCATGACACACTGAAATTCCCTCTTCTACAACTAGTAAAAGCTGTAAGAGCCTTGCCCTCTCTGTCACATCAGCAACCGAACATGCGATGGGTGGTGACAAAAACTGGGTGTTGTTGTTTTTCTCTCCCTTGTAGGACACAAAACAGGTGCATGCGGGTAAGTCAGGGAGTCAATATTTTTGTGGGTTAATCATACACATATTTAGGTATTCGCTATAAGCTCCTTCCTGTTTCTGCTTCTCCTCTATATACAACAAGAAGATATTTACTTTATACACAAGTATCTGAGCTTCTCTATTTTACAGTGCAACAAATATGCAGTTGTTTGTACAGCAATAGTTAGAACCCGCAGCTACAGGGAAGTAGTCAATAGCATCACCACTGCTGGCTGCACCACTTGTTGCCTTTTGGATTTCATACTGTGCCAGCTGTAGCTCAATGGTACTTCACCTGCCTTGCACACAGGTTCAATCTTCAGCATTTCCAAGTAGGATTCGAAGCCTGCGACAGTTTTGAGCAGTGCACTATGGCAAAGTAGACAATGGCATTATCACCATGGATTTGATTCATTTTGCAATCGCATCCGACTCCACAGAACGCTGCCGCAACATCTACCACGATAGCTTTTCAGGTGATGGGGAAAGCAGGCGCTGTTTTCCTGCCCCCCCCCCCACATCCGGTTTCAGAAATGAAATGCTTTAACTGGAAGGAAATTATGCAAAATACCTCAGAACTAGTTCTAACCCAGAAGCAAAACGCAGTTGTTTCTAAATTAGGGGGCAGCAGGGCACCTGGGTTGGCAGCAGGCAAAGTGAGAGCAGTGGTGGATGTTGGGCTCTCAAATTTCAGCGGTGACCCGTGCGACGCAAAAATCTGGCACGCGCCCCCTCTTACGCTCCATTCTACTGCCTTTTTGTGGCTCCCCCTACAGCACGGCAGAATTGGTTACACTCCCCTAAACCCACCTCTGGAGAGATGGACTGTAAGAAAAGGCTCCTGCGTTACGATGACCTTTTCTGTTCTGTCAAAACTCCTTTTGCCTTTTGCAGGTTCGTGAGGCAAAAGCTCAACAAGTGAAACTTTCTCTTTCTAGAATAAGCAACACCCATTGAGTTTGTCCTGCAGGGACTCAGCCATTAAGCTCAGCTGACCACTGGCGCATACGGAGGTGGCAGAGCCTGGGAGCTGCCATGTTGATTTCCCACAATGCCCCTGACATAATGTTGCTCCAGGGCATTGTGGGGAATTTCCCCAGCTGCCCTTATGCCAATTAGAGAGTAGAGAGGCCGGTCATTGGCTCATCTTTGTCACGAGTCCCTTTGTTATAAGCCAAAAATAGCTGGGCCACCACCACACCTTCAAACCCTGGAAAGAGTTTGAACAGGGCATGCTGTCCCAGAAGACATCTCTATAGGAGAGTCCCAAACAGGGGAAAGACCAGCATATGCTCTCTCACCAGAGCAGCATTTTCATGAGGAGAGAATAATGCCTGAATAGGGCTAAGGAGCCTAAACAACAAACAACCAAGGCCATCTGCTGAATGTCTTCTGGGAAACACAAGAGGCTCATCCGAGCAAGAGGAAGCAGTTAGCTTACTCATTTGCCTTGCTTTGTCAAGATTAGATTTCTTTTCTTTTTTTAATGCCATTGTTAATGTTTGACTAAGACGCCATGGCTTGGCTCCCCTTTGCCTCGTAACCCGAGCAACGTCAGCTTACTCCTCCTTGCACTTGACCTGTCAGGCTGCAGCCTATCCAAAGTCAAAACAAAGCAGCCGGAGATGGAGCTTTCTTGAGAGCCCTGCCCCATAATTCCACGCGGGGGGGGGGTGCCCTCATGCACTTTGCACATGCTTCTCATCATCTCTTTCCCAGCTTCTAAAGCTAAGCCCCAATATGTGAAACTGGGAGTGGGGGGTGGGACGGGAGAAGTCCTATAAGGGCAGAACAGACAACGTATGCAGCCCTTCCGGAGGCGAGAGCGTTTCAGGAAAAGGTTGCCTTACCAGGACCCACTAGAAGGGAAAGTGGCCCACGTGCACACGTTCAATTACACGAGGGAGGCAACGTGAAATGTGGGGAAGAGCCAAAGGAGGTGACAGACTGGGCGTTTCTATCACTTCCAAGACCGCAGTACTTCTCACTGCGGGCCGTTCATGCGTTTTCGGCCCCTGAGATAAAACGATTTGCATGCACGTGTGAATCCGCGGGGCGTCTGTGTAGACGGAGCCCTCTCCCCAAATAGTGCAACGCGGCTGTTTCTGGGGTGAAATCGGTTCTTCTAAATGTTCCTCCTGCAACCTTCCACGTGAGTATTTTGTAAAGACCTTTTTGCTTTGTGCTAAAATATATTTGTCACTGGAGGGCAGTTGCTGATGCTGGATCAAACTCCTGCAACTTTTGACTCACCTGCCTTTCAAATCCGGTGTTTGTACACGAACCCATTCACCCCTTGCAGCTTCCATTCTTGCAGACCCGGCCTTCCTCCCCCACCTCTGAGCTTATCTCCATTAGGATGACCTAGAGTCCCATCAGGAGGTAGCCAGGTGTGAAGCAGGAAATTAAACAGCGAGTTTAGGAAGAAATTGAGCAAAGGGAGGTGAGAGTGTGATGTGTTAGTTTCCTCTGCAAAACGATGCAAAGCGAAACCGGGGAGGGGGCGTGATAACGAGGGTGGGGGGAGAAATCAGGAATTTGTGAATTGGTTATCTGACTCAGTTGGTGAAAGGCTGGTCTAGACGGTTTCCTCCCCTCCTCTACAACAGAACCCAGGTGTCCTGACTTTTATTTAACCAAACCAGCATTTAGTATAAGGCCCCCTCCAGGCTTATTATTGTTGTTATTATTCTGCATTTATGATTATTTGTGCTCAGGGTGGTGTCAGGTCAGCTGAATGTTTTGTCGTTTCTGTTTTCCTTCAGGAGGAAGGGCTTGGGTATAAATGTAGTAAATCATGCCCCTGCTTTCAATATTGTTTTGCGCTAGCAAAAAGTTTCAAACCGGAGGTATAGCATCGTTTTCAAAACTAGGGCATGCCCCATAGCTTTCTGCTGAAATCCTGTAACTTTCATACCACAGATGTGCACATGAGTGTTTTGCATTTTTTGTGCTAAAGCACAAGATTGCCCCTCTGGACAGCAATAATGCTGTATCTTTTGGGAAGCATCAAAAGTCCTAGATCAGGGGTGGCCAACTCCCAAGAGACTGCAATCTACTCACAGAGTTAAAAACTGGCAGTGATCTACCTCCTTTCTGGGGGTTCAGGTCAAATTTGTCAAGCTTTTTTTAGGAAGGAAAGCCCTGTTTTTAGGGGTGAAGGTCAATGTTGTTGAGGTTTTTAGGAACAAGGAAGGCCTATTTTTTTAGGGGAGTTATTGAGCCAGTGATCCAGCTGTGATCTACCACAAGGTCTGGTGATCTACTGGTAGTTCATGATCTACCTGTTGGACGTGCCTGTCCTAGATCATGGAATCATAGAGTTGCAATGAGGGAATATGCAGCTGTCAGAACAAGTAATACTGTAAAGCACAATGATGTGTAGACAGTCCAGTATAAACCCAGCACTTATGCACTTTTACCGTGTCAATGATATGTTGCAGAAACCTCTCTGTGAACAACAACCCCCAAAACCAGGCTGGAAAAGCCTCAAGTCTCATGTTGACTGAGAAGTTACAGATAGGTAGCCGTGTTGGTCTGCCATAGTCAAAACAAAAAAATTCCTTCCAGTAGCACCTTAAAGAGGTGGTTACTTACTTAGTTGGTCTTTAAGGTGCTACTGGAAGGAATTTTTTTGTTGACTGGGAAGGAAGACCCGCAGAAGATGGACATTGCAATCGTAACCATGCCTACTCCTATTGATTTCAGTGGGGCTTGTTCCCAGTGGGGTGACAACTATGCCCTTGACCCAGAGTATTTAGGACTGCAGAGTTGCTTAACTCCAACCCTGTGCTGCTGTAACTCTTCCGAGTAGCCTACACTCACCTTGCAAGAACCACAGAGCCCCACTTCCCATCCTGCTCCCCCTTCTAGGAAACCCAGGAGTTCCTGTCTCCCCTCCCTCCATATCCCCCTCTGAATCTGCTTCCCCTGGGGGGAAACTGGGATGCTCTGTGACTGGGATGGATTTTCTCAGCAGGAGTGGAGAAATAGAAGTGAGAGAGGAAGGGGGCGGGGGAAAGAGGAGCTGCTGTATAGGGCCAGAGCTGCAGCTGGAGGCATCAGTGCCTCAACAGGAAAGCAAAGATGCTGCTCCTCTGGGCATCTCTCTGCCTGTGGACTTTCCCCCAGACCAGGGCAGCACCATCTAGCACCCAGGAGATGACCAGAGGGCTGGTGAGTCCAAGATGCCTGGGTTTTCTCAGGAAAGAGCGGGGTCTGGGAGTTTAGGGTAAGGGTCTAGGAGTCAGGACTCCTGAGGGTTTTTTTTTTGGGGGGGGGGGAGAATCTAGTGTTTATGGGGAGAGAGGAGATGGGACAGCGGATTCTCTAGGAGATCATTAGGGTTCAGGGGTGGGGAGGAGTTCTGCTGGCCAGGAGCCCCTTGGGAAGAAGCTGGTGCCTGGAATTAGAGAGGGGTGTGGAAGGACTTGTCGATGCTTGTGGGAAAAATAAATATGCCCAGGAGTTTGCAATAAGTGGGAGCTGGACTCTGTCCCAAAGTCTCTGGGAGTGGGGTGAAGGAGGAGCTCCTATCTCTTCATCTCTTGCCCCTGAAAGAGGGATAAAATCGATCCATTTCCTTGAGGTTTCATGTTTCAAATTGCCTGCTGTTGGGAAATAATTGATCCCTTTAGTTAGTCCCTGTTTTCTCCCTCCTGTCCCCTGCCTCAGTTCTCTAGGGATAATTTTTCGCCTCTTGGTAATGTGCAATCTGACCTCTGTATCCTGTCCCCCCACCCCTTATCTATAGCCAGGGAAAAGGGTATATTCTGTCCTCTGCCCTCTGTTGGAGAAAAACTGAGAGATCTGCCACCATCTGTCTGTCCTTTCTCATTTGATGCCTTTAATTGTCCTTTTTGAGTGGTCCCTACCCCCCCCATACCATCCTTTGCCCGGGGTGGGGGTGGGGGGGACAAACCCCTGGAATATGCTTATTTTTGAATCATTTTCTGAATATGCAAGGCAAGTTCAAAGAGTAGCTATCCTCTGTAGCTTTGAGCCTGTACACTTGCTGTGCTCAGACTGTGTCTCAATAAGTCTGTGCATTGGGATCCTGCAGATTTTTCTAACTTTGCATCCCACAGATTCACCCCCAAGTCCCTGTGACTTGATCAGCTCACTTAACAAAGTCAAGGGGTCCTGGTGGCTGAAGCTGCCCATCACATTTCCTTGTCGCTGCTCCTGTTGCAGGGTAGGATATCGCCACCCACCCTTCACACTCCTAAATCCAGCGGGGGGGGGGGGATTGCACAATTGATAATATAGTCAGATAGAGGAACTGTCAGAGACACCTGCACTCTTCTAGGCTAACACATCGAAAGAGGCTTCTGCACAAGGCTGCTTTCAGATGGGTGGTAATTATGGGATGGATGCTTCTCCATGCACAACGGTCATTGGCATCGAAATGCCAGCCTCTCTTCCTGCCCAGCCTCATTCAATCTGGATTGACCCTTTCCAGGAAAAAGCTGGCAAGCTTTTATTTTAAAAGCCAGTTCTTTTGCAAATGACCTGTTTTCAATATTATAATGACCTGTTTTTACAGTAATAAGCCCACACCTGGAAGAAACCTGACTAGAAAATGCTAGCATCCTCTTAGATCAGGGGTCAGCAACCATTTTCAGCCGTGGTCCCTCAGACCATGTGGTGGGCCGGACTATATTTTTTTTTGGGGGGGGGGGGAATGAACAAATTCCTATGCCCCACAAATAACCCAGAAATGCATTTTAAATAAAAGGACACATTCTACTCATGTAAAAACATGCTGATTCTTGGACTGTCCACAGGCCGGATTGAGAAGGCGTTTGGGCTGCATCTGGCCCCAGGGCCTTAGGTTGCCTACCCCTGTCTTAGATAAACTGCTCCCAGGATAGAAGGCTTTGCTTAGAATGAATCAGTATACCATTGTGACCCAGGGCTGCAGTTCAGCAATGCACTTATTATTTGGAGCAGGGGGTCTCCCTTTAGCTGGTAATGTGCCTTAGGGTGTTGCTTCCAGACATAGGACTCCTCGTGCTGCCAAATAATTGTTCTTCTGCTATTAAGGCATGAGTGGGATTGCCGTTCACTCTCCGAACTTCAAGGACATATCCTTTTTTGAGTGTCACTTAGGGATGCAGGAAGGTGTCTTATCCTGGGTCATCTCATTGGTCCATCTAGCTCAGTACTGTCTACTCCGACTGGCAGAAGCTCCCCAGGGTTTCAGGCAGCTCTACCTGCAGATGCAAGCAGAAGTTCAACCCCCAGCGAGGCAGATGCTCTGCCAATAAGCTATGGCTCTTTCCCAGGAGCTACTCCAAAATACAAGCCAGATTTGCAATTTGGGAGGTGTCTTCCTGCTCATTGCCTCTGTGCCCCAAAGTCCTACCCTGAACGCACCACTATCACTCTGTACACCTGTCCTTCCTGGAACGGAAAGCCAGGGCCCAGTTTCCCCCAGTGTTGCCAGGGTTTAGCTCATTGAAAGGGTTTGCCACCAAAATTTGGGGGGCAGACTCCTGCATTTTGAATAGATCGGTGCCAGGCAGAACTCTTCAACAGAGTAAATTGTTAAAGATACAAGATCCTCGCCAGGAAAAGTGGGGACATAAACTTGAAAGTCTCTGTGGCTTTTAATGAAGTGGAAACATCTCAGCCGTGGCTCTAGCTGCCAGGATCAGTTCAGAAGTCCAGTGCCGTCTTAATATCTTTCTCCTGCGTCAGCCTCTTTTCCAAGAGTAGTCCCAGTGGGAGCCAAGTGCACAGACAAGCTTGTATCTGTAGGATTGTGAACCATTAAGATTCTAGTGGCATCTTTTTTTTTCTGGGGGAGGGGTGTTACTGGGTTGTTGTTTTTATTTTGATTTTTTATATATATATATATATATTGTGGTTTTAATGTTGGATCTTATCTGTGAACCTCCCCGAGACCTGTGGGGTATAGGGCGGTTTGTAAATTTATAAATAAATAATAGAATAATAGTGGGAGGCTTGGGGCTGTGTGCATCATATCCATTCATTTCCTTTTGGCATACTTGGTGCGTTTAGACTCCCCCAAACAACATTTAGGTTTCCTGCATCTATGAATCAGGTGAACAAACCACATTAAACAGATTGTGGAGGAGTGCTTTTCTCAAAATACTTTTTGTGGCATTCAAGCAGCACACGAGACACTCAAAACTGAAACTAAAATTGAGGGCCACATAAAAATGCACCCGTTGGATGCTCATGCCTCTCATGTTCTGAGCGTGATTGCCATAACTGACCATTGAAATAGACTTCCCTTCCCCCATCTTCCCCAAATCAAACTTGCTAGAGACTCTGGGTTTTTACTGCTAATGCCTGCAACATGCAGCTTGGCTCACTTTCTTGAGTAACCTCCTGCTATCCTTCCTGCAGACCACTACATTTTGCAGTGTGCCTAATCCCTCTTAGCAAAGCCACTTAAATAATGCAAACAGTCTAGAGAGAAAAGTCCTGACAACAGTTTGCTGAGCAGAATAAAGAGAAATAGTGTATAATAAAAAGAACAAGAGATTTTGTCTTTCCTGGTTCAGATCTTGTACAACAAATATAGAGGAAAATTCCCTCAGAACTAAACAGCCAATCGGAATACAGGAAGGATCATGCCTGTATAGTTGCTAAGCAACACCATTTGACTTTAACATCAATAGGATTAACACTTAAGTCACAAACGGAATGATTTCTGCTGTTTGCACTTCCAATAATCTCTGGCTGTGTGGGATCATATTCTAGATTAGCGGTAGAGCTTTACACACCAAAACAGACTAGGTGGGCTCTGTTCTCTTCCTCCTCCAAGATTCTTTGGCTTCTTTACACAATGCATAATTGGCGTGTGAAATTAACTGCTGCAAAATGTGATGATGGTTGCTGGTTTAAAAGGGGAGCAGAAAAATTCGCAAAGGGCAGGTCTAACAGCTGTGGCTCAATGGAGCATCCATGTTCAGAGACAGTCTACCACTGAACAGTACCAGTTGCTGGGGAACAATTTCCTCCTTTCCCTGCTTGTGGGCTCCATTAGTGACGATGAACACAATTAATATTGCAGAGGGTTCGGCACATTTTCAAAAGCGCTTTTATTATAAATGATTCATAATACACTTTCAGGCCGGTTTTGCGGTGTTGTGGGATGTGGCAATAAGACCCTCCCTCCTCTTTGCACCATTTTTTTATGCTCACCCCACTTCTTTGGAGAGGGGGGATCCCTTCCAACTAGTAGATCTGGGGATCTAGCCGCTCTCGGTTTGGACTCCTTCCACTGGTTCCCATGGCTACCTATTTTGTCCTTCCTCTGGGAAGATGATTTCCGCCAGCCGCTTGACCTTTCTAAGAGAAAATGGCAACTCACCCATATCCCACCAGCTGGAAACAGCAGGGCGTGTGTTCGCGCCTCTGTGCAGATAGATAGATACACAGAAGGAGAAAGGTCCATCCTGGAAACTGGTGCAAAAGGGCTGGTTGTGGGGAGGTCATGGGGGTCCAGAGAAACTAGGGGGCGGCTCTTGGATTCCACAGAAGCCTTCAGGGAACGAAACAAAGGGGCCTTTGAGGAGGGCAGGAGGCTGTGGTGAATCGGGAATCTGTGAAGCTCACTCAGGCCAACCCTCCAGCCCAGAGGATGTTGCTGGGAGCTCTCCCCCATGAGATCAGCACTCAGTCTTTGCAGCATCCCCTTCTAGGACTACGTAGGAAACAGCCTTACACCAAGCCAGGCAGGCTGTCCATTCATTTAGCCTTGTGCGGTCAGCTCAGACTGACAGCAGAGTGTTGAGAAGAAGGCTTTCCTTTCCCATCACTCTTCCTCCAAGGGCTGGAGCTCAGTGACAGAGCCTTGCAAAATATTCAAGGTTCAACCCCTGATTTCTCCAGGAGAGACCCAAGTCTGATACCCTAGAGCAGGGGGCCGATCCACTGTCCCTCAGCCCTTGTGGGGGGCCGGACTATATTTTGAGGGGGGAAATGAACCAATTCCTATGCCCCACAAATAACCCAGAGATGCATTTTAAATAAAAGGACACATTCTACTCATGTAAAAACACGCTGATTCCCAGGCCATCCGCGGGCCAGATTGAGAAGGTGATTGGGCCGGATCCGGCCCCAGGGCCTTAGTTTGCTGACCCCTGCCCTAGAAAGCCACTGCCAGTCATTGCATACCCCTCAACTGCTCTGATTAAATTGGGACATCCCGTTTTGGGGCCACAATCTTGCGCAGGTCACGTGACTTGCACAAGGAGCACATCCCAGGAGACATGCATTCCGGTTTTCCACGATGACATGTTGGCGGGCATGTCATTGTGGACAGGACAGCGTTTGCTTGCTTGTGATTTGTTTATGCATATCGATATTTCTAGATTACCTTTCCATGGGGTAGGCAGCTAATATTGAAAGGCAGCAAAAGCTTGTATAAACCTTGCATGCACAATATAGTAAAAACAAAAACAACCCCCCCCCAAACTTTCAAACTGAAAACAAAAGAAAGCTTCATTCTGTTGTGTGTATCCATGAATCCTCTCCCTGTCCCACAGCAGGCAGAAGTGGTGTGCAATTCCAGAGCAGTTATCACATCACTTGCTCCTTGTGTGAACAAGGGGCACGGGTTCAGCAAGCCATCACCATTAGTTTAGGCTTTCTGTGCAGACTTGCCCCAGAAAACCTGGGTCAGGTATTGAATTTATACCATGGGCTTATCCACATCCCTGTTTGCCGTGCTACTTTTCCCTGGGAAACCTGCGGTTTAGCGCTGAATGGAAACAAAACGGGTTTCCCATGGATTGCTGTTTGTTCCGATTTAGCGCTAAAGAGCAGGTTTTCTGGGAGAAACTGCTCAGGACCATGCCAGGAAAGACAATGGAATGTTGATATTGCTGGCCTCGAGCCTTTTTTAAGGATGAGCAGAGCCACTTTCAGAGAGCAGGTTTTCTGAAGCACCTCCCTCCTTCATTAAACTTCACGGCAGCAGCGTTTAACTGAGAAGGGGACACACTCGACAGTGAGGTTTGGCAAAGCGCTCTGCAAAGTGCCTCTCCCCTCCATTAAACAGCTTGCCTGGACCATCTGCCACCCATGCTGTTCGCTCGCTCACATGCCTGCCGTTCTCCCATCGTGATGGAGTTTGGCAACCACACAAACTACAGTGTGGCTCCAGCCTTTCCTTGTTATATATATACTGTATCTAGCAGAGTGTGTGTGTGTGTATGCACAGACTTAGACAAGCTTGACAGATCATGAAGCCCATTGTAGGAAAACTTCATCAAAAGCCAGTTTGGATACAAAGCATTAGAGTCCCTATAAACATGCAAAACATAATAGATACTCTCAACACCTTCAACTAAATCCATTCTTAGAGGCCCACGAGACAAATTATGCGATTAAAAGTTTGTTTTGAACTCTGAGAGCCGCAGTGAAAAGCTTCCTCGAGGGACACTCTTGGCACATTCACTAAGTTTATACACATGCATTCATATAGAGGCTTGAGAGCCCCTTGAGACCTCCATTTCCTCAGGGAAACCACAGAACAAAGGCTACATACACAAGTGTATGCCTTTAAGGCACATTCTTTCCCCCAAAGCATTGTGGGCACTGTAGTTTGTTGAGGGTTTCTGGGAACTGCAAGGCTGCGAGGGGTTAACCACAGGTGCCCAGAATTCTTTGAGGACAAAGAACATACCTCAAATGTACTTTATAGGTACAGTGTGTACACAGCCTAGGAAGCTTCATGGGACGTGGGTGGCGCTGTGGTCTAAACCACTGAGCCTCTTGAGCTTGCTGATCGGAAGGTTGGCAGTTCGAATCCCCACAACAGAGTGAGCTCCCGTTGCTCTGTCCCAGCTCCTGAAAACCCAGCAGTTCGAAAGCACGCCAGCGCAAGTAGATAAATAGGTACCACTGTGGCGGGAAGGTAAATGGCGTTTCCGTGTGCTCTGGTTTCCGTCACGGTGTTCCGTTGTTCCCGAAGCTGTTTAGTCATGCTGGCCACTTGTCCCTGAAAGCTGTCTGTTGACAAACGCTGGCCCCCTCAGCCTGAAAGCGAGATTATCGCCGCAACCCCAGAGTCACCTTTGACTGGACTTAACCGTCCAGGGGTCCTTTACCTTTACCTTTAGGAAGCTGCAAGAGTTTGGAAGCTGGTCAAGTGTCCAGCTCCCTGTCTCACGCCTGCCATTTCCACAATTTTCTTTGAGAATTGAAGAACAACCTTGCTGGAGCAGACTGTGGGTTGTACCCAGTGTTATAGTTCTCCTCAGAGAAGGGCCATTTAAATCAAAGGGCATGACTATCCTCAGTCCATTAATTTCGGTGTGTGCTCTAAGGAGGTGCAACAAGGGGGCAAAGCGTCTAGCCCAGCATCCTGTATCCCCACAAGCAAGCGAGCAGGCCTCTTGCCCTGTTAAGCCCCAGCAATTCATACTCAGAGTCACACTATCTCTGAGCCTCGTGGGTGCCTCTGGGCACCACGCTGGCCCCATGTACCTAGCCATCATGACTAGTAGCCATTTATAAACCTATCTTCTGTGAGTTTGTTTAGTCCTCTTTGAAAGGGGTCATCACCACAATCTTGTGACAGCAAGTTCCAAAAATAGTAAATATAATAATGTCCTGGGGAAAGAAGAACTGTCCTTTTGTCTGTTTGGGATCTCCTGGCAGTTGGTTTCATTGGCTAGCTCATTTCTTCCACTCTTTCTCCTGCTCTTATGTTCGTCCCTTCCTTCCTTTCTTTCTCTCTCTCTCTCTCTCTCTCTCTCTCTCGCCATCCTTCACCGACTGCCTGTAAAATAAAGGGCATTATGGAGTGCCTACCTGGCTGGCTGATTTAAGGTGCATGCCGGCGTTTGCTGAAACTGCCTTCTTCCTGCAGCTCATTAATCACATGCTGCCATTTCCAAGATACTTTGGGCAAAGCCTTGGGCATGAAGCTGGTCCCAGACTAATACATATCTTTGTAGTTCAGATATGCCAGAAGAGGAAGGAAAGCTTGGCGCCTTTATTCAGAATAGGTGAAGGAATCAGGTGCGGTGAGAGGAGCTGCAGGGCTGTTCTTTAGCCCTATCCCACTGTTGCCACAGAATCATTGATTCGGAAGGGACCCCAAGGGTCATCTAGTCCAACCCCCTGCAATGCAGAAATTGTGGGGACAACTTCTGGGCCGAGCACCTTGCAAGGCAGCAAGAAGGCTGCCCTCCCCACACACATGATTTAGAACCCTGGGGAAATTGTGGTTTTAAAGCATGCAGAAGGTGTGTTCCAATTTGGTGATGGTTGGAGGAGTCGGATGGCTTGCGGGGGAGGGGGCTTTATATCTGACTCCCCCAATCTCTTTCACCATGCGGTAGTCTCAGGGGCTACTATCTGCATGCTAATTTCCGGAGAAGATTTTATCTTTTAAAAAGGAAAAGCCATTTCCTCTTTATTTAGTTAAGATACAGTATGCGTGTGTGTGTTTGTTTCCCTTCAGAGAGTCCAAGCCTCTGCAGGCGTAAAAAATTCTTTTTCCTTGCTCTCAATTCCCCTCAAGTAGCAAGAAAGGCACCACTCACTTCAGGGGAAAGGAAGGGGAAGTTGGGAATCCCCTCAAGAATATCTGTCCTCCTCAGTCACAGAAAATAATTAGAAGACCAAACATGGACTGAAATAATTGTGTGGGGGGGGGGGAGTCCTCCTCATCCATGCTTTCCACAATCTTTAAATCAGAATAGAATGTGATGGGTTTTTGTTTTGTTTTTTTAGCTCTGATCCTGCATTCACTTGAAGACAGACGGCTGAAAGTCGCAGATGGGGTCAGGGATACACACTCAAGTCCCATTCCCCAGCAGCCACAGGAGTGCAGACTCCTCTTTAGACCTTGGGCACATTGAACACCAAGGTCTGCAAAGGATTTCTAAGAGAGTTATGTCTTATGAGGCACAGGGAGGTTCCTAAGCATGCTGAGCAGAAGGCACTTAGGAACCTTCCTCAGATCTTTGCAGAACAGTCTAAAGAGCAGGCTGCATGCCCAAGTATCATGTGTTCACTTGTGTTTTTAGGCAAAGCCCTGAGCAGGGACATAACAAGACTTCAGGTGTGTTTGATCAACTTTGCTTTTTTCACTCAAACCCCCAAATCTACCAAACAGCTGCCAAAAGGTAGCAAGAGTTTTTAAAAATGGGGTGTTCCGAGTATTGCCCCATCTGCACTGTACATCAGAACAGGTATCATAGCACTTTGTACAGTCATGGTTTCCCCCAAAGGATCATGGGAAGTGCAGTTTGTCAAGGATGTTGAGAGTTCCTCAGTTCCTCTCACAGTTCCAAGAGTTCCCAGGAAGTCCACCTAATGACTAACAAACCCCCACTAATTATGTCCTCGCAGGAGTGGTTAACCCGCTACGGCTACCTCCCTCAACCAGACCCAAGGGCAGCTCGCCTTCAAAGCCCAGATGAACTGAAAAGCGCCATCAGAACAATGCAAAGATTTGCAGGACTGCCTGTGACCGGGACAATGGGTATGTACTGGGAGAACGTGAATCTGGTTACACCTTCTCCCCACCCCCAGTGTTGGTTGGGATGTGTTGCCATTTCTCTTTCTGGCAGGTCTCTTGGGTGTCAGATCTCAGCCTTTCACACCAGGGAAAGTGTAAGTAAAAACGTCTCTAAGCGTGGGTAGATTGCTCTTGCCTCCGCAGTGAGGGCCTGTCTCATACGACACGTAGCCAGTTCGCAGCTGTCTGTCATGTTTTCCATTATGATCCATGTGGTCGGAGCCCATATGCAACTCTTAAAGTTTGACAGGGGCATGTCAGGCTGAAAAGGTTCCTCACCCAGGAGAGGCGGTCCCATAGGTACGAGGGTCCTAGGCCGTATAGGGCTTTAAACGTTAAAAACAGCACCTTAAACCTGATCCTGTACTCTACCGGGAGCCAGTGCAGCTGGTATAGCACTGGGTGAATGTGATCCCGCATCGAGGACCCCGTAAGGAGTCTCGCCGCGGCATTCTGCACCCGCTAGAGTTTCTGGGTCAGTCTCAAGGGCAGCCCCATGTAGAGCGAGTTACAATAATCAGGTCTGGAGGTGACTGCCGCGTGGATCACAGTGGCTAGGTCAGGGCGAGAGAGGTAAGGAGTCAACTGGCATGTCCCACGGAGGACCTTACGGTCTTCAAACAAAAACATCTTGGAGGTCCCAGGCCACAGGGAGGTTAGGCTGGCCTCAACCAGAGCCAGGGCTTTTTCGGCTGTGGCTCCGATCTGGTGGAACTCTCTGTCACAAGAGACAAGGGCCCTGCGGGGCTTGACATGTTTCTGCAGGCCCTGCAAGACAGAGCTGTTCCACCAGGCCTTTGGTCAGGGCACAGCTTGACCCCCTCCTTTCGCAATCCTCACAGAACTCTGGCCCAATGGTTGCCATTAATTTGATTTTGAACTGATTTTAGAATGAATTGATTTAAAATGCTGTATTACTTTACTGTTGTTAGCCGCCCTGAGCCCGGCTTTGGCTGGGGAGGGTGGAATATAAATAAATTATTATTATTATTATTATTATTATTATTATTATTATTATTATTATTATATCATCATCATCATCATCATCATCATCTATGGGATGTTGGGCCCAAAGCAGTGTAGTCAATGTAGTCACCTGCAGAAAAGATGCATTTGGGACCTTAGCAGGGCTCCTCAGGAGTACGCCCGGTGCTCCAAGTTGAATCCTGGAGCACAGCTGGTCTCAGCTGGAGGGCAGGGTTCTAGCTTCAGTGGGGGCATGTGCTAGGCCCAGAATCCAGGGACGACAGGCCACTACTTGCAGATCCAGGAAGCAAAGTCATGGCAGGTTCTAGAAGGCAAGGTGTAGCCCAGGTCCAGGTAGGGAACATCAGGCAAAGCAGGGGTCAAAACCTCCAAAGCGAGCAAGAGAGGTGGGCAGCACCCTGGAGAGCTCCAAGTGGTTGGGCAAGAAAGGTTTGGGCGAAACCGATCCAACAGCCATAAAATCTTAGCTGAGTCTTGGGGCTCGTCCACACTTCTGCTTTTTGTGTGCTAAGAAAGCGCAGGTCCGAGACGTTTTCTGCTTGCTTTAAGAGCATGGTGTGGATGTGGCCGACGTTCCTCTTCTTTGCAGACCAGAAGACCTTGGACATGATGACCCACCCTCGCTGTTCCCTTCCTGACATTATTGGCACCTCGGAGTTGATGCGTCGCCGGCGCAGGAGGAGACGCTATGCTCTCAGCGACAGTGTGTGGACAAAGACCAGCCTGACATGGCAGTAAGCAGAGGGTGGGGTTGAGTGGGTAAAACCACATCTCACTTCCTGTTACTCTTTTCTTCCTGTGGTTTTGCACTAAAATGTTTTAATGGTGTTGGTTTGCGTTGCTATAAACGATTTGTTTCCATTTCCCACTATTTTTAATTTATTCTAGACATCCTGTCGTTTTCTTACCTTTTTTGGGCAGGTGTCAGGAATCTTTGGCCCGCTAGAAGATGCCGAACTACAATTCCCATCCTCTTTACCCCTTGGCCATGCTTGCTAGGGCTGATGGGAGTTGTAGTTCAGCAACAGCTGGAAGGCCAAAGACTCTTCACCCTCACTTTATGGGTTGCATCCAACTAAGAGAAGGCCCTCTGAAATTAATGGGCCTAAGTTAGTCATACCTCTCATTTCCAATGGATCTCTTCTGGGTAGGTACAACATTGGATAGAACCCAGGGTTCCATCTTTTTGCTCACAACCCTGTCAGTCTGTTGCCTTCCTTTCCCTTATTCCCTCGTTTTTCATTTTCCCACGGCAGCATCCGTTCCTTCCCCCGCGCCTCCCAGTTGCCCCCCTATAAAGTCCGAGAGCTCATTTCCCTCGCCTTCCGGGCCTGGAGCCGCTCCTCAGCTTTGACCTTCCGAGAGGAGACTTCTGGGCAAGCTGACATCGTGGTGGACTTCAGCCGCTCCTATCACGAAGACAGCTACCCTTTCGATGGGCCTGGAGGCACCCTGGCCCACGCCTTTTTCCCCGGGGAACACCCCATTTCTGGCGACACTCATTTCGATGATGAAGAGACATGGATACATGACCCGGACAACAAGTATCCAGGTACCTTCAGAATCAGGGTCCCTCCAGACATCCTTTTAGTTGTGTGTTTTCATGATGATTTGCACTCGTGTTGCGATCTAGGAGGCAGGGGCGTCTTACCCATACAAGCTAGTGGCGCGGGGCGCCAGGGCACCAAGTTCTGGAGGGCACCAGGGAAGAGGTGGAGGCTGGATACAACACCTCCTGGCATCAGCTTGCCGCCCTCACCCGCCTCCGCCATGCTGCGCCAAAGCAGCGCCACGCCCAGAGCCTTTGTTTGCCGTGGCCACCACAGCATGAAGCTGCCGGCTGAGGCAGGAGGCGCCGTGTCCAGCCTCTGTCTCTTTCCCGCCGGAGAAGCTACCCTTCTTCAGCCCCGCCGGCAGTGCCGTCCTCCCTAAAAAAAGGTGGGCAACTCTGGGAAACTGGGGGGGGGGGGCGCCGGAGGGAGTTTTGCACCACGGCACTGGATATGCTTAAGACTGCTAGGAAGTCAGACACTGTTCCGGCTTTCGATACCATTTGCACCCGCAAAAGCTATGGGACTGTTGCACCCTTTCATTCCAGTAACTTCCTGCTGAAATCACACTGCAAATGCTTTGGCGTATTTTTTTGGCCCCGCTTTTGTTGCGCTGTAGCTCCCTCTGGATAGCAAGAATGGGGAAGCATTGGGGATACATCGCAGCACAAACAAAAGCAGAACAAACCCTTCGCTGATGTGCTGAGGAATACACCACAATAAAACACCTGATTGGAGAGGCTGGCAGGGAGAAGAAGCCAAGCCCATGGGTAACCTTTCCCTTTTCTCCTGATATCAGGTCGAGGCACAGATCTCTTTGCCGTAGCAGTTCACGAATTTGGCCACGCCTTGGGGCTGTCTCATTCTTCCATCAAGGAATCGATCATGATGCCCTATTACCAGGGACCTGTTGGGTCGCCTGAGTTCTACCAGCTGCCACAGGATGATGCCATGGGGATTGAACAACTCTATGGTGAGAGACTAGCCAATCCCCTCCTGTTTTCATCTGCTGTCTTCCCATCTCGATGGCCAGCGTTTCTTCTCCTTCCTCCGATCACATCCTGTTCCTTCCTTCCTTCCTTTCTGTATCCTTTTATAACACCCCCCAACACACACACACACACACACACACACACACCTGGCAATCAGGGTGCAGTAAAATACACCCAGTGCAGCCTTGGCAAAAGTTGCCAGCTTGATTTGCCAACACCCTGCCCTTAATAACCTACTGAGAGAGCAGGAGCTGTAAATTCCACACTGGCTGGTTAAAGGCCTAGATCAGCTTTGTAAGTGAGCGAGCTTAGCAGAGGAGGGAAGGAGCACTTCGCCCCTCCTCTGTCAAACCAGCTCAATCGCCTGCATAGAATTCCTACCTGCCTATACTGACCAGGTGACTGCTGAAATCAGTGGCGTAGCGTGGGTTGTCAGCACCCGGGGCAAGGCAAGTAGTTTGTGCCCCCTAACCCATGGATTTGCGCCCCCTAACCCTAACCCCCATACGTTGCGCCCGGTGCGGCCGGCCCCCCCTGCACCCCCCACGCTACGCCACTGGCTGAAATACAAGGCTGACCTAGCAAACTTATTCAGCAGCCACAAGAATCTGGTCCCCTTCCAAAGCGGAGACGGGGAGGCCTACATCATCCACTGAGTTCAGGCACAAAGGTGACCTCAGATAGCACAGCAGGTGTTTCTTGGGCACAGATTTCTCCGCATCTCTGCACACGCCACCCCTTTTGGGTCGTCCTCCTTTTTCCTTCTCAGTTTCTGCTTTTTCTTTCATAATGTCACTGCTTGCTTCATTTTCTTGTAAGCGTCTATTTTTGACATCTTGTCATAGAGTTGCATAAGGTGAGGCAAGGCCATCTATACTTTGCCTCTAGAAAGAGTATCTCAATTTCTCTGTTTCATCATCCTTCTGAATACATACATATTGTCTCTTCCGTTCTCTCCCATGTCAGAGAACACCTTGTGCTTGGATGCATGTTTCATGTTTTTTCCTGACTCGTCCCCCCCCCACCCCCCATTTTTTAAAATTGCCTGCAGGTAAGCGTCCGTCAGGTTCATACCCAGATTCCGATATCCCAAAATTTCCAGTCCCCACAGACCTTCCAATCCCTGACCTGCCACCCGACAGACCCACGCAAGGGTGAGTATCCTTCCTTATCATATGGAAACTCCACAAGAAGTGGGTACTTCCAGATGTTGCTGGCCTATAGCCCACAGCATCCTGGACCCCATGAGCTATACAGAGTGGGGTTGATGGGAGTCATAGTCCAAAACATCTGGAAGGTACTACCTGGGCTACCCCTGCTGTAGGCGTTGGAGCTAAATTGACTGTGAGGGAATACGGACTAGCTATGGCACAGAAACCCAGAAAAACAAAAAAAACCTAGTCAACAGCAAAGTTTTCTTTGGGTTGTCTTAGCAGACTGGCTGACAGCTTTGGGTACACCAGGGCAACTGACAGGAGATGAACAGCCATTCAGGTCAGAGAGTGAAGATGGGATCTGGTGACTGAAAGCAGGAGATGGGGAAAACTTGGCTGGATTCTTTCAGGCCCCCAGAGCCCAATATCCTATCAGTACTTCCTGATGAGATCCAACATAGGCCAACAGCTACACTGGTGCACCTTAATCTGGGTCTTTCTAGGCTTAAATTCCAGCTCCGTAATGAGCACTCTTGCCTTGAGGAAGCTGTTTTGTTTTTCTCTTGCTTTCAGTTCCCCTTTTTGTGTATTTGGGAGCATATGAACAACCTAGCTGACAAGGTTCATAAGAGGAAAAGGGAACCTAAACACTGCAGTGTTGCTTATTGGTGACCCTCTATAGTCATTGGCCGAGCTTCTGTGATGTCACAACAGGTCCGCTTGAAATTCCAGAGGAGTCATGTTAGTTCCAGGGGTGGGTGGGGCAGGGGAGAAACAAAGAATCTATTAGTACCTTCAAGGCCAGCTAGCCTATTTGTACAGTCCACTTTTGCTAAAGTGGTAAGTGGGCATCATGCAAGGAGGGGGTTCAGGGGATATAAAGGTAAACTGGGAAATGGGGAGAGCTGAAAGAAACTGAAATGCCAGAGCACATCCTGATAGCCGAGTTGTGAAACACAAAGGTCTGTTGCAGGCCTTTGTGATCTGCTAGACTGGGGTCAGTCTGTTCAATGGGGGAGCCTCAAACTGGTCCCAGGAACAAGAGGAGCTGCATGAAGCTGGGAGCCAGACTTGGGACTCAGACTTGAGCAGACACATGGGCAAAAAAATCAAGGAGAGGCTGCGAGGGGAATAGGAAGAGTTGTCTGTACTGTTTTGGGTGTGGGCTGCAGTGTTAAATAACCAGTTGGGTAGTTTAAAGTTGCTTTGAGACTCTTTGTTCAAAAGCGATGAATGCGTAGAATAATATAGGGTAAGAACCAGCCAGATCTTGATCTCACAAATCCTGTTAGCAGCAATCCTGAGCTCCCCCCCCCCCCTTTCAGGCCACGTCCACCATCACCTGATCGCTGTGAGGCCCGGTTTGATGCTATCGCCAACATTCGTGGGGAAGTTTTCTTCTTCAAAAGTAAGTAAAGCAACCCCCCCCCCCCATACTCCAGATTAGCTGGCTTGGGAGCGGGCAGGGGGCACCCGAACTTTTTGCTGGGAGAACAAATCTTTGATTTCCAGACTCACACGTAATTTGGCCCACTGGACCTGCAGGGCAACATATCCTTCTCTTATCCAAAGGACTCCATGTGCATAAGAATTGCGGTGCGACCATTTCCTGCTAGTTTGATGGGAGGCGGGATTCTTTTCCAGCAGCCACCAATAATAATGACTTTTTAAACGCAGCGAATGGTTGCACAGGTTACTTTGAGAAGAGCCATATCTCTATGATCTGCTTGGCAAGTAGTCCCTGGTGCAGTCTCCAGGTAAAGAACCCCACCGGAAATTCTGGACAGCTGCTGCCAGCCAGTGTAGACAGCTAGATAGACCCCCTTGGTCTGACTCAGCCACAGAAGGGAGCTTCTGGTGCTCCAATGATCATATAATTGTGCTCTTTGAACACACTTTCCCCTCTGCCACCTCCTTGCAAAAGAACAATTCTCTGATTGGCATTTGTAAAGTTTTCTGTGGCATGTTGTTTGCCTTCTGGAGTTTTCAAACAGTGGGTTCAGGCAACTGTTATTTGGTTTCTGAGCTGGCTAATAGCACCCTATATAACCCTTTTCGCAGAAAAACACTTCTGGAGGCTGCAACCAAGCCAGCACCTGGTTTCCCTAGAGCCGGCGCAGACGCTGCGGTTTTGGAACGGGCTCCCCCAGGATTTCAAGGCCATTGATGCTGCCTATGAACGGGCCAATGACAGCCAAATTGTGTTCTTCATTGGTGAGTGTGACAATGGAAGACGGGGCTTCTGGTCTCTTTGGAAGTAGAGTGCAGTCGAATATTTAAAGAAGGGTGATAACTGGGAGAATGAACTTCCCTTTAGGATTTTTTTCTGGAACCCTGGGAATTGGGAGGTTTCCTGGATCCAGCTGCAGGAATCCAAGCAATGTGAAATCTTAAGTATTCACCTGCAGCAGCAAGGAGGCTGAACTTGCAATTCTGAGTGGTGGCATATGCATGCAGACTAACAACAACCTCTCTAGGGTGCAAATGTACAACATCCTGGGAGCTGAAATCTTGTGAAGAAACTTCCCTTTTCAAACCATTTCTAATTTTATTTGAACATTGCGTATGTATTAAAATGTGCGCTAGGCCGTAAGGTCTGACATACTTACGCTTTTAGCGGTCCTTGCTTTTACACTGTTGAAAACTATAAATCAAAAGCGACTGTGTTTTTAATACACACCCCCAACCTCAGATGCTTCCAAGCCGAATTCAGTTAGTAAAGAATATGAATGTCTATTTAGCCTTGACTATTAGATCCAGTTAATTCACTGTGTCTGACTGTGATGTAAGCAATACTTTGGGGAGTCTGGACTAGAGAGGAAAGTGGGAGTGTAGGATACAAATAGTCTGTGCTCTGTGGAAATCCTTCACATAAAGGCTGCTAGAATCTCTTCTGGTAATGGATCCTTTTTCTTCCTCATTCATTCTTCCTTCTCTGCAGGGTCCCACTTCTGGGTTTTCACTAACACTCAGGTGAACCCGGGCTACCCCCGTCCTGTGTCCGATCTTGGCCTCCCTCCCCGCACTGTTGTGGGTGCCGTTTTTGTGTGGCCTCACAATGGCAAGACGTACCTCTTTGAAAAGGACCAGTACTGGCGCTATGATGATCGGATGGGTCGGGTGGAACAGGGATACCCCAAGCCTGTCAGCCTTTGGAAAGGAGTACCTAATGACCTGGATGATATCACAAGCTGGAACGAGGGTATGTTTCCGTTGAAACCGACTCCCTTTCGGAAAGTATCAAATGTGTCCGTTCCTGGCTGTGGTTTCCCTGACAATAATTGCAGGGGTGAGGAAGGTATACTTTTTTCGTTGGACAGCTTTGCAAATAAAAATTAGACCACAGTTTCTTAACTGCCCTGACTGTCGCTAACAGAAGGAAATGGTTGTGTAATGGGGAACTCTTAACTTTCCAGGGTAATTAAGGAAAGCCTACCATTCTAATGTAACCAGTTCTAGAAGAGGCTGTTTGTTCTAGAAGAGGCCCATGTGCCCATTAGGCCTGTAGCCAGAAATGTTATGGAAATGGAGGCCTTGGGAGTATATTGCTTTGTGTGTGCAGAGAGGAAACACAAAAACCAGAACAGCCAGCACCTACACATGGGAAGTCTGATATGTTTAAAGTTGTTTAATTAATTTTTTTATTTAAAAAAAATCATTGGGAGTCCCCTATTGAACTCACAGAGCTGCATTTCCCTGAGAAAAGGGACTAGTTGATGTGTTAGTTATTGTTGATTTATTATCATTGTTGAATCTTAAATAAAATTTATTAATTAAAAAAAAAAACCACTTTGGGAACTGTACTCTGTGAGCATAGCTGTCAACTTTTCCCTTTTCTTGCGAGGAATCCTATTCAGAATAAGGGAATTTCCCTTTAAAAAAGGGAAACGTTGACATCTATGTCTGTGAGGCGAATAGGCAGACTCCTAACAACTCTCAGCACCCTTTACAAACTACAGTTCCCAGAATTCTTTGTGGGGGGGTGGGGAGCCATGACCATTCTGGCATCATACTTTGCATGTATATAAGTGCAGACGGCGCCTCTCTGGCTCCCCCAGCTGGCCATAGGCATAACTCTCTGCTTGCGTCTCAACCTGTTCCCTCCATTCTCAGCTTTGCCTTTGTCTCTCTCTCTTCACCTGCAGGCGACACTTACTTCTTCAAGGACACCCAGTTCTGGAAGTTCACTGGTGGCAGCGTGGAGTCCGACGCCGGCTACCCGCGCTTCATTTCCCATCACTGGCTGCACTGCGAGGGCCCTGCCACGTCCCCCCCTCCGTCCCCACGGCAGGGGCCAGAGAAGGGGATGTGCATCTGTGGGGGAGCGGCCCCAAAGGCAGCCCCTGTCTTGGCCTTCGGGATCCTGGCCTTCCTTTGGGCTGTGGGCTGCTGACCTCCCTTGGGCAGCTATCAAAGTATTGAAAGACTAATGCACTTTATAATACCCAAAGGAAGGGACCTGCTGGGAAGGGAATGTGGTGTCCCTCCCCAGGAACAGTCTCAGAGCCAAAGCTTTCCCTTCCTTCCCCACCCACCCGCCTTCGATGGTGCTCTCGCCCCTTCCAACCTGCTTGGCCCTTCTCTACTCCTCCCCACATCCCTCAATTCCATGCTTAGTTGTTGGTTTGTTATATTAAAAAAATAGGTGCTAAGACTGCTTGCAGGCCACACCCACTGACCTGAAAACTCTTCCCCCTAGTCCCAGGTATGTGGCGACGGTCTGATTTCTCAGGGGTGAAGGAAATGCACTCTGTACCTGTTCAGAGGCACTCTCCTTTTAAAAAATCATTACTTCACGCAAGCCTGGATTGGGGATCAATGCCCAATTTAAATCCTCCATCTAGCCTCAGTTATCCCCATCGATCTGGCGATGCCCCTTCCTTGCCTTCCCACAGTGGGAGACATAAGGAGGGCTTAATCATCATCTTAAATCAGGGATTAAGCGCAGACCTGGCACTTAAGGTGTTTTCATGCACATAGAGATAGGTGAGTGGGATTAGTGAGAAGATGCGCTTTATGACAAGGCCGGGGGGGGGGGGGGAGAGATGTGCCTTTTTTTCTGCAAATACATCACCAGAGAAGGCCTTCTTTCTAGGTGGCGCTTGCCCACACTGTGACAGTAGCCACATGCAAACTTGTGGCACAAAACACAAATCAGAGCAGCAATGTACGCATTCGAAAAACCTCCCTCTCCCTTCTCAGAGCCGATGCCAAGAGAATATAACAAAGGTGATTAAGTTATGGGGTGATTTAAAATTTGGAATTGGCGACGAGGGGTCATGTAAACAGGTGTGCCTTGGCCTCCATTTTTATAATAAAATCTTTTAAAAACACACCTGACTCTTATTTTTATACAGCTTCATTCGCCTGGGATTGAAAGAAGAGGGGTTCTGGTCAACAATATCTGGAGGGCACCCCTGATCTAAATCAGGGGTTGCAGGGAGCCAAGTTAACTTCCAGAACTCCCCCCAAGTACTATAGGAGAGAAAGCTGCTGGTTTCCTTTCCTTTATTCCCCCGGGAAGGAGCTCGATAGCAGGGAACAGCTACCACCTAATAATACATTAATTTTCAAAATTATTTTTGCCCTATCCAAGGAAGTCAAAAGCTGCATACATGGCCTGCCTACCCTTTATCCTCACAGCAACCCTGCAAAGTTGGCTAGCTAGAAGCAGAGTAAGGTTTGTGGCCAAACAGAAGCCGAGTCTCCTTGGTCTTAGTCCAACACTTAAGCCACTGCTGGCTCTCTTTAAGTTCAGGAGTCCTTAGAAAATTATATATTAATTAAACTATTTAGAAATTTGGTAGGCAGGAAGGAAAATCAGGTTCCTCTGAAATTCTATGAAAACTGCAGCTGTTTGGTGCACAGGGTGCACCAAAATTACAGGAAGATGTCAACACAAGACTGAATCATATTCCTTTTAATTTATGGGGACATTCTGCTGAGCTCACTGTGCCTCAACTTCCTCTGTTTCAAAACGGCAGAAGCAACATGTCTTGGTACAGAGAGAACAAAGTATTTCCAGACACTTGCACCGAACCCATTCTGTCAAACACATTCCACTGGGTATCTGCATATTTTAATAAGAGTTTCCCCAAAGCCGCCTCCCATCTTTCCCCCCTAATTTAAGTACTGCTTAAATTAACAAGTGGTCTAGCACTATGCTGATATCCCCCCCCCCCGTAAAAAAACCCCTAAACTTTCCACTCACTAGTGTTTTAGCAACATTGTTTTCTCTTATCAAACGCTTCTGATCCAACACAAACATTAAACACGTCCAACTAAGGTTCACACAGAGTAAACACGCTGAGATCAATGGACCCAAGTTAGTCGTATTAATTAACTTTAACGGGTCTACTCCAAAGCATGGCTAATGAGGAGCACGACCTTTTAATTTCTGACAATTCAAGTGAGTAGCAATGAGCAATCACGCCTATAAACAAATTAAACTTCAGTGCTATATAAATAAATAAGTCATTTTTATTTGTGTTGTTTTTAAGGAACAGTCAGAATTTTTGTTTTTAAATGGCAACTCAGGCGACTTGAAATAACCCAATTAATGTAGAAATCAGTTTGCAACTCCTCTTGTAGATTACAGCAGAACAGCAACGATTTATTAGTGCTAGGAGCCATCTGTCTGGAAGCAGCCAAAATTGCTAGGGTGTAGCCAGGCAGACTTTTTGCTCTTCCTTCAAAACATTTCTTAAGTTTAGCATTCTACCTGGATCCCAGACGACTCCTCTCAAATCCCATTCCTCTCCCCCAGGGAATCCTTAGGTCCTGCCTCCCAGATCCACATGATTCCTCCTTCCCTTGTATTCTAGTTGGTTGCTTGAGGAGTTTGTTCACCGGGCCCAGCTGGTTCTGATGCAATTTCATCTGCTAGGGACACTCGATTGCGTTTGAAGAATCCAAACTGGAAAGGGGGAAGAGAGAGAGGGGAAAACTGGTTTAAGTCTTGTCGGGGCATCCCATATCTCTTCTAAGGTCTGTCTGATGGCAAAAGTGAGAGATGCCTACCTTAAACAGGACTGCCGCGATGATGGCTAAGAGCAGAATTCCTCCGATGGTGCTGCCAATTATGATGGGAATGGGATTGAATGGCGAAATCAGCTCAACTTCAGTGCTAATCTGCAAAGGAGAGGAAAGGCACTCAGAGTTCTTGCTGCCCATAACGATGAGCAGTGCCCCTCAAATCCTCTGGGCCAGACTTGATCCCACCCCCCCAAAAAAAGAAATTTGCTAGTATGTTCAGGTGTTTAAATGTCACCAAAACATATCAGGGAAAGTGATGCCTTATTGTGTGGTGTTTGGGGAGGCTGATTGTGCTGAGTAAGAACTCTGCACATCCTCAGAGGCATCCCTAATGTTACTTCATACTTTCCAGGGCACTGGAAACAGGTTTTTGAGGCCCACAAGGCATTGGAAGGTGGTGCATTCTTCTTCATTAGAGGTTTTTAAACAAAAGTTGGGTGGCCATCTGTTGGGGATAATTTGGTTCTGATTCCTGCACTGTAAGGGATTGGACTAGATATGACCTTGGAGATCCCTTCAAATGCTACAATTCTTTTGAGTCTACATTTCTATGATTCAATGCAACTGGGCTCAGTAACCAGCTCCACTATTTGCACGGTGAGGCACACACAGCGCGTCCAACGTCCTTGACATAACCATGTCCTGCAAGTTTACCTGACTGAACTGAAATTCTTCTGGCTGAAAAAACCTGGTCTCATCAACCACTGCAGAGGCTTCGCTCCGAAGATGGAGTTTCTGGGCCGTCAGCTGTAGGATCGATAGGCAAATTAAACAGATCAATAACATTTGGTCCTCAATGTCTCCCCTCTCTCCCTGGCACAACTCTAGGGCAAGAGTGAGGACTCTTCAGGCCCTCCAGATGTTGCTGAACTACAACTCCCATCAGTCTTAGCAAACCTGGCCAAGACTTCAGCAACATCTGGAGGGCCAAAGCTTCTCTGTACCTGCTACATGCAGTGGTTCTCAACCTGTGGGTCCCCAGCTGTTGTTGGACTACAACTCCCATCATCCCTGAGCTCTGGCCTTGCTAGATAGGGGTGACGGGAGTTGTAGTTCAAGAACTTCTGGGGACCCACAGGTTGAGAAAGGCTGTCAGCTACAGGGAGACACCCATAGCCAGCTAAATGCAAATGAGGGCTGTTTCATTATTTTCCACCCCACCAGAATGTTTATACATTCTTTAAGATGCTGAAAACTTAGCACTTTACACAGGGCGCTAATATTGGTCTGTGCATTGTCCATGATTGTGATGACTGTATTATTAGGACTTTAATATTATGATGGGTTGTATATTATTTTGTTTTATTTCTAAAAATGTACACACTGCTTACTCAAAGAATTCTCTAAGCGTGGTACATATAAAACAATGCATAGAAACACAGCTATAACCCATAAAGCAAGTTTTTTTTAAAAAAACCCACATCTAATATACGTACAATAATTAGAATTAAAACACAAAACCAATTAAACTTTTTAAACCGATATAGGCAACTGAATTATATGTCTGGGTAAACTTGCTGCAATCAATTAAAAGAACAGCAATAAAAGGAGGACATTTGCCAAATATCAACCGCAGGGAGGTTCCAAAAGCAAGGTGCTGCTTCAGAGTGTCCAATTTAATTTATTGGTTTACTATTTTGTGCAGCGCTTTCAATCTGTCCGATATACAACAGTATATAAATGTTTTAAAAGAAATACAAATGATAAATAAATGGTCAGGTGTGGAGGTTGATCTAGGAAAAGTAATCTTAAAAAAAAAAAGTCCTATTTTTCCAAGCTTCCAATGGAAACTTCCCCTCCAACCATATTCCTTACAGTTTGAAGGGAGCACCACTCACCTTGCTAGCGATGTCGTCTATGCTAAAATTCCATGAAAATTTGAACTTGACCCACTCTCCCCGAGAGAGATTAGCGATCAGGCACTGGAACCTGGAGCAGACAGTGGCCCCCAGGCACCCTCTCTGTCAAAACACGAAAGACAGAGAACCTTGGGGTTACTAAATGTCCTTTCCACTCCAGAGGCAGCTGTGTGTCTGTCCTGGGCAAGAGAGACACCCTTCTATGAACCACCAGCCAACCCTGAATTTTCCACCGGGTTCTTACTGTGACGGGTCCTTTGAGGTCTTCAGTCTTGTGTCTTGTTCTGAGCAAGGGCATTATCGGACATGAGGATGGGTTTATCTGGAAGGAAACAGGCAATACTCTGTAGGGGTAAAGGTGGCACTCCTGTATTCCAGCCAGCCAGCCAGCCATGCCCTCTCCCAGGATATTCTGCCCCCCAACCCTCACTCAACAGTAGGTCATCATTTCACATCCGCTGAGCTGGTCCAGCTCTCCCTGGGCTGCCTCTGGGGGTTTCCAGGCCCCACTTGAGGTTTTGTTGCTGCCATTGTTTGCAGAAGGGCTTGCAGGTCACCCAAGCTGCTGGTACCACTTGTATGCGGACTGTAGCATTTTGTCTGAGTTCACCGCTGGTTTTTGTTTGATTTCTGTAACTTGCTTTCTGTGGGGCTGCCCTTGTATCTGGTCCAGAAGGTCAGAACGCAGAGGCCAAATACCTCACAGGGGAAGTTATTGGCAATATGTTATTCCACTGCTGAGAGACTTTGCGCTTGTTGCTGATTTGCCAGCTCCACATTTCTTGTGTTAATCCACAAAGCCCTGATTTAACTTGGGCCCAAAGTACTTTAAGAACTGCCTGATCCCTCATACTCCACCTTGATCACGGAGACCACCTGAGGGGGCACTTCATTCTCTGGTGGTTCCTCATCCCCCTGAGGTCCAGACAGCCTTTCTTAGGAGCTGAGCCTTTAGTGTGGCAGGCCCTGCCCTGTGGAACTCCCCACCACTTCCTCAGGAACTGTCACTGCCCTCTTTTAGATGTCTTCCAAAAACTGTACTATTTAGACAGGCCTTCATAAAGTGGGTTTCTCTTTTTAACCAGCCAGTATTACTGATGTTAATTAGGTTTTACGGATATATATGGACTGACTTTTCTTCTATTTTATATGCTGAAGGCCATTCTCACATAGCTTATGTAAGTGCAGATTATAAACATTTAAATAATAATAGTAATAATTATATATACTACAAACAAGATGTATCTCCGAAGCACCCTCCCCTCCAAATCTATTCAACTCTCATTCCATTATCCCCTCTCCCACCCACCCCCAATTGTCCAGAAATCCCACCTCACACAATTTTGAATTTATAAGGCTCTGGAGCGCCTCCTTCCTCAAATCTTTTACTCACCACATCCCTGTGGGATGGGGTTACATTACAGGAGAATCCGACTTCAGTGTTGAAGGGGAGTTCAAAGGTCACATTGACTGGAGTAGCGGTCGAATCCAAATTTCTAACCTGCCAGAACAGAAGAGGAAATTGGGGGGGGGGGGGGGAGATCAGCGGAAAGATGATAGAAGTTATTGAACAGGTGGTCAAAAACTGTTGGGGGGGGGGAATTCTTGTCAGGTCGCAAATGGAAGGAACTGAAATTGAGGCCTCTCCCTCAGATCTTAGTGGGCCGGGTGGCTGGGAGATGAGCCTCAAAGAGATTTGTTCCTGCAAAGCAGGACTGGGGAACCAGTGGTCCTCCAGCTCGAGTTGGACACCAGTTCCTATCAGTCCTAGTCAGAATGACCATCTGTCATGGAAGGTGGGAAGTGTCATCTACCAACATCTCGAGGCCACGGGTTCCCCATTCTTGCTCTAAAGTACGGACACAGGGAGACACGACAGGAGGGTGGACCGGTGTTTGGACTGTGTGGTTGTCTACAGAAGGGAGAAGAAGACACATTACCTCAAAGGCATGTGTGAGAGTCTTCTTCTCTGGCATCTTGGTGGAGAAATTAAGGTACGCCGTGGACGCCAGCCTGGGGGAGGACAAATGTTTATGTAGGTTACCGAGATCGCGTCCAGTATTAAACAGAATATTTTGCCAAAATTAACAGGGAGATGCCAGAGCAAAGGCACTCTGGATTTGCTAAAAATCATGACGTATCGTGGGACTTTTCAGGCTGTAGGAAAC
Organism: Podarcis gaigeae; assembly: GCF_964106915.1. Lineage (NCBI taxonomy): Eukaryota > Metazoa > Chordata > Lepidosauria > Squamata > Lacertidae > Podarcis > Podarcis gaigeae. The sequence goes on along the minus strand of NC_139689.1, from coordinate 17,347,952 downwards.
TCTGAATTTTTCACTCTCTCTGTGGCTCCAAGGAGTGAGCATTTCCCACCCCTGGCAATTTTTTCCCCAAGAGCTAGAACACATGATCAATTTTGTTGCTCCCAAGAGGAATCAAGAGGTTTCATGATGCATGTGTATGGCACCCCTTTAACTCGGGGGTGGGGGGTTTACTCATCCTGGGGCCACATTCCCTTCTGAGGAACCTCCCAAAGGCCCCATGTCAACAGTGGGAGGGGCCTTAGACAAAAGTAGGCAGGGCAACAGCGGCAAATTTTATCTACAGCATATTGGCTAGTTTCTACAGACACTCACTCCCCCATCTCCTTTGTCCAGACAAACAAGAGGCGTTATCAGGGTTCAAGATTTCAGCCATGCAAAACCACACAGGGTGCAAAGGAGGACAGTGTGCCTCCAAGGGCCAGACAGAGAAGCATTTGGCCCCCAGGCCTAAAGTTCCCCACTGCTGTTCAGCTGGAGATGCTAGAGACTGAACTCAGGTCCTTTGGAGTGCAATACACACACATTTCCGTTGTGCTATGGTTCCTTCCAGATATGTGATGTTTAAGGTCCAAAATGTACAGCCTCCTTTTGACCCTCCCTCATGGCTCTCCGTGGGGGACAAGGGTGTGTGGGTGTTCAATTACCCCTTCACGATGACGTTGACTCGGTGCAGCACAGGTAGCCGGCCTGTGGCCTCATTGTCGCTCAGTGTGTCGTTCTCGTTCTCACTGGAAGGCCACAAGCGAAAGGAGAGTTAGTGATGGGCAAGGAGAAGTGGCAGAGGCAGGCAGAGACACTCTGTGCTTTCCCCTACCTGTGGGCTCGGATGTCGAAGTAAGCAAAAGTGTCATTCCAGGAGTCGCCTTTTGAGGACTGGAGGGAAATCTGGAGTACGGCCTTGAGAGAACAAAAGGCAGAAATGGCTGAGTCTGTAGACACACGGTTTTCCATTTCGGCTCTGTTACCCACCCTCATCATTCTTTCTTAAACTTTTTAATAAAAGCAAGACCGAAGGCCCATTTTCAATATGGTGGCACAGCTGATAGATCACAGAGGTCCAGAAGGTTAGAAGATGCCAGACCTCTAGATATATTTATTCTCATCTTAAAACTGATAATTTCTTGACTGTTGGACATTCTCAGTAGAATCGAACCAGTGTTGGATCATTTAAGTCTTGAGAGTCAGCTAGAATGAGGGGGAGACAGTTCAAAATCCCAATGAAGCCATTGGTTCAGAGTCAAAGGCATCTGATATCAACAGGAAAGTGTGCTCTCCGCATCCGACTGTCCCAGAACCCCCAAATTAAATGTTGTGTTAAGCCAGATAACCAGCTCCACAATTTCCATGCCTTGGAAGACGCATGGTGTGCAAATATTCTCTCAGTGCTGCTCCTGAGCTTCTTGAATTCCCTGTGCAAAGTGAAGAGACTGGAGGGGCTGTTGGGGAGCTGAGCCCTCTGCTGGTCTTGGAGTGCCAGCAAACATCTGACCTCCCCACCCTATTGAGTTGGCCCTGGCGGAAACCCAAAATCCGCAGCCTGTATGAATTGACAAGGCGCAGCAGATCTGCTCCCTTTGGCTTATTTTACATACAGAAAAAGGCAAAAGACTACTCAGACTCTTCAAATCTGACAGCCCTCTCTGTCTTCTTAGATATCACTACACACGCCGTCCAGTGTCAAGATCCCCTATCCCGGCATATGGATGAGAAACGGGGGGGGGGGGGCGAGTTAAGAACCAAAATAGAAAGAGCAATGCTGAATTCTGTGCTTTTGGGGAACACCAGCAGCCCTGCCTATAACTGCATCATATACCACAATCTAACACCCTGTTTTCTTTCCTGTACCTTTTTCACATTCTTAAACTCTCTCTCTCTCTCACACACACACACACACACACACACTTTCAGTATCTCACTCATAGCCCAATTATTCCATTTCACTCGCACATTGATTTTCTCAGGCTTCCACTTCCACTCATTACCTGGGTGCCTCCCTTGAGGACTGGTGGGTTGAAGCGGCAGGAGCTGTGACGGACTGACGCATTTCCTTGGGGTCCATGCATTTGGCAGGCCGGGGAGAGACGCCAATTGGACTTGAATGAGGGATGGAGGGGGTGTATGAATAATCATAAGTAAAATCACAAGCGGATTACAAAGGAGGAATAGAGATTTCTGTTCTTTACCACAAAGTAGCAGAAAACAGAATGAACAGGCAAAAAGGCTTAAGACAGGTGAGGCTCCCCGCCACCTCCACCTTGAGTGAAACTGCATGGGGTCGCATGCACTTTTTTCCAAGGGGTCTTGGTTGTTTAAACGAACAGCAGCCAAGGGAGGCTGCAATCTTGAACCAGGGACCAAAGGCACCGCTTAGCCTCTCCCCCTTGGGTCAACTCCCCTCCCACCCTTCAGAATTGCCCCTCACAAGCTCCTTTCCCCTCCCTTGGAAAAGATACAAGTCTCTGTAACGTCCATAGAATTGTAGAGTTGGAAGGGACCGCAAAGGTTATCTCATCCCACCCCCTGCAATGCAGGAAGGCATTTTCTGCCTCCAACCTTCCCCAATCTTCTACTCTCCCCCACCCCCTAATTATTCATCCAACTCACCTGAAGAACAGAATGCCCTCGGAAGGACAAAACAGAAGAGTAGTAAAATGAAAGGTGTGGGTTGTACGCTGCCTCTCCCACATTTTCAAGTTTCAGTGTTAAGTTCAGTATGAAATTTGGACTCAGTTTAAGACCTTTTGACCTGAAATTTATTGAGAGAAACGTTTGCTCAGTCTCCAGGAACTCACTAGTTAGACGCTGGGCAAGCTGGAAGTTCCCTTTGGGCAACATGGCTCAGTGGTTAAAGCACCTGCCTTGCATGCAGAAGGTCCCAAGTTCAATCCCCAAGTAGGGCTGAGACAAAACCCTGTCCAAAATCCTGGCGAGACACTGCCTTGTCAGTGTAGACAATTCTTAGCTGGATGGACCAATGGCCTGAGTCAATAGAAGGCAGCTTCCTATGTTCCCAAGTCTCTCTGTCTCTTCGCCTCTGTTTCTCACTCTGTAAAATGGGCACAGTCACACCACTAGAGTTGTAAGAAAACGATGGTAAAGAATTTGACCTAATGATCAATGTCACTTTGTTCTAGCTGGTGAAGCAGATCACCTGACTCCCACTCCTCAGCTCAAAGTGCCTGAAGAAAGCCAATAATCTGTGAGTCAAGAGGGGCTCTCGGGATCCCTGGTGTATGAGGAATTCTGGGAGAAACACTCAGGTTGCACATTAAAGTAACCAGCAAGCACATGATTAAAGAGGTTCACCCCCACATGTTGTGGTCTATTTCTTGGCTCGTACACTGCTTCATACTCGCCGAGAGTCACAACCCAACATCCCATGCAACCTCCGAGAGAATGGCAGGGTTGCACATCTTGGCTCTTGTTTCTGAGTAAGAGCATAGGAAGGATCCTGCTGGATCAGGCCAGTCACCCTCCACTTCCAGCATCCTTTTCTCACAGTGGCCAACCACATGCCTGGGGGAAGCCCACAAGCATTGCCTGAGCACAACAGCACTACTCTCCCCTCCTGCGATGTTCAGAAGCGTTGCTGCCTCGGTGAAGGTCAGTGGCTGGGCACCACTGGAATCACAGCATTGCAGAGTTGGCCCTGTGATGCAGGAAGATGCAGCTGCCCCATAGGGGGATTGAACCTGCAACCTCAGCGCTATCGGCACCACGCTCCAACCGGACCGGGAAGGGGTCCGGAGGCACAGCATCTAAGGGCAGCAAAAAAATATTGGGATAGCCCTCATAGGCACAAAATAGGCTACTCACCCTGAAAAGTTAAAGGAGATTCGAAGATCAGATACACAAATTTTATCGGGGCCGCAGTCTTGCTTGAAGGGAACCTGGCAATATAAAAGGAAATGAGCATCCAAGGGTGTTCCAAGGTCTTGTCTGGTTTCCCACCGGGAGGCTACCTGGAGCTATCCATGGTGCTACCTGCTTGGATTACTGGGACCTCTCCTAGCTTGCGTGAGTTTGCTTATCTGGATCTGCCCTCTCGCTTTGTTTGGCTAACCTCATTGCAACCTTAACTCTGCTTGGCCTGCCCCTGCCCCCTGGACTCTAAGCTCAGGTTGTTTGGCTTTGCCCTGCTGGAATGTGGCTTCTCCTTGGTCTGACTTTCCAGACTAATTATTGAAATGGGATTACCAGTACGTGACCCTGGGACCCCAGGTCTCTGTGGCCAAGAGACGCCTCCTGGCTGGGGTCACTGCTTGGGCCAGACCAGGGTCATGTTTTGCTTTTATTGCATTTTGGGTTTTTGTGCTGAGATATATTTGAATGAAGCATGGCTGAGACGTTTTAATTAATAAATAAATATTTCGGTAAAGTCTACACAAGCATACAAGTTCTCTGTGAGAATGTTTTCCCCCTTATCTTTTCATCTACAGTGGTACCTTGGATTCTCAAACTTAATCCGTTCCGGAAGTCTGTTCCAAAACCAAAGCGCTCCAAAACCAAGGTGCGCTTTCCCATAGAAAGTAATGCAGTATGGATTAATCCGTTCCAAACTTTTAAAAACAACCCCTAAAACAGCAATTTAACAAGAATTTTACTATCTAACGAGACCACTGATCCATAAAATGAAAGCAGTAAACAATGTACTGCAGTCACACAATCAGTAGCTGAACTGGGTTCCACGCAGTCACAAAAACAAAAAAAGAGCCACAAAAACAGACAGAACTCAGCGTAACACTCAAAATGGAAGTATGGCACTCAAACCGGAGCAAGTTTGGCTCCTCAAAAAAGTTCACAAACCAGAACACTTACTTCCAGGTTTGCAGTGTTTGGGTTCCAAGTTGTTTGAGTACCAAGGCGTTTGAGAACCAAGGTACCACTGTATTTCTTTTGGTCATCATTGTTAAACAAACTAAGGCAACAAAGTTGCTGATTTCTATTTCCACTGTGCGTTCAGTATTTATTATTACATTTATAATACTTTCCCTGTGGCATGCACATGGTTCCACCACCCAGGCACTGACCAGGCCTAGATCTGCTTAGATTAAGCAAGGTTCCTTTATTTAGAACATTTGAGGGCTGCCCAGTCAACAAAGCCCTCTGTACTAAGTACTCTGGGCTGAGCCGTTCCTTTGATAGAGGAGCCTTGTCCTAGGTCCTAGGAGATGGGCTTGAAGGGAAATGGCCAGGAAATAAGACCTTGATCTCAGTGGACAAATTAGTTCCAGGGTCCAGGACAGGGCGTAGGTTCCTTGCAGAGGTATCTGGTTCCCCCTCAGCCGTAACATCCGCCCGCAGCACAAGTGGAGAAAAGGAATCATCCAGGCAGAGCTGGAAGACAGTAAAAAAAAGGGAATCACAAGTTTCCACCCAGCCAATACATTTCTCCCTGAAAATGCAGTGATCATTCCCACAGTAATGTTTCTAAATACTGCGAGCTTCCAAAAATCAGTGTTTCTCCAACAGGTAGGTCATTTACTGTAGTGTGGTACCTCGGGTTACATGCGCTTCAGGTTACATACGCTTCAGGTTACAGACTCCGCTAACCCATAAATAGTACCTCGGGTTAAGAACTTTGCTTCAGGATGAGAACAGAAATCGTGCTCCAGCGGCACAGCGGCAGCAGGAGGCCCCATTAGCTAAAGTGGTGCTTCAGGTTAAGAACAGTTTCAGGTTAAGAACGGACCTCCGGAACGAATTAAGTACTTAACCTGAGGTACCACTGTATCACTTTTAGACCATTGTAGCTGTCATGGCTTCTACCAAAGGATTCTGGGAGCCAAAGTCTGGTGAGGTGCTGAGATAATTCTGCATTAGATATTCCTAGCACTGCCACACACACACACAAACTACAATTACCCAGGGCGCCATATTTCAACCTACTGGAGCATGGAGAATCTTGTCAACGCAGATTGACTCAGTTCCCACCAGGATGGTGTCTGAGAATGTGGAAGCCTCATTCTCTAGCGTCAGGCGTGATGGAGACTGCTTAGCATCAGACCGGAGAGTAAATGAGATCGCAGCTTGCAGGGCACCTATTTTCTTTCCAAAACATACAAACAAATTGGATCACAGGAGCAGAACGAACTAAACATTTTGGCTGTCCAAGATGTACTGAACTCCAGCTCTCATCATTCCTGCCCCATAGCCATGCTTGCTAGGGCTGATGGGGGTTGTGGTTCAGCAACATCTGGAGGCCCAGGGGCTCCCCATTCCTGCGCTAAGCGGGTCTCTGGAGTCACTATGAACTTAATGAGAGAATCGCTGAGAAAATGAAAGTCAGAAAGAATTGTTGATCTTAAACATCGTTTTTAACGCAAGAGGGAATGGATAAGAAAAATAAGTGAGAAAACATGAGCAACAAGAGTCGGGCTGTGAGAATGGGATCTAAAGAAAAATGATAAGATAATGAGCAGCTGCAGAGAGAATAAGTGAGGGGAAAGGAACAAACAAGTCCACAAAAAATAAATAACACTGAGAGGACTCATAAAAGAATGAGAAGAATAACTAAGCAAAAGGAGAACTGAGATGGTGCCTTTACCGTGGGTCCATTTTGTGCTGATGAGTTTTAGGTTGAAGCAAAGACTGGTTTTCCCACGGGGGGCAATTCCTGAAATGTTCCCGCTTCCACATTTGGGGTCATCCAAGGGGATCCAGCGATGAGAGAAAGTCAGCGAAGAGTTGATTGTGAAAACAGGACGAGATCTGGGAGGCAGGGGAGGCCTAGTCAAACCAACAGCTGTCCAAATTGGCAGCAGTCCTGGATCAGGCCCAGTCTGGAACCCAGCCCCACATTAACTTCCTGGAGCAGGAAGTGCCCCACTCAGATTCCGCAGAGGTCTCTGGGCTTCATATTCAGCACGCTTGGCCTTTCAGCTAACGCAGCAAGCTTTTTCATCAGGGGGCCGGTCCACTGTCCCTCAGACCTTGTGGGCGGCCGGGCTATATTTTGAAAAATATAAATACCCTGCAAGCCGGTCCTGCAGCTGCCTCCGGACCTGGAGGAGAAACTCACTCTGCACGTGCTCAGGAGCACGTCTCTGCGCTGCCCGCTCACCGGCATTGTTGACGAGCAACAGCCGCTCCATCAGCCCATTCCTGTGGAGCTCCCAGGAGGTGTGCACCATGCGCTGCGGCCCATTGTCTGAGGCCAGGTTGGCGGGCAGGCCACGCACAGCTTGCCCTCCAGCTGCTCCAGCGTGGCCGCTGAGTGTGCCACCAGCAGCAACACCGAGCCGGGCGCCAGGCACAGGGCCAGCAGGTGTACCAAGCTCTGGATGAAGCACCGCGATGCGCCCTTCACAATGCCCATGGCGCAGCCCAGACCTGCCGCCTGCCCGCCAGCCTCTCTGTCCATGGCCACGCCGGGTCTACCTCAGCCGCAGGCGAAGAGGTTTCAGATTGGCTGCAGGAACTTCCTGTAGCCAATTTGAAGCCACACCAGCGTCGCCACCTGCCCGGAGCCGTCCGCGGCTTCGGATTGGCGGCAGGAGCTTCCCACCCAGTTCACAGAAGTCAGTCCCTGCACGGCAAGGCGTCCACAGCACAAGAGGACTGACCGAGTGGGTGGCAGGGTCCATGGGCCAGATTTATGAGCCTGGTGGGCCGCATCCGACCCCCAGGCCTTAGTTTGCTGACCCTTGAGCTACCGTATCCACACTCCCAGCAGTCTGATATATTAAGAGCCTTCTTCTTCCCCACCACATGGGGGCAATATCACAGCTGGCAGGAAGGTGTAGCAATTGCCACAGCAGGCCAAGGCATGCTCAGAAAAAGGCAGGCAATTAGGGGGCACCAAACTGACGGCTAGTTGGCCAGAGTACACGCAACAGGTTTGTGCAGGTTTTAAAAATCTAGTTCAGGATGCAGAATTTTGAGGCAGATGGGGAAGACACGTTGCAATTATGTCCCGCCCTTTGTGGCCTGCCCACAATCCACACCCATTACTGCCCTTGCCCATGCTTACCGAAGCAGCACTGCGCTTCCTAGCGCCCCGACAGCCAGGTCAGTCAGTCCATCCTTGCTCAGATCCATTCTTCCTTGGATGGACTGTCCGAAATAATGAAGCACCAGGGGGAGAGACTTGGCAGCAATCCGCTAAATATGTTGAGGGGGAAAGAGAAAATAGGGGAACAAGGAAGGTTAGGGATCCTCAGCAGATGAAGATCAGTTCAGCTATTCCGCCTGCCCATTTCTCCAACGCCTTTGTTTTAGACCCAATTAAGAAACTATTAGCCAATTAATCAATTCCATTTTAAGTCTTTTAAACGATTCATTAATTAAATCTGCATAGGGCAAACTTTAATAGTTTTGAAAAAGGACGCACACTTTCTTTGTACGTGTGTGTGTGTGTGTGTGTGTGTTTCACAACAGCCAGAATTTATAAAATGTGCTGTTTAGTTACTGGATGCAAGTTGTCACATCTATTATTATTCTTGTTTTTTAACTATAGAAGTACAGATTCTGCATTAATCTGTGCAAAGATGATCTGGGCCCAATATTGGGGGGGGGGGTCACATCTGTCATCAAAAAGGGAGCGGTTACTGAGACTATGTATTGAACTGGGTTTCTATCCAGACCTGGCTGCAATTGCTTTCCAACAACTCTGTTGCTTTGCTGTTCCCATTTCATCAATGATCAGTGGAGACTGATTCAGGAATCGGCTCATAAGAATTCAATGGAGAGATGTGGAGGGACTGAATCTGTGCTGCCTGCATCAGGAATAGGAAACCGATGCTCTCCCCCACCAAGCCAGCATGGCCATTGGTCAGAGACGATGGGAGTTGTAGTCCAGTATCAGGAGGGTCACGCATTCCCCATCCCTGGCCTAGCTCTTTAGCCATTGGACCACCTTGCCACACACAAGCAGACAATATATGCACTTGCTGTTCCAATATATGCACTTTTGACCCTCAGGCTCACCTGGCTGTGGTGTTTTCTCAGCTCGCCTGCTTCTCCTAGGAAGATGTAAATGGCCCCATGATCTTCATCCTCCATGGGGGCTCCTATTGCCACATCTGCAAAGCCATCCCCGCTTATGTCCCCTAAAGAGCAGAGCGCTGCCCCAAAACGGCCAAAGCTGCTGCCAGGATCCCCACGAAGCGTTTGGAGGGAAACAAGGTGACCCTGCCGGGAGGCGTGTGACTTATTAACATAGTTATACCCTCTCCAACTTCCCATAACAAAATTTCAATATGTTTGGCATTAAAACGACTCCAACATTTAACAATCAATAACCGGAAGAAGGAACAGCATTTAAGGCAGCATTAGTATGACATTATTTAAAAAAAAAAATAGACACAGTGGGAAGATGAACTAAGACCATTCTCTAAAAGCAATGAGGCAATACAACCAAAACACATATCCTGAATTAAACAGACCTCAATCAACCTCCTGGGGCCTGACAATGATGTTTACTGTCCTAATGAACATGAGTCCCCCAGTTAAATCTTATTTCATCTATGAGCTCAAGATGGCAGTCTCTGCCTTGGTGTTAAAATTTAAGGTCCAATTTTGTACCATGCTTGACTTGTAAGGAAACAATTAGAATTTGGAGGGGCGGGCGGAGGTTGTGCAATCTAATCCTTACTTGGATCCATCCATTTCTACACTGAGTAGAACTTAGCTGGATACAACCCATGACGACTTCAACACTTTGAAACAGCTCTGCAGTGGGAAGGGTTAATCCTTTCAATCCCCTGCTGTGACCCCAATGAAAAATCACCTCTCAGAGCTGCTACTAATCCTGAGAGAGAAGTGTCCACTGGCAGCATCAGGGCTAAGAGCAGCTTCAGACAGGGATCACTGTGGCAGAGTGGCTGTGGTTCTATTCCTCCTCTCGCTCTCTCCCTCCCAAGTGGCTATTTATTCATTTTTTAATGTATGCGTTAATTGCTTTCACACAATAGCACATCTAGCTTGGTCCCAATAAGAGACTGTGCACAGGGAAAGGGCATAAAGGTAAAGGTAAAGGTACCCCTGCCCGTACGGGCCAGTCTTGACAGACTCTGGGGTTGTGCGCCCATCTCACTCAAGAGGCCAGGGGCCAGCGCTGTCCGGAGACACTTCCGGGTCACGTGGCCAGCGTGACATCGCTGCTCTGGCGAGCCAGAGCCGCACACGGAAACGCCGTTTACCTTCCCGCTGGTAAGCGGTCCCTATTTATCTACTTGCACCCGGAGGTGCTTTCGAACTGCTAGGTTGGCAGGCGCTGGGACCGAGCAGCGGGAGCGCACCCCGCCGCAGGGATTCGAACCGCCGACCTTTCGATCGGCAAGTCCTAGGCGCTGAGGCTTTAACCCACAGCGCCACCTGCGTCCCTGGGAAAGGGCATAATGGAAGCCAATTGTTAAGTTGTGGGTGAACATATCAGACGACACAGCGATTCTTCAAACAGCTCTTGTTTATTCACAGGCCAGAACAAAACTGAACTGAAGGGTTCAGCCAACCTGCTTATATAGAGCTCAACTACAAGCAACAGTAACAACTTTCTGTAACTGTCCAATCACTGAACGTCACTTTCAATTCCTTATTTGCATATGTGGACCTGAGTGAAAACTATCTACAGTATCCCCCTGCTGGCCCAGGGTGAGAACTTCAGTACATAACACCAATCACAGGAGGAAGGAAAGAGATCGGCCTTCAAATGCTTCTTGAAAATAAAATGTGTTGATTTTACTCTGCAGAGTTAGCACACAGCTTGGAAACTGACTGCATATAGAGTCCTTGCTAGAAGAGCAAGCTTACCTTGGTTGCAGTCGCACTCAGAGACACTTGGTATGGAAAATAAGAAGGGCCTGGGTGGTGTGGGTTTTTTAGGCAAGACATACTTGGGTAGAAAAGAGTTTTTAGTTCTAACTAAATCTGGAGGTGCAGCAGAGCCATGCTTGGCTCCTGGGATAGCTCAGTTGGTGGAGCATGAGACTCTTAATCTCAAGGTCATGGGTTCGAGCCCCACATTGCGCCAAAGACTGCAGGGGTTGGACTAGATGACCCTCATGGTCCCTTCCAACTCTGCTATTCAACCCTATTCTATTACATCCCCCTCACATTCAGCAGAGATACTGCCAAAGATGTCCTTTCCCCATCAGCTTCAGAAGCAAGAGTGCAAAGAAGGAAATTTGATCAGCTTTATCAGTCTAACATCAAAGGGAAGTTCAGCACAGAGATCCTAGGACAGTGAGAAAGTTTGGGAATCTTTAAAAATTCCTTCCGCGACCAGAAGGGGGAGGAGTATCAGGAAGAGTGGATTAAATTTAATGATTATCTAGTTAGATTTGTTAAGTTAAATTAACTGACCTTTAAAGCCCTAAACGGCCTTGGTCCAGTATACCTGAAGGAGCGTCTCCACCTCCATTGTTCTGCCTGGACGCTGAGGTCCAGCGCCGAGGGCCTTCTGGCAGTTCCCTCGCTACGAGAAGCCAAGTTACAGGGAACCAGGCAGAGGGCCTTCTCGGTAGTGGCACCCGCCCTGTGGAACACCCTCCCACCAGATGTCAAAGAGAAAAATAACTACCAAACATTTAGAAGACATCTGGAGGCAGCCCTTGTTTAGGGAAGCTTTTAATGTTTAATAGGTTATTGTATTTTAGTGTTCTGTTGGAAGCCGCCCAGAGTGGCTGGGGAAACCCAGCCAGATGGGCGGGGTATAAATAAATAAATTATTTATTATTATTATTATTATTATTATTATTATTATTATTATTATTATTTTATTGATGTGAGCAAGTCTGGTCCATCCTCCTCCTTGCCCCTTCTTCCCACCCACCCGCCCACCCTTCCCAACCCTACCACTGATGCGTTTCCTCACCTGGTCATTCATAGAGCGGACATCAACAAGCCCACCTTGGTTCTTACTGTAATAATGGGGAGCCCCAATCAGAACAAGGTCGGTATTGTTGTCTTCATCTAGGTCAACGGAACAGACTTCAGCCCCATAGTAAGAACCCAACTGGAAAGAAATAGAAATACAATATGGAGGTGACTGGCAGAAGTGAAGATGACCAATTAGACTAGTGGGCTTAATCTTTGCCAAAACAGACTCATGGGCCAAGCTGAGAGGCATGGGTGGGGCAGCTCCCCCCCCCCCATAAAAAATACATAGCTAACTGAGGTTATGCCTTCCCTAGCAAAAGGCCCTCCCCAACAAAAAGCCTGGCTACGCTCATGTCAAAAGGTCTAGCAGGTTTAATGAGGTCCATAGATTTACCACCAATTATTTAGATTTTAAGAACAAGGCAGGCTAATGGCACTCATAACTTTAGTTTCATGTCTAGCTTGGCCCTGAGAGAGAGGGGGGGGGGTGAGGGAAGGAAGATGTAGGCCCAAAACCCTCTTGGAATATTGATGTGAAGCAGTTTGAGACTGACAGGAGTATCCCATGGCAGAATTAATCAGATAGTCAACTGGAATCTGTGATCAAATAAAGGTCAGTCAGAGAAGGGGGCACAAGAAAAAGGAGAAACACAGGAATAGAGCCTTTTCAGATTTTAATACAGTGGTACCTCGGGTTAAGTACTTAATTCGTTCCGGAGGTCCGTTCGTAACCTGAAACTGTTCTTAACCTGAAGCACCACTTTAGCAAATGGGGCCTCCTGCTGCCGCCGTGCCGCCGGAAGACAATTTCTGTTCTCATCTTGAAGCAAACTTCTTAACCCGAGGTACTATTTCTGGGTTAGCAGAGTCTGTAACCTGAAGTGTCTGTAACGTGAAGCGTATGTAACCCGAGGTACCACTGTAGTTGCAGGATTTACTCCTAGTCACTATCAATATGATGTCTGCTTATTGTTTAGCAGCTGCTCAGTGATTTTTGACAAGCTGTTCGATTATCAACTCCCTCTGTCTCTTCCATGTGTTTGAAGTAAACTTTCTAAGAGAAAGAGGGGAAAGGCAGTAGGACACCTGCTTGGCATGCAGAAGGTCCCAGGTTTCCATCCTCAGCATCTCTAGGCAGGGATGGGAACATCCGCTGCCTGAAGCTGACTGCTGCCAAGTCAGTGTAGACAGTACCAAACTACATGGACCAAGAGACTGACTCCTGCGCTCCTATCTCTCTGCTGGTTCTAGATTAGTTAAGGTAGCCTGCCTTGCTTTAAAACTCAACTTCCAGGGCAGCTTACAACTTTCACACCCAAGATGAAGTGAATGGGAGACTGATCTGCACCCCGGTTTCTGCCTCTTACCTGTTCCCCTTCAGGGAATACCACCAAGCGCTTACTCTGGCTTTCAAAGACTGCGACAGCTCCAACATGCTGGTATCGCGGAGCCCCAGCTATGTAGAACTGCTTCTTTCCACGCTGAGCTATAGCCACCGAATAGCCTGTCAGAGACAAAGAAAGAGCAGGTTGTGGACGTCGGGTTGGATGAGTTAGCTCCTGGCAGGCCATTAGATATGGAAGCAAAGGAGAAGCTGCCTCACTCACCCAGATATGAGACATTGAAGGAAATGTTCAGGAATTGGATTTGGGGAGGGTCTCCCAAAGACTGTTCCTCCAGACCCCCAGACCAAGTGTGAGCACCAACAGCTCCAGTTACCACATGGCCCTGGAAGAAGATGGAGGCGTGAAGAAAGATAGGGAGGGGAGTACAGACTGCAGTCCCAGGTGTGGTGGTGGTTTCTCGGTGTTGAAGGACTGCCATAGGAACTGACTTGGCCCCTGCACTTGTCATCTGAGGCCGTTTTTTATGTCTTTGCTCCCCAAGAGGTTTGGAGGGTGGAAACACAAGAACTGGCCTTTTCTGTGATGGCTCCCTGACTGTGGAATACCCTCCGCAGAGAAGCTCGGCTGGCGCCATGGTTACATGTCTTTAGGTACCAGGCAAAACCATTCCTCTTTACCCTTTGGTCATTAAATAATCTATGGCTTGTTAAAGCTGTGGGATTATATTATTATGATGCTATCTATTATTATATTTTTTATTATGTGTGTTTTATAGTGCTCCGTAAAATGTGCTGGGACATTTTGATAAAGGGTGATATGACAATTGAATTAACAACAACAACATCAATAACTGAGCTCTACTCCCCAGCCCTCTCTGTTTTAGACATTAGTCAAATTGCACCTCTCAGTTCTCCTCCAATTAATGACCAAACCACAGCCAAGTCAAGCATTTCTCCACACTGCATAACAAAATAACGGGGTGTTCTACATGTAATCTGTTAAGTTGTGGGTTGACATAGTAGACGACACAGCGATTTCTCCAAGTAGCTCTTTATTTTGTAAGCTGGAATAGAACTGACTGCAAACAGCTCAGCCGGCCTGCTTTTATAGGCAGCCGGCTGTCAACATTGTAGCAACAACAGCCCAGAGTTCCCGCCTAAAATAACTGACGTGGACCTGAGTGAAAACTATCTACAGACCTGAGTGAAAACTATTTACAGTATCCCCCTGCTGGCCCAGGGTGAAACTTCACTACATAACATAATCATAGAATTATTGTGGTGTTTAAAAAAACAACACAAATTTATTAAATTTATTCAATGATCATCTAGTCCAAAGCTATTCTCCAACCAGTCCTATCCCTTATAGGCCAGTATACAGATTTAAATCCAGATCAGGAGGATACCTGCAGAGCACAGAGCTGCAAATGCCTTGAACCAAACAGTCAAACTACATACACACAAAGGGAACAACATTCCCAGGGTGCGAACCAATCGGTAGGGAGAGAAACTGAGTCCTTCTCTATATATGGTGATCAGACTCTGCGCATCAGCAGAAAACATTCATGAGTAAGGCTCCCCAAAGGAAAATTGGGGGGGGGGGGAAGGCTGCACGGCAAAAAGACAAATCCATCCCACACAGTGTTGTATTGCTAGTTGTGGCAGCCCATGAGGAGAGACCTCCCTTTAAATAGGGACGGTGGTAGGAATTGTTTTCAGAACTCATGAATGAAAGATTAAGAGGAACCGACTGAGATGCATAACTGAATGGGAAAATAGAATTGGATTACAGTACTTTTTCACCATCTCTCATAACATTGGAAGCCAGAGTCCTGAAGGGAGTGGAAGCAAATTATAGCTTCTTCTAAAACAAAGTTATTGTTCCCTTTTATTTTATACACACACACACACACACACACACACACACAACAAGTGCATTTTTCCGGGGGGACGCAGGGGTATGTATACCCCTAAACATTTTGTGAATCTTTGTTCTTTTGTCAATTTACTGTATTTATTTTCCCCGATTTGAACTATAAAATGGTGAATTTCTTGAGTCAAAATGAGTATACCCCAAACATTTTTTTAGAAAAAAAGCACTGTATACACACACACACACACACACACACACACACTTATTGTTTGGATGGTCTTTTGTAAACCACTTTGTGAGGTCTGCCTAAAAAGTGGGATATAAATACCCCAAACAAAGCATATGTTCTTATGACAAGAGTTTCTACTCACTGGGGTGAGGAGGGCACTGAATCCACCCTGAGAAAGTTCTTTTTGAAATGAATTGCCAGCAGAGATTCCAGAGGTCCCTTTTGGGGAAACGGAAGATAATTAAGACAGGCAAGAGGTAAAGAATGGAAGGGGGGGCAAGGAGAAGAGGAAGGTTGGCCTCAAAATCTGTCCTTTCTAAATGGTCACGTTAGAGCAGAACAAATGCAATTTTCCAGGGTTGGGAGAAGAGTAAGCTTTCGTACAATAAGTACTTTTGTTGTGGGGCTTCAGCATGGATGGCACCCCCACATTTGCACCTCCTTTGCAAACGGCCAGGCAGAGTCAGGTTGCACAGTGTCGGTGAATCTGTTGGACGCCTCAGCATTAGCAATAATGATTGACACAATGGCTCACCCTGTTCCACAGTGCCCATGTCATTTTGTGAATTCTGAAACTTAAACTTCATTCCCTTGTTAGGTACTTCAGTTCTTTACATCCTGCCCCCCCCTTTACTGTACCACGCCTATAGTTCTTGGACAAAACTGAGCATTAGCAAAGATGCTCCATCACCTTGCGACACTGACCTTCAATGGCAAAGATCTTGTCCTTCAGCTGGTTCTGAATGCTACTGAGCGCATCAAAGCTGTCGACTTCGAAAACATTATTAGGTGACGAAGCAATTGTGTTCAGCTCATCTGTTCTAGTTTCTTTGCCAACCTGGAACAAGCAACAGGGAATTTCTATAAAGACGTCTTGTCCCCCCATTACTAATGGGTCCCTGCCACATATAACCTCAGCACTTGGTTCCCCAAGGGACCAATCCTGCACTTGTCTGCTTGCATGGTGCAGTCACAGAATCCACACATTGCAATCTCAATGATGGTTTTGAACTCCATACCCCAATGGCATAACGGATGATGCCTTTCTTATCTGCAGCCTTTATAGCAACTTCAAATGTGGTTTTCACGTCATTGGATACGCCATCGGTCAAGACAATGAGGAGTTTCTTGCTGTGAGGTCGCATGCCAAGCTTGGGTAAGAAGACTTTATCCCTGCAAAGAAGGCAGCAAATGGCTTGGGTCTGAAGGGACTAAAGGCACCTGGCTCTTCCTCCAACCCAAAGATTCATTTCCCTGGTACTCACGCCACATAGCGGATGGCAGTCGGGGTGTGAGTATTTCCTTTGGTCTGTTGAATTGCGTCGACTATTTCCTTCACCTTGCTTTTAAATGCATTGTAGTAGTTAAAATCAAAAACCAGGTTGACTTCAGTGGAAAACTGGACCATAGCAAACTGGAAGACATGAGGAGGAGGAGTTTGGATTTGATATCCTGCTTTATCACTACCCCAAGGAGTCTCAAAGCGGCTAACATTCTCCTTTCCCTTCCTCCCCCACAACACTCTGTGAGGTGAGTGGGGCTGAGAGACTTCAGAGAAGTGTGACTAGCTCAAGGTCACCCAGCAGCTGCATGTGGAGGAGGGAGGAATCGAACCTGGTTCACCAGTTTACAGTTTACCGCTCTTAACCACTACACCGCACTGCTCCTCTTTCCCCATGCAGTGGGGAGTTTGGAAGCACATGTGAAGAATCAATATCATTTGGAGAATGGCTTATGTCATCAATGAAAATACAGTGAGCACACCCCACACTTTGGCACCGTTAGTCAACATTCAGGACTTAGAAGCCCAGGAGCTCCTCTCTGGCAAATGACACCAGATGGTGAGTGGCAATTGTTAGAGTGGTGGGAAACTGTGGCGTGTGCTGCATACCACCACATCTGCCAGCCTTGAGCTGCCTGCCATGTGCTGCCCAGCAGCATTCTGGGTAAATAAGTCTAGCTGACACAGTGGTTCACTTCACAGCACCTGATGCCCAACCATTCAATATATTTTTCTAAAGCAAGCAGTAGTAACAAGAGGGCATGAGAAGGGCAGCCCAGCCCAAAAGCTCAGCAATGGCAGTGACGGGGAAGGAGTACAGAATTAAGGGCAGCAGATGAAGAATGACCAGTGCCACATGGGGGTGCCTTTCAAACTTGGCAGGGCCTGTGACCAGGTGAAACTCAAACTCAAACTCAATGGTAGAGCATCTGCTTTGCATGCAAAAAGTCCAGGTTTAATCCTCAGCATCTCCAGGTGGGGCTGGGAAAGAACCCTCTCAGAAATCTGAGAAAGGGGAATTATGAGTCTCAACACCCTTAACAAGCTGGTGTTCTTTGAGGGAAGCCATGACTGCTTAAATGCTATAAGAGTGCTTTGAAACTATGGAGGGGGTGTGACCTAAGAAGCAAAGCCCAGTGACACCCACCCACCCACAGTCACTTCCCACATGCAGCGCCAAAAAGCTCCTTATTGCTCTCACCTGCACATCTGCCTCAGAAACAGAAGCCATTAGCTGAAGGGTGAAGTTCTTCACTGTGAGAAAGGAACCTTTAGAAATGCTCCCAGAGTCGTCAAATAAGATCACAGCATCCACGCCAACAGTGCACTCTGAGTGGACAAGAGGCATGACGGGTGTGGAAAATGGATTGCATTCCCACGACATCCCAAAACAAAGACAAACAAATAGCCTCAACGAGGAACGGAAGCCGATATGCCCCAGCATCCTAAAATAAACTTTGCAGGACTCCATAATGTGGGGATTGTCCCATTCAAGAGCCACAACATTTCTCTCCAGTCAGAACCCTTTGCACAACGGTCTTTAACACATGATAATCTCAGGTAACAACTGCAAATGAGGAATTGGGTCTGAACATCCCAAATTAAACTTTGGGCTGCCACAAATCACAGAGCCACACCTCCAAGGGAACATGAGATGTTCCAGAATTATGTCCAACCGAGTATTTGGTTTTAGTACATGACATTGCCAGGTGTACAAGCCCACATCAATAATAGTCAAAAACAAAATGAACAAGGAACCAAGGACATGTACCCCAAACTAAGCTGTGAGTCACCCCAAATCAAACATCCACACCTTCAGGAGAGTGACCTCTGAGAGACACGATGCAGGTAGAAGATACCATTCTGGAGGTGTGCAAGTATGATTTGCAGCGGTCAAAATTCCTTATTTGTAATTGACATATTGGGTCACTGTGTATTACAGAGCAATGTACAAAAAGAATGGTTTGACTGGAAAGAATTGCCATGGAACTCAAAGGGGATAGCCTGATAAATACAATATGGGGTAGGCCAAAGCTTATCTTGGGGTGCTAGAACTGCAGAATAACTCTCACCTGGCATGCAGATGCAGCAATGGTGAAAAGCTGCACATATTGAATTTCTAACTGTGCTGCAGCACTTAAAAGGACACAATATGTTTGACAACCTTGGTCCAACCTCATGCGCATGACTGTCTCCTCTTCCCCTTTACCAAACGGATGCTCCCCAACCTAGCTTATTAATGCAATAGGCTATGAGGCATGTGAAGCTAATTTTCTCCAAATCTTACCTTGGAAAGCTGGATGGATCTCTTTGGCAGGTTGGTTAAAATTGCTCATGATATAGCAGACACCATTCAGATAATCAAAGTCCCCACATCGACGCTCCCATGTTGGGCCACAGGCCTGTGTGGACAGGAAGGATGAAAACAGCCATGGGATCCCTGTCTCTTAAGCTGATTCACCTAGGTCATATCCACACCATAGACTTATTTATTGAAATGTTTAAAGCACTCTTATACCACGGCTTCCCCCAAAGGATCCTGGGAACTGTAGTTTGGTAAGGGTGCTGAGAGTTGTTAGGAGACTCCCTACAGAGCTACAGTTCCAAGCATCCTTGAACTACATTTCCCATGATTCTTTCAGGGGAGCAAAGGCTGTTAAAGTGACATAACTGTGCTTTAAATGTATGATATGGATGTGACTCTAGATTGTCTCAGCCAAACTGAGAGAAATTCCTCCTCAAGGCCAGGTCAGGGCATTTTCTGCTTGAGCTCAATATTTTCTCTCCAAAGCCAAGTTGCAAGGCACCCACAGCTGGTCAAGTTATTCTGTCACCTGAAGCAGAAAATCCCACAAGTTCCTCTTCCCATCCCTGACAGTAAAAACACAATATTAATAAATTTCAAAATGATTTTTTCCTCCTTTAATTGCGCCCTGAATCAGCTGCTTGAGGCGGCTGCCTCATTCTCACTAATGTCAGGGCTGCCTCTGTTTCACCTCCTTTTTGAGTGACAGATACTGCCAACGCAGACACACCCATGGATTTGCACTATTTTGCTATTTGATTCCACTCTGGTTTTACTTACTATTATTTTGGAGTCTGATTTATCGGCAGCCAGCGAAAGTCCCAGAGATATTCCAGAGGTATCTTTGTTTCAGACAAGGAGAGATGGCATGTAGAAAAAAGAGACAGACATATAAGTGAGACATAATATATAAAGAGACTTTGTCCCCATGTCTCATGGATACATACACAGAGTTCCTAGCTATTCTGCATACCCTCCAAAATTTAACTGATGAAAATAGGGACTTGTAACATCTGTATCAGTCTGTAGTGCAGATATGCCCTCAAGAGTTACCTCTCTCTTCTCAGGAGATAAAATCATCAGATGTGACACTCTCACCTTCAGAAGAACGGAGGCACACAAATTTTTAGCTTACTGTTGTGGTGGAGAACCACTGGCTGGCACTTCTCTGTATCATACGAGCAGCGGAAAAGCGATCCCGTCCGGTTGCCTGACATGGGGGAACTCACTACCAACCTGCAGGAGGGAAGCAAGTTTTAGGAAACAACTGTTTATGGGCATATGGCTGCTCTGAACAAAATTAACCGGCAACGGTTTGGTTCTCACCAGGACGTGCCATCGTCTGCTCTCGTCTGGACAACACGGTAGCCAAACTGAGAGGCCTTGTCACCTCGGAAAAACACCGGCGTCTCTGTATCAATGATGTTGAAATCTGAAGAGACTGCAGAACCTAGAGTGGAAAATGGTAGCAGAATGCTGTGGCACAGAGAGTTCGGTGCATCAACACTGCTAAGAAAACATTTCCTTTTCACAAGCTGCCAGGGGCTCTTCCAGATGTGGAAGATGTTCAAGTTCCAGTTTGAGCTTAAAACAATTTTTGTTAAAAAGCCCCACCTGAAAGCAGCCTTGGGTTGGGGGGTGGAGAGCAATTGGAGAGGCTACCAATTGAATAAAGAGGCCCAAGTGTCCATATATTATTACACTTTTTTGCCACTGTGAATACTGTTTATTATGCCTATGCTCCAGCTGTCCCTATCGACTCACCCCAGTCCCTGGTAAATCATTGTTCCTTTGGGGAGGGGGAGCAACCTTGTTTACATCTTGTTACTATAGGTTGCCTGGGCCGAAAGGCAAGTGAATGGGCAGGGAGGAGGCCTGTTCGGGGTATTTTGCCTGTAAACCCCCCACCCCACCCCCCAAAAAAACAAAACCCTGGAGCCAGCAGCACAGGGTTCTGTTTTCTTCCCAGGGGTCTCTGGCAGCTAAATCTTTGGCTGGGGAATGGACACATCTTGTCTCTAGGAAATGTAGACAAGTGGCCACAGGTAGAAGCAACAGGTGTCTAGAAAAAGGAGACAGGGGGCCTAAGAAGATTGCAAGTGGGTGGAAGGGGCAGACAGTAAGGGAAGGTTCAAGGAAGGAGGGGGAAATGCCAGAGAAGAGAAACACAAACAGCCGGCAGCTGAAGTTCACATGCTGCTCTTTTGGAAACAAGGCAACCTCTGACTGACTGGATGAAGTCTGTGCTTTCCAAATGCTGGGGTGGAAAGTCTGTGGTTGGCACTTTCCAAGAGAGCTACATGGAGCTGGCGTATGGCTGAACTATGGATCAGAAAGATTTTTTCCCCTGACAGTAAGAGCTGTTCCACAGTGAAAGAGGCCCCCTCAGGAGGTTGTAGACTCTCCTTCCTTGGAGGTTTTTAAGCAGAGGTTGAGTGGCCATCTGTTACAGACACTTTACTTGAGATTCCTGCGTTGCAGGCGGGTTGGACTAGATCAGGGGCGCCGACTTATAAAAAATATTGGGGGGGCGGGGGCCCATACCGACTTATAAAAAATATTGGGGGGGCCCAAGACCTCCAAACCGCTGCTGCTGGGGGAACGAAAGGGGCGAGCCCCGGGCTGCCCCGACCTTAAGTGAACCTGTGAGGGCCCGCCCTTTGCGGCAGCCGATTGGCTGCCGCTGTGGGCGGTGAATATTAATGAGCTAGGGGGAATCCCTGCTTCTCGCGGGGCAGCCCCGCAAGATTGTTGATGGGTCGAGAGCCCGCAACCCCACCCCCTCTCTAGATCGGGAGTGGCTTTGTTTTAACTCTTTACTGAATGTATTTTAAAAGGTAACTATCGTCAAACAAGGAAAATAAAAAATACCAACATAATTTTGTGATTTTACAAAGCATAATATAACTAATAATTTTCTTAAATTATTGCCCCCCCAAACGAATTTTTGAGGGGGCTCGGGCCCCCTCAGGCCCCATGGAGTCGCGCCTATGGACTAGATGACCCTCGGGATCTCTTCCAACTCTACAAATTATTTGATTCTATAAGTTGTTCAAATCTTGCACATACAGGAAGCTGCCTCAGGCAATCCATTCTCTCCCAGCAGCAACCCCTGCTCTGCAGTGAGGATGTGGGGAGAAAGAATAGTGCTGCTGACCTACTTTCTAAGCTCTCTGCATAAGTTTTACAACAAAACTGTATGTAAATGGACTCGGAGTGCTCAAAAATGCTACAAAAATGCCCAATATTCCTAGGGATAGCCTGGCTGCAGCAGGATGCAAGCCCACCCCCATCGTAAGCGCCACTTCTTTTAGCGTATGAGTTTTAATATTTTATTTCCTCATGCATACATTTGGCTCTTGACCCACATGTCTGGCCAGGAGGAAGTTGGCCACATTTGGACATTCCCCAACACGCGGCTTCTCCGTTGACAAAGAGATGGCTAGATGAGTCATTTGACCCTTATTCTCCTTCCCATTCTTATGGCCTCTTCCACACCTTTGCAATGCCTTGAATCCCCATGAGTTTTCTTAGCGTGGCAGTGGGTGCATGTTATTTCTTCACAGAATGTGTCAGAATGCACACAGTGGAAAAAGAAAGGGAAGGGTTTGTGGCGGCGAGGAGGCCTTTTTGCTCCCTGAAGTAACTCTAGCAACCAGAGGCCAGGAAGCCGTGTCATCTCCCTTGCGCAAGATGCCCTCAGTGACCCCACTGGGGAAGCGGCAGGCAGCCCAGATGCCCTTAAACATTGGCTTGATGCCAATGCAGAGGTGGTCCTACCATTTGGTAGGCTGAGGAAACAGCTTCAGACATAAGATGCTTGGGTGGGGGTGTGTGTGTGTGTGTGTGTGTGTGTGTGTGTGTGTGTACCAAGCAGCTACAGGATGGTGGGAAGCAGAGGTGTGTGTACCATGTCATCCGCTGCCCTGCAGCTCCAATCTACCATATTTTCCGGTGTATAAGACAACTTGGTGTATAAGACGACCCCCAACTTTTGAGAAGATTTTCCTGGGTTAAAAAGTCTTCTTATACGCCGGAACATACGGTAGTCCGCTGCCCTCAGGTGGGGCGAAGGAAACTCTTCCGCCATCAGTGTTGGACTAAAATGAAAGCTGCCCATCTAGTAGAGCTTTTGGGGACAGTGGTCCCAGCTCTTTCTCTCTCCCCTAGCCCCCTGTTCTGCCAGCCGCCTTTGACAAGGGGAGTTCAGTCCCGCTTTCTGCAGGGTTCAGGTGCATGATGTACCCTCATGTGCAAGGAGCCTTCTCAGGGACTTCCACCAAGCAGGTTTGAGTTTTCCACCCTTCATCTGACGCACAAGAGAGTTCAGTTCTGGTTGCTGCAGGGATAGGATGTGCCATGCCTCTTCCTGCCCCACACCTGGTGTTACATATGACATCTGGTGTGATTTAGGGAAAATTTGGCCTGGCCTCCATGGGCTGAGGTTTCCCACCCTTGCATTAGGGAGAAAGAGCCGAAACTCATGCTTATCCCTGCAGTTCTAGTTTTGTATGTACCCAGGTGGGGGGCTGCTTTTTTAAAATAATAATAATACAGCATTATACTTGCGGTCTCAAGTGGTACAGTCCACTAGACCACCTCAGGAATCTACCATCTCATTTGTTTATGTAAGCATTTCTATCCCACTTTTCAATTCTGAAGAAATGTCAAAGGTGGCTTACAATCAAATCTCAAATAATGGAGGGGCAGGGGAACAGGTTATGAAAAAAGGTATACAGTAAAAGCAGCCAGATAAAGCAATGATAAAAAAGAGGACACAAAAGTTAAAAACAATAGGCATCACTAAAGACTCGACATTTCTGTTTACTAAAAGCCTGGGTGAATAAAATAACCTTGACAATTGCCTAAAATTTAGGAGATGGCCCTGGATAGATGTTGCAGCGGGTGGATTAGATTAGATACACCTGGGAAGGCTGTTTTAAGGCTCTGGCTACGGAACAGAAAAGTGCCTGCATTTGCCACTGTCAATTTCTGAGGCTCGAAGGCACCTGAGTCAGGATACGTTTGCCTTAGCTTAAAGAACAGACAGGCCCATGTGGAAGCAGACATCCTTATTCCATGCTCCAATTTGTATAGGGCTGTTTAGGTTAAGCTCAACGATTTCAGCAGAATTTGGAAAGCCAGTGAACAACACTGAAGAGCAGCAACATGTTTTGCGAGACCATGCAGCTCTCGTTCTCAAACCAGTTTGGAACAAACTGAAGATGGTGGGTAGCCTTCAAGGGTAGCCCCACGTTACACACTGCAGTAGTCTATAAAGTGGCTGTCTGCTGAACATCTTGAGCCAGCCTCTGTAATCCTGGTAACAGCCCTGCGCGGTGGGGCAGTATTAATTAGCCTCATATTGGTTGCGCGAGGTAGGAAGGTCTCAGATTTTAGCCCCAAGCTCTCAAGGTAGCTTTCAACAACTCGATGCACCGTGCCGAACAATATGGAGAGATGAATATTAACCTACCTTACAGGGCTGTTGTAACAATACAATGGATTAGTGCGACAGGCTTTAAACACAGGCAAAATAAATGCAAAGTGGGGTTATTATTTAGTAAGCACTTAATACCACTAGACCTGTAGAAACATTTTTTGGTTTTTAAAAAATCCCCATTTCAGTGCTTGACTGAGCAAGCCTTCCCACGCACGGTAAGTTTTTGTTCCTTTTTTAAAGTCACTGTCTAAAACACTGCAGCCCCCTCCCTGCCCCCCCATTAGCCCTGATTCAGTTTACCTGCAACCCAACCAGCTGCCCCAACTCCTGATGGCTCCAACTTTAACCAAAAAAACTCCCAACCCCTGCTCCTGTGCCTTTTAAAACAGCTGTAAGCAGGTGGCACTACTTTTCTCCAAGCTGAGAACAGGTTCACCTGCCGATTGCTGCAGATCAACTTGCTGTTAAAGACACAGGAACAAGCCAAAGCCAGTTCCTTTGGGATCAGTTGGCAACCCTACACCTGCCCCACAAGCCAAAGTCGAGCTGCAGTACGTACACCAGCCAAGGCAGAGAAAGAAAGCAGCTTTGAGGATCCACTTCGTTTCGACGGCAGGCTCCATGCTGTTGCTTCATCCAGTCCTCTGTGGCCGACTTGCATGGAGACTGCGCTGCTGCAAAGTCTGGCATCTCATTTCCTATTATTGCCACACCAGTATCCGTTCCCCCCTCAGTTTCAGCATGAATCTCTGATTTGCGCCACCTACAAACCACACCCAACATTAAATGCTAGACAATGTTAAATTAACAGAGTACGGCTGCCTCTTTTCCCAGAGGCTTTCTTCCATTCCATTTTGGTTGCATGGGACAGACAAAACCTAACAAAGTTTTTCTCGCCACTGAATGTCCAATGTTCAGCAAAAGTATATCCCTGCATATCAGGTGCTGGGGGCAAACGTCACAGGGTCATCGTCACTTTCAGGATGTGCTTCCTAGAGGGCGACCCATCAATAGACACAGAAAACTGTGCTAGGGATGTTTTCCAGTGTGTTCCTGTAAGACATCTTAAAGGAAGGGGTTAGAACCTGTGGTGCTGGACTCCCAAATCCCATCAGCCCCAGCCAGAATGACAAAATCGCCAGGAATGATGGGGCAAGTCTACTATCCAGAGCGCTAGATTCCCCATATCTGGCCTCATGCCTGCTGTATTGAGGAAATGTAGACTTCAGATTATCAAACCTCTATTTTGGTCTGTTCATCAGTGGCTTGTTTCTCACCACCAGAACATTATCCTTATTGTCTGAGCCTGCTAGCGGGATGTTTTCATTTTTTAAAGATAAGAATCCACAATAAATATATTGTGGGAATTCTAGCTTCCAAGGAAGTAATGCGACTATTTACTTGAGTGTGGGACAGTTGTGCTGGATGGCCGTCTTACAAGATCTTAAATGAGCTCTGATATACTGGATAGAAACTAAAGGCACTCCCTTTCCTAGCATCCTCACAGAAACTAAAGGCACCCCCTTTCCTAGCATCCTCTTTGAAAATGAGGTTTCTTCCTTATGAACAGGAACAGCCCAAAGCATTTTGTTGCCTCAGGCGAAGCAGAAATCTCTCCATGCCACCCCCAAGTCAAGTTGCATAGTTTCCAAAGCTCGTGAAATTATTTTCTGCGCTTGTGGCAGGAAATATCGTGATCACCTCTCCCCGACAATAAAAAATACTGTAATAATTAACTTGCTGCCCTTTCAGAACACCAAAATATCTATATGTGGCCAACATCTAGAAGTTGTTTTTATTTTGCTGTTGGCTTTAATTTCTGCAATTGTCCATTTAAAAAAATCTGTGCATGTACCAAAAATACCTGTCTTGTTTTAAGGGCTCTGGACTAGTGTGTATTACAAAGGGAAGCCACCATCTGATTTGCCAAACACTCTACCCTGTAAGACCTAAGAGGAATGGGTGTAGATGAAAGGGGGAGGGGCACACTTAAAAGCATGGCCTTCTCATGAGGTTTGTAACAAGGAGTGGGGTAGTATAAAGGAGCTGAAGAGCAATGAATAAAATTTGAGTCATGAGTAGGTTTGAGTAAAAAAAGGCCCCCTTTAAGTTGATCCCTACAGATGAAAATAGTAATAGACACAAAGTAAACCACAATTTCTCCACCAAATATTGTGCAAGATGGTAGAACAGTGAACTATGTCACTGAATGGCAACTTGTTTTACCCTCTCTACCTCCCCCCAAATCTTCTATTTGCTTGTGTATGACAGTCTCTCCTCCCCATCACTTAAGATGCTACTGGAAGCATTGAGGAGCAGACAAGAATTGGCAGCTAGAAGGCTGCATGCCAATCCCTAACCTATGCCCAACACACGGGAATCATCAGCAGGGAAACAGTAACCAACCCAGCCAATTTAAGGTTGATAATTTTTATTTCTCGCAAAATGTGAAGCAACCTCAGAATGAGACGGCAAATCAAACCTCTCCCTCTTTCCCTCTGCAAACACACGCACACAAACACACACACGCCTCTCCTCCCCTGGCCCCCACCCCCTAAAGTCCGGCAAGTTCTTTCAGTCCGCCGCTGTGTTGAGTTGCATCTCTTGTGCTCTGTGGGGCAGGAGGCAGGTTCCAATCACGTGTAGAGTTCAAAATCAATGCGCTTGGAATTGTAGAACTGGCCCTCGGAATTCTCCACCTTCCGGCAGTAAACCCCATCGGGGAAATAGCCTTGGGATACCCAGTCCTGGAGGGATACACAAGAGGAAAGTGCTGAAAGAGAAAGGGAATTGCTGAGAGAAAGAAGAGATGGAGCTGGCAAACTGGTTGGGGCCAGGGGATGAAGTGAACAAACAATCACTGGGGGGAAATTATCAACATAACCAGCAAATTCAAACACGACTGACGTTAGCATATCAAGGGGACCAACAAAATCTGGACACATGGAGAGCCCCCCCCCCCAAAAAAAGTTGGTGCACCTAATGGACATGGGGGGGTCCTACAAACTAAAATGCGTTAGGTGGTTTTCACTCAAAAACAGGCATGAAAATGAAGATTGTGAAAGGCTAGAAACTTGGCTTTAAAGATGAAACCGGAGATTCTGCAGAACCCGAATTCTGCAACCAATGCCCAGTTTTGTAACTGAGATATTGCACAACACACATTGCTGGCAATATTTTCAGATAAAATGAATGGTGGTGTGCAAGAATAGTCCAGATTTTGCACTTCTAGGCAGCCTACTCAGGTATTATCTTAAACAAAAGCCAACACAGTAAATAAACAGTTCACTCGTAATATATCAGTGGTAAAATGCTCATTTCTTCTCTTTCCAAAATAGATTTTATCTTGAACAATTGCAAATGCAGTAATAAGGAGTCCACTTGTGATATACCAGTGGTTCAGTGCTCGGACGCCGTTCCAGTAATCAGACATTTTGTTGATTAGTCATCGAGCTTTGTAGTAAATAATATATAAGACAGTACATAAACGACTTAAAGTAGGGATATATCTGTCCCCATCTGCATATTTCCATCAGGAGGAGCACAGAAAGAGGAGGTTTAACAAACTGAAGGACATCATCTTTCAGAACAAAGAATTGCAGTAGTAAATGTAACCAAAATGTGGCAACTGATTACATTAGTGTTAAAAAATCCTTGATGCAGCTTGACAGCTGTCACTACAAATCGAAACAACTTCTCTAGCAATATGATTTCCTTGCTTAAGTGGAGTTCATAATCCCAGCGTGCAGGAATTATTCTTCACTGTCTTTGTATATACTTTCATTAAATGTCTGCATTATTTTTACAAATGGAACTGCTTTTAATTGTTTTTACACTTTTCTTGTTTTACAGTTACCAATGTTTTATTTGTTTTTATGATTTATATTCTATTGCTGCAACACACCTGGGACCACATGGTAAAGAGCAGGTAAGAAATCTAACACATTGCTTCTCCAATATGCCCACAGCTGCTCACTCACCTCAGCAGGCAAGCCACTGAGAAGTGCACTTGCAACTACGGACAAGACTTATACACCCAGGAACAATAAATGGATAGAGATGGACATGAAGATTGAAGATTTAGGGGAAGAAATGAACATAAAAAAGAAAAGAAGGAGGAAAAAAACCAAAGGCTACTGAAAGAATGGAAAAACAAAAAATTATCAACAAAAGGCCACTGGTATAGGCGGAAAGAATGAAGACTGAATGATGAAAACAAGACCTAAGACAAGAGAGAGACATGAAGAAATATCTGAGAGAAATAACAGCGGTTTGGCTGCCCCACTTTGTCTCTTACCTGCATCTGGGAGCTGCTAAAGGGGCCATAGAGTTCGGACGTGTTTGTGTTCTCCCATTTGTATTCCCACATGACCTCGGAGAGAGCATCGTCGTCGCCCTGCTTTTGCTCCTCACTTCCCACTGCCGGAAGAATGTTAGAACCTGTGTCAGGTTGCCAATTCCAACAATAACCCAAGGGCTAAGATCCGAAATACAATCAGGACAGTCGTGTAGTACAGCTGCACTACTTCAAACATCAGGATTCTGGGGGACCGGTGGGTGATCCCACATTTGAATGCTTCCCCACAGAAACACCCTGCATGTTGAAAGCTCAAATATTGGAGAGAATCTTAAGAGCAGAAGCCTTTTCCCAAAAGGGAATACTTTTCTCTGCAGGCAGCTGCGCCAGGGGATTATTATTATTATTATTATTGTTGTTGTTGTTGTTGTTGTTGTTGTTGTTGTTGTTATTACTATTATTATTTGCAAATTATGCATTTTTGGTCTTCCCAAAACAGCAACACAGTTCCCAATGAATGGTGGTGTGCAAGAATAGTCCAGATTTTGCACTTCTAGGCTGTGCCAGCTTATCTAAGGCAGAACAATTGTCTTGGATCGGCACCAGCCCACATTGATGCATGAAGTCTCTCATCCATTTACTTATCATTGGGATCTCCTATGTGCTAATTAGCTCAACAGCAATTAACTTCAAATTTCACAACATCAAATTTTGAATGCGGAAGGTTAAAGGAAACAAAAGGCATTCGCGTAATATTTCCATATGCCCTTATGCAACTTGGAACGGCCTGAGGGGAAGTTTGGGTAGGATCCTTGTTGAGTTATCAACCTGGGTGCCCCTGGCTGATCAGGGGATCACAGAGTTGCTAAATTATTATTATTATTATTTGCAAATCATGCATTTTGGGTCTTCCCAAAACAGCAACACAGTTCCCAACAAAAGGACTCACCCGCTGGTGTCTTCTCCCCCAGTTTCGCTTCATCAATATCCTCAGCAAACATATCGAGCTCCGGTTCGGCTGCGGATGCTGCTGCAGGAGGTTGCTCCAGCGCCCGGAGCCTCAGTGCCAGCTTCTCCCGAGTCTCCTGGTAGATCTCATACACGCCTCGCGCCACCATTTGGTCAGCCAGCCCCGAGAGGCGCTCCAGCTGCTCTTTCCGTTCTGGCGACCCGGGCTTCTGGGGCTCTCCTTCCTCGGCTGGCTCTGCCTCCTCTGCCTTCAGACGGCTCCAAGGCCTCCTCTGACGCCCGCTCTTCTTGGGCCCGCCCTTGTCTCCCAGCCTCTGGATGGCCCTGGCCACCGTCTCGCCAGGCAGCACCAAGGCCACCATCCCTTCCAGCAGCGCCTTCTTGTCCAAAGGTGCCCGTCCCACTTCAAGATCCTCTTCCTCGTCTTCATCGGCAGAATCTAGCGGCGGCTTCTTCTGACCAGGACGCTGCTCCTTTATCCTGACCTGGTTGGGAAGCGAAAGGGACAGGAAAGCCGTAAGAGGCAAGTGGCAGACCATTACAAAATGTGGATGAGCTCAACTTGTTAGAGCATGGTGCTGATGACGCCAAGGTTGCAGGTTCAATCTCCGTAATGGGGCAGCTGCAAATTCCTGGATGGCAGGGGGTTGGACGAGATGGGCCTCAGGGTCCCTTCCAACTCTACGATCCCAATGTATGGGCTTCAGATCCAGTCAAAGAACTCTAGCAGGTGCCGCAAGCCAGAAATAATACCCTTTTTGTTATTTGCACTCCCTGTTTCTATTAGATATTCCCAAGAATCATAGCAGCCTTGTTTGATGCAACATTAATTCACTGGTTGTCCAATTCTTGTGGTAGTAAAAAGCCATGGAGGTAAGAGAGCAACATTATTCCCGCTTACTTAGTTTTAAAATACTGCACCTGACTATGTTTTCACCAACCACAGACATCTTTCGAAAGATAATAAAATTCTGGAGTTTAACCTGTGCTGTAAGCATACAGGGGAAGGGGGGAATCCACAAACAGGGCGGGGAGGGAAACCCACATCCAAACCCATTTTGCCTATTTCTCATGTCTATCCTTGCACTGGTTTCTATTGTGTAAGGTACTGCGTGCGCAGTGCAGAGCTTGTATGGGAGTACACAGCATCAAATCCCTACTCAGCTATGAAGCTCCCTGGGGTTTGGGAGGGCTGCTGTCTCCAAGGCTATATTGTCTCAGAATTACTCCAAGAACTCTGAGGACCATGCAGGAAAGCAGCTTAGTTATGACAATCAACCTGATTTATTTCTGACTATTTATGGTACCCAGATTTGAGCCATGAACCCAGTTCGCTCCTGTCCTGGCCGCAGAACTATAGCCCATTCCCCCTACTGCTGTTCCCTCTTGCAGACATTTCAGAATTACTTCCCAGGATCTCTGTATTTATGATTGTACAATGCAAGCACAAAAACTGATGCTTTGCTTCCTGCTACAGTGCAACTGGGGAATCAATCCAGCCCCTCTCTCTACACACTGTAGGAACAGCCAAGGTTATCAGCTCCCTGTTGTCACAGACTGTCTTCTGCTCAGCCCAGACAGGCAACCTTACCCAATCTATGTTGTCCAACCAGTTATCCCGAATCATCGCCTCTTTCTTCAAGAAGTAGTTGCCTTCTGAATCAAAATGGCCTTCTTCCATCTCCTCCTGCAAATTGAATGGAGTGATCCGGACCCCATCTTCATAGTCGATAGTTGCAGATTCCTGCCCTACGAGGGTAAATAAGAAGGGGGGGGATCAAATTATGATGGAACAGCCTCTCATAATACTAGAATAAAATGACTGTTAACTTTAATAAATCACTAGAGCAGGGCTGATACGAAAAACCATAAGAACATCCTATATCCTTTTAAAATGTGGCTCTTTTCTGGGGGGGCGGGGGCGGTGTTACTGGGTTGCCGTTTTTATTCTGATTATATATGTTGCAATCTTTTCTGTGAACCGCCCAGAGACCTCTGGGTATATAAACTTAGTAAACACCTACACTGAAGAAGTGTGCATACACATGAAAACTTATACCAATAACAAACTTAGTTGGTCTCTAAGGTGCTACTGGACAATTTTTTAATTTTTAAAAATATATTTCAACACCAACAACTTGAGAAGAGTCTGCTGGATCAGGCCAGTGGCCCATGTAGTCCTGCATTCTCACAGTGGCCAATCAGTTGCCTGTAGAAAGCCAGCTAGATTTGAGCACTAGAGCCCTCTCCCCACCTATGGTTTCCAGCAACTGGTATTCTGAACCATTGCTGCCTGCAACTGTGGAAGAAGAGCACAGCCATCATGGTCCGTTGCCATCAATAGCCCTATCCCCTATGAATCCTTCCACTCTGCAATCGTAATTCTGCTAGCCCTAGTACATCCAATAGTGTTTATAGGTAAAGGGACCCCTGACCATTAGGTCCAGTCGTGGCCGACTCTGGGGTTGCTGTGCTCATCTCACTTTACTGGCCAGCATGACTAAGCCGCTTCTGGTGAACCAGAGAAGTGCATGGAAATGCTGTTTACCTTCCCGCCAGAGCAGTACCTATTTATCTACTTGCACTTTGAGGTGCTTTCAAACTGCTAGGTTGACAGGAGCACGGAGCTCACCCCGTCGCGGGGATTCAAACCGCCGACCTTCTGATTGGCAAGCCCTAGGCTCTGTGGTTTAGACCACAGCGCCATCTGCGTCCCAATAGTGTTTATACACATACATATATAGAGGCAGGATCCCCTATTTTAGCTCAGCACTCTGACATGGTTTCAGGGGGCTCAGAGGTGTGAGGCTGAAGTATTATGAGTGTTAACAATCACCCACCGCTAAAATAAGTCCCAGTTTTTACCTTGGGCTCTGGAAGGGAGCGCTGGGGATGACCAGTGGTGGATGGCCAAGATACTCCAGCCACTCCAATGGCCAGCCTCCCAATGAGCTCCTATTCCCCCCCATACAAGCTCCAAACATATGGAGCTGAATTGGGGAGTATTCATCTTCCACAGAGGAACTGGGGAGCGCTGATCTTCCATAGAGGTGTAGTTATGAGATCAGGGGCTACAATCCTATGCACACTTACCTGGGAGTAAGTGCCAATGAACACAGTGGGCTTACCTCTGAACAAAACTTGCATAAGGCCTCTTAAAGGGTCCCGACAACCCAAAATATTGTCTTCACTTCCAAGACCTTCTAAAATTTGTGAATACCTAAACACAACCTACCTTAAAAGGATGCTGTAAGGCTTGATGAAATAATGTATCCAAAGGGCTTTGAACACATACAGCCCAATCCCACGCATATCTACTCAGAATTAAATCCTATTAAGTTCAGTGGGATTTACTCCCAGGTGTCCCTGGATTGCAGCCTTAGTTTTCATGCAGATGTCCCCCCTTAAGTACTGAAATAGATACTCAATGGCTCCATTTCCTTTAGGTCTGCCACATCCATACCACTGCAATTCCAAGCAAAAGTAGCCTCTCTTATCTTTATAAGGTCTAGTGGCTGGCTTGCTGTTTTTTGGGGTTTCAGAAAGTAGAAATATCACAGAATACAGAATCTCATTATCCAAATATGTACACGTACCATGGTTCCAGTTCCATACTTACCTTCTACATCATCTGATGCAAGGATGTCATATTTGCTGCCTCGCCCTTCCTCCTCGTCATCCTCCTCATCACTGTCCAATGAGTGCTTGCCCTTAAAGCGGCTGCCTGGTCCTCCAACTGCAGGTTCCACCAGCTGTTAAAGGGGGTTGGGAGTTGGTAAAGAATGTAGAAATTATCCATTCAGAAGCTGAAGAATCTGCCTGTATTCCCCAGCATCACTAGTTTAGAGGGGGTTTTTTTCCAAATCTGCAGCTTATCCCTTTTTTAAGCTCCCCTAAATCTTCAGGATAAGCCACTGTGCATTCTCAAGTCAAGCTCCCAGATTTTATATGTTTTAAACACACAGTTCCTCCTTCACTTTATCCCCTGAATATGAAGATATTGGAGAATAGCTCACCTTCTTTTTTGGCAAGTTCATTTCCTCCTCATCCTCATCGCCTTGGTCCTCAAAGGTCACCTTGCGTTTTGACATTATGGCTCTACGAAAAGCAAGCCAGATTCAAAAGATGGCAGAGGGGATGCAAGACACCCGAGAGAGCTATCTGTGGGCAACACAGGAGAGGGGCTTGGCTGTTCTGATGGGTTTGGTTAACCAGAATTTGCATAATGCTGCTTCCACTGCTGATAAGACCCTTATCTCTACCATGCAGGTCTCAGGGGAAGGGGCCTTATCTCCACTATGCAGGTCTCTGGGGAGGGTTTGTAAACAAAGTAACTGTAGGCTCCATCTTTCCTGCATATACTGGTACAGAGATGTGTTTTATACACATCGTTTTACCCTCTGCAAAAGCAAATCCTATCACAATACATCTCAACCTGTTACGTAAACTCAATGAACAAAAGATAGCAAATAAGAACTCCTTGCGTATTCTATCACAATGCTTTGATTTAGAAATAGCTGCACTAAGAAACCCCAACTTTCTTAGTAACAATGGCACATTTAAGTTTTGTATACATAATTTACTCAGCTTCCAAAAGGATTTTTTTCACATAGCTCAGGTTTTATTTGGGGGCCACAAAAAGGGATGTGTGCGTGCAGGCTAATAAGCCTCTAAAGAGCAAGGAGTGCAACACCTGAGCTCTGACCACTAAAGTTAACAGCAGCCTTGGGAGAAAGGTAAAATGCTCCAATTAGTTGGCAGACTTAATCCCAGGACCATGGGTTCGAGCCCCACGTTGGGTGAAAGATTTCGGCATTGCAAGGGGCCGGACCAAATGACCCTCGTGGTCCTTTTCCAACTCTTCTACAATTCCTCCTCTGTACTTTGGCTGCTGGAAATAATCCAAACGTAGTCAAGCTTCGCTGCTCTTCATCATCTCCAGAGGACTAAAACGCAAATGAACTCCAGGCAAAATGTGGGTGGTTTTTTATATTATTATTATTATTAAAATAAACCCCGACACCAATTACGTTCCTAAATTAACCACGCTAACTACTTGAGGGAGAGGCCTCCCAAACTCCAAAGAAGCCTTTCGCACGGCTCGGAGGCCGCCCCGCGCTTTGCAGGTGTGAGCAAGGGGGGTCATTGACCTGGGAGCGCACCTGGGCAGGTATGCCGCCGCCGCCGCCCCCCCCCCCCCCGCAGCCAGACGTTCAGGCGGGGCGGGAGCTATTAGAATGTGCGCATTACGTCACTCGCATCCTCCCCCCGCGCGACGGAATGCGACTCCCACCTGAGTCCTCACGCAGCCCCGCTGCCCAACTCTCAAACCACCGCGGCGAGGCAATCAACATCCGGGTCCCGCCGCGCCATTCGACGAGGACGTGACGCTAAGCAGGCGGCGGCGCACGCGCTCCGGAAGTGACCGCAAAGTATTGGCAAGCGCCGGCTTCGTTCGCGCCGACTAGCACGAAGAGTGTGGGCAAAACCTGCGCGCGCGCGCGGTGAGGGTAATTTCCTAATTTTGGACCTCCTCCTCGGGCGGAA
This sequence comes from Podarcis gaigeae, assembly GCF_964106915.1. NCBI lineage: Eukaryota > Metazoa > Chordata > Lepidosauria > Squamata > Lacertidae > Podarcis > Podarcis gaigeae. The sequence continues at coordinate 17,312,842 of NC_139689.1, read as the reverse complement.
GTTGTATATCATTCCAAGCCTGTGCAGCCCACAGGAATTGTGCAGTTTATTGCTCAGCTCCAGTGTATCTTGGGTTGCCCGGGTGCAAAGCCACGCACACTGGACTTCCTTCTGTGTAGGACTTTGACCTTAGGAATGAGTAGTTCTTTAAACTGATGTGGTTTTAATGGCACGAATACTGCAGGTGGAATTAAAAGGGAACCACACACGTTCCTGAAACAGGTCAAGCAACAACCCTCAGCCATAATGGTTAAACTGAACCTCCATGGTTCAAGGCACTGTACCCCTGAATAACAGCTGCAGGAGATACAAGCATCTCCTTGGCCCTTTGAAATCATAGGGCAGATGAACCTTTTGTTTAAGCCTGATGCAGAAAGCCTCTTTACCGTGCCACCAAACAATATATATATATACACACACACACAGATATATCTATATCTATATCTATATCTATATCTATATCTATATCCACACCCACACCCAGAAGTATCAGGGTGGTTCACAGAACAAAATCAAAATATAAAACCATGAAATAAAGGATCAAAATAAAAACAACAACCCAATAACACCCCCCCCCCCAAAGCAACCCCACATATTATTATTATTTATTGGCTTTATGTCCCACCAGACACAGCATGCAGAGATTCCCATGTTTAGTTAAGGCAGAGGCTGCCGTTGCCTGCAAGAATCTGTGGATTAGGGTACTAATCCAGCCTTTAAGATGTCTTTAGCCCTATTAGTTTGTTGCAGTGAGAGTCTTGCGGCACCAACAAATTTACCATGCCACAAGCAGTAGCTTGTTTCTTAATATTGTAGACAAAGTGGGCTTATGCCACAATACAATTGTTGGGTTGGGCTACAATTTACTTTACTGTACTTCTAGGCCAACTTTCATTCAAACTGATGTCAGGGTTGTGTGCAATAAACATAAACAATATTTATTCCAAATAACAACAGCAACAACTTCATATGAACAATAAACTGAGGAGAAGAAGAACTATAAAATGATAAGGGAGACTGAGGCAACAAACCATTTAAAATATCTGGGCAAAGAAAAATGCCTTGGCCTGGCACTGATAATTATATTTTCTGCATTGAAATGTTAGGGTACCATGACAGTAAAAATCTTCTCTGTTCGATACATAATGTACTTTCACTAGAAAGAGCACTTGAAAAAGGACCTCACTCAAAGATCTTAGGGCATGGACAGGCCAACAGAGCTGTCTTTCCCATTGGGCTTAGTGGTGCGTTGCGCCAGGCGCAGGATATGCTTAAGACAGCCCTGCAGGCCAGGGTGGTATACAGACTTACTCCCAGCTATTCCAAGCTGCTGGGATAGCTCAGTTGGCAGAGCATGAGACTCTTAATCTCAGGGTTGATATTGGGACAAAGGATTCCTGCACTGCAGAGGTTGGACTAGATGACCCTCATAGTCCCCAGACACTGGCATTAGAAAATAAATACAACATAGCAGTGTTGCCCTCCTTCCTAAAACAAAACGGAGGGAACCATCATCAAGGAAAGCCACAACTTTTCCTGAGCTGCCTTTCCTCACTATTAGGTGGTGATAATTAAATGTGGAGGGACATTCACCCCCAACAAGTCAAATGAGACTGTAAAGATCCCTTGCCAGGGAGCATCCAGCTACTCAAGTCTTTGGGGTTCCACCCTTTGAGAATTATTGACCCAATAATTATACTCTCGTAGCCCTTCCACTTAATTTATTATATACAGAGTTGATGCTGGGCCTCTCACAGATGAATGACAGGCTGAAATGCAACGGATCTATTTCCAAGGAAAAGTTTTAAAACAGAGTCCAAGAGTAAGCAGAGAGAGAGTACAACTTGCTCATCAAAAGCCTAATGAGGAAAGAAAAAAATCTTTGTAATACATCTAAAGACTGCAAGAGATGAAAATTGCTGGTTTTCCCCAGCAGTGCAATTACTGACAATACCCGATCCCTAGAAACCACCATATTTTCTTAACTAATGATGGACAAGTAAGTATATGATATTCCAGGGTGGGTGCATGGGGGGCGGGACAGGCAAGCTCAGAAAAGGGGGCACTTTATGGGGAACTGTAGCAACTAGAACTTAGATCCCAATGACTGAGATTCCTGCATTGCAGGGGGGTTGGACAAGATGAGCCTCCGGCCCCTTCCAACAGTTCTATTATTCTACCCTCCATTCCTCACAGCTATTTCTTCCTGAAACGAATCCATTCTAAGACAACTCTCTTTAGGACCAGAGAGAACTTTCCTTTGAGGTTAAGTTTCAGTAATTGGTTGTGGGTTCCTTACTTCCTCTTTCTAGTTGCTTGTTCTTCTTGATCTTGGGAGAGAAATTGTGGGTGGGGAAAGCAAGGGACCACGATCAAAGGGGAGGCAAGCTTCTCCCATAGCTACCTTCTCTTCCTGGATCAAGTGACTTGTGAATCGCCAGGTGAGCTGTAGTCCCGCCCCTTCACCTGGGAAATGTTTCCTCTTGAAGAGTGGAAGAAGGAGAAACTGCCATGAAGGAAAACCAAAAGGGGGAACTCAGACGCATCTGACACCAAAGGTAAGGGCATTCAGGGGAGTTTGTTTCCCTTTTTTACAATATCCTGATGTTTGCTTGGGGCACTTGCTATAGTTACATTTATTTCAAGACAAACTGGGGAAGTTCTTGCTCCTTCCCTCTCACTCCAGTTCTTCTCCAGCTTCCCCCTTTCCCAGTATTTTTCTTTAATTATGCATAGATTCGTCCTCTCCTTTTTTCTTCTGGCGCCCTTCATCCTATCGTTTCATTACTTTTCTTCCTTCACCACCTTTTGTCCTCACTCCTTCTAAAACCATTATTTCAATTTGTTTATCTGTCCTGTTATGCTTGCACAATTGGTTTGCTCCTTCATTGAGTTATTTCCACTTTTGTTGCAACATCCTACTCTAGATCCTGTTCAGTTTTCTGAAAAATAAAATAAAAAATCCATCCCAAATTAGAATCACTCCCAGCTGGATAAACACCACACATTTAAAGCAAACCAATAATCCTGGCAACTGTAGTTTACCCGCAGGGAACTATACTTCCCAGCACCTTTAACCAGCTACATTTCCTAGGATTCTTTCTATTTCGGTGTGTGTGTGCGTGTGCTTTAAATGTAAGATGTGTACACAACCAGAGAGCTTTCATCTCCCCTTCAAAAACATGATCCCTTTTCTCATGTGCTTTGCTTCATTTTTTCTTATTCCCTTTCACCCCATCCCTAAGTTATTCCACACTCTCCCTCATTTCGCTCCTTTTTTTCACCTCCCCCCCCCCCCGTTCTATATCTGGGCCCATTATCACCTGTACTTTCCTGACATGCCCACCTGTTTCATTCACCGCCACCAGTCGTCCATCATTATTTCACCCCTCGTTTTTCAGGGTTCTGTCCGCCATGAAACTCCACCTCTCCAGTGCTCTCGCATCTTCCCACCTGAGGCATCTCCCAGACCGGCAGGGATTGCTGTACAAGAAGAGCATCCGCACAGCCTCCTACCGGCCATGCTGGTGCGAGCTCTGGGGCAACATCCTCTTCTGCCGAGACCAATCGGGAGATCGGGGTCCTCTCCGGCTCATCATCCTGGAAGGCTGCACCGTGGAGCTGCAGGAGTCTGCATCTGAACCGCACACCTTTGAGATTTCCTACCCCAATGGGGTACCTGGCGCCCGATCCTACAAAATGGCGGCCGAGAGCCAAGAAACCATGGAGGGTTGGGTGCGAGCTCTCAGTACGGCAGGCTTCTGTTACCTCCGAGCTTTGGTGACGGAGCTGGAGGGACAGTTTCAGATGTTGAAGCACCAGCAACCTCCCAAATGTGAAGGACAACCGAGACACTTGGCAAGAGACTTGAAACACCCCACTACAAAACCAGCGGTGGAAGCTGGTCCCTTCAACATGGGTTTTGTCCAGCTCCACCAGCAATTTGGAGAAGATATTGTGAGGCTGAGGCGGAAGTGGCAGGAGAAGCAAGTCAAGCAGCAGCCAGAGAATGAGTCCTTGATTGATTTTGATTAGGGCAATTCAGGCCATACCAAACGTTTGGACCGTGCCTTTGGGAAGTCTAGAATCTATGAAGTTTCAGGCAAGAAAGTCATGCAGAGCCAGTATCTGATTAATGCCTTTGAAACATATGTCAGCACATTGACATTGATTTTTACATGCTACAAGAGATTTTAATAAATGTGTATTTTTAAACAAAGAAACCTACCAGCCTTGAGAATTGCTTTGTTTACCATAGTAGCAGCTGCCATACCTGATATAGTGAGAAAGGAGGTTGAGCTCAGTAATGGTATATTTTGGTGGAGTCTTCAGCTGTGCCAACCTCCTGAGCGTGGAATCAAAACCATTCGCCAAAGTGAAAGCTTGGCTTCTTTGCCATTTGGTCCAGCCCATGCATTCAGTGGTGTGATGAAAACAGCACTGGCCTACTCTCTGGTCTTTGACTGGTGGGTCAGGACCATAGCTGTCAACTTTCAGATTTGAAAAGAAGGGATCAGCAGCCTCGAAAAGATCAGCAGCCTCACCTGTCCCGGGGAAAGTCTACAGGATATCTAACAATCCGGGATAGCAGCGGGAAACGGCGCTGGAATAAGGGAATTTCCTGCAAAAAAAGGGAAGGTTGACAGCTATGGTCAGGACCCTTGCCTTAGCCTTAAGGATGCAGTGCCACAACAGCACTATCGTGATATGGTAAAGTAGCAATAAAAATGAAGCAGCAGGTATCCACCATATCTGGCCTAAAAGTTGACTGCTATCAAAGCCAGGATTGCCTGGAGAGTGGGGGCTCAGCAGAGGCCGCAAGCAGAAGTCTCCCTTAGATTAACTGTAAAGAGATCCTGTTAAGTGGGAGAGACAGGCCCTTCCGAACACAAAGTGTGCCTCTACCTCTAAACTATGGTCCTTCCGATGGCGTCATCTTCCCCAACCCACCATAACACACACACAATTTATCAATGATTTCCAGGTAGTTGTCTACGCGACTCATCATAAAATCATTCCTCCAGCACGACTAAAAGGATCTTTGTTCCAAATAATATTCTGAATTTTCTGTATTTCGATTTTCCAGTTCTGCTCTCACACCCTTAAAGTATCCATGTGTAATTTTACTTTATGTTCACTTGCTCCCTGGTTCAACATCATTTGTGGCTGCCCAACATGGCACTGGTCCACCTCCAGCTACACAAGCCCGCTGATTTTCCCATACACAGATCAACAACGAAGATTCAAGAGAGCCAGGGCAGTGGCTGGTTGGGTGGGGGACGGTATTCCAATCTCCATTCCACCATGAAGTCCACTAAAGTAACCATTGTCCAAGCTCTGTCTCAGCCCCACCTATTATGCAGGACTGCTCCATGTATGTCATCCATAAGTTTCTTGGAGAAAGGTTGCAATAGGTGGCAAACCTATTGATCTTAAAACCACCAACAGCCTTCCCCAATCATGGCAGAATTGAGAGGGACGTCAAAAGTCACAGAGTTTTGGGACAGAGAATATTTGACCCGGCAGCTGATGCTGGAATACATCTTCCCATCATCCCTTACTGTGGACTGTGCAAAGTGGAGCTGATGAGAGCTGGAATCCAACAACATCTGGAGATTCCTCTTCCCTGATCAAGGTCCCCCTACAGAATTCATGTTGGCAAGCTAGTAAAATGTGGGCTAGATGGCGCTACCATGACATATGAGTTGTAGCTAGTGAGGGATTGCATCCAAGGAGTGCTCATCAGTGGCTCCTGGTCAACCTTAAAGAGAAAATGTCCTATCTGCACGTATCTTTTAAGTACTATGGTGATATCACTTCAAAGAGTCCTCTCTTCTCCTCAAAGGATCCTGTAGTTTGTTCAGCGTATTGACAGCTGTTAGATGACCCCTATTCCCCTCACAGAGCTACAATTCCCAGAGTCCCCTGGGAAAAGGGGTTGGTCATTGGGAATGGTAGCTCTGTGAGGGGAATAGGGACCTCTTAAAAATTCTCAGTATCCTTATCAGACTACAAGTTCCAGAATTCTTTGTGAGGAAGACATGACTTTTTAAAGCTGGATGGCACTGCTTTAAACGTATAGTTCAGATGGAGCCAAAGTGACAAGCTGGGTGCTATACAGTTGTGTTTGGGCCCAGTGTTGTTCAACAATAAATGATTTGATGAACACTGGGGGAGGGGGAGGTACTCATTAAATCTGCAGATGACACTAAACTGTGAGAGATAACCAATGCCTTAGAAGACAGAGATTATCTTGATAGGAAGGAGACCTGGGCCAAAGCTCACAGAATGAAATTTCAACAGAGATAAATGTGAAGCTCTGTGTTTAGGCAGGAATTAAATCAGATTCACAGGTAGCACCCACACACTGCGTGTACCCTTCAGCAAAGAAAACTTTCCCCTATTCCAAGGATGCAGATACTCTAATCCCACCGAAGACAGCCCAAACCATCAAAAATCAATGAAGACGCTTGACAAACTGGACTGTCATTTTGTTTTGTTAACATTTTTAAACAAAGCAATGAGGGGAAAATCCAGTAAGAACGAGGCACGAACAAAAAGAAAGACATTATTAACAAGGAGGACATTAAAGAGATGTCAGCTGTAAACTTCCAATTTTCTTCTCTTCCTGATTAGCAGTGGTGGTAAAAAAAACTAATAAAAAATTAAAAGGCATGGGGAGAAAATGAATTCCTAATTTTTCCAGTGTCTGTCCCATTAAATAAGAGCACAACGTCAAAAAAAAAATAACCTCAAGGTTCTGTATACATAATTACAATACTGAAACATATATATAATATATGTGTTATAGAGAAAAGTTATATACAGAAATGAGGATGGACTAATGGAGCTTTTTCGCTGGCTTGTAGATGGGATCGTGGAGTCTAGAAGCTGCCATTTAGGGCAGGCGTGTTCTGGGAAGCGAGATTCTGAAACAGGCTCATGATTTTCAAGCTATTCATAACTGCAGAAAAATGTGAACTAAGGCAGAGAGCGATGCTGCGGAAGGTGAAAGCAGAAGGGGCAACAGGGAGTTATGAAGATGCACAAGTCCAAAGTTGCCCAAATCCATTCAGTCCACTTCCAACCCAGCCAGACCTCCAAGGCAGCAAGAGTTCTCTCTCCCTGTTGCAGAGACCCTTCTTCCCACAACATTTCTAAAATTCTGACCCGCCCAGGCTCTGCTAAGGTACTGTAGATATCAGCATCCCAGGTTTTGCTAAGCTGCATGGAATAAAAGCCAAGGATCTGACCGGCTGCACTGTGCACCGCTATCAAAGGAAGGCCTAGCTAGCTAATGCCAGTGTGTAGGAACGTTAAAAGGGTTTGTGGTTGCATAACGAAAACACATCGAGAAAAATCATTCGAGTTACAGTATTTTAAAGGAACCAATTTGCTTTCCGCTGAGGGACAGAGGAATAAAGCATGCAACTTGGGGGCATGTACTATATTAACCAACTAAAAGCATTTTAAAACCTGTTTTAAACCGCCGTGCCTCGAATTTTATGAAGGGACTGTGGGGGTTCAAAATATGAAAGCATTCTCAGCCTGTTCCCCAAATGACAATTCCTTAACCTGACCCTAGACCAGCCTTCTTCCTGCTGCTGGTCTCTCAATAAATGTTAGGGTACTGTACCGCCTCTGACTGCCATGCTGGGCTGGGGATCATGGGAGTTTTCATACCAAACACGTGGGAACTTGGGAAAGGGCTCTTCAAGAGAGCCCAGAGAAGTCAAAACTAATGGTCCACTGGATTAAATGTGTTGTGGAGACGCGTCCTTTGTATCCAGCAAATGACTGGTGCTGGGTGTATGCTAATAAAACAAGGGCAAAGATTTCCAAATATGTTGTTAAAGGACTGATATGGGTAGCGGTGCTTGGAGAGGAACAGTGTACAACACAGTCCCGTCCCCCACCTTGTTGGCAGACGCTCCCTAGAAACCTGGCTGCTTCCCTCACTGTCTGGAGGCAGCAAATGGGAATGTTTGTGCCAGAAGGTAAATACTGAAGGACAAGAAATTGCTGAAGAGCAAAAACCTTTCTCAAGTGCATATCACCAAAGGGGGAAGGGGGAATCTCAACATACGGCCCCCTCTCTGCTCCAATCTCTTTTCTCCTTTCTGCTCAAGAAATCTCAACAGACACATATAGGCACCAACTTTTTTTTCCTGACCACTGCTAAGAAATCTTTGCATAGGAGCAGCCAAATGGCTGAGTTTCTGGGTAGCAGGGTAGCCAGCTCCCCACCCCCAATACACGTACACATACACACACTCAGACTCGCATTCACAGAAAGGCTTCCTGTCTCAATTCACGGTATGCGAGGGAGCAATCCAACAGGCTCAGCTTTCCTCTTTGCTGCAGGCCCATGTTGGCTAAAGCCACCATGATTAAATTTCAGCCTGCCATGCGGCTTTCAAAGAACAGAGACACCGCCAGCAAATAAGGCAACTACTGTAGCCTGTGGGTAACCATGCATGGGGGCCAGGTAGCCAAAGGAAGGAGGGATTTCTTATATGGGAGACAGTCAAGTCTGGGGGGGAGCCGAGGGAAATATATATATATAGCAATGTTATGAGGGCCAACCCACAATGGAAGAAACATTTGTTAATATATTGGCGGGAAGACAATACCTTGTTCTTGAAACCAGCCTCTCTGGAGGTGGTTTTGCAAGCCTGGAGTGGTTAAATAGCTTTAAGGAGAGAGGATTCTATATACAGTACTTGAAATTGGGATGTCAGGAGTTATTATTATTAATAATATGGTTACCTCCTCGGTTAAGATTCCCAACCTTTTGGTAGGGGAGCGGAGTGATGCAGCTGCTCCTGTCGGTTGCGACAAAAACAGCAGCGGGCGGCCATTTTTTGTAGCCACGCAGAGCACAGCCGCCATCTTGTTTTGGCCCTATTCATGAAAGAGAGGGGAAAGGGAGGGGGAAGGGAGCCACATCCACCTCAGGCACGCAAAGGGAGGTAAAAACATGGACCTCCGTTAAATATTCCACTACCCAACCGCGGCCCTAAGGTGTGTGGTTCAGTGCATGGCAGCTATCCCTCGCCTTGGCACAGCTCCTCCTGCCCTCTGGGTCCCCCTACCACAACAAGTCTCTGGGTGGCAGCCACCACCTTGGTCCTTGGCTGACGGGAGGGAGTCGTCGGGGCCCGTGTGGCCCCCCAGCCCTACTCAAAAGTGTGTGCTTTGTACCACGGACGCCCCTGAGGTTCCCCCCTCCTTCTCCTCCTCAGCGGGCGGCGGAGGGGCTGACTTGGGTTCCTTTTTCCTCAGTGACAACTTCCTCTCCTTCTTTAGCTTGGCCTCCTCTTTGGCTCGCTCCCTCTGCTGCTTCTTCTCCCGCTCCTTCTCCTGCTTCTCCCGTTCCTTCTGTAGCTTCCGCTCGCGCTCCTTCTCCTGCTTCTGCCGCTCCTTCTCCAGCTTCTCCTGCCTCTCGCGCTCCTTCTCTTTCCGCCTCTCCTCCTTGCTGCTGCCGCCCACTTTCCTGGGGGGCCCTCCGAGCGGCATGTTGTTCCCGGTCGGGGACGGCAAGGCCGGGTGGAGGCCTTCGGACACCACCACCTGGCTCTGGGCGGCGGGAGGAGCTGGAGTGGGGACAGCTGACACGGCCAAGGAGCCCACCGTGTGCGCTGGGGAGAAGGAGGGGCCACTGGTACTGCCAATGGCAACCCTCTGCCTCAGGCCGGTGAGGCTCAAAAGGCTGGCGCTGGCGCTCAAGGGCGGGTTCATGCGGTGGCTTTCCTCGTGGATGGCCCGTGAGCCATGCAACCGGCGGGAGGGCTTGTACTGGAGCTCTCCCCGCGTCTCCCGCCATTTCTTCAGCTGCGTGGCGTTCTCCCGCTCCACAAGGGCTTCCGTCACCGGGAGGTTAATCACCTGGGCAAGGTGGGGGGACAAAAGCAAGCGCAAGAGGAATAGCCACGTGGCATCTTTCACCAATGTCCGCCACACTTCCACCCCGGTCTCAGCAGCCCCCTCGTAGGTGTAACATCTCCTGGCCCACACAAAACAAAGGCAGGGCCTGGGCAAGGCTACGTCACAGCTGCAATGGAAACCACTTGCCATGTGGAGTTCCTGGTTTCTTCCCTCTGTGGTTTCTCTCTCTCTCTCTCTTTCAAGTCAGCCTGGGCAAGCAGAAGAAGGCTGCTTAACCTTTTCCGCTGTGGTCCACTTTACAGTACACAATCAACTTCCGCCATGCCACCTTATAATCTGCATTTGGGGGAATACCAGGATCCGGAACTTTACCCATGTGCAGGCAAAAAAGGGCCTGGTGGAGGGCGATTAGGTACTGACAAGCACGAAGGGGAAGGGTTAGGCAGAACCTCCCCGTTTGCCCTTCCTCCACTCCCAACTCATAGCCTGCCCAGGCAGATTTTGGCTGTATGAAAAAAATAAAATCAAAACTATTTTAAAAGTTGAGGGAGAAGCAGCCTTCCCACCCTCCCAAACACCTGAACTCCATGTAATTTGTCACTGGAAGCATGTGATTAGCAGATTTCTTAAAGCACTTTCCACCAAATCTGGAGACAGTCTACTTTTATGAGCTCATTTAAGCTCCCTTCCTCAATTATCTTACTTTAGGATTTTGAGTGCATTTGTATCTTCAGTTCATGTTTATTTTTCATGTTTATTTGAATAAATATGGACACTGTGGATCGTCCCTTCTTTAAATCTGATATCCCTTTGATAATTTGCATTCTCTACACCAGAGGAGGGCAGATTTGCAGATCATCTAGAAATCAAACAATTGACCCCAATCTGCCTTCTGCCTTCCCCTGCCCTGTGCATCCTGACTACTTTCCCAACTGGCTTTCTGCCTGACGGATATCATGCAGTAACTCATCCTTGGTGCAGAATCCAAGGCTCCTTGTTCTCCGCTTAGAACTCTGCCCTTACGACCTGTTTCTCACCTCCTGGACAAGGAAGTTCTCTTGCATGGTATCAACAGGCAGGTTCCTTAGTTTCTCCATCGTCTCGTACATGCCTTGGCAGGAGCGCAGCTTGTCTACTGAGCCCAGTGTGTTCCGGAGCAGCACTAGGCCCACACGGAAGATTATCTTCACCCCTGCAAGTGGGAGAGAAGAATCACTCAGGGGTTGGGGGGGGGGGGAGAAGGAGCATGACACATTGTATGACATGCACTCCCAAACTCGGCCCTCCAGATGCTTTGGGACTACAATTCCCATCATCCCTGACCACTGGTCCTGTTAGCTAGGGATGATGGGAGTTGTAGTCCCAAAACATCTGGAGGGCCGCGTTTGGGGATGCCTGTTGTACAAGGCCAGGAATCCCACCATCCTCTGCGAGATGGTGATAGGCGTTTTAAAAAAGGAGACTACACAAGTGGAGTTTGTAACAACCAAGTAAGCAAGGGCTCAGGAGTTCAGTGATGGAAAGGAAGTGCAAAAGAAAAGCCAAAGGAGAGAATCCAATTTATAGCAGAAAGTGCCGTTGTTCTTGTATCTTTCCCTCCTGACTGGGTCAGCGTAAGGGGGGTGGGATGCAAACACTACGTAATCAAGACACCCAAGGTCTGGCAGAGAGAAAGTGGGTGGGGACCAAGGAAGGAGCCTCACCTTCACAGAAGAACATGTCCCAGACGCGCAGCACAGAGCACCAGGGCAAGGTCCGGGAGAAGATGCACATGAACCACTCAGTCATGTACAAGATGGGGTCGACCTTGTACCTTTTCAGGTGGCGGTAGGCAATGGGAGATGCTCGCCGCAGCAGGGCAAAGAAGATCTCCCCGTCCAGCTGAATCGCCTCCTGCGCAGGAAGCACAAGAAACCTCTGGGATGAGAGGAGCACTGGGAGGAAGGGGAATCATCAACCCTGTATTTCCCCTCCCCACTACTTTCACCTCTCTCCTTTTAACTGTATCTTGCTGTACCAGCCCAAAGGAGGGCCTGTGGGAGTGGTTGGGTGCAGGAATATCAAGGTGGATAAAAATAATTGAAAATCATGGGGGGGGGGTTATTTAGATTGGATTTTTAAAATTTAAATTTATTTAAATTGGATTTTTAAAATTAATTGCTTTTGGAGGAAAAATATTTCTAAAGATAGTTTTCTATTTAAGTTACATTAGAGTCCAAAGGCTATTCATCAGGCAATAAGGATTTGTTTTAAGTTTTTCATGCGTGCTAAAACTCAGTCTAAGGTGTGTGGTTTTTTTTTTTTTTAAATGTTTAACCACATCAGTTAACAAACATGGATACTTATGCTATAATGTTATTGTTTAGTTTAAATTAAAAAATGTTTAAATTGTTATTAAGGAAATGATTTTCTTCTTCTAATGAAGTGCAGCAGAAAGGTTGTCCAAATATAAACAGTTAATTTATTAAACCTCACAATAATTTCATAATTATCTGTCAACGTATTTCTAATAGTATAACCAAATCAGTAATTTTTGATATAACTGTAAAAACTTCTCTGAAAATTTATTATTCCAAAAATGAAACCTTCATCTGGTTGTAAATATTAAGATCATACCAGCAAGAATGAGTCTTTCTGTAAAAGAATATGATTTAAATCAAGTCTTACTAACTAGAGATTTAAATTGAATCTTACTGACTAGTGATTTAAATCGTGCTATAAATCAATTTGACTTAAATCAAAACCACCCTGAGGAATACCAAAGAAGGATGTAAAAGATCCCAGAGCGCTTTATTAAAAGGTGTAAAAAGGTAAAGGTAAAGGTACCCCTGCCCGTACGGGCCAGTCTTGACAGACTCTGGGGTTGTGCGCCCATCTCACTTAAGAGGCCAGGGGCCAGCGCTGTCCGGAGACACTTCCGGGTCACGTGGCCAGCGTGACATCGCTGCTCTGGCGAGCCAGAGCAGCACACACGGAAACGCTGTTTACCTTCCCGCTGGTAAGCGGTCCCTATTTATCTACTTGCAACCGGAGGTGCTTTCGAACTGCTAGGTTGGCAGGCGCTGGGACCGAGCAGCGGGAGCGCACCCCGCTGCAGGGATTTGAACCGCAGACCTTTCGATCGGCAAGTCCTAGGCACTGAGGCTTTAACCCACAGCGCCACCTGCGTCCCCAATTAAAAGGTGTAAAGGTAAAGGTAAAGGTACCCCTGCCCGTACGGGCCAGTCTTGACAGACTCTGGGGTTGTGCGCCCATCTCACTTAAGAGGCCAGGGGCCAGCGCTGTCCGGAGACACTTCCGGGTCACGTGGCCAGCGTGACATCGCTGCTCTGGCGAGCCAGAGCCGCACACGGAAACGCCGTTTACCTTCCCGCTGGTAAGCGGTCCCTATTTATCTACTTGCACCCGGAGGTGCTTTCGAACTGCTAGGTTGGCAGGCGCTGGGACCGAGCAACGGGAGCGCACCCCGCCGCAGGGATTCGAACCGCCGACCTTTCGATCGGCAAGTCCTAGGCGCTGAGGCTTTAACCCACAGCGCCACCTGCGTCCCAATTAAAAGGTGTAGACTTCAGCAAATCAGCTAGTCAGGTCTCCCAGCCTTTACAGATGCAGACACAGCAGAAGGAGATGGCTTGTCCACACCCAAGCAATGGTTTATACAACCTTTATACACAAAGCAGCATTTGTCACTCTGGCCATGACTTCCCATCGTGGCTCCATCATGGCAAATACCAAAATCTCACAGACAGTTCCCCTTTCTGGGCTCAGAGCCCAGAACCCCAAGCCCACAGATAATGAAGCCAATTAGCCTATATCAAAGCAAATGAATATATGCGTACAGTGGTACCTTGCAAGACGAATGCCTCGTAAGACGAAAAACTCGCAAGACGAAAGAGTTTTTCGTTTTTTGAGTTGCTTCGCAAGACGAATTTCCCTATGGGCTTGCTTCGCAAGACGAAAACGTCTTGCAAGTTTGTTTCCTTTTTCTTTTCAATGCATTCCTATGGGAATCCGTGCTTCGCAAGACGAAAAATTCGCAAGACGAAAAAACTCGCAGAACGAATTAATTTCGTCTTGCGAGGCACCACTGTATATGAGCTCACTGCTGCTGCTACAACAACTACCAATTATTTGCAGGATTATCTTGACTACCAAGATGATGTCTGCAGAGCTTCTGGAACAGTTCACCTTTGATTCAACACACATGGGAGAACAAAGAAGCTAAAAAGCAGCTTGAGAAGCCTGGTTTCAGACCCTGAAAGTAGTTGTCAGTTCTGAGAGCAACAGAGAAATACAGAGGGACAGGAAAGTCAGAGACAGTAACTAGGCAGGCCTGAAGCGGTCCCACGGACCACAGCTTAAGGCTGCATGGAGCTAGAAGAATTGCCATATTTTTAATGGATAAAGGTTCTGTGACTAATGGCAGAAATAAAGGCAGAAATAAAGCTTCCCCCAGCATAAAACAAACATAGGAAGCTGCCTTTACGCGAGCCCATCTGGCTTAGTACTGCCTACAGTAAGTTGCCAGGATCCAAGCAGGGGTCCCTCCCAGCCCCACCTGGAGATACCAGGGGATTGTACCTGGGAGAGAAGGTGTTCTACCACCAAGCCTGTTGATTTTTGCCTGCTTGGCAGTTGCTTAAAGGCACAGTCTCTGTCCATATAAAACAGGGATGGGGAATCTTTGGCCCCCCAGATGCTGTTGGAGATCCAGTTCCCATCAGCACCAGTCAACATGGCCAATGGTCAGGAGAGATGGGAGATGTAGTCCAACAGCAAGCTAGAGCACCTGGGGTTAGTCACCCCTGCTCTAGTGGGATGGGGTAACGTACATACAGTTAGCCACTGATTCCTCTCTTTAGCTCTGTTGTTCATATGAAAGGTTGACTTGATTTAATTCACTTTTAACTCTCTTTTACCCTGATATTTTTTCCACTGTGGGCCCACTTTTAAGCAGCCACATGGTTTAAAGAAATGTGTCGCTTAATTGCACACATTTTAAAAAAGCAACTATCCCTGCATATATATGCAGCTGAATAAAAAATTTAAAAAAACAGTTCCAAAGGGGAAAGGGCATCTTTCCTTTGTTTCGAGAGGATGCACACACATCACGACAGGCAAGATCACAGAAGTCGTATTTCCACCATTGAAGGGAACGCCTCTTCTAAAACGGCACTCACTGCCCAGTTATAATTATAATTCAGCCCATTATAATGGGCTGGGAAAAGAAGAAGTCGGCAACTTGAGCCCAAGGCCAGCTCACTATCCGGACCAGTCATCCGTGGTGGCAGGGGGTGGGAGGGCAAGTTTCCAGGTCTGACTGGAGGGAGGATGAAGGGAGAAGTGAAACAGGTTGGAAAACAAACCCTTTATAAAGCTAGTCCGATAACTGGCCCTAACAGAGAAATGAAAGTGAGGAAAGAGCAGCCAGGTGTATAATTATGTGTGTCACTGCTGCTGCTGCTGCTGCTGCTGCTGCATGTTACCAGACTACAAGCCTCCCGTCCTTTCCCAGGAGGGAAAGTCTCATTCCTCTCCAGAAAAGCAGAGCACAGGAAGATACTGGGCAGTTCTTGCAGGACACTGCTAAGCATAGATATTCCAATGAAGTAGTAGTGGGAGGAAACGTCTATTCATTAGAGTGTTTTTTTGAAGAGCGCAGAAGACATTTCCCAATAAAGAAGCCCTGTGGAAATGCCCTTCCTCACAGGAGCACAGCCGTACTCACCAGTCCAGCGCTGTAATAGCCAGGGAGGTATTTCTCACAGATTTGCACCAGGCACCAGAAAGCTTGCTGAAGAGACAGAGAAACAGAAACTCTCAACACTGATAATCTGGGCAGTCATACCCTCCAGGCTAAGGCAGTCCTTCCACTAGTTCACTGCCCAATTGCATGCAATAAACCCCTACAAGTGCATTCAGGAAGGACAGCCCAGAGAGTTACCTCCTCTGTTCTGGCTGCCATATTTCCTTTGCAGTGCTGTGCAGTTGGCACACAAGCAACCAACGTCCAAAAAGAAGAACAAAGGAAGTTGAATTATTACATTGGTCTATCTAGCATAGCATTATCTATGCTGACCGGCAGTGGCTCTTCATGGCTGCAGGAAGGGAATATTTCCCAGGCCTACCTTGAGGAGTCAAGGATTGAACCTGCAACCTTCTGCATGCAAAGCAGATGGTCAGCTGCTGAGCTACAGCCCTTGACTTCCACTGGAGTCATGGCACCACCGATGGATTGCTCTGGGCCTTATAAATTCTGCTGAAATACCATGGCTATAGTTCTACGTTGGGCAATGTTTGCAGGTAAGGGTTTGAGAACTGGCCTGAGACTAAGGAACAGGGCTGAAAAGTGGCAGGTTGCCAGAGAGAGAGAGAGGGTTGAGGAGAGAGTGCCCAACAGACTCTTATCTCCTGGTAGACATGTCTTGAGGGCCCATGCGCAGTCATAAAGATTGTTGCAAGACTAGAGTTTGAGTTTGGAGGCTCTGAGACATCTGTTTGGTTTGGTGATTAAAATGCTGCGCAAGGACCTGGGAGACCAGGGTTCAAATCCCTACTCAGCCGGGTGACCTCGGCCTGGCAGTCATCAGCTCTCGGCCTACTAGCCTACTTGTTGTGAGGATAAAACGAGGAGTGGGGGGAAGCCCGCCCATCAGCCTGAGCTCCTTGGCGGAAAGAAGGGATGTGAATGTAATAATCAATTTAAAAAACAACCCACTGCACATGCTCAGTGTCATATAGAAAAAAGGCTGCAGCTGAGAACAGCACGCTGGGCTGGTCTGACCCAGCAGGGCTCTTCTTAGGTGTCTCTGAGAGCATGGAGCAAGGTGCCGGCTCCCCCTGCCCACTGCTTCAGCAGCACAAAGAACAGTTTCTAGCAGAGAAGGAACCACTGGGTAGGCCTGGTGTAAAAGACCCTCTCATTACCAACACCAAGATCCCAAGAGTTTTGGAGTCAGGATGCTCTCCACCCTCCCACTTTTCCTGCTGATGATTCTTCCCAGCATATACAAACTTCAGCTCCTCCCAAACCTCATCCACCACATCCCATTCTTTTCTTTTTTCAGAGAACTCACATTCTCAAGGTGTCCGCTGTCCCTCCCTCTGCCACACAATGTCATGAAGGAGCTCCTCACCTCTGCAGGCATATGCATCAGCAAAACCGCGGCCACTGGTGCCTGTGCCTGGCAGTAGCCTTCTTCTGGCCGGTAGATGGTGTAGGCCTTCAGAATGCGGTAGAGGTCCTGCTGCCTGTGACGGAAGAGAAGGGTGAGGACCAGGGATCCAGAACCCCTCTCCTGGCCCTGAAGGGGCATCAGATTCAAAATGGGACCCAGTAGGCTCAGGGAAGGGTTGGAAGGTGTGACGTAGGTCTTTGGCCTCTAGGCAGTGCCATTGCTAACCCAAGACTAGGCCGCAAATAAAGCCTGGGCCTCCAATGGAGGCTCAAGGTTTCCAAAGCACAGGCTGTAATGCTCCTGGGACAGGCAAAAGAGAGGTGGAAGTCATGAGTGTCTGACTACCAATGGGCTGTGCTACTTCGGGTGGGAGATGGAAGGGATGCAGGAGAAGGAAGAATGCTGGAACCTGAGTGAGTGCTGACAGTCTTTCCCAACCTGGTGGGCTACAACTCCCATCATCTGCACCCAGCACAGGGAGCTGGAGAGGAAGGGATAAAGCAAGGCTCCTTAGAGGGCAACTTGTTCAAGTACACGGGGTGGAAGCGCAATCCTAAGAGTCAGAGGTGCACAAGAGAAGCATGGAGACCTCCCAAACCTAGATGACACTCATTTTGGCCAATGCAGCAAAACCATTCCCTGCCACCCGTCTTCCGTTCTCTCACCCGTGGCCTCCCCGAGCTGCAAACATCTCGTGGAAAGGGAATTGCCTGTGAAGGTCTTTTTCGATCACATCTAGCCATTTGGGATCTCCAGGCTGGCGTTCCAATTCCTAAGAAAAAAGCAGACAAGAAACAAAACAAAACAAAATGGAGAGGGAGAAAGGCTGAAAACTTGTTCTCTCTTCTTTTCCCAACAGAGAGCCTGACGTCACCCTCCCATCAGCATAGCAGCCAAGACAAGGTATTTGGAAATACCTCAAATTTCCCTGGATTTTGATCCAGAAGCTCCTTGCTGTTTGAGAGAAGTTGCCATGCTTTGGCACGGAGAGAAGAGGGGATCCCCTTCCGGCAGCGCAATTTCACCTGCAAATGAGATGGAGGAATTAATAAATTCAGTAAGAAAGGGAAGCTCACATCCCAGCTGGAGTCTTTCCCTCTACACAGTCGGGAAGGTGGTACTCAGAAGCTGATCCCTGCTTACCTTTTGGAATCTGCGTGACAGCCATTTGTCCCAGTGGGAAAACATGTCCAGCCATTTGAGTTCCCTCTGCCTGGCCACGTCTACTGGGATGGCACTTTCACTGCAGGGAAAGAAGAAGAAGAAAGGATAAGGAAGCAGATACGGAGCAAGGGAGAAAAAGGTTGTCAGTTCTACTCAGTGCCAAGTGAGTTTCATACATGCCTATTATGCTCATTTTGCAAGAAGTACACAACATTCATGGAAAGAGCTAAAGGGCTATGCAATATACTGGTGCAGCTGCACTGGGGAGGTGGGACCACTGGGACGGCACCCCAGCCCAGTGTCCTTCTCTTGCTCCCCAGCTTCATGGTCCCTGCAAGTCCCCCTCTTCCAGACCCTTCTAGGAAAAGGGATTGGCAGGACAAGCCCCCCAGGCAGGTAACAAACACTTTCTGAGCCAGCCACCTTCTACTTGCTACCTTGAACATACCATCTTTGTAATTTCTACTCAACACATGGGAAAATCCTAGACTGAGCTTTCCTTCCGTCAAACTCATTGCTCTTGGTTTGTGGCCACCAAGGAGATTGTGGGAGGGCATTGAGAAATGGAGCAGTTTCCTCCTGCGTAACCTGAGAAAATGTTACAGGGTAAGGTTCCAGTCAGAGTGTCTGTGGTTTCCCACTATCCATTCCTGCCTCCGGGCTCACCAACCGTGTACTACACGACTACAAGCACATGCAAGATTCACAATGTATTCAGCTTTCCTCGCTCCTCCCCCACAAAAGAAAACTTCAAAGAGTATCCGGGGATAACTCCGATAAGAATGAATGAAAGTAAGAAGCCCTTCAGCTAGTCGTGATGTGATTCACAGTTAACAGGCAATTCAAGCTTGTCCTCTTTTTTAAAAATACATTTTCAAAATACAAACACACAAAATAAAGAAATAAAGAAAAAAGACAACTCAAGCTTGTCCTTTTATGGGGGGGGGGGCGAGAAGAGTGAGGTGCCTAATTTCACTTGCTTCCACCCCCTTACCCCGCATCAGTTTCAGTCAAGAGGCCTTAGGGAAGGCGAATATACAGAAGGATCTGGGCAGGGCTCCCTTTAACAGAACCCAGCAAGAAACAGGAAGTGTGGTTTGCCAAACAGGAAGTGGTGGGGCTGCTTAATTGAAAAAAGCCAGGGAAGGAGTTTGGTGGGGAAGGAACAGCAGTTTTCTCCCACGGCCACACCCATCGGAGGAAACCAGGGGCTGGTGCTTTTGTGGGGCTCCACTTCTCTGCAAGGCAACCTACAAGCCTCCAGCACTATAAGGCTTTATCCCACGCATAGAGAAACCAGGGACCTCCACTCACTTCCTACAGCGCATTGGGGTGGGTGCAGACCTGGGCTTAGCCAGCACCCCCATGCCCCATTTCTATCCTGGTCTTCCTTCCATGCAACTTACAGCAGCACATGCAGGGTTTATTTGATCTTCACAACAATTGTGTGAGTGACCTGTTCAAGGTCACCCAGGGGAGTGTTGTGGCTGAGCAGCAGTTTGAACCAGAGTTGCCTACACACCCAGGACTCAAGCCATGAGTCAAAAGCTCTACTTCGCCCCAAAATTCGTTAGAGGAACCTGCATTTCATAGCCTAAGACAAATCAAAAGAGATATATTTTAACCAATGCGGATAAGGCAGGGAAGAAAAGCAAACACAAAACAACAAATCCTGAATACAGGCTCGGCTCAGCTCCCAATATCTCAGGTTCCAATTTTTTCTGCTCTAACCCTGTTGGCTGGCGATACCCACAGTTCTGTTTCTATTGACTACTGTTTACTTTGTCAATCGTTCTTCCTCAATAACTGGCTTTCCTTACAGGTTCCAGCATCGGCCAAAAGATGACAGAAGATGGTACAGATGGCTGAGCAGGAACAGCAGCTTATCCGCATCCAATAAGAGAAACTTCAGGCAATTGGTCCCACACCCGCCAAGCAAAGAAAGCAACCCCCCAGGCTGCTGCCACCTACATGCATTCGCCAGCTGAAACAAAACAACACCCCACTAATCCTTAACACAGACATGCCTGGTTAGGAACTCATATTCTGCAGACGAACAAGCTGACTGTCAGCAGACTGCAAAACCAGCAGGAATTTGCACTTGTCAGAACTATCAACTAAAAAGGGCATTCCACAACTGAAATCAATCCTGCAAATTAGGACTGCCAGCATAAACTAGTTTTCATATTTAATTTGCATCTAACTTTTCTTGTGGGCAAAACTGGGAACTGTTTCTTCCTTGCATCTTTTAAGAGGACTTTAAAAATAGATCCAACACATTGCTGGAAATTCCAGCGATTAGACAGCTTACAACAGAACGTCCCCAAGCCCCACCCCCATTTTCAGAAAGTGAATACTTCCAATTGCTAGAGACAAACAATAGGGAGAAAGCTGTCAGCACTACCTTGCCCTCTGGGGGTATTTGACCAGCCAGCTATTGGAAACAAAGGGTCTTAGGTGCTATGTAAAAAAGGATCTGGCCAAAGGCTCCTCTAGTTCAGCGTCCTGTTCTCATAGTGGCCAAACAGATGCTTGTGGGAAGTCTAATATCATGCTGAAAAGTAGCAAGCGAGAAGAGGGCTGGCACCCAATGAGGTTTTCCTCATCAAACATGAGCTCAGCAGACTTCCTTTCTCTTTAAAAGAAAATTAAAATTCTTAGGATTAGGGGTGGCTGCCAAATCCTGTGTTAGTGGCTGTAACTACAGGTACGTCACTTTCTAAATACACACATACACAATGTTCCACATACGATACACACTATTCCACACTCCCATGTAGAAACCAGGGTAACCGGGGAGCGGCAATGCTCCCTCCTCCACACCCTTTAGTGGCACCTGATATGGGGCCTAGGTAAGTCTTTGAGCTAAAAGACCTCCCTAGACATCCATCAGTCAGTGGTACTTGGCATTACTATGCTCAGGAATCCAGGGAAGTGAGACAAACTTCCACTGGGCTTAACTGCATGACTGAAGGCCACAGACAACTGCCGCTGTACAGTTACAGGTCCTGAAAGGTCAGCTTTTGAACCCACCCAGAATCTCCCAGCTTTTCAGGGCCAGAACAGGCAGCAAGTCTGTGTAGAGTGATACACTGGCATGGAGAGGAAGAGGGGAAACACCTTCCAATAGATAACAGCTCAAAAGCTCTTCAAAAGCAACAGCATGTAGGTCAGTCCACGCTCCACAAATCACCTGGGCACTAATTCCCTCTCTTTCCTCGCCTCATGTAGATGACAAACTGCTTTTAAAAGAAGCTGCTTGTAACTGAGGACTGGGGGAATGGTACTGTTAAGGAAACAAAAGCCAAGCACTCTTCCCAGAATATCTCTTCAACAGCCACAGCTGTATACACTTTATTGACAGTCTGAAGACAATTAAGAGCACACAGGGTAAGTTGAATGTGGCCCACCCATCCCTGCGTCTCATCTCCAGGAGGAGCAAGGAAGCGGTGTTAGAAACTCAGATATATAAGCTAAGTGTCAAATGGCATCTTAAACCTAGGTTGCAGTTGCCACAATGGTATTATTAGGCACCATTCCCACCCACCCCCCAAAGACGTTTATTAGTATTATTATTAATTTCATTTCTATCCAGCTTTATACTGTATTTTAAAGAGAAAATCTCAAAGTGGTTTACGGCACATTAAAACATCAAATAAAACAATACAGAATAAAACAAATTCAAACTTCAGGAAAAATATTTCAAACCCTTCTCTAAGTGACATTTTGCTTTCCCCATATTTATTTACCTATTTAATTTATATAGCTGCCCAATAGCAGAAGTACTCTAGGAAGTCAGTGCAATGTAATGGTTAAGAGTGTTGGGCTAGGACCTGGAAGATCAGGGTTCAAAACCCCACTCAGTCATGAAGCTTACTAGGTGACCTAGGGCCAGTCACAGCCTCTTAACCTACTTCACAGGGTTGTTATAGGGATTGACTGAGGAGGTGGGTGAACCATGTACTCCTTGGAGAAAAAGGCAAGATATAAATGCATTAAAGAAGCTGTTCTGCTTACCTGCTTGAGAAAGGTGGAGGGGCCAGCCAGATGGAGATGTCAGTCGCCAACCTGGCATCCAGAGATCTCCATGTGGTCGCAACTGGGCCCATGTCAGTTGCAAAACATGTCTGGTGCCTGCCTGGCTAATTTCTAACACTGCCAGAAAACAACAGGGCAGTAATCAGTCAATTCATCATCTCATTCCCTCCTAACTGTTAGAAGACTGACAAGTGAGCAGGTGATTGTTTCCTTTGGCTACAGTTAGCAAATACAGATTAAGGATCCTATATGAAAATGTCTAACCTTTGACCTGCTCACATACTAGGACAGTGAATTCCCTTAGCAACTTTGTCTCCCACCACACCACAAATGCATGGAATGGCCATTTAGAGGAGTTGGCAACTGGAGTAAGAGGCAAACCAAGGTTTTGGGGTATATAGAGTAATACACAACTGAAATATAATAGACGTGATAGTCTGAATTCACACTACTGAGAGTAATGTTACAACAACACTTCCCGTGTTTGGGACAAAGACTGACTGGCATGCATGAAAGAAAGGTGGTCAGTCACAAAACAAAAGAGCATGTAGCATCCTTCCAGTGAAACAACACATCCAGAGAGATGGTTTGAATTTCAGGCCAATGAGGGTAACATTCAAGCTGAAGAGAAAAAACAGAGTTATGGGCAGAGATTAAATCCCAGTCATATTTGGATGGAGAAATGAGTCACTTGATCTAATTGAAGGATCATGCTGAAGAGATAGCTCTAGGGTTTAGGAAGACAATTAAGGCGGTTCCAAAACAGTCATGATCAGCAGCCCACCCACCCCAATTCATACAACTGTTTTACAGAGCATCAGGAAGCCTCTGAACTCCACACTGTCCTCCTGGCCTAGAGAAGAATCCACGTATTTCACCTCTTTGGAAAAAGTGCTTTTTGTTCCTTTGCTGTATGCCAAGCACAGGATGATGAAATAGGTTTAGAGGGGGGAAATAAGGATTTTTCTTAAAGAGGAATGACTGCACATTCTGTTCCAAACGTCAACCAATAAAACCAAAATCTCATATTCGCCAAAAGTCAAAGATTAGAGCAAGCACTCCCTAAACTAGTGAGATACCATTCACAAAGTCTGATGGACAAGCGATGCCTTAGGTTATACCTATGCTGTCAGGGTACCAATCTGGGCAAGGATCCCTCTCATCCCTAGGATTCTCCCCATAACCCAACTTTTCCAAGATGACAGCTTGCGCCCCCTTGGGGAAGAACATCATAAATTCTTTTCCCAGCCCCCTAGCCAGAGTTGGAATTGCGGTCATCACTGGATATCTTGCTGAACTTGTTTGTCCTGTATAAAAGACTAACATCTCCCCTCCCTCCCTTCCCCGCAGCATGGGAAACTCATCACCTTGGTGCCAATACTTACACTGAACCAACATATTGGCTGCCCCCTAGGAAGCCATATTTGTCGGTCCTGCGGTATGCCATTCCATTGATCTCAGAATCTGAACCCAGGGAGCTAGCATCATCAAGGAATCCAGAGCCGGGCAGTGACTCCATGGTGCCTGACATGAGGCTGACAGAATCCAAGTAGCTCAATGTGTCAGGAGCTGGAGGAGCCCTGGGTGCCGGGGTTCCGAGACTGGACTGGGAACCCATGTCCTGGGGCGGCTGTGGAGTGGAGAGATCGTGAGGCGCCAAGCCCTCTGGCGTGGTCGGTGGAGTCTTCTCAGGAGGCGTCACGGGGCTAGGCGCTACCACTACCACTGTGGGCGATTCTGGTGGAACCGGGAGAGATTTCACCATGGTCTCTTTAGGCAAAGCCACAGCTGGCGACACCATCCCAACATCATCAGACGACGTTACAGACATTCCATTTACTGTTGCCACAGCTGGCACAGGATCCACCGAATTGGTCACAGGTACAGTCTCTGCGGAAGATTTGTCGCCCACCGGAATTATGTCCGTAGCTACGGCATCCGATGCCACCTGTGCAGGAAAGGCCATGGTCCCGTTATCGTTGGCCAGAGCCATGAGAGACATCTCTACGGTGATCTTGGTTAAAGTTGCTTCTGTAGGAATGCAAGGTGCTGCTGTTGTAGCGCTGGTTGGCAGGTCTGCTTCCACGGCTTCCATTGTTACTGCATTGTCTGTTGCCAGGGGCGAAGCTGTCATGTTGTCTGCAGGCACCCCTACAGCCCCAGGAGCCGGGCTCACCTTCTTGAGGGCATGGAGCACTGAGTGAGGAGCATTATACCTCGGTGGGGGTGATGGGGGGTCCCCAGAACCAGTCTCCATAACAACAATGGCCCCCTCCCCCCCAACAGGGGGGGAATGCGGCCTAGTCACCCAGCCAAAGCCTGAGATGTGGTAAGGGGAGGGTGGGGAAGGAGAAGGAGGAAGCACAGAGCCTCGCGCTCCCCCCTGCCCTGGTAGTAGCAGCAGCAGTAGGAGAGGCAACCACCCCAGGCTGCGCGCGCATCTCCAGACAGCCTAGGCCGGAGTTCAGCCAATGAGAGTCAAGGAGGAAAACGACTTTAGCCAATCACTGAAATGGAGCACAAGTGGAACAGAAAGGGATGGGGAGGGCCTGGAGATGAGGGCGGGGCTCCTCGAAGGGCAAACCAATCGAATAGAGCGGGCTATGGTGCGCAGCCAATCCTTAAAGGGAAGTAAGAGATGTCGATCAAAATGAGGAAGGGCGGGGGAGTACTTGCCAATCAGAGACACAGACCAAAACCAGAAATCCGTTTTCTTAGCCGGGAGGCCGGCGAAGCTCAACCAATCGGGACAGAGCTGGCTAAGGTATTTGTAGGAAAGGGCGGGGGAGAGGCGTGCTTAAAGAGCCCACCAGCCAACAGGAAGAAGAACCGGCAAGGATTGTCCAATCACCAGCGAGAGCGGAAATTAACCCTGCAAAGATGAACGCACGTGATGTTTATAGGAGGCTAACGGGGAAGTAAAAGCGGCGGCTGTCGTCAAATAAAGCGGCAGCCGAAGGTGTCAGTTTTTTTGAGTAGCGTGATCCTGAACCAATGGAACTCCAGGATGTGAAAAGGTGGGCGCGAACGTTTCTGACGTTGCCCAGTCCAGCGAAAGGCAAGAGACCTTTCTTGTCGGCTTGTGAGGTGTTACCAGAGTAGCCAATAAGAATGGTGTTTCGATTTTTAATTGACATTTCCCTAGGCCAGTCAGATTTAAAAATTGAGTTAGACAGGCGAGAGTCAGAGCCAACGACCAAGAACGAAATGAATTGTGGGGGCGGGGAAGAGAGTGATTGATGGGTCTACGAGGGTTACGATTGGAGCCCAGATTGTCAAATGAAAAGCAAGGAGGGGTCCTAACGGGAATAGAATTTCAAGAGATGCTGCCTCGACCGGCCTTGTCAAGAACTTGACCAAAGTCCCAGCATCCTTTGCACTCACGTGATAGTTGTGCACGCTGTGCCGGCTTGAAACGCAGTGAGGTCACTCATTATTCTTCTTAATTCGGATTGAAGCTGGTTTTGAGGGGAAGTGCATCGAAATACCTCACTGCATAAGACATGATAGGCATGGATTTGGGCTGACTTCAAAAAAAAAGAATTGCTGCCCCTGTGGTGAGCCTGCATTCCTTAGAAAAGCACATTGGGCTGAAGGAGGCAGCTGGAAGTGACAGACACCCTTTCCCACTTTCTCTTTCAGCCTTTACACTGGATCTGACTTGTACCCAAATCCAAAGTGAGTGATCAAAAGTCCAGATGTGCCCTGGGGTCTGAAAATGTTGGCAACCCCTGATGTACTAGATGATCGGGTGGCACTGTGGTCTAAATCACTGAGCCTCTTGGGCTTGCCAATAAGAAGGTTGGCGGTTCGAATCCTCACGGCAGGGTGCTCTGTCCCAGCTTCTGCCAACCTAGCAGTTCAAAAGCACACCAGTGCAAGCAGATAAATAGGTACCTCTGCGACGGGAAGGTAAACAGCATTTCCATGCGCTCTGGCTTCCGTCACGGTGTTCCGTTGTGCCAGAAGTGGTTTAGTCATGCTGGCCACATGACCTGGAAAGCTGTCTGCGGACAAATGCCGGCTCCCTCAGCCGGAAAGCAAGATGAGTGCTGCAACCCCAAAGTTGCCTCTGACTGGACTGAACAGTCCAGGGGTCCTTTACCTTTTGCTAGAGGCAAGGATTCCCAGGTCTTATCTGTACTGGGAGCGTTTTTAAGCTGGATAGAAAGTAGCCACCTACAAGTTACTTTAAAAAGAGGAAATGCATCACGAAAAGAAGGCAAAGATTTACATAAAAATCTGCATATACTACTTTATAGAGAAGGTTATAGGAAGTTTTATAATTTAAATACATGTCTGATGCATCTCACCATAGTGGGGAAGACTGACCAGGTGACCTGTGCTTTGTTCTTCAGGTGCTAATTGTTCATGAGCAACTTCAAGAGCCCTCTTCTCCTTTCTTGGGCTTCTTTTATATTTAAACTGGATTTTGAGCAGGCAGCCCTACAGTGGACTATCCTCTGCAAAGAAATACACATGGGCACCTTATCTGACGAACAAGATAATTTTTTAAAAAAACAGATCAGTGTTGGTCTCCTCCCCACCATTTTTAATACAATCAGACTGATTTTAGATATGTACAGATTTACATTAACCCAGTTATAAAGTTTATCCTTTTTCCCTGGCAAGTTTCATTACCTTTCAACAGCTGTGTGCTAGGAAAGAATTCCACAGGCCACGGTATCAATTTCCACATTGTTAGGAAAAGCTGCACCAATTGCAGGCAGGCCTTGCCGCTGTAAATTACAGGAGTCTTCAGGTGGCTTGTGTGCTCAAGAGAAGGGCTGTAGCTCAGTGGTAGAGCATGTGCTTTGCATTCAGAAGGTCCCAGGTTCAATCCCTAGCATCTCTTGAGTCAGTCTGAGAAAAGACTTCCTGCCTCAAACCCTGGAGAGCTGCTGCCAATTAGTGTGGATGACCCTGAGCTAGATGGCCCGACAGTCTGGCTTGGAATAAGACAGCTTCTTACACCCCAGGGTGCCAAGACCCTTGCGCTTTATTTCCAGGCTGGAAGTACAGAAGGTATGACTCCAAGCTAACAGAATATCACCTTCCATTTTGGGTATGTGTCCAGGAGGAGGATGTGTCAGCTCAGCACGGATAGCTGCAAAAGGCCTTAGTAGGTCAGGTTACCCTGAGCTGAGCTGATGGGCTCTTCCCTTCTTGCGCTTTTCTAAGGTAAAGGTAAAGGTACCCCTGCCCATACGGGCCAGTCTTGCCAGACTCTGGGGTTGTGCGCCCATCTCACTCAAGAGGCCAGGGGCCAGCGCTGTCCGAAGACACTTCCGGGTCACGTGGCCAGCGTGACATTGCTGCTCTGGTGAGCCAGAGCTGCACACGGAAACGCCGTTTACCTTCCCACTAGAAAGCGGTCCCTATTTATCTACTTGCACCCGAGGGTGCTTTCGAACTGCTAGGTTGGCAGGCGCTGGGACCGAGCAACGGGAGCGCACCCCGCCACGGGGATTCGAACCGCCGACCTTTTGATCGGCAAGCCCTAGGCGCTGAGGCTTTTACCCACAGCGCCACCCGCGTCCCTGCGCTTTTCTACACCTTAGCAAAAATGTCAATTCTCACCCTCCTCCCACCTGACCCATTGGTATGTCTCACTCAAATCTTCCCTGCCATCACCTCCTTTTCTTTCGTATGTCTTTGTTCCTTCTCTCCGTGTTTTTCCGCGTATTTATGTCTCTCCCCTCGCGCCACCCCCATTTACCGCTCTCTCTTTCAGGACCCTTCCAGACTGTCATGTCTGTTGCATTCTGAAACACGTCATTGATGCAATAGTTGCGTTAGCAATGAGTTTACATGACATGTTTTGGAATGGGAAAAACAAACCATCAGTCTGGAAAGGTCCCGAAAGAGAGAGGCAAATTCATACCCCAATCTGCTAGACAGTCTGCACACTATTCCACTGTATTAGTTTTGCAATGCTTCCTGAAAGAGACCTCCTCATTGCCATCTGGGAGGGCTTGCTTGTGCTGTAGTACAAAAAAAGGGGGCAAGCAACCTTCCATCCACCCTGGAATATTGGTGGTATGAAAAGCTACCCTTTTTGGCAGGAGTCTACAAGACGCTCACTGATTGGAAAGAAAACAGCATGTCCGCCCCCAAAACTTTTGCAGGCGTAAATAGTATTGAAAGTGGGATCATGCAGAACCTCCCCACTACCATTGTGAGCTCAAATAATCATGAATTTACAACTTTTAAAAAGACACCTGTCTTTCTCATCCATGTGCACCTTTCTCAGGAATTGGGAAGATACTAGTGCTCTATTTCTGTATTCCATCACTTTGCTGCTGAGTTGTTCCTTTTCCTTACTTCATGCTGTGTTCTGCAAGTTTGCAGTGAGAGGTGAGAAGGTAACATTCCATGGGCCTATGTCCCTACTGATGTTGGAAATCTGGGCAATTATTCTGTCCACTTTTAAATCAGAAGGTCTCCATGGTCACCAATTTGCTGACAGGAGGGCTGCTAAGGAAGGGATCCCCCCTCCTAAAAAAACACACACCTGTATCCAAGTTGTTTCTGTGGTTACAGCACCCTCTTCACACACCCCTTGCCTCTAAATGTGCAGCTGTGGTACCCAAGGTCTGCATTTCGCCCTTGGGATCTCTAGTTCCCAGTCCCTGTACTAGCAATCAAGCTGATCTTTGAAGAGTTGCAGGTACTCACAGCCTTCACCCTTCCATTTTCCTTCTCTCACATTCTCCCTCTCTCTGCCCTTACAGCACATGCTGGGTCTATAACTGGGGCTCTTTTGAGGGGAAATAACTAGAAATAAGTGGGTGAAGTAGGGGGATGAATGGACAGGGCCTCCCATAGCTTTGTTCACAGTGGAGTGGCGAGGAAGCTCAAGACTGCTATCTTTAGGAGCCTCTACTCCAGCCTGGGTGCCTTGCAAGCGACAGCTGGGTCCCACAATCCCAAAAAGGAAATTTTCTCAGGGACATTGGATACCCTTGGCTGGGAGGAAGGGTAGGGAGAGGGCCGAAGGGAAGAAGGCGGATATTGAGGACCTCTGAGGCAAGGAAATGGGAGTGAGGAGCTGAAATTTTCGCAGCCCACGATGGAGGCCAGGCAGCAGAGGTCCCACAGAGAACCTCCAGGGCTAGGGAGTGGGGCTGAGCTCTTAAGAGTAGCTGCCAAGCTCAAGGCCCATGGGATAGTGCAAATCTTACTGTGGGTGCCCTCCAGTGTGGTACCTTCCAGATGTTTTAACTACAATTTCCAGTGACTAGGGATTATGGGAGTTGAAGTCCAACAATATCTGGAGGGTACCACATTGGCCATCCTTGTGTATCAAGTCTGACAAAATAGTTAGCCCCTGATCCCTGAATTTCATACAAGGAATTTAAAAAACAAACACATTTCCTTCAAAGGCTTTGGCATGCATAACTTCAACTTAACTATACCGACGTACTGTGTGCAGGTGAAATAAATGCATGGTTCTCTTCTTTGTCTTCCCCCACAATCCCCTTCCCTCCATTTCCTCGGTTGTCTCCCCCGAGTCACACTTTAGATTGTAAACACCTCATGGCGGCGACCTGCCCTCTCATACTTTATAATGCAAATTGATGATGCAAGTCACAAATAACCCCAGTTGAAGCTTTTGAGTCCTGGCAAAAGATCAGTGGAGCCCTAAGCCAGAGCCAGAGGTTCACCCTGGCACCAAACTGGGTAGACTCAGGACCTACTCTGGGAGAAGGTGGGGTACTACCAGGAACCCCTGTGATAGCAAGATTTCTGGGGCAGGAACTGCCAAAAACCCAGTATGCTTTTTCCCTTCTCCAAGAAAGGAGTTGGCCCGTTTGCGTTCCTCTGGAGTCTATTTCTGGACTTTGGTTACCCCCCCACCCCACCCCCAGTCCTGGAGCCAAACTTGAAGATGTGGCTATAGTTAGCTGCCCCGCCTCCTGCCAGGGGAGTCTATATAACCCCAGGGGAATTCGCAGCCTGTGTCTAGGCTGCTCATCCTTCTGGCCCTTGGGACATCCTCACCGCACCCACAGCTGCTGTTTGCCCACCTGCCTGTCCGCTGAGAAACCAAAATGGTAAGTGGGGTGCAGGTGCCCTGGTTCAATCTAGTGGAAATGTACAAAGTGGAAAGAAAATGGAACGTTGGTTGATCAATCTGCAGCTCTTTTCTTTCAAATAGGAGGGGAAGACTAGGAGATCATTCAGGTTATGTAGATGAAATACATAATTGAACACCCAAGAGGTTGGGTGTTGGAGAGTGGGGGACAGAGGAATCCCCTTACCAATTTTCTAAAATTTCATTTCATTGCCAAAACAGTGCTATACAGGTCTTTCTCTTACCTATTTCTCCTTTCATCAGTTTCTCCACTACTCTCTATCTCTGTCTCATCTCTCCGTTTCAGTTTCTTTCCACTTAAACATTTTATTGTCTGTGCAGAAGAGATGTGTGTGTTCAGGGAATACCTCGGAGCAACTGAGGAGAGATTGGGGGTAGTTGAATGAGGTGGGATGCCAGATAGCAGCTGGGAAGAACAGCTTTTGACGAGGGGAAGGGAAAGATGAAGCCTAAACCGCATGCAGAATGTCATGTTAAATAGGATTATTTCACATCCTTCCTTGCTTTCTAGCTAGCCTTCCTTAAGATCCCATTTCCTTCGCTGAGCTATGCACCTTAAAATTCACCAGGGAATCCTTTCAGGCCCTGAATAGCCACATCATGCTCTTTTTTCTTGAATAATGCAGTAGAACAGTTTACTCAGCTGGGAATTAGTTGGACTCCATATTGAATAGAGAGAGAGAGAGAGAGAGAGAGAGAGAGAGAGAGTGTGTAAAGGGCAGCTGAGCGGTTGCTGAGCAGACAAAAGCATCAGGAGTCATATTCCTGGCGGCGCCACAAAATCCAAAGCAAAGGAGCTGGAATCAAGGGATACCGTGGAACAATTTTGTTTTTGGAACAAAGAAGCACAAGGAGTATGTTTTTTCTTCTTTTTGCCCTCAGAGTCTCTTGTGTGGTTTGTCACTTCACCAATACACACACACACACACACACACACACACATTTTGAGATCCAAGTCACAGGCTGTCACTAGCGCAAGAGAGCCAGTGTACTGCAAAACCTGCTTAGGAAGCAATCACTCCAGATTGCTCACGCAAGCGAGCCAAGCAACCTCTCACACACATTGCAGGCAAAAATAACCCATTGTTGCCTTTGGCTGTTCAATTCATCAATGGCTCATCTATTGGTACTCCCTGGGAAATCCTATGTATAACTGCTCAGAAGTAAGCCCCAGTGATTTCAGTGGGGCTTACATCCAAGTAATTGTATATAGGGTGGCAGTCGAAGAGATACAACTTAATTGTCAGTGTGTGTGTCTGTGTCTCTCTCTGTGTGTGTATCAGCTCCATCTTCTGTGGTATGTTAGAGAGATTTCCCGAATCCTTTGACATATACATTTACCTAGGTAAACCTCAACCCTGCCACCCAGCTCAGCTATTTCTCAAACTCCTTTGCTGCCTTCTATCTCTTGTGAGGCCAAAGTGCACCCTGTTCATATCCGATCAACCAGACCAATATACTGAAGGAGGGTTCAGAAGGAATTGTATACGCCTTGCCAATACTCCTTAGAGCTCCATTTAACCTCATGCTCCAAGCCAACCTCCAAGGAGGAGGCCTAGTTTGTGAACTTTGATAAATTCCAATAACTGGAATCCTCTTTCATTGGGGCCTTTGCGGTTTCTCCAGCATCTGTGGAAACTTCCAGAACCTCATCAGTGTTCATTTATTTAGTCGTCAAGGCCTATAAAAAGCATTTTTGGAAGCTAGAATATGTAGGCAATTTCTGCAGGACACACAAGGCTAGTTTACGTTTGCTGAACACATCTCTCTGTCACTCACTCTCACAAACGCATCTCAGACTAATTGAAGATTTTGAGGAAATACCTCGAATATGATATATTACAGCTCCTCGACCTGAAGCAGCATTTGTTGTTCCTGCTCCCTGTGTCTGTGGAAAGTTTGGTAGCATCCTGTTTTGAATCTGAAAAAATAACCCCCACCCTCTGTAATAAAAAAATATTTAAAAATGATCAGAATCTGCTTCCAGACATTTTCCTCCTACCCAGGGCAGAAATGTATTAAATTATTTCATTTCCCTCCCCACCCCCTTAACTATGTTCAGCAAGCTCACAACATTTCACACTCTAGAAACCTGCAGAAAGTGCGGCCCCTGTGCCCCATCCTTGATAAGCATTTTGGGTGGTAATGTACGTAGTGGTCTGATTTCCCATTTTAACCCATTACAGGCACCCAAGAAGGCAAAAAGAAGGGCAGCAGCCGAAGGAGGAAGCTCCAATGTATTCTCCATGTTTGACCAAACACAAATCCAGGAGTTCAAAGAGGTAAGAAACTATGGAAGAGGAGAAAATGGGAAATGTAATGTATGGTGCTCTTAAAGCTTACCTGGAACTATTCATTGAAGATATTTGAGAAAGTCATTGACAGAAAGGATGTTTTTTTCAAGGTACTAGAAATGAAGGTGACTACAGTTCCCAGGATTCATTGGGTGGGGCATGCTTTAAATGTGCTTTAAATGTATGGTGTGTACGCAGCTACGGTGTAATCCTATATATATCTACTCAGAAGTAAGTCCTATAGAGTTTAATGGGGCTGAACTCCAAGGTAAAGCGGGATTACAGACTCAGTGTTTGGAGAGACGCTGCTTTATTGTAGGCATGTAAGTCTCGTCCAGAAATCAGAAGAATACAGAAGTTATTAATAACAGACTCAAATCTATAGATCACCTCCTTGGAACAGGATAGAAATTTAATTTTAAGGACTACCCGATTGGGAAAAGAACCTAAGTAAGCTATGCGGAAGGATGTTCTGACCGTAAGAAATCTACAGAGTCTGGAATTTTCATCTGTGGATTATTTAAAAGTAACACATCTGTGGCGGATTGATTGGATAGAATCAAACCTTTTAAAATGGAGCAGCTTCTGTCCACCCAGTTTCACACATGGAGGCCCAGACCTCACTAATTTCCCTTCTCAAGCTTCACTTTAGCCCTTTCACTATTCAGGATTCATCAGATGTTGAGAATGGCGTATATCTACAAGTTCTAGAGGGTTTCCTAAAGGAGGGAGAACGGGAGAAGGAATCCATGGGTGCTATAATTTGGCCAAGTTATTCTAAGCAAGTTCCTTTGTGTCTGTAGGATACAGAACCTCAGAGGAGCTGAAACTATCAAACACCACCTAGTTAGTTGTGCAGTACAACCCTAGGCATGTTTATTCACAAGGAAGCCCCACTTTGCACAGCGAGCAAGTAAGCATGCACAGGGTTGCAGCCTTGGAAGGTGTTCAACACCTCCCTTTTTTAGGTGGATCTATCCCTCTCCCTCTACACACCATTTAAGTAGCCCTCTGTCTCCTAGTAGCCAGCCAGGTTCATTCCACTTGGGAAGCTGGTGTGGTGGTTGTGGCGAGAGCTTTCCATGTGCAGCTCGCCCTCCCCCATGCATGAGATTCTTCCCCTCCATTTTGAAGAGGATCTCCCTTGCCCTTTCGCAGCCATTACTGCTGCCCCTCGACACCCCACCCCCACCCCAAGAATGGCGGTGTTTCCTTTCTGAGACCCTTGAGACGCAGCAGTGTCTATTTTGGGTGAGGGAGGACCAAGAAGGTAGGTGACATCTGCGCTTGGACAGGGAACCAGGCGGCAGCTCCTTACAAGGAAATCTTTGGAGATGGATTCTGGGTGACTGGCCTGAAAGAGGAGCTGTGGGGCTCCAGACTCAACGAAAGCAAAAATTGGGCCGGTGTTGCAAAGGCTGAAAACCCTTCATCTAGATCTCACATTTGGAGAAAAGAAATCAAAAGAACAACAAGAAAATAATTATCATTCCAGCTGTCTGGGCAGTTCCATCACTCTCGTTCCTTTCTCTTTCCTCCATCCTGGTCAAAGAGCATTTTCAGATTTTTTACTTTTTAGATGACAACCCACTTTCAATCAATACATTTGGTGAAAAGAACTGATCCTTGGCGCCTGGCAATTTATTGTCGATGACCTTTCTAGACCACCTCCCTCTAAGCAGCTTGGGGTAGCAATAATGGCTGTTCCCCAACCCGCCTCCATCTCCCAGTTTATCCTCAAAACAACCCTGCGACTGTGATGGGAGACTGGACTGGAAAGTATGAGGTGACATTTGCTTCGGCTCACCGTCCTCTAACTTCCCCGCAAACAATTCAGAATGAATGCTTCTTGAATAGCTGGCTTTGTCTAATCTCCCTGTAAACAAATTAGGGGTGAATGTTCAATAAACAGGTTGTCTGGAAACACCTCCAGTTGGAACAGCAACTCTTGGCTAAGTTGGCTCAATGGCCTGACTTGCTATAAGGGGAAATTATATATCCAGCCGTATGCTATGGTGTATTTTGTGGGTTCCATTGTCCCTTGGCAATGGCAGCTACGTCGTCTCTCTCCACACCTGTCCAAGAGTAGCTAAGGGTTTCTGCCCTCAGTGAGTACCATTTTGGAGGACTGCATGTTCAGCTTTTATACAAAAAGATTGTTCACCCCCAGCACTCAAGTGACAAAGCTGAGGTGCTGAGATGAGGCAATTACTACCACCACACAATTGTAATTATTGCCTTTAAAATGAAGAGAGTGTTGGGAGCTCCTCTGCCTCTCCATTCTGCATTTGCTGTAGCTCGGGTGGGTGGAGGTCATTCCATGTTTTTTTACGGGAAAGAGACACGCCACACAGCCCCAAAGGATAATAGTGACTGAGCCAAGGAAGGAGTGAGCTCCCCTCCCCTCCCCGCTATCCTCCGGAGATCTCATCAACAGCTCCTCTGGAATGTTCCATCTGTCCCCTTAGGGAGGGGCCCTGGGTTTAATATGAGACAGAAGAAGATTGTTCCCATTCCTGGTAGAGACTCGGAGGGGTATCAAGTGACAGGTGCCTCTAGGGCACAGCTGCAGAGAAGTGAGGAGGGGGAGGAGAGGCCCAACAGGGATCGTGCTGTGCTGGAAGCTGGTCTTTCTCCAATCCCACAATGCATTGCTAGATATAAGCATCAGTAGAAGAAGACTGGAAGAGGGTGAAGGGATTTGGGGTCCAACCTGGGTCACGTTTTCTGGAACTCCTTTAACTTTAACCATCCTGTCAGCTCATTAAAATTCCAGAGATAAGACGTCTGGCAACCTCCTTGAGTAAATTATATAGTGGGTGACTATAACTACTGTTTTTTGCCCAATGCTTGATGACCCCAGGTTAATGTTTCATTCTTCTTTGAACAATGCTAGCCATTGATTGTAACAATAAAGACTGGGTTTGATTCTCCCTTGCGTTGCAGCAGCTTTTTCGATAGTTAGAAGCCACAAACTTATTCCGTTCTGTTGGCCAGCAGCCTTGTGCTCTCCATAGGCTATGGTGTACAATTCACATCAGCCACAGCCAACGTTTTATTAGACGCCACCCCAATCTCAGAGCAGTGTGAGATTCCAGGGGTTCCAGACAGCTCACCCAGGGTTCAGGTTTCCTTTTGGAAATGCGGCACAGCAGAGATGGTGGTGTCTTTAGGATTTATGGTTTATTTACACATATGTAGAACCTGAGCCTACGATGGAGAGGTTCACAGCATTGACACTCCAAGGGGGTCTTGTTTATCCCATAGCCACAACTTTGGATTCAAGCAAAAATCATAAGTCAGAACACTCCTTTTAATATTCTTCCCAGAAGTCAAAATTAACCTTCAAAGGAAGTTCATTCAAGGCTAGTGTATGTTCACCTTGTCATGGACATTTACATGATGAAACCAAGGTCTTGAAATGTGTACTGTCAACACAGGCATGAGTGTGTGCCATCTCCCTCTCGCTAATGGATAGGTATTGTGTAGCAACAAAGCAATCTGTGTTTCCAGTAAAAACTACTGCACTCACATCCACTGATGAACATATAACCCAGTCACACAAACAAGTTCATGTCTTGTGACATAGTCATTGGCAGCTGAGTGTTACGAATCGACTCCCTGAAAAGTTTCGTGTTTCAGGTTCTGAGGTGGTATGACATTTTCTTCTCTGGTGGTTGAACTGTAGTGTTTTATTCAGAACTGCAGAACTATCAGTTGAGGTAGCAGGAATCAAGTGCTGAACATGCATGTGCAAACAGGTCTTTAGAGGACCAGCAAAATATCACCATTTAAATTAAAGCTGAGTTACATGCAGGTATTATATATAGTTTCAGAACTGGAAATTTCAGTGCAGATCTGTGTGTTCGCGCATTCTAGAAATCCTTTTGAGAGCGGACAGATTCGAGATCCAAAAGTTGTTACAAAGGAGAATTACCCTACAAATCCTACATTCATTTTTGTCAGGAGGTAGGGTGGAATGCTGGAGGTGAATTGCCTGCAATCCCACAATGTTTGCTTCTCTCTCACTTTCTAGGCCTTCACTGTCATTGACCAGAACAGAGATGGCATCATTGACAAGGAAGACCTGAGAGATACATTCGCTGCTATGGGTAAGAAAAAAGGGAGTCTCGAAAGAGCGGGGCAGGGTGGGCAGGAAGGAAAGCAAAGCTTGGTCGTTGATGGAACTCTCAAAAGCCACCCCCAGCTGATAATCCTGCCCTTCCCGTCTCTGCAGGGCGCCTGAACGTGAAGAATGAGGAGCTGGATGCCATGATCAAGGAGGCCAGCGGCCCCATCAACTTCACTGTCTTCCTCACCATGTTTGGTGAGAAGCTGAAGGGTAAGTTATTTCCCTGTTCTATCTCTCCTTCTTCTCTGCTTGATGTCAAGATCTCACTGTCGCTCCTCTTCTCCCACCAGGTGCTGATCCCGAGGACGTAATCATTGGCGCCTTCAAAATCCTGGACCCTGAGGGCAAGGGCACTGTCAAGAAGCAGTTGTGAGTATCTGCTCCGCAAACCACTTTCCTTAGATGTGCTGCGCTGGTTAACATGCGACACCAAACCATTGCTTGGCTGTCACTGGGTTCATGTGCTCCCCAACACACTCACATTTCCCTCCCAACTCACCTGATCAAACAAACCACAGTTTGCTTAATTTTTGTGTTTGCCCTCCAAACAAATTAGGAACCACATTCTGAAGTAGATTTCCAACTGTGGTTTAGAAGGCAAATGCAAACCATAGTTTGTCTGTTCAGATTTGAAAGCAAGTTGTGGTTGGAGAGGAAGAAGTATGCACTTGGGACTTGGACCTGACAGCTGAATCACATATAGACTGTTATGTCTGAACCATCCTGTTGCATGCATCTCAGATGATGATGATATGTTGGCTCTGTCTATCCTACAAACTTATATAATTCATTTTACACTAGTTTACTTGTCACGACTTCCTTTCAGAAATCATTATGGCAGCTGTAAGGGCTGTGAGGATTCAGAACCCTCACCAAACTACCGTAGCTGATGACTTTGAGATTTTTCTTAGTGCTTCATGGCCTTTTTCATAAAATGACAGTGCCCTGGGAAGAGTTGTAGCAATTTTAAATGCATGCTGTTGTAGGGTTAAAGTTCTTCCAATGATGGAATTCAAAGGTAGGGTTCTGTTGCCTATGAAACAGTTGCCTTTTGCCTATGTATGTGTGTGTGTGTGTGGAACAAAGCATTCTTCCAAGCAAAAATATTTCCACCAGGGAGGGCTTTCAGCTTATGTGAAACTGGGAGGGGACCAGGGAAGCAGATGTTCTCCATAATAAGAGGCTGGAGCGCTTGAAGACCATCTAAAAAAGGAGTTACACTTACCTGGGGATCCCTCTCAAACATCTTACTCTCTTTGCTTCATTGCAGCTTGGAAGAACTCCTGACCACTCAGTGCGACCGGTTCACCCCAGAAGAGGTAAGAGAACTTCCCTGCATCATGCAGAACATCCAGTCCTTTTTCTCACCCCCTTGTCCTCTTCATACCCATTTTTCTTCACCTGTGAGCTACTCTTTCCCCCAAACATGAAAGGGTACACTTCTGCGCACTCCACTCATCTGCCAAGCTAATGCTTAAAACATCAAGGTATCATGAAAGGCTTCTGAGAATTTGCAGTGAGTTTTCCTGTCACTGCAAAATAATCTCACAGCCCACATCCACACACCGCCTATCCAGAAAGTGCAGCTTTTATATAGACTTGCCCTTGACTCCTGTTTATCTGTCCTTTCTGGATTTAGGGTTGTTCCCGTCATGTTCATCTGGATAGAGGAAAGAAAATACTCAGCCAAAGGGATGTTAAATGCTGGCTCTCCTAGGATAGAACAGTGTGCCTGTGCCATGATTCAATGGTTTAAATGCTACAATTCCATTGCAGGACAGAACTAAGTTGAGAGTGAGGTGGTGAGGTGGGCACAGGGGAAATGGAAGCAGCCATTGCAGTTCTGCGGAAAACTTTGTAATATCGCGAATCTGTTATTGACATCAAGCAGCTTCTCTGCTTCTGAATGCCCACCCTCCCCCTCCAACTTTTCAGACATCTGTATTGAAAATAACACCAGTGCATTTACTGACTTGGGAGTATACCTTTTTTTAGCTTCCTTGGAAGGGAAACCGAATCAGGAATAAGGCAACTTCTCATTTTGGCCTCTCTGCCTCTTTCAGATCAAGAACATGTGGCACGCCTTCCCTCCAGATGTAGCTGGCAACGTTGACTACAAGAACATTTGCTACGTCATCACACACGGAGAGGACAAGGAAGGGGAATAAGCCCTGGTTTTCCCACCCTTGCTTTGTGGGGGGAATCCACCCAAACACCCCCAGGCCGGGGAGTTTACCTTACACTGGTCCCAGATGATCCACACACTTTTGTAACCCAGCAATACACATGTCAACCCTGTTATTTATTAGTATTATTATCTGGGGAGGAAAACTATACCCCCCAAAGCCAAAGCCGTGCCCACTTCAACTTGTCTTAACCTAACCAGGACCTTCCTCCGTAAAATGTCTTAATAAAGATGAGGACACCTCTGTTTCTAACGCCCCTGTGGTTACAGTCTCTTTGACTTCTCTCAGTTTGAAATTCAAATACTCCTGGAATGGATTCATGCAGTGGGTAAATCTGCTTTTTAAAAAAACCATTTTATATTTCTGCTCATGTTAGGGATGCTGGGTTTAGTCAGTCCATTAGATTAACACACTAAAAAAAGTTAATTATTAAGTATGTGCTCCATATTTATTGCATTTAACCATAGGCCATCACAATATAAAAACAGGAGTGGTGGACATTATATAACAAGTTTGATGAAAAATAACAGATTAGGCCTAAATTAATAAAAACCACTTAATTAATTGAGCAGCAGATATAAATATAATGGGTGGTATTCAATGACATTTTACTCATAGCAGATCCACTGGACTTAATGAACATTGCTAACAGTGTAATCCTAACCCGGTCTACTCAGAAGTAAGTCCTATTGAATTTAGGGGGGCCAGTTCCTGGGTAAATGTGATGAAGATTGCTGCCTCTGGTTTGTACATTTCAGAGGGTGTCTATTATGAGCAACACTCAGCTGAATACCGCCCAATATTTTTTTTAATACTTTCTAGAATCCATACCAGGGGGCAGGGGGTTACCATTATTAGGTCAAGCAACATGTCACAAAGCAAAGAGGAAGCTTTTGAGTTTCTTAGAGCTCTTTGGGGCTATGGAGTAAGCTAAGCAAGGGAGGCTGGGTGCAGCCATGCTGCCTGCCTCTGGGAAGAATCTTAAAAGATGGAATGTGGGAAGAGGCAGCAGCTATTCAAAGGAGGCTCTTTGGTTGGGGAGGGGCTGTGCAGGTGTAAAGTTGAATCAAGGCCTCAAGGGAAGAGAAGGCATCCAACAGATACAACATCTGCCATTTCCTCATCCCTTAATGTATAAAAACTGCAGGTGGCCAGCATTGCCTTAAAACTGAACTTTCCTCCTTAGCTAAGAGGGTGGGGGAAGGAGAAGTCCACCCGTAGCTACACTACACGAATCCACACACAAATGATTTTAAGCCAATAAAGGTCTGCTTCTTGCTTCAGGGCAATGGCTTTCACCCATAGACAAATTTAAATCCATTGATTAAATCAACTAAAAGTCATTCAGATGCCTTTACTTCGACTCAAGCGGCAGAGAGTTTGGAGGGGGGAATGGTCTCTTGCAATAGATGTGGTGCTGCTTGGGGGGCGGGAGCATCCTGAAGACATTCAAGGAACAGAAATATTGAAGGTGTTGGGGAACCTGTGGACCTGCAGCTGTTCTTGGACTCCAAATCCCATCAACCCCAGCCAGTATGGCAAACGATCAGGGGTGATGGGAGTTGGAGTCCTAACGTCACCTGGAAGACCTCAGGCTTCCACAGTCTGGCTTAAAAAAAAGATGAGTGTTTACTTGGCTAGCCTACCAAAGCGGTCTGCAGCAAGAGCTAAGCAAACACAACAGGAAAAGATCCCACCCATTATTTTTTTAGGGAGTGTCACAGCAGAACCCCTAAAGATCACCTCCTGGGATCCTTCTGCAAGAGCAGGTGCAGCCACTGTGCTTGACACATTGGAACAAAACACCCTGTGCCTGTTATTTTGGACCTTCCAAAAGTGCAGATATGGCACAGGTTTGTAGCTGGCAAACCTTGTACAGTGGTACCTCGGGTTACATACGCTTCAGGTTACAGACTCTGCTAACCCAGAAATATTACCTTGGGTTAAGAACTTTGCTTCAGGATGAGAACAGAAATCGTGCTTCGGCAGCGCGGTGGCAGCGGGAGGCCCCATTAGCTAAAGTGGTGCTTCAGGTTAAGAACAGTTTCAGGTTAAGAATGGACCTCCAGAACGAATTAAGTTCTTAACCTGAGGTACCGCTGTATACAATTGGTGCTACCCACCCTCTACCACATCCCCACCAACACCAAACCTCCCGCCACCTGGTGAGGCCGCTTGTCTGGGTCTCCCATCCTAAGGACTCAGAAGACAAAATTCCGCAGTGGCGGTTTGGAGGCTGGATCCCGGCAGATCTTGAGAGAGAAATCCACAGCTCTTGCTGACTGGGTGAGGCAACCGAGGGAGACCACGTCAACATTGGGCCCCACAAACTGGGCCACGTTATCCTCAGTGATCCCTCCGCTGGCTTCCACTGTTGCCCGAGGGAAAGAGGCCTTCACTGTACTGGCTGTGGGGTGCAGGTCCTGTGTAGGAGGAGAATTGGGGAGTGGAGGTTAACGGGAACAGAGGCAGAGTCCACTCAAAAATCTCAGGGCTTATTCACACTTTGTTGCCTCGCTCTTTCCAGGCACAGGTGCATGTTTCAAGCTCCATGTCCGAGAATGGTGGGTTGGATTTGGGTTTTGGGGGGGGGGGTTGCCCCTCAGCTTTCCCCACAGAAACCTGCTCTTTCGGGTTTGCTCCGATTCAGCTTTAAAGAGTGGATTTTCATGTGGAATGCAGAAAGAAAGGGCACTTGGAGTTTTACAGCATGTATCATGTCTGGAAAGAGCAGAGGAAAGGTAGGTGTGGGTTGCCCTCAGTGTCATAACTGAGGCCTAATTTTCAGATTGCCTTTGAAGGATAGTTGCTGTTGAAACTGGTGCATAGTTCTCACCCAGAGGGCCACATTGCCTTCTTAGGCAACTTTCGAGGGCCACGAGTTGGTGGGTGGAGACATTGGGACAAGTCAGCAGGGCAACTAATGTCAATTTTACTTTTGTACTGTAGGCTAGCTACACAGTACAAAAAGGACACAGTGCTTGGGGTGGTAGAGTTGTTTTTTTAAACAAACATTAAAGCCTGCCCAAGGCTGAGTGAGTTGGAGGCACAAATCCATGCTGGAGTCAGATGAGGAATGGGGACCACAGCAGTAAAAATCAAAATGGATCAATTCCTGAAGGGACTGGATGCCATTAACGCAACGCTGTTTGACAGCACCTTTAAAGATTGTGGTGCTTTCACTTCATAGTTCCAAAAATTCAAAAGTCAAGCCATTTACAAAGCAATAAAAAGACACAGACAGCAATTTCAGCTTCAGCACATGTCCTCATCTTGGCCCAGCTAAGTATACCTGTGGAGCAAAGTTATCCAACATGATAATATCTGCACCACATTCTCCTGCCTCAAGAGCCTCTTCCAATGAACGGCACTCAACTTCCACCTTCAGGGCGAAGCCTCCAACGCGCCGGGCACTCCGGATAGCCTGTGGGATGGTAACATTTAAAAAACAGGTATGAAGCAAGCTAATGCACAGTGCAGAAAAGGCAAGGTTTAGGGGGTTGGGTTGTTGTTGTCTTTTTAAACCCTATTCCTGGTTATTGTAGAGTTCAAAATGTAATAAAAACAATTTGAAGAATCCCACTTATTCACTTCTAACGTAACAGCAAGACTTTAGCCTCTTCTGTACTGTATATTTAAAGCAGCATTTGCCACTTTAAGCATCCTAGCAAGAATTGTTAGAAGGCCTCTACTGCCCTTGCATGACTACAATTCCCAGAGTTCCCCAGGAAGAAGGATTGATCGTTAAACCACGCTGGGAATTGTTACCCTGTGAGGGGTAGAGCTTGGCGATATATCGTCCAAAAGCAGTTTGAAGTCCATATCATGCTCTCGGTTTCATAATTTTTGACTTGGCAATAAATAGATCACGAATTAAGATGTGTGTGTGCTATGCATAAATCACAATGCGGGGGAAACCGTGAAGCCAGCCTGTAGTCCCTGTTAACTCTGCCACCTCAGCTCTCCCTTGCCTCCTGCAGGGGACAGCAAATCACAAGAGCAGGCACTGGCAAAAATCACGATGTAGGGAAAACCGTGAAGACAGCCAGTGCCTCTACTTAACTCCATTCTTATTACCAATACTCCCCCCCCCCCCCCAGGAAAAATAGGTGCAGGAACTCCCACCTTTTTGTGACGGACAAGTGGCTGAGCTTTTTTTTAAGGGAGCGCCAAAATTGTGCAGATTTTTTTAGGGAGCGCCAAAGCCACAGCTGCTTACGGCACCATTGATGCTGCCGCCCTGCCCAGATCGCCTGCTGCCTCCAAAGAGGTGCCAGAACTCACCACAGAGGGGCAGGAACTGCTTATTTCAGGAATCGTGATATATTGGTATATTTCGTGATGTTTAGTTGGTGCTCTATTGCGATCTTGAAAACCAGATATCGCCCAGTCCTAGTGAGGGGAATCGTTTGCTAATAACTCTTGGTGCCATTAGCAAACCACAGTTCCCATGAGTCTTTGGGGCAATCCATGTTTCTTATGATGCAAGGTTCAGATGTGGCCTTGTTCTACCACCATATGTGTCACAGGGTGATGGAGGGAAGGAGAGAGACTGGCAAAGCAACACCCACCTGTGTAATGCCGCCGGATGCCCACACATGGTTGTCTTTCAGCATGATGAGGCTCCCCAGGTCGTAGCGGTGGCAAGAAGCCCCCCCCACCAGGAGAGCATACTTCTCAGGCAGGCGGAAGCCTGGTGTGGTCTTCCTTGTCCCAGCCACCTCTCCGTGCCATCCAGATTCCCGAGCCGCTTGACACACTTTTGCTGCTGACGTAGCAATACCACTGCATCGCCCGATACAGTTCAAAGCCACCCGTTCGCCCAGCAAGATATCTTTGGCTGGCCCACACACTTCCGCCACCCGGCTGATTGGTTCTGCCCAAGCTCCCTCCGACTGGAGCCACTCCACAGAGCAGCCAACTTCAGCAAAGATGGCCTCAAAGAAAGGGAAGCCAGCTAAGACTCCTGGAGACTTGCAGAGGAGCACGGCACATTCCTGACGGTCACTGACAGCATAGCCACCGTAGTCGAAGGCAGGAGCGTCTTCCCGCAGCCAATCACAGGCCAGTTGACGCAAGCGGGCAGCGGGCAGAAGGTGGGAAAGATTTGGCTGGGAGGCCATGAAGACTAGGAAGAAGAAACCATAGATACAGTATTAGCAAA
Organism: Podarcis gaigeae; assembly: GCF_964106915.1. NCBI lineage: Eukaryota > Metazoa > Chordata > Lepidosauria > Squamata > Lacertidae > Podarcis > Podarcis gaigeae. The sequence continues at coordinate 17,268,700 of NC_139689.1, read as the reverse complement.
GGCATACCAGACAAAGCCCAATAAACTAATGGTGTCACCTAGGGGTAGGAATGAGGGGTGGGAACTGCTACCCTTTGTCTGATGGCAGCTCTTCCTAGTGGGAGGGAGAAGGATGCTAAATTAGGTTATCTTCCTATGACTACCTAAAAACTCAGGAAATCTGGAATGTGATAATGTTTGGGTCCCTGTGTTGCTGGTGACTGCAAATGACCATCTCTGTACTTGGACAAAGGGGCCACAGTCTGACAGCTGACCATGTTCTAGATATAGGTGCTTTTCAGATTATTTAAAGTGGGACTCACCTATAAACTAGCTCCAGCTTCTGCGCCCCAATTTCTCCCCTCTACACCAGAAAAAAACAATAATATCACATCAGTAAAGTGGACAATTTTTATTTTCTCCACCCCTTTTCATTTTTTTATTTTAGTATAGAAATATAATGGGTTCAATTTAAAAACCCTGTTAAAAAAAAGGAAGAAATGCTAATGGGACCTTCAGGGTAGAGTCCTCTTGTACAGGATGCTAGCCAGCAACACCCCTTTGCAGGATATGCCAGTGTATTCTCTGCGCTGCCCCCCAACCAGCATTCTGTCCCAAACTTGCAAAAGTTTCCCGACATTCTGAGGCTGCCAAGCATATTCAGTTCTCATTGAACTGTTTTTTGGGATTGTTATACTCACCCCCTTTGTTTTTTTACTCATGGTATGCTGTTAGTAAAAGGAAAGGAAGCGAGGCTCACCCTGGTTCATAGCAGCCAACTCCTAGGGGTCCCCCAATAGAATAGTTGAGGGGGCCAGCTGCCCAAAAGTTAATGTGAATTGCCATTCAAATGATGTGTGTGAGCTTCTTCTTGTGACTGATTATATGGGTCAGGGCTTACCTGCTCGCCAATATTTTATTCAAGTTGGCACCCCTGCCCTGGTTTTTCAGGGAGAGTGGGACATTGCCAGCCCCCACCTGCCTGCCTTCTTTCTTACTTACAACCAGTCCAGCTCTCCTGCTGATCTGTACACAAAGTTTACACAGTGGTTAAACTATGGCCAATCTTTTGTGAGCATCTGTTCTGATTTGTTTACTATGCGGACGTTGTTTGACAAGGACCATTCATCCTACATTCACCCCAAAGTTATTTGCAGGGTATTTCCATTTCTTTCCGGTAATCATTTATTCAGCCTACTTTTTGCAACACATTTCCCCATTACTTTCCAAACCTCAAGCAGCCCAGGTTTTTCTTTATTACTATTAAAGTCAATTTGTTGTGTGAATCCTTCCTGCAAAATACTGACAACAGCCTTGAGACACTCAAAGTGGTTGCATCACTTTGCCCAAAGTCCCAGCTGAGGTTACCTCTAAAAAGTACTGTGTACTAGGGCAGGGGTGTGTGGGTGTGGGTATGGGTGTGGGTGAGAGAGAGAGATGTGTGTGGGGAGAAAAAACTGGACTGCCTAAGCAAAAAGCCCTGCGGAACAGAGGTTAAAACCCAACTTTTCCTCATTAGGCTCACTTATTTTTTAATGGATGTGGTCAGTGCTTTTTTTCGGGAGGATGAAGGGGTACACATACCCCTAAATATTTTGTGAATCTAAGTTTGGCCTCATTGAGGGGCAGTATTTCAATATGAGTAGGAAAATGAGAGTGCCCCTAAACATTTTTTAAAGAAAAAAAGCACTGGATGTAGTTATTTATTCTAACTTTTACCTGCTGTTAGTACTAGAGGCGTGTGTGTGAGAGAGAGGGGGGGGGGAGGGTGAGAGGTCCAGCATTTAAAACCAAGAGCATAAAAAGGGAGCCTTTAAAAAAGCAACATATTAAAGCAATACATTTCTCCCCAAACCCAACAAAATGTGAACCAATAAAGAAAAAAACCAACTGTTAAGCCACAGTAACTAGACCAGACAAGGCAGTTCTAGGATTCCCCCTTCCACCCCTAAAGTTCTGTGGGCATCCCAGATGTAGCTAGTTTAAAAGAGGCAACGTTGGTTGCTTACCTGACTAGCCAGGCTCCAAAATGTCTCTCTGCAACTTTTCCCCTTGTCTAACTGGTTGCACAAGAGAAATTTCCTGAATTCCTGAGGGGTGGGAGGCTGTACAATGAGGGGTGGGATTAGGACCACGATGATTGCTTTTGGCACTTTGGACCCTTGTTTTTCCCTTGTATAAATAACCTCTCCTGCACAGCTGTACCGTATCAGGGCCAAAGCAGGCAAAGCTCAATCCAAAGGATCAGCACTCGCATGAGCAGCCTTTTAGAAGTATTGGAAAATAATGCAACAGAACATCTGCACCACTGGCAACAATGGTGACGGTCTTTTCATTAAAATACTATTTCCAGCATTTGTTAAAAAGAAAACAGAATAGGGAGGGGGTAGTTATGGGATGATCGGTACATCATCGTCATCATCCATGCCGGATTTACGTATAAGCTAAATAAGCAATAGTTTAGGGCCCCACTCTATTGCGGGGCCCCAAAAAACTTTAAGGGGAAAAAAACCTGGATGTACATTTCCAAAATATAAGATAAAAAAACAAATAAAATAAAACCTACATATAGCAACAGCGTTTTGTGTTGTGTAGCCTCCTATGATGTAAGTAATGGGCCCTGCCTGCTAGCCTGCTCCCTAAAATATCACTGGTTTGCTCATTTCTCTCTCTTTCTTCTTAATTGTATTTCAGTTCAACAATTACTATGATAAAATACAAATTCTGTTTGTGCAAATGGCTTTAGATACCTATTAGGTCCATAAATTACCATATAGCATATATTCAACACAAAAAACAGCGACAATTTGTTGTTGACAAAGGACAGCTGGGACCCGTTACCTTCAGTAGCTTAGGGCCTCATCCAACCTAAATCCGTCCCTGGTCATCATCCATGCTCCTTGTAAAAATCCAGACAGCTCACATGAACTGTGCAGAAAAAACCTCTCAACTGGAAGCACCTTAAATTACTGGAACTTCTATTTTTCTAGGGATAAGGCCAGCGCAACAACCCTTAAAATGAAAACGCAGATTTGAGAGGGGAATGCGCAAGAAAGGACCAGCTGAAAGTTTTATGGATTCTTGCATCTTCCCTGACTGGGGAATCCCTGCGAGAAGAAACCGCGCCTTTCACGCAGTTTCCTCCCATATATATATGCCTGTATTTTGTGTACAATATTGAACCTATTATATTTCTTATATTATTTTTATTTGCTTATTTAGTTTTAGTTTATGATATTGTTGTGGTCGATATACAGCAGATATATATAAAGCTAATCCGGATTTTTCTTTTCCTGTAACTCCATGAGCCGGCCGCTTCTTTGCATATTTATGACTCTTTATCCCGGCGCCTCTTCCTGCTACACTCGCTATTTGTTGCCTCTCCTCCGATTGGGCGCGACCCTCTGCTCTTTTTGATTGGTTGCAGTATTCCGCTCGCCTTCCACCAGCCACCTTTGATTGGGCCGCAGCTGCGTTCGTCACACCCTTTGTACCCTACCAGAGCCCAGCTCAGTGGCGATGGTGGGTTGGCTTCCCTGTGCTGAACCCGGGAAAACGCGCGTGGCTTGTTAGAAGGGGACGGATCCTGCCTGCTCTGTTGTCCTTTGGAGCCCAGGTAGGCTGTGTATGTTGCTTTGCTTTCGTTGAGAGCCAGACATGAGAGTTGCAGAGAATACACAGAGGTGTGTGTGTGTGTGTACACCGGGTTCTTAAGGGTGAGGGGAAAAGCCTTCTGCACATGCTCAAGTGATGTGCGCTCACTTCTGTTTTTTCAGGGCGTGAGCCGTGGTACTGAAAGCAGACTTTATGCAGCTCAGCACTGGAGAGTATTGGCTTAGAAAAATTTCTAATTCTGGGTGGGGGGACGCACACAGATGTGATGCACCTACACCTCCCTATGTGCCTGCAGCACAGAAGCCACAGCGTCTTGTGTAGGTGAAATAAGTTTGAAGCACGTGACTTCTCCCAAATCATCCTGGGAAGTGTAGTTTGTTAAGGGTGCATGGAATTGTTGCTCAGCGAGGACTCTTCCCAGGACTCTTTTTGAGGGAAGTGTTTTACATGTACGGTGCATAATGCAGCCAGAGATTTAGCCAACTGTGAAGACCCATTGAAATGAATAGACCTAACTGACTTAGGTCCATTAATTTCATTGGGTCTACTCTGTATATAACTTGGTTGGATACAACCTGCAGACAGTGTTCACATGTTGGAAAAGGCACAGGAGTTGCCATTCTCAAGAGTTCCCTGTGAAGAGGGATTGGTCTTTAAACTACCCTGGAAATTGTAACACTTGGAGGGGAATAGGGGTGTCCTAACAACTCTCAGCACCCTTAATGAACTACAGCTCCCATAATTCTTTGGGGGAAGCCATGACTTCTTAAAGTGGTATCACAAGGCTTTAAATGGTGTGAAAGAAGCTTCGGCTAAATTCTTTATCCTTTGCTGCTAACAACTACTTTGTTCAGCGAGCTTCTCTCCCCGCATCTCTTTCAGGCCTGGTCAATCATGGCATCATCGAAGAGGGCTGCCAGTGAGGGAAAGTATTGCAGAGACTGGGAGGAAGAGGAGGATCTGAAGGTCTGGCTTTGCCCTGTGGCAGGAGACAATGGCAAAGCAGCCTGCAGGTTCTGCAAGGGTACAATGCCTGCTGGCTACTCTGACCTTCGGTTGCACATGGCCACGGCTGAGCATCAGAAGCATTTGCCTCCAGGCTGTTCTGTGCCTTCGGCTGAGGATGAGCTTGGTGACCTGAAGCATTCTGGTACTGGAGCCACCATGCCCAGGAGGACAGAGGTAACAAACGGGAGACATTCTATGAGTGGGTTGTGTCTCTGTGTGAGTTGTAATTCCAGGGTTTCTGGAAGCATATCCATAATATCTTATCGGTATTGTGTATATATGTACCTTCAGAATATCCTGTGGATAGAAATATCCCATGGATATACATAGAAGTATATAAGTACAGTATAGCATATTCTAGTATTATTATTATTACTATTACTACTACTACTATTACTACTACTATTATTATTATTATTTTATTTATTTATTTAGCCTATACTTTTTGGGGACAAGTGGGGCTTTTGGACAGCAGGGTATAGATTAGTGCTTGACCTAAAATAGCTGCCAGGTTTAGCTCGCAACGCCCAATCTCTACAATTTTAAACTGCCAATAGCAAAGTGATGGAAAAAATCCTTACTAGTTGGTTGGAATGAAGGTGCACAGTTACCGTGACTTCCTTTGCCAGGCATTGTTCCCATCGGTCAGTTCACCAAAGGCAAAAGAGGAAGAAATGGAGGAGGTGTTGGTGAGGAACAGGAACGGAAATTCAGCAGAGGCGTTTCAGTTCAGCGCTGAGCCTACCTTGGAAGACATGTGAGACACCTTCCTTTCTCTCTTCCCACCTCACAGGCCCCACATTTATGGTTGATTATAACTTCACCCTCTCCTCCTTCCCACCCCCAAATCTGGACCAATGTGCAGGGGTCACTGGTGCCACTTGGGACTGGTAGGACAGAAGGCGGGGAGACTAACAGTAGGTGGCGCCAGAGCCACTGTAGGCAGAGCCATCCTGATTGGTTGTAAGTAAAGAGGCAGGCAAGTGGAGATTAGCCAAGAGCAAGTCTGAAGCTGCTGTGGCAGTGCCCCCTTCACCCTAATTGACCAGCCTCTGCTGAACACATCATCAACCTCTTTTCACCTCTCTGTCTCTCCCACAGCCGAAGACTCCAGTCAGGTTTCACAGCCGAGCGTGGCTGGGGGAAGTACCACCAGCCTCGGAATCTGCTGCTTGCCCTCGTCGGGGAGGTTGGGGAGCTGGCGGAGCTCTTGTGAGTACAGGTGACGGGCAGTATTTTGGGGAGGGAGGGGAGGGGAGGGGAGGAGAGGAGGTAGGCCTAAAGGTGCTTTCATAGAATCAGAAGGGTCCTTGGCGATCATCTGATCCAGCCTTGCCAACCTGGTGCCCTCCAGAGGTTGTTGGACTACAACTCCCATCAGCTGGCACCACCTCCGGAGGTAGTCTGTTTCACTTCCAAACAGCTCTTACTGTCAGAAAGTTCTTCCTGATGTTTAGTCGGAATCTTTCTTGTAACTTGAATCCGTTGGTTTGAGGCCTGTACTCCAGAGCAGGAGAGAACAAATTTGCTCCTTCTTCCATGGGACAGCCCTTGAGATATTTGAAGATGGCTATCATATCTCCTCTCAGTCTCAGTGGAACGGTTTCCCTCTGGAGATTTTGGACTATACTCCCTTGGAGGTTTTTAAGCAGAGGTTGGGTGGCCCTCTGTCATGGGTTCTTTTGTTGAGATTCCTGCATTGAACTAGATGACCCTCAGGGTCTCTTCCAACCCTACAGTTCTATGATTCTTTTCCAGGCTAAACATACCCAGCTCCTTCAACTGTTCCTCATAAGGCTTGGTTGCCAGACCCTTGATCATCTTGGTTGTCCTCTGCACACATTCCAGATTGTCAGTATCATTCTTAAATGGCAGTGCCCAGAACTGGGCACTCAGGGTAACACTTCCTGCATCCGAGGGAGTGGTCTGCAGTTGACGAAAGCTTACGCCACAATAAAGTTGTTAGCCTTTAAGATGGTGGCGGGGTGGACCCCTTTTCAGCCCTAGACCCACATTCCCCTTTCCCGGAGACAAAAGTGGGCAGAGCAGTCAGTCTAAATTTTATCTTCGTAAGGTAGGTTAATGTCTTTCTCTGCCTTTCAAGGACACATTTGAGCCAGGCAAAACCTCTCAAGGAGGCTGGAGGGAGAGGGTGAGGCCTAAGCAGAGTTCCAAGAGCAAGGCAGAGAGGCCTAGTGGGTGCAGTCAGCCCTCAGATGCCTCCCTCCTGCTTTAAGGTGTCCCATGAGCCTTTGCTGGCTTTGCTGCAACAAACCACCATGACTTCCCTTTGGAAGCTTCGAATCCCTTCTTAGCTCCTTCCCCTTCTCACGCCATCGTTTCTCCCCTGTTGCCCTTTAGCCAGTGGCGGGAAGAAGCCCCCGAAGGCCTCCCGGGCTGGACGGCGCCTGAGCGTGAAGCCCTCTCCGACGAGCTCAGCGATGTCCTCATCTACCTGGTGGCTCTGGCGGACAAGTGCCGCGTGGACCTTCCCTCGGCCGCCCTCCGCAAGATAGGGAAGAACCGCCTCAAATACCCGGCTGAGCGAGTTTACGGGTCGTCCAAGAAATACACCGAATACGAGAAGCAACAGGACGGTGCTGCTGCTTCTTCCGGAGCAGCGAGGGGAGAAAACTTTTGTGTGGCCTTGGGAGGCTCCCATCCTCCGGACACAAGCTGCGGGGACTCAAACGGCGCTGGGGCTTCAGGGCTCAGGCAGGGCAGCACCTCAAAACAGGCCTCGACTTCGTCGTAGTCTTTTGTGAGAGGAGTCTAGAAAGTGCTAATGCAAAGGGAGCGATGTGGGGAGGGAACGGTGCTGCCATTATTTCCTCCCTCTCCTTTTATGTTTTTGAAGGTTTAGATGATGCTCACACCAGGGAGGAAGGGAGCCCTATCTGGCAGGAGAATTGAAAGTGACTAGTCTGTGGGGGAAGGCCCTTCACTCTACGCAGGCATTATGACTTTACCTCAGATGTGAAACTGACAAGGGCCTTCTACACGCTTGGCCTCCTGACTACGGCCCAGTTAGATGCCTCCATCTTAGTTTTTGTTTTTTAAGAAAAGAAGCTGTGGGAAGCTGCCTGTTTGAACTGACTAATGGGAGGTTAGGGCTGCTTTGCATCTGGATTTTTCCTCAAGCTTTTTCCCCACTGTCCATTGGTGTGTGTGGAAGAGATGCATTCCCCCCATGGGTGTAAGAGCAGCTTGAGAAGCCCCTTTAAGCAGGGAAATGGTTGGAGCAGGGACCCTTGCCAGGGTCCTTCCTCTGCTCAAACTGGCAGTCTCCTGTGGCTGTTTTCATTTTAATACGTACACAGCCTTCAGCTCCTGAGAGACTATATCCTTTTCAGGCTGCGTCGTTGTACGTCCAATAAGCAACCATATTGGCTTTCTTGGTTACAGCATTACATTGAGAGCTTAAGAGTTAGGTAAAGGTAAAGGTACCCCTGCCCGTACGGGCCAGTCTTGACAGACTCTGGGGTTGTGCGCCCATCTCACTTAAGAGGCCAGGGGCCAGCGCTGTCCGAAGACACTTCCGGGTCACGTGGCCAGCGTGACATCGCTGCTCTGGCGAGCCAGAGCTGCACACGGAAACGCCGTTTACCTTCCCGCTGGTAAGCGGTCCCTATTTATCTACTTGCACCCGGAGGTGCTTTCGAACTGCTAGGTTGGCAGGCGCTGGGACCGAGCAGTGGGAGCGCACCCCGCCGCAGGGATTCGAACCGCCGACCTTTCGATCGGCAAGTCCTAGGCGCTGAGGCTTTAACCCACAGCGCCACCTGCGTCTTAAGCTTAAGCTTAAGAGTTACAATTTTTCTATTCTGGAAAAAATGACTTGTTTTAGTATTGTCTCCTTGAGGCCTCATCCACTGCCCAGTTTTTCAGCTATCCACGTGACCTCATGGCCCACGTTTCAAATAATAGTGCAGCACTTTTGTTGCTGAGTACTTTTGTCTGTCACAGTTAAATTTGTCTGGAGAAATAATCCTGAATAAATAGATCAAGTGGAAGTGAAAATAGGAATCCGTAGAGGAGCATCTGTTTGATGACAGGCTTCTTTGGAGATACATATTTTGTGCATGATAGTTTGTGGGAAAGTAGATGCATACAAATGATTTGGAGGTCTGTTAGGAAGCCAGTCTTCAGCCTTGTAAAATACATTTTATTTCCATTGAGCAGTCAGTCATTGTGTCTTATTGAAAGATACTAAAACAGTCAGTGGGCAATGGTGGGGTGAGGGCTGGGGGGTTGGAGAAAGAAGGGATATATATACACATATATATGATAGACAGGTTATCCAGTGTGATAATTTCTTAAGCCAGGGTTTGGGGGACCTGTGGCCCTCTGCATATTGTGGGGACTCCAACTCCCATCAGCCTCAACTAGCATGGGCAAAGATCAGGGATGTTGGGAGTTGTAGTCCAGTAACATCTGGAGGTCCACAGGGGTTTTCTCTCTCAAATACATAGCATACCCACCAACACTTAACTCTTCCATTTCCATTACCAGTGTGGCCCCCTGATTTGGCCACATAGAAGCAGAATTAAGTCTCTTTCCATCGGGATTCTCATAGCACTGTGGGAAAGGAGCTCTGCTGCCTTTCAGAGGTTGTCACACTGCTCCCCTTTGCTCTGCAGCATCTGTGCCTGCATCTTCTGCAGCATTTCCTGCATCCGACGGAGCTGGAGAAAGAGAGACGAGAGAGAGATGCTGAGGTTGCACTTGCCTTCGGTGTGGACCCACCTTTTTTGTATCGCTTGCCAAGTGCTAAGATGCAGCTGCTGAAGGACTCAGATCTAACATCGGACAGGGTCAGCAACTGCTAACTCCAAGGGAAAACACAAACACAAAGCCTTAAAACGTGCAAAGACTCACCTCCTCGTCTTTCTCACGAATTAATTTCTCTGTCTCGGCCAGAGGCAGGAGTGGCAGCTCAGTGGCACTTTGACGTGACAGTTTCCTAGGGAGGCAAAAGAGAGCTGTTGATAGAACACGGGAAGATCCTGGCTCCTGCTTGTACATTAGCTCTGGGGGAAAGCTGTAGCCCAGGGGTAGAGCACACCTGCCTTGCATGTGGAAGGTCCCAGGTTCAATCCCCGGCGTCTCCAAGTAAAGCTGGCGGAGAACCCTGCCTGAAACTCTGGAAAGCTGCTCCCAGGCAGTGTAGACCAGCATTCTTCAACCTGGGGTGCCCAGTCATAGCTGGACAACAATTCCCATCAGCCCTGACCACTGGCTAAGCTGACTGGGAGCGATGGGAGTTGCAGTCCAACAATATCTGGGGACCCCAGGCTGAAGAACAATGGGTGCAGGGCATTGCGGAGCTAGACGGACAAATGGCTGGACTCTGCGCAAGGCAGCTTGCTATGTTCACTGGATCATACCAATAAAGCAGTGCAGCATAGCGGCAAAGAGTGAATGTAGCATGGCAGGAAGGTGATGGGTGGAAGGCAGGATTCCTGGTTAACCATGAACAAACAGCATGCTAGTGTATGCAGCACATTCCGCCCTGCCTGCAAGCAGGGAGTGGGCTACATATGTACCCCTACCTGAAGCATAACTAACAGGTTCCCTCGCAGCTCTTTCCCCCAGTGCTTAAGCCAGGATGTGGGGAACCTTTGGCCCTCCAGATGTTGCTGAACTAAGACTCCCATCAAGCCTAGCAAGGTAGGACCTGGGATGACGGGAGCTGTAGTCCAGCAACATCTGGATGGGCAAAGGTTTCCCACATCTGCCTTAAAAGCACTTTGTTAAATTGCCAGTAGGGAGTTAAGCAAAGGAACTGGGACCTGCCAACTTACTCCTTGGTATTTGCTGGATAAAACTTCGTCTTTTTAAAGGCTATATCAGTGTGGAGTGTGCGCAGTTCCGTTTTATGATCATTTTCTTGTCTTAAATTAAGCAGACTCCCTCCAGCCTCTTGTTTCACCTCACAACTGAGCCCTCTGCCCTGGCTGCCCAAATCCTCTTCCCTTACAGAAAACAGAATCTGCTTACGCGCGGCTGCTGCGGTCTCGTGCCCCAGGTCTGGTCAGACTCTGAATGCACTGCGCACGGTAGTTTTCGTAATGGACTTCGTGGGTCACATCCTTTAAGTCCTGCATATGGGTTTGAATCAGCATGTTCCGAAGTTTGAGGAAGTCGCAGTGAGCCGCGTTTTCCACTAGGGGGTGGGGTGGGGGAAATAGGAAGTCGAGATCAGTAACTTCCTTTGACACAGCGCCCTCTGCTGAGTGCCCTCTTAATGCATCTTACCTTCCACTGTCCCCCAAGGATATTGCCGTCCCCGGAACACTTTGTCCTTCGACTCCTTGACCACCTGACTGGATCCAATTACAGCAAAGGGGATGCTTTGCTGCAGGAAGAACGCCAATGAGGCCTATTATTGCTCCACCTTTTCCATCCCACCCGACACTTTTCCCCCACAGAGGGAAGACCAGACCAGAGCTCCTCACCTTCATCTCCGCATCCTGAGCTTTGAACTCTTCGTCTTCATCCGAGTCACAGTCAGGAAACTCGTAGATATTGATCCCGTTTTCCTCTAACTCCTGCCGGATCTGTATGTCCAAAGGAATCAAAATGAGGAGCTAAAATACCCATGAAATGTAGCTGTGCAGAGGACAGGACTAGCAGTGGGGTGTGTGAAGAAATTGGCTCCAGAGGTGCAGGTATTGCAATGAGATTTCCTGTAGAGAGTGCTGGAGGCTCCATATCCTTACAGTAAGGTGTTTACTTCAGACAAGTGTGCTACTTGCTGCATGCATCTGTTCCAACCCAGCATATATGAGTTTTCCCTTCAACATCCCTTTCAGAAGCCTCCCACAGGAACATAGGGGGCTGTCCCACATGGTGTCAGGCCATTGGTCCATCCAGCTCAGTATCGTCTGCATTGATTGACAGAGGCTCTCCAGGGTTTCAGGTAGGGAGTCTACCTGGAGAGGCCAGGGATTGAACCTGGGACCTTCTGCATGCAAAGCAGATGTTCTTCCAGCTGAGCTACGGTGGCCCTTCCCCTTTCTCACCTTCTCTTTCTTGCGTTTCACCTCTGTTGGAGTCAAGCTGTCCGCCTTTCCAATCACCGGCACAATATTGACTTTGTCGTGGATGGCTCGGAGGAATACAATGTCCAGGGGGCGGAGCCTGTGGCAGAGGGGCGGGATCAAAATCCTTGACCCCTCTTTTCAGAGCCCCTGGCAGTTCTGCCTCCTACCCCCACTAACCCCTGGAGTCTCAAAGCTGGGCTTGTTTGCACAATTTGTGTTGAATTGTGATTGCCCCCTCTCGCCATTCATTTCATTTTTTAATAAAAACATTAAAAAACAATCAGGATTCCAGCCCACTTAAGATCTGGCTGCCAGGTTTGTGCTGATAAGCTGGGCCGTCAGCACTAAAGGAAGTTGGCACATGCTCAGTGGCACTTTATTATGCTGCCACTCATCCCAGAAGAAGAAGAAGAGTTTGGATTTGATATCCCGCTTTATCACTACCCAAAGGAGTCTCAAAGCGGCTAACATTCTCCTTTCCCTTCCTCCCCCACAGCAAACACTCTGTGAGGTGAGTGGGGCTGAGAGACTTCAGAGAAGTGTGACTAGCCCAAGGTCACCCAGCAGCTGCATGTGGAGGAGCGGGGAAGAGAACCCGGTTCCCCTGATTACGAGACTACCACTCTTAACCACTATGCCACACTGGCTCTCAGCAATGAACTAGGCGCTGGAAATAAAAACCATGGAGAGCTGCTATCCTTTCAAGCACTGAAAGACATGATCCTGATTCCCTATGGCCACACCCTAAAGCTCTACACATCTTACCCGTGTCCAAAGGGTGACAGGACATAGAGACAGCAGTGGACACGCCCATCCTGAATGTTCTTGCGGTCCAAGCCACTCTCATCTCGAAAGTACTGCTCAAACTGGGAATCAATGTAGTGGGCAATTGGCTTCCAGCTGCAGTAAAAACCAGGTAGGGGAAGAAAGGGGGATGAGGTGGTGAGAAGGCCCCATTGCTAGTCAGAATCATACACACACCCCACCGAATCCTAGTTTCCTTAGCTACATTTACGTAATGAGGGGGACTAGAGCCTGGATTGATCTTTAAAGGCCAGGAGGAAGATCAGCTACTTCCACATAGACACATATCACTTGCCTGTTGTCTGAGGGAATGTCATAGGACATCAACGTTCTATCTGAGGCATAACAACAAACCATGGTTTCCTGTGGCATGTCCACCAAACCAGGATCTTAAGCCCAGTTTGGTTGGCATCATGTCTGAATCCGAAAGCTATGGTTTGGCCCATTGCTTCGCTCTCAAAGGCCACTGCTTGCAACAGAATCTGGGGGTTCCCAAGATAAGGAGGGGAAGAAAGTAGGGGCGCACACTGTTATTTGCTTGTAACATCTGAAACAGTTAACATAAGCCATGGTTTGAGGTCTCAGTGCAAACCAACCGTCTGTGGTGCTTGCTCTACAGTGAAAACCAGTCATTGGAATAGGGTGGGCAATCCTTTTTCAGCCAATGGCCACATGTCCTCCTGGATAATGTTGCCAAGAATTATATACAAGAAGTGGGTGGGACCTGTCTTTTCCTCACTGCCCTCCTCTTATTTCTCTTTCATATACTGCTTTCCCCCCTCCTGCCACCTGCTCACTTCTGCATTAGATGTTATAACTGGGTGCTGAACATGCATGTATGAACTCTTTCCTCATCCTCCATCCTTTGGGCTTTCAAAAGTAGACAAGATATGCTTTCTTCGCTTTACTCTCAAAGACCCAATAAATATTGGCTTTCAGCACCCCTAAATTTGGGGTACCCACTTCCCACCCATGAATCCTTGATTTCCCCAGATCTGGGTCCCAGATCCCACCTTCCCTGCTATAGCACTTTTTCATCCCTTTGCTTCTTCAGAAGTGGGGCACAGGAATACATCCAGCTGGCCTCTTACCACTCAGTGTTGTCCACTGCATCTCCAAATCCTGGGGTATCGATCACCGTCAATTTCACTTTCACTCCCCTTTCTTCAATGTCTACCGCATGCTTGACAATTTCCAAAGTCTGGGGGATCCTGCCTGCGAAGTGGGGGAGGCAGGGCAGTAATAGCAATGGGGTCACCTTCTCAGCTCTCCCCACCCCATCCAAAAACACTGCAGACTGGAGCTGCCATCAGTCCTTACCTTGCGCATCCGGGAGTATCCGGTCCTTGTATAGATCTGTCAAGAAGAGGCTATTGACAAGAGTGGATTTTCCCAGCCCAGATTCTCCTATTGGATGAACATGAAGGTATCAGCTGATGATCCTTGAACTTGGAGGAACTTGATTAAGACAGGAATAAGCCTGAGAGACTAGTTTTCTGGTTTTCAGGTCTGGAGATGCATGAGGGATTTTATTTCTATGAATTCCGATGCAAACCTGACCTCAACGGATGCCTCCTGTACTGATCATCTTTCAGTTATGTCTCCAAATTTTGCAGTACAGTCCTTGGCTCAAAAAATGCACCAACTTGAAAATGCATATTTTTTTAAAAATAAGACAGCTTAGAAATGCTTACAGTGAGATAAAGTACACATTTACTTATTTAAACAAATTATCATATGGGTGTTTTTTTTAAAAAAATTGTAGATTAATGCAGACTTGGTACAAAAATGAATTTATGAATAAACATAGTAATTTAACACGGCCTGGAAACAGACTGGTCTGTCCAGCCCTAGTCAGGATTCTGATTTCTGTCCCTACCTCTGGAAGCAGAATATATCCTAGTGCAGGCTTCCTCAACCTCGGCCCTCCAGATGTTTTGAGACTACAATTCCCAGCGCCCTTGACCACTGGTCCTGCTAGCTAGGGATCATTGGAGTTGTAGGCCAAAAACATCTGGAGGGCTGAGGTTGAGGAAGCCTGTCCTAGTGGGTTCGAGGAGCAGGCCTGAGAGACTCGCCTCTCCTATGACACTAAGAAGTGGATGTGTCTCAAGATACATTCTAGTGTGGCTTGGAACAAAAGGCAGCCAAATTGCCCACTGATCAGTCGCCATCAGTGTTTTGACCAGGGGGTTGGGCACGTTTTTTCAGGGCAATCGCTTCTGGTCACACTTTCAGGGTCCACCAGCCAATGGTGGGCAGGCCAGAGACAAAAGTGGGCTGAGCCATTCATGTGAATGCTACCACTGTATAGTAGGTTAGCTTCTACACAACCACACTCACCCACTCTTCTCTATCCAGACAGCCAAAAGGCTCGATCACAGGTCAAAGCAATGGCAGACCTTGGGCTTTAAAATTTCAGCAGCGCCACCAAAAGGAGGAGTATCAGGAAGAATGGATGAAATTTAAAGACTATTTAGCTAAATATGTTAAGATAACTTAATTGGAAAAGCTTGCAAATCATAGATAGGCTTAGGATTTAAATATGTAAGGATAAGACTTAAGATGTTTAAAGCTAAATTAGAAAGAATGAAAGATGTTAAGTGATCAAGTAATTTTTTTGAGAAAATCGTTTTTGGAAAACTGTTAAAATGATATATAATGAAATTCAACCAAGGGGATTTGAGGAAGTCACTTAATAATGTTACCAAGATTTAAACAGGATGTATGTATGTTTGTTTGTCTGTCTGTTTGTTTGTTTTGAATTTTGGAAAATTAATAATAATAATAAAAAAAACTTCAGCAGCGCCTTGTGCAACGCCAAATTTCAGTGCCCTCCCCCCCCCCAACTGGCCTGCCGTTGTTTGTCATTGTTGCAGAGCGCCCTGCAGCACCCTCTCAGCTCGGCACCTAGTGGGGGGAACCAGTCGTGCTCCCCTAAATCCACCTTTGGTCAAATAAAAAGAATGTGTGGTGTTCAAAGCCCAGTCAGGGACGGGGAGGAGGGTCTTGTGCCCTACAGAGTGCCCTGAGGACCAGGCAGAGAGGTCTGAATGGCTGCACTTGGTGCGCAAGCCAGAGTCTGTTCCAGAACCTGGTCTGAACCAGGCAAAATCCAACACTTAAGGGCACCTCTTCATTTTGCACGACAATAGCATGGAAAGGAAAGAGAGCCGCAGGGAGTGTGTCTAGATGCATTCAGAGGTGTTGGAGCTGGTAAAGATGGAGAAAGTGGGTCTTTTCAACATGTTACCTGCAACCATCAGAGTGAAGTCAAACCCCTTCTTTACAGACTTTCTGTGGACTTGGGTGGGCAGAGTTGCAAATCCAACGTAATCTTTGTCCTGAGGCAGACAAGAAAGCTAGTGTCAGGAGGAGGCGTCCCACTGTCTGGTCCTTCCAAGGTGTTCAGAGAGAGACTCAAAAGAAAACAACTCAAAGGAAGAAAGGCAAAAGAGAGTCTATCTTACGGGTTTCTTACCATAATTGGTCTCTAGTTGTACGGAGGAGACGCTGCAGGGATGTCAGTGTGCACCTTGTTGGCTCAAACACCAACTTCCTGTGGCGGTGAAACAGGAAGCCAGATCTGTACCCGTATCAAAGCATTGTCATCTCCCATTGGTTGGCCTATTTTCATTTCCCTCCTTTCCTTCCACCTGTGGGTAGCACACATTTCAAGTTAAAATATCACGGCTTGGAAGGTTGTGTGGGAGCTGACTGACGCACTGCCTTTTCCTCAGCTCTTATGCTCATGGGACAAGCTTGTAAATGGTGACTGAGGTCACTTCTCGCCCCCTTGTTGCAACCCATTTCCTCACAAAAAAACAGTGCTCAAGGGGGCTTATGAAACACGCACACACAGAAGAGAGGCTTTGGGTACATTCACATTGCCACTTACTCTGCATTCAGTGGGCTCCCTGTGCCGGTTTTTGAAGCTGCATTTGCATGACGTTTAGCCACAAGCCGTATCAGACCTGTAGTTTCTTGGCAAATACTGCTGTTTGGTGCGTTTTCCCCTCTAACCAGGTTCAGTCCAACTAGAAAACTTAAGCCACATTCACTTTGTACTTAAAAATGGTGTGGACATTTGAGACAGGCATCACGCATGCACAGACGAGCATGCATGCACAGGTGACAACTTCACGAAGAAGAAATAAAATCATTATTGAAATCATAATCAAATAAAGAGAACACATTTTTTGTGTGGATGAGGAGAGTTAGACCTAATACAGTGGTACCTCAGGTTACATACTCTTCAGCTTACATACGCTTCAGGTTACAGACTCCGCTAGCCCAGAAATATTACCTCGGGTTAAGAACTTTGCTTCGGGATGAGAACAGAAATCGTGCTCCGGCAGCGCGGCAGCAGCAGGAGGCCCCATTAGCTAAAGTGGTGCTTCAGGTTAAGAACAGTTTCAGGTTAAGAATGGACTTCCGGAACGAATTAAGTACTTAACCCAAGGTACCACTGTATAAAGGAGATTACCCAGTGAAAGCAAGCTCACACCCCTCATTGACAGATAGGTAGCCGTGTTGGTCTGCCATAGTCAAAACAAAACAAATTTCCTTCCAGTAGCACCTTAAAGACCAACTAAGTTATTTCTTGGTATGAGCTTTCGTGTGCATACAAACCCCTCATTGAGTTTGTATACGTACTTAAGGTACATATGCAAGGGGCTCGTTTGTAATTATATTTTGGGAATGATTCATGTTCTTATGTGTTGTTTTATACTTTCTGGATGTCCCATGATCTAGTGCTGGATTTACGTATAAGGTAAACAAGCTATAGTTTAGGGCCCCACACCCTTGGGGGCCCCAAAAAATTTAAAAGGAAAAAAACAACTGGATGTACATTTCCAAAATATAAAACAACAACACCTACATACAACAACAGTGTTTTGTGTTGTGTAGGTTCCTATGATGTAAGTAATGGGCCCCACCTGCGAGCCTACTCCTTAAAACATCACTGGTAAAATACATATTTTATTATGTGCAAATGGCTTCAGATACCTAGTACATCGATAAATTACCATATAGCGTATATTCAACATAAAAAACAGCGACAATTTGTTGTTGACCAAGGACAGCTGGACGTATAAAGGGCCCCATTACCCCTTCAGTAGTTTAGGATTTCATCAAACCTAAATCCGGCCCTGCCATGATCATATTATAAAGCAATAAAAATAAACCTGTGTGTTGTGAGCAATTTTGATTCTGAAAGTGTGGCCCAGAAAAGAAAAGAAAAAGCCTTTGAGCCTCTGCATTGGCTCTCTCGCAGCTTCCTTCTGTATTGTGTCTGTTCCCCACCCAGCCTCTAGGGGGCTCCTGCTCTCCCTGTACTAATGCAGAACACAGGAAGCAGGCAAGCAAGCCATACAGTATACTGTACAGTATCTGCTTAGTTGCTTCGGTGCTGTGTCTGTGTGTGATTGGTGGAATCCACAGATTTTGCTCCAGCTGACTTTGCTCCAGCTGAATTCCAGCTGCTCCCCCACCCTACCTTTTTTTTTTTTTTTTTTAAGGCAGACCCACCACGCAGAGTGTCTGCCACTATTCAGCTCTGGATGCAACTAAAGCACGTGTAAATGGGGCCTTCCAGACTGTTGCGATTTCCAGGCAGGACTCAAGTTAATGTGCCAGTAAGTTCAGGTTTTGCCATTATAGTTTGCCTGGAGAGTTTTGCACAGCAAACCCAGAAGATCAGATTTTCTGCGATAAGGAAAGTGATGGGAAAGTGCACTGGGAAGGGTTGGAAAGCCCTTTCTTGGATGCAGCGTCGCCTGAGCTCCCTACAAACAGATCGGGTTGAACGCTTAGTAAACAGGGGACTTCTGCACCCGAAATACTGTACCTGTAATTTTATTTATTTACAGATAGGTAGCCGTGTTGGTCTGCCATAGTCAAAACAAAAAAAATTCCTTCCAGTAGCACCTTAAAGACCAACTAAGTTAGTTCTTGGTATGAGCTTTCGTGTGCATGCACACTTCTTCAGATACACTGAAACAGAAGTTACCAGACCCTTCTATATAGTGAGAAGGTGGGGAGGGGTATTACTTAGAAGGTGGTGGGAATGGGTGATTGGCAGATAGCTGTGATGAGCCTGTTGACGACTCTTAACGACTGCAATAGGTCTTACAGGAAAAAGCAAGGGGTGAGAAGGTGAAAAATGGCTTTGTCATGTATAATGAGATAAGAATCCAATGTCTTTGTTCAGACCAGGTCTCTCCATGGTTTTAAGTTTGGTGATAAGTTGCAATTCAGCAGCTTCTCTTTCCAGTCTATTTCTGAAATTCCTTTGTAGTAAAACAGCTACTTTGAGATCTTGTATAGAATGTCCTGGGAGATTGAAGTGTTCTCCTACTGGTTTCTCTGTCTTGTGATTCCTGATGTCAGATTTATGTCCGTTTATTCTTTGGCGTAAGGTCTGGCCTGTTTGTCCAATATAGAGAGCTGAAGGACACTGTTGGCATTTGATGGCATACACAATGTTAGACGATGAGCAATTAAATAGTCCCGAGATGGTATGTGTGATGTTGTTGGGGCCAGTAATGGTGTTGTCCGGGTGTATGTGGCAGCAAATAAATAAATATTTATTTATTTATTTTCTTCCATCGCTGTTGTCCTTTCTTCTGTCATGAAAGTTAGGACAATGCTCTAGTTACAGGTAGGTAGCCATGTTGGTCTGCCATAGTCAAAACAAACAAACAAACAAAAAATCCTTCCAGTAGCACCAATAACTAACTTAGTTGGTCTCTAAGGTGCTACTGGAAGGAAATCTTTTTTATTTTGTTAGGACAATGTATTCACCAGATATTTAATAACATGTGCCTTCATCCTTGGGCCATTATTGGTAACAGGTGCTAATTTCACTAATTTAACACGGTCTTCTTCTTAAACTGGGGGGGGGGGGGAGCCTCAGAGCCAAAACTCTCTTAGATCCAATTACAGTGGTACCTTGGGTTACATACGCTTCAGGTTACAGACTCCGCTAACCCAGAAATAGTGCTTCAGGTTAAGAACTTTGCTTCAGGATGAGAACAGAAATCACGCTCCGGCGGCATGGCAGCAGTAAGAGGCTCCGTTAGCTAAAGTGGTGCTTCAGGTTAAGAACAGTTTCAGGTTAAGTACGGACCTCTGGAAAGAATTAAGCACTTAACCCGAGGTACCGCTGTATTGCAAACTTCTCCAGAAACTATTTTGGCTAAAGGGGCAGGGCATACGTACTATACACAAACCACTCTCATCAGCCTATGCATGGACGCGTAGCCAGGAATTTTGTTGGGGGGGGCAGCCAAAGTTGTTGAGCTTTTAGGAAATCATCCCATGAAGACGACATTACGGGGGGCAGGCTTCTACTGGGAGAGGCAGGCTTTGGCTGGGGGGTTAGAACCTCAGATAATTGAGTAATTTCAGTACTTTTCAATAATATTTGTGGATATTATTGCCCTCTGCCTAGCTACACCCATAAGCCCCTGCCAGGGATGTAAACCTACCAGTGGCTTTGGCAGGTGAGTGGGGCTGCCTTGACATGAGGCAAAGGAGCAAGAGAGTTGGTGGGGTTTTCTTGAGGGAGGGGCACCAGTCTGCTATACTCCATGCCTATTGCTTGAGACAATTGCAAGCCTGTTTCCTTGTTTTGAAATAGGTATTTTATTGATTTTCGCAGAAGAATAATGAACACAAAAAACTTGGAGTACAATTCATCAAACACAGATAGCATCATAAAAGTACACACACAGTTTGTTCACAAAGTTGATCTCTCCATAGTGAAACTTGCGGCTGTGATAAAGATACTGATTTTGTTTATATACTCAAGAATCAAAGACCATATACGCAGAAAATTGTATTTCTTACTTTGCCCTTTTAGCACTCTGCTGTGCTGAGTCAAACGTTCGGAGAACATTATTTCCTTAACTCGAGTAAACCATGACTGCAAAGACCCTGACCCATTTGCCACCTGATCGCAATTCCCATAAGTTCTTATTTCCCCCTAATGTGTTTTATTTTTGTTTTTTAACACATTACGGCCACAGAGGCTGCACTCAACCTCAGAAGACTTTTGTAGGAGGAGGAATTTTCAACCCTGTCCCCCCTCTGGCAGTTTTTCTGCTGAAAAGTCTTCCACCCACAACCACATTGCCTTTTCCTCCACTCACTCTTACATGTATTTTTGAAACAAATTGCCAACTTCCGTTTCCCCCATGCGCTCGCTCGCTCTCTCTCTCTCTCTCTCTCTCACACACACACACACAGCAGTGTGTAGCACTGTTGTAAGACTTGTCTCTGTAGATGATTTGTCATTCAGGAAGCATCTATAGCCTTGAAATGAACATTAAACATTTGGGAGTTCTTTGCTCAAGTCCATGATGCCTATCTGGCCAGTCTTACAGGTCCATTCGCAGTGTGATCAGATGCCAAAGTCACGGCAGTGTGTGTGTGTGTGTGTGTGGTTGCATTGGTGTAACTCCTTCCCTCATTGCGCAGGTGCCACCCCTCGCGCATATGCATATTCAGAGTCTTTCATCACCCACGTTTCCTCTCCTGCCCACATCATACCCCTTTGCTTTTTGTACCACGTGGGGGAGCGAAAGTAGCAGTACGGTTTTGAGATTTGGAAGCTTAAGAGTCTCCCCTCTTCCCCACTCTCCTTCATCTTCTGCCATAGCCGCTTGCTCCTCTTGAATCTGTCTCTTGGCTTGATCAAACTATTCATCTGGTGCCTTCCTGCCAGTCATGTCCTCCAGAAAATAAGCTCTTGAACCGTTTAAGCCGCTGCTGCTGCTGCTGCTGCTGCCACCACCCAGGATGCCTGGCCTACACCTTCCAGTCTACTTTCTGACACTGCTGATCAGCTTGGCTCTTCAAGGTAGGTCGGAATTGATTCAAGCGGAATTCTCTGTCTTGACTGAGACTGGAGAGAAAGTCTGCTGGCACAGATACCATGTTTAGGTAGGATGGGCAGATTGGACCTTTGCAGGTTTGGGAATTGCTGGGGTGAATTGCTGGCTGCATGTTGCGTGTGTGTGAGAGAGAGTTTTTTTGGAGAGTTCCAGGGCATGGTGTGTAGTTACATGAGGCTGATACCTTGGTAAAGCTAAGCAGGTTTAGCTCTGGTCAGTGCCTGGATGGGAGACTGCCTAGAAACCACATGAGCAGTGCTCTGGGTTCCTTGACAGAAGAAAGGCAGGATGTGAATGTAAGAGAAGAAATAAAAAGGAGGCACAAAGGTTTTAAAGTAGACAGGTGATCTAGTGCTTCGTCAGGCTTGCTCAGGGGCAGAGCTCACGCTTTGCTTCCAGATCCAATCTCTGGCAACTTTGGGAAGGACTTGGGGAGACACCTGTCTGAAATTCCGGAGCTCTGCTGCTAATCCATGTTAAGCTACAGGCAGTTAATTTGTAGTCCTGCTAAGACGGCAGTGCCCCTTGGCCCAGGCACCTTGGTCAATAATGAAGGTGGATGATGGAAATTTAGACCAAGGGCCTCAGGAGAGCTTCAGGCTCCCTGCCCCTGAGGTATGGACAATACTAAGCTATATGTTCTGTGTCATGTACTTCAATATTTTTTGTAGCTTTTTGTAGTTGTTTTCACTATTATTAAAGAATTTTCCTTTGTCATTTTGGTTGTCTATATTTATATGTACTTATTTAAAGCAAAATAAAAGTATTAAAAAAATTAAAAAGAAATACTAAGCTAGATGGCCTAATAGTCTTCAT
Source organism: Podarcis gaigeae (assembly GCF_964106915.1). NCBI lineage: Eukaryota > Metazoa > Chordata > Lepidosauria > Squamata > Lacertidae > Podarcis > Podarcis gaigeae. Next base: position 17,246,532 of record NC_139689.1, on the reverse strand, counting down.
TTCCTAGTTCCTCCTTCTGCTAACCGAATTAGCAGCCAACTTTAATAATTGTGCAAGTTACAGATTTGCCAGAATGTCCATTGAGACTTCCTGCTTTCAGCGGTAGCTATTTCTTGACGGTATGCATTTGGAGAGGTTTTTTTTTTTCTGGAGTTACTTGTTCCCTGAGGTTTGCTTCCACTTATCTTCAGAGGTGTGGAGAACCCCCAGATGGGGTTACCGCGTATTCCCATCTTACCCTGATCTGTAGCAGAGCTGTCAATTTCTGGCAAGGGCCGGGGGGACAGCTGGGAATTGTATCTCAGTGAAGGGTCTCTTAACAACTTTGAGCACTCTTAACAAACTACAGTTCCCAGGATTCTTTGGAGGAAGCCATGACTGTTACAGTGCTACAAGCAGGCTTTAAATGCATGGAGTGAATATCAGAAGGATACTCTGTGTCCATTATTCAGTGGTCTGAATACCTTTACTGTCCTTTCTACATTTGAACATATACAGAATTTTGTTATCATTGGTCTTATTTGGATATATATTTTTGGACAAATGGATGGCTTATATTAATATGTATGCTTAAATTAGATTTGATGGATTATTCTTATTATTGTGAGCCAACGTTCTTACTTTTGTCTTTCTGTTACATTTGCAACTTTTTGTTTCATTTTTTAAAAGATCTACACAATGTCAAAACGCACGTTTAACATCACATGCAGTTTGGCCCGAAGAGCGTTTCAGTGAGAAATGCAAGTTCAGATCCCAGCTGTGCAACGAAGCTCCGGCCAATTCACTCACCCCGCCATCTAGATGCTCTCATTTCATGGATGTTAAAAAAATTGTGTGCTGCTTTTCTTTATAAACTCTGAGCGCTTAAGGAGAAAAGTTAAAAGACAAAATGTAAAACATAGCTTCATCTTAAAGGTAAAGGGACCCCTGACCATTAGGTCCAGTCATGGCCGACTCTGGGGTTGCAGTGCTCATCTTGCTTTATTGGCCGAGGGAGCCAGCGTACAGCTTCCGGGTCAAGTGGCCAGCATGACTAAGCTGCTTCTGGTGAACCAGAGCAGCTCACGGAAATGCCGTTTACCTTCCCGCCGGAGTGGTACCTATTTATCTACTTGTACTTCAGGTGCTTTCAAACTGCTAGGTTGGCAGGAGCAGGGACTGAGCAACGGGAGCTCACCCTGTCGCGGGGATTTGAACCGCCGACCTTCTGAACGGCAAGTCCTAGGCTCTGTGGCTTAACCCACAGTGCCACCCATGTCCCTTAGCCACATCTTACAAAACCACAAAATGAGAGAATGATACATGTCCAAAATGCAAAACAACAACAGCGACAGCAGTGAGCGATTGAATGATAACCAGGAAAACAGCCAAAGCAACCCTGTAGAAATAGGGTTCATGTTTTGGTAAAACCAAGGTTTTGCCTCGCGACTAAGATCATCCTCATTTATATCACACCACAACAACACACCAACACACACAATACCCTACACTATCCCCTAGCTGTCTTCATTGCCATCATCACATCATCTTTCATAGAAATACAGTGGTACCTTGGTTCTCAAATTTAATCCGTTCTGGAAGTCCGTTCCAAAACCAAAGCGCTCCAAAACCAAGGCACGCTTTCCCATAGAAAGTAATGCAGAGTGGATTAATCCATTCCAGACTTTTAAAAACAACCCCTAAAATAGCAATTTAAATGAATTTTACTATCTAACGAGACCATTGAAAATGAAAGCAATAAATAATGTACAGTGGTACCTCGGGTTACATGCACTTCAGGTTACAGACTCCATTAACCCAGAAATAATACCTCGGATTAATAACTTTGCTTCAGGATAAGAACAGAAATCGTGCTCCTGGCGGCGCAGCGGCAGCAGGAGGCCCCATTAGCTAAAGTGGTGCTTCAGGTTAAGAACAGTTTCAGGTTAAGAACGGACCTCCGGAACGAATTAAGTACTTAACCCGAGGTACCACTGTACTGCAGTCACACAATCAATCAATCAATCAGTCAGTCAGTCAGTCAATCAGTAGCTGAACTGAGTTCCACACAGTCACATACAAAAAAGAGCCACAAAAACAGAAAATAAGTAGCAAAAGCAGACAGACATCAGTGTAACACTCAAAATGTAATTGTGGCACTCAAATCTGAAGTGTGGCACTCAAAACGGGGCACATTTGGCTTTTGAAAAATTGCGAACATTTTTCAAAAGCCAAATGTGCCCCGTTTTGAGTGCCACACTTCAGATTTGCTTCCAGGTTTGCAGTGTTTGGGTTGCAAGTTG